>NC_067409.1:44033934-44683934 GCF_009764475.1 Pristis pectinata | reverse complement strand
AATATTCCATTCTGCTTTTAATGCTATGAACTCTTACTTAAATAAATAAATAACTGTTTTTTTTATATATATATAAAAAAAGTTCTAAATTATGTCTGATTTAAGGGAGCATATTGCATTTGAATTCATCTTTAATTTCTGCAGTATGACTGTCAATGTAGAATTACATTTGTACTAGTGATAGAACCCATTAATTTACAAAAGATGAATTAGTAACCAATTTAAACCTTTTAGAATAACTGCAATTTTATTTTTTTTTTGAAGGATTGCAGTCAATCTTCAGAAGACCAAGGAAAATGCATACTAGCCTGTTAAGCAAAAGCTGCTTAAAAATAGTGGAATGTAACAGCACAGAGTATTCTAATTTAAAACTACATTCAAAGTGACATTTGGAAATGAGAAAAGCAAAAAACTTTAATTTATCCCAAATTTAATCCTGCTACTTCCAAATCACAGCATCAAAACAGGACACTTGGCCCAATCAGTCTCTCTTGGCATTTTATCTTCAACGAGCAACACATCTAATGCTCTGTTTACGCTCTTTTTCATAGGTCTTTACTCATCTTTTCTTTCGACTACTATTATTAATGTGGCAACAATCTCTACTTCAATTATTAATTTTAGTGACAACCTCTAATTCAAGAAGTTTATTATCTGTATTTCTTACATTTGGTCTCACGTCTCTTTAAACAGGTTCTAAATTCACAACCACTAGAAAAGACTTTCTATATCCACCCAAAACTCATTCTGTCAAAAATTGAAATCCCTCTATCAAAATCACTCAGACATTACTTAACACAACCCTAATTGGTCCAAGTTTTCTCTTCAGTTCAATATTTCTTTATTGGCAACCTGCTGATGAATCTGCTGTAATCTCTTTATTGTCTCAGCATCTCTCTCAATAATTTGAATGCAATATGGCACTCAATATTCAAACCAGTACATCTCCACAATTTCCCTTGTGACATTCAAAATCCTACACTTAGCTGCACTGGAGTTTCACCCACCACTGTTCAACATGATCATTTCAGTGACTTCTTTGATCCCTCCAGTCTCTGCTATCCTGAAGTAACAAGAGAGACACACAACGGGGAGATCTTCTGCTGCCGAGGGCACCAGTTGCCTCTGCTCTGGACAACTTTATGTATTTCAGTGGGGTGCAGGGCATAGTCTTCCACTGAGTGACTGGTTGCCAGCTCATTGGCTTGACCTAGGCAAGCTGCACTGTCAAGACTCCAGCCTCACCCACTGTCAAAGCTTTCAGAATCACTGAATGCCCGTGAATATTAAGGACATTCGAACTCAACCAGGTCCTGTTACAAGACAAAAAACACACACATACAAGACAATTTAGAATACTAAAACTAAAATCAGATACAAAGCTTCACTTCCACTGACAAATGATTTTCTTCCATTCATTTGGATGGACCTGCTGTACTTATGCGAGTTAACCTGGCACAGGCACAGAGTTGGGAAACCTTCAGAATGTCTCGCTGTCCTTTTGGAGTTCACCTGTACAGCACAGGTGCACATGGCCAACACACAGTGCTAAGTACAAGGCAGCACTATAGTCTTCAGTCAGGGTAGCCCTCTTATATGCACATCCATTCGCATTTCACACAATACAGAGTGATTAAATTCTAAATCCACCCCTCCATCCCCACCCCAATCCCTTTTAATTCCCTGTAGGAAAGTGCCAAATTGAGATAGCAAGTTTGAGAACACACAAGTTTTCATTCTGCAGTGCTAGATGCTGAAACTAAACTTGCTGAGCAAAGGAGGCCGAAAGGCGACCTGACGTAGATGTACAAAATTATGAGGGATAGACAGGGTAGATAGAAATCATTTTCCCACATGGTAGCAGTATCAAAAACAAGAGGACGTGGGTTTAAGGTGAGAGGAAGGAGTTTTAAGAGGGATTTAAAGGGGAGAGTTGTGTTTTTCTTTTTAAAAAAAGCAAACATATACATATATAGGTTGATGCCCGGCACTCTCTGCCAGAGGAGGTGGTGCATTCAGTTACAATCACCAAGTCCAGACAGGCACTTAAATACAAGGCACAGAAGGATATAGGCCTAATGCAGGCGAACAGGATTAGCATAGATGGGCAAAAAGCTGGGTGTGGATATGGTGAATCAAAAGGGCCTGTTCTTGTGTCCTACAACTCTAGACTTGTATTAGATATTGTACATAACTGAATTGCAGGTGACAAATTTAAACACATTTAAAATATTTCAACAGAAACTGCATTACATTGCATAAATGTGAGATAATAATAGACAATTCCAGATCATTTTGCTCACTTTGAGGTTTAACACAATGCAATTTTCCCTAAAATATGCAACCATGCCAAGCTGTTCAATTCTAAGCAGCTGTCTGAGACTAGAAGTCCTATGGAACTATTCAAAGAGTGAGGAGATTTTCCCCATCAACCAAACTATAAATGACCCGTTTATCTGTTTTAATAATCTCACTGTGTGTTCTTGCTGTGTTGGCCTACCACATAAATAGTAATTTTATGATGACCTGTCAAGCAACTTTTATCATGGTATATCAATTGTAAATATTGAAAATATTTTATAGTAAAAATTGAAAATATTCAACTTTCTGTTGCAGAGTTGAGGCTTAAGATCATATCACAATGTGAACACTATAATCAAGTCACATGGGAGATCTCAACTAGCAGCAACAATGCTCTGGAGTTGAAGCTCACACTGTTTCTGATTGTGAGATGTTTCACTTGCCTTTTAATGTGTCCTCTATGCAATGCATCCAACCCATGAAGCATACTGTATAATATACAAGAAGTATTTTCTACAGTAATCTGTCAACTTGCAGTCAGCTGCAGTGAAATATTAAAATAGCTTCCAATGAAAAATACTTGCTTCAGAACATCAATTTCAATATTTTATCCAAACCCACAAAATATTGCATAAATGTTTACAAGTGCTCACATTGGAAGCACATCAGATACTGAACCACATGGCAGGCACAGCTGTATACAATTTAAGGCTGCTTAGATATATTTCTCACAAAGCTGGCTTTTAGTAACTGCTGACTTTATCAAGGAGCATCTTTTTGCTCCAAGGATCCTGGCTATACACAGGATAAAGACTCCTACCAATCAGGAAGATTCCATATTTGATCCAGGCAAGTTCAACATTACCCAAGGCAGCAACTGAGATGCACAAATGGCAGATAGGAAGCAAAGGCTTAGTATCCATTCCTGGCAACTGAATAAATGCAAATGTTGGATTAGAACAAAATGGGTTTGGATCAGACCCTAGTGTTCGGGACCCCACTGTCAAATAATTGGCCATCACTTTCCGTCAAGACTCATGTCATACAGAGACAGCACAGAAGCAAGCTTTTTGACCCATCAAGTACCTATTAACTCTACACTAATGAAAGAGAAACAAAGGACTGCAGATGCTGGAATCTAGGTGAAAAACACTGATACTGGAGGAACTCAGCAGGCCAGGCAGCATCCGTGGAGAAAAACAGTCAATGTTTTGGGTCAGGACCCTTCTTCAGGACTGAAGATAGGAAAAGGGGAAGCCCAATATATAGGAGGGAAAAGCGGAGCAGTGATAGGTGGACAAAAGAGGGGAGATGGGGTGGGCACAAGGTGGTGATAGGTAGATGCAGGTAAGAGATAGTGATAGGCAGGTGCGGGGAGGAGGGGAGAGCAGATCCACCGGGGGATGAGTCAAAGGTAAGAAGAGAGGAAAAAGGCTAGGAAAGGGAAGAAGCATGGTTTTTTTGGTGGTGGGGGGGGGGGGGTGGTTTGAGGGGAAGGGGATTACCTAAAAAGTGGGAGAATTCAATATTCATGCTGTTAGGCTGCAACGTTCCCAACTCTACACTAATCACATTTTATTCTCCCCACATTCTCATCTACTGCTCCCAGATCGTACCACTCACCTACACACTAGGGGCAAGTTACAGTGCCTATTGACCTACCTACCTTCATGTCTTTGGGACTTGGGAGTAAATTAGAGCACCTGGAGGAAACGCATGGACATTGGGGAAAATATGCAAACTCCACACAGACAGCACTGGAGATCAGGATTGAACGTGGATACCTGGAGCTGCATGGCAGCAGCTCACCTGCTGCCCACCGTGCCACTCGTGTGATTATAGCTAGTTTATGCAAAGTTCCAAGGGCTCCCATATAGAATTGTAACCAATAAGGGATTAATGTTTCTAGGGAAAGAGCTTAGGTGCAGGAGGAAAAAAGTATTCAAACAACAGAGAAAGGTTTCTTGCATTTCACACTCAACTAGAAAAATAACATTATTATTCCCTTAAATATGGAATGACAAATGTTATTCTTCACCAAACTCACCCTGCTAGCTACAAATTGCACTTTGAATATTCCCAACATTTTCACCTCTAGTATCATGGCCAATTTAATCTGAGGCACTTTGAAACATTCAGATATCAGTGCAAATTGCCCCAAATCACCTATTTTATTTGGTTCAATTTTTTCCCAAAATATTACCCAAAAAGTATTTTAATTCAGCAATAACATAAAATTACAGATCATTAATTTCCATTTACAAATTATTTTTCTTGCGCAGTTTTAAATAATAATCTGAGCTCACACCATCTGCACTAATTAAAAGTTTACATAGAGCAATACAGCATGGATACAGGCCCTTCAGCCCAACAAGTCCATGCTGACCAAGTCAAAAGGAACCCTTCTCAGAAATGCTCCCAATTTCCATGTCAAAACCAACTTTGTCCTGCTTTCTAGGAATTTTTGGAAGTTTAGCTTCATCCCTCCTCTTTCCTCATCTCTGTAAATTTGCCCTTTGCTAATCCAGGTAGAAGAATTTGTTTTGACTTGTCTTTGTGAACACTCCACATGCAAAGGCCAGAAGAAAATGGTGTTACAGCTTTTCTTTAAAAAGGTTGCTCCAGGATCTCCAGGGTTTGCGGAATGCTTAGAATGATTTGCATTGCTTGCATTGATGCACAGTAAGAAGCACTTTAACCTTGGGGGAACAGAGATTAAACAAGATTCTGTGGTTGGTACCCAATCGATGAAAGGGAAATGAAGGTTTGGGGGGAAAAAAGGTCAGGGGAAAAAAAAGGTCAGAGTAAAAAGCCACTAGTCCTAACATTTACTTGGGTCATGGAAGGGGAAATAAGGATTTTCACTTGCAAAAAACTTGTTAGTACTTCCTTCCTGGGAGTACTACAGAATGTTTCAACATTTTTCTGAAGGCTTTCAAATTGCTGGGCAGATTTCCTATTCATCAGGAATGCAATTGTAGAGCAAGATGCCACATAAAACTGAAGTTGTAATAAGGTGTGGTCAGCCAATTTTAAGTGTCCAGTCACACAGAAGTAAAATTTGTTGTGCCTGGGGGAACATGGTCCACAAGCAGAGAAACAAAGACCTCATGGATGTAGTCTCTGTTCACTCCATTTACCTGCTGAGATTCTGGAGGACTGCAAATTCCATCATCCATATGTTAAAAATAAAAATCCAATTAAAATGGAAATGTGCAGCCTCCTTCCAAAGATTCTGTGGATCAACATGCCTTCTGAAATCATACCAATTACCTGGCCCTACCCTGGTAAAACAAGGAGCATAATGGGGAGGAATTCAAATATGTTAACTTCCAAACTTTCATTTTCCAACCTCCTCTTTCTCCCCCACCCCACTCAAGTTGCAATTTCACTTCTAGTGCAATGCTAAAAATAAATAGAAATACCTTGATGTATATAAACATTTAATTATTTAAAGCACAAGATTGGCAAGTTATAGGGAGCATGCAAGGAGTTTACAAAAGAACTCCAAACACCAGCAGAATATGGTATACAAAGGACAGCACAAGAAGTTTAATAACCGAAAGAAAGCAACTAGATCAAAGTGTACAAAGGGAACAAGTTTAATAGCCTGTTCAGCCTTTATTAATTAGCTGATTGTCCATTTCTGCAAAATTAGCACCTCTGAAACACGCTGGTCACTTTTTCCATGAACAAAAACATAATAGAAGCAGGAGTAGGCCACTGGGCCCGTCAAGCCTGCCTACCATGAAGTATGATTATGGCCAATCTGTCCCAGGATTCAGCTCTTCTTCGGTGCCAGTTCTCATTGCTCTCAATTTCCCAATCTTTTAAAAATGTATCTACTTCCTTTTTAAAACCCTTCATTGATCTGGCCTCTACAACCCTTTGGTGAAAATTCCTGAGATTCACCAACCTCTGCAAGAAATTCTGACACACCTCAGTCTTAAATGACCAACCCTTAATCTTGTAATTATGTCCCCTCATTCAAGATTCTTCCACTACTGAAAACATCTCAACATCTACCCTATGATGCACTTCAAGATCACCCCTATTCTTCTAAACTCCAAAGAATACAAATCTATGCTTTTTTTTTTAAATACAAGCAACTCACAACAGTCCTCTCATCACAGAAATTAGCCGAGTGTCTCCCTTTTGGACTGCCTCCGATGCAAATATATCTTCTCTTAAATAAGGGGATCAAAACTGTGGCTCAACATTACCTTGTACAATTGTAACAATACTTTCCTATTACTAAACTCCAAGTCTCTTGCACAAAAGGCCAAAATGCAATTTGCCTTTCTAATTACTTGCTGCACCTACTTGCTACTTTTTTTGATTCATGCACAAGAACTCCTAGATCTCTCTGAATTTCAGTGGAGGTGAATTGGAAGTGGGAATTAGGGTTTACTGATCTCATTATAACATTTAAAATTGAAGCCTATATGATATGGGTGTTTAAGCCAAACAGCTTCCTTTGTGGAGTAATTTTCAACTTGCCTCTCTCCAAGCATGTTACAGCTACCACATAATATCCAAGTTACTCTACTATATCCTAAAATGATATTCTTAATTTCTATCTGGATCAAGACCAGCTTTCACTATCATCTCAAGGAGTTTGCTGCATTGACTATCTATTTACTCATGAAAGATTAAGATATCTTTATTAGTGACGTGTACATCGAAACACAGTGAAATGCATCTTTTGCGTGGTGTTCTGGGGGAAGCCCACAAGTGTCGCCACACTTCTGGCACCAACATAGCATGCCCACAACTTCCTAACCTGTACATCTTTGGAATGTGGGAGGAAACCGGAGCACCCGGAGGAAACCCACGGAGACATGGGGAGAACATACAAACTCCTTACAAACAGTGGCTGGATTTGAACCCGGGTCGCTGGCGATGTAAAGCATTACGCTAACCGCTACACTACCGTGCCTGCGGTTCCGCAAATTAAATGTGAATCTACCTCCCTTTGGTGCATCCCATGGAAAGTAAATTGGGAACAGATGTTCTTGGGGAAGTGCACAATGGAAATGTGGAGGTTGCTTAGGGAGCACTTCTGGATAGGTTCGTCCCATTGAGGCAGGTTAAGGATGGTAGAGTGAAGGAACAGTGGTCGACAAGAGATGTAGAATATCTGGTCAAGAGGAAGAAAGAAGCTTTCCTGAGGTTTAGAAAGCATGGATCAGACAGGGCTCTGGAAAGTTACAAGGTAGCCAGGAGGGAGCTGAAGAATGGACTTAGGAGAGCTAGAAGGGGGCATGAGAAGGCCTTGGTGAGTAGGATTAAGGAAAACCCCAAGGCATTCTACACGTATGTGAAGAATAGGAGGATGACTAGAGTGAGGGTAGGACCAATCAGAGATAAAGGGGAAAACGTGTGCCTGGAGTTGGAAGAGGTAGGGGAGGTCCTTGATGGATACTTTGCTTTGGTATTCACCAGTGAAAGAGACCTTGACGTTTGTGAGGATGGCGTACAGCAGGCTGATACATTAGGGCATGTTGACGTGACGAAAGAGGATGTGCTGGAACTTTTGAAAAACATTAGGATAGTCACTGGGGCCGGACAGGATGTACAGTATCCAAGGTTATTACAGGAAGCGAGGGAAGAGATTGCTGCGCCTTTGGCAATGATCTTTGCATCCTCACTGGCCACAGGAGTAGTGCCAGACGATTGGAGGGTGGCAAATGTTGTTCCTTTGTTTAAGGGAGTAGGGATAACCCTGGGAATTACAGACTAGTGAGTCTTACTTCAGTGGTGGGCGAATTACTGAAGGAGATTCTTAGAGACAGGAGTTATGGGCATTTGGAGAAGCATAGGCTGATTAGGGACAGTCAGCATGGCTTTGTGAGGTGCAGGTTGTGCCTCACAAGCCTGAATGAATTCTTTGAGGAAGCACATTGATGAAGGTAGAGCAGTGGATATGGTGTACATGGATTTTAGTAAGGCATTTGATAAGGTTCCTCATGGAAGGCTCATTCAGAAAGTCAGGAAGCATGGGATCCAGGGAAACCTGGCTGTGTGGATTCAGAATTGGCTCGCCCAGAGAAGACAGAGGGTGGTGGTAGATGGAGCGTATTCTGCCTGAAGGTCAGTGACCAGTGGTGTTCTGCAGGGATCTGTCTGGGACCCCAATCTGTGATTTTTATAAATGACTTGGATGAAGATGTGGAAGGGTGGGTTAGTAAGTTTGCCGATGACACAAATGTTGGTGGTGTTGTGGATAGTGTCAAAGGTTGCTGTGGATTACAACAGCACATTGATAGGATGCAACTACACTCTTGACATCTTGGAACATCCCTTGCTCAAGATTAGATTGGAGAACCCCATTAAACAAGCTGGTGTGACTGCACTTATTGACCATTTCTAGTTTGAGGTATTGCTACTATACCTTCTCCTTTTTGCTACTCTGGTACCAATGTTCCCACAATAGAGTTAAGTGGGAAACTTCAAGATTCCAATTAAGAAGGAATGATGATACATATCCAAGATGGGATTTTAAATCACCTAAAGGAGAAATGGGAAGCAACAATGTTCTCATATGAGACATAGCCATTGGTAGAGATTTTTCAAAACTTGCTAAATTCAGGGAGGGTACCGGAAGATTGGAAAATAAGCAATGCAACTTCCTAGTTCAAAAAGAGGAAGACAAAACATGCTCTACTCTAAGCTAATTAGTTTAACATCTATTGTCGGCAAGATGTTGTCAGAATTTTGGAAAGCTAAACATAATCACACCTAATCGACATGGTTTCATGAAAAACATATTATATTTGATATATTTGCTTGAATTCTTTATGGATGTGACAGGGAGAGTTGATAGAGGGGAACCCGTTGATGTAGTCTATTGAGATTTCCAAAAGGCATTTGACAAGGTGCCACATAAGAGACTGGTGGATAATTTAAGAGCCCAAGGTACGGGGGTGGGTGGAAAGATGTGTGTTAGTATAGTTTGTAAACTGGCTGTCTCATTAAAAAAGTTGGAATAAATGGGTCCATTTCAAGCTGGAGAAATGCAACTAGCAGACTACCCCAGGGATTGGTTCAATCCAGGATACAAATATAGGCAGAATAGCACATTACGATGAGGACATTGTGATGGGACATATTTAGATTGAGTGATTGGGGAAAACCTGGCAAATGGAGTTTAGTGTGAGGAAGTACAAGGTCATGCACTCCAGTAAAAGGAATCAAAAGGTGGATTATTACAGTGTACCCCTGCATTACAGAGAGGTTGAGTTCCCAGAAAACCACCTGTATCACAATTTTCCATAACAATCCCCCTCTTCTCCCCCACCCCCCAACCACTGAATCCCATGTTATAGATTGAGGTGCATTCCTACAGGAAGTTTTTCACTCAACAGTAATGCTCCTAGAGAAAAGGTTGCTGTTTTAACAAGATATGGACGTTGTGATACTTGATAAAATATTGTTGTGCAAGCATCAAGAGATTGCCTTGACAGTTTCCAAAGCAAATCCCTTAAGTGGCCTCCCACTGTGAACTTCCTGACACTGATGCAATATTACCTGCCACATGTTAGCTCAAACAAGGATGCTTTTCAAATACTTCTGTAGGAAGTTCACTATTGGAGGCATTTTAAAATACAAGTTATACAATAATATCAGCATCCATGATTGAGTTTTGATGGAGGGAAGATCAGTGATGAACCAGATGAATAGGGTTAGACAAGGAACTTTTGGCCCTAAAAATATGTTTTACTAATTAACTGAATTACAATTGTTCTAAACCTCAACCCCAGTTACTTGGCTTGGCTCTGAATACTCTTGCCTCACTTTCATGACAAGTTTTGTTGTGATATCCCAAGGCTAAAGAGACTTGTTTCTCATGACCACCATAATCTTCTTGCATCAGATATACCTCCTGCCATTATCATCTCTTTGAGTTCAATTATTATTTTTCCCTTAAGTGGCCTTCCACTGTGAACTTCCTGACACTAATAATATTACCTGCCACATATTAGCTCAAACAAGGATTGGTGCCACACACAGTCAGATAACACCTTGATGTCAAGAGCAGCTTTTGCCTTAATAGCTGAGCGAATAGTGGGAAGCATTTAAGCAAAACACATTTTAAGAATTATGGCTTGTGGGCTTTCCTGACAAATTCAAATGTCTTAAAACCAGAATTACCTGCAGTCACACTTAGCAAGTATCCAATAGTTAAATGAATGAAAACAAAATCCTGAATAACCACCTGCAACGTTAGCTTCATTTCCCTCTCCACAGTTGCAGCCCAACCTGCTAAGTATCCCCAGTGTTTTTCAGTTCAGACTTCCAGCATCTGGAACTTTGCTTTCACAGTAACCAAACGAACTGAGCAAAATCAAAATTTATAGACCCCTGTTAAACAAGACCAGAAAATAGCAAACACAGAAGAAAGCATCATGGACAAGTTACTAAATAAGTGCAACACAAGTCATGGTCTCAGCTACAGTGTTATTTCTCCCCCGCGCCCCCCACCCCCAATAAGGAAATCCTGATAATTTGAAGTCAGGGGTATGCATAGTGTATTCAAGGTCTAAAACAAAAAAGACAAAAGAAAATCCCAAAGGTCACCATTCTCACACTTTAGTTTCATTTGAACTTCTGCTATTCTTCTCTCATGCACATTGGATTCCGTCCTTTATGATCAACTCTCCTCCTGTCAACATACAACTGAAGTAAATTATATGAAGATACTGGTGTAGTCATGCATGATTGCTCAGACACTGAGGAATAGGACTAAGTGTCAAGTAGAACCAAGTCATTTTAAAATAAGATGGTGGATGACAATCTAAACAAGAGCAATAGACCTCAGGATTAGAAAATAAAGCATCCGATCAGCTGAGTGGCATCTTTAAATTCAAGTCGTTCAGTCCAGCTGAGGATACTCCCATAATCACTGAACAAGGTATTAACCAATGACCCACTTTGCAGTCACACAGTTCAGGAGACAAAAACTGATTTTAAAAATACCACTTCGGAAGGGCCAATTAAGCAGGTGTTGTGGAAAATGGTGCATCAATTCAGTTCTAAAACGACTATAGTCTTAATGTAGTGGATAAATATTAAAGTTGCACATTTTTACTGATTCAGACTTCATTTTGCCATCATGGATCTGTATTTGCCTTCATCAAATTTACAGACCACTTAAATGTGAAACATAATCCATAGCAAGAAAGGATAGACAAACCTATTGAGATTTACTTCTAAGAGTTTCATTGTCCAGACTTTTAGAATAATCTATACAGATTCCAAAACAAAGAAGGTTTGCTCATTTTGGCATGGATCAAGAAATGAACTCATTATACAAAAGTTGCCCTCACAAATCCACTGTGGAAAAATAAAATCCAACTTCCCCTTATGAAAACAATTTGCACTCAAGTGAAAGTTTGCTATGAATAGCATCCTGCCCTAACTAAATAGTGAGCCCCTGGTAACTGAAGGGTCCTCTTTACTCAAAGCTGCTTCAGGCCATGAACAAGGACCGTCACGTGCAACTGAAAGCACAATGACATAAATGAATTCACAGCAGGAAACCAGTGAGCAATGAGGCCAAGTTTATGTGCCAGATGTATTGCTACTTTTGATCTCCAAACAGGCATTAAAAGTACATGGCTGTGCTGTCTAATTCCTCTATAAAATCTATCACTAGTCAAGTACACTCAGTGGCTTAAACTAGAAATATTTTCCATACTTTGTTATAATATATAGGGTCCTGTGAATACAAAATCTGCATTATTCACTACAAAGATAATAATAATTCTACACATTACATTTCTTCATAGCCAGTCCCTCAGCATAGAGAGCAACTTGCTTCCAGTGCAGTTTTGTGGGTTCTAAGTTAACTATTGAAGCCAATGTGGGAACTGCAAACTCTTGCACAGATAGGGCAGGTGGCGGCTACCAAGTCAGACAGATGACTAGTTCGTGAAGCAGTGTACTCCTTCCGCCACCACACAGGGCGTCCGTGTGCTCCCAACACATGTCCGAGGTTCTCAATACCACCACAAATGCTCCTTCTCCACTTTGAGCAATCATGAGCCAGAGGTTCCCCAGACTTAGTGAGAATTTTATACTTCGTCAAGGAAGCTTGAGTACATCCTTGAATCCTTTTTCTCTGTCCACCTGGTAATCTCCTACAAGAGAGCTCAGAACAGAGTGCCCGTTCTTGGAGTGCTGGTGTCAGGCAGGCAAATGACATGATCTACCCAAGATCACAGACTGCAAGTAAATAGGATCTCAATACAGGAGATGCTGCCCTGGGAGAGGATGCCGATGTTGATTTGCTTGTCCTTCCAGTAAATATGGAAGATTTTGCAGAGATAGCATTGGTGGTATTACCCTCCAGTTAATCTACAACAGTCTGTTGATGGGAGGACAAGATTTACGCTTTTATTCATCTGCAGGAAAGCTTTAAACAGGGCTTCTTCAATTGTCAAAAGAATACAAACATATGCTTATGCACTGTTTTAGCTGCAGTCTCCATTTAATATGGAATGGAATTAATTTCTTGCCCAACTTCCCTTCAAACAAAATAAGTTGTACTGTTGCTGTTATAACATATGTGAGACACCAAAGAAATCAAGCCCTGCCACTGCCCTCAAACAATGAAACCTTTCAGCATTTATCAATTTAATTTCCATTGAGATGAGGTAATAAACTGAAGAGTTCTTTCAATCATATCACTGAGCATACACAAGACAATAGAAGTAAATCTGCAACCACAATTTGATTAAAACACTTTCAAATAAGTGGAGCTTTAAACAGCAAACAATTGGTCAAAAGTCATGACTCATTTTCCCAATTAATTGCTGTCCAATGTATTAGTAATGGTTTGCATAAATATTCTTAAATGTTTTCTACGCACAATCTAGCTTCAAAATTTTTATTTTTGTTTGCATGCTGTATGAAAATTATGCTCATCATTCAAATATTATGTTTCCGAATACAAATGATTGGGTAACCGAATGCATGTAGTGTAATAAAAATGAGCTTCAAATTATGGTGGACTATTTTGCACATTTTGTTACACATTCTACTAGTAGAACAAAAGTTTCCAGTTCCAAATAAGCTCCCTAAATGAAGTTGCTGCTTAACCCATACAGATTTTATTTTATTATTATTGTTCAGTTTAAGAAATCAATGAAAGAAAAGCACTTAGTACACTTCAGGTCAATGATCTTTCATCTAATGAATGGTCAATGACCTGAAACATTAAATCTCTCTCCCTCCTGCAGTTTTGTTTCAGATTTCCAGCATCTGCAGTATTTAGCATTATGAACACCGTACCTCAAAAGAAACTGAGATTAATTAATCCTGTTACTTTGCACATGGCCAGAGCCAAAATAGCTTGCACTACTTGGATTAGGAAACCAACTCTGATGGATTGCATGAACTCATCCTGAAGACTTCTGCTAATTGATTTGCTCAGTCCATAAAGTTATACTTGAACAGGATTATGGCATTACCTTTAACAAGCACCCATTATTTCTTCATTTACACTCCGTCCAAAGGGAAGGCTGCTGTTAGGTGCCCAGAATTATCCCACCATTGTTTTCCATGACTCCTCAGTTCTCATCTCCACTCAAGTTTCAACTTTCTGTCATTCTGAACAAAGGTCCTTTCTTAAAATATTATATGATCAGAACAATCCTTCTTCCCCCATTCTCTGCCACTTCTTTCCATGCTGCATACCTTGTCAAAAATATTTCAGACAATATATGGGAGAACTTCAATAACCACATCTTTTTTATTGTGTCAATACCATAACCAAACAACAAAACTACATCCATGGTTCATGTGTACTTGTGGTGTCAACTGCAACAAAGGGAAGCTTGCTAACATATGGCCAAATACACTAGCAACTCCTGTCAACATCTGCTTGTTCAATTTGTATTGGCTGGGTATTTCTACAATTCACTTCTGTTCAGATTTATATACAAACCTATAGGTCTTGCTTCACCATTTTGCCATTTGCAACACATGAATGAATAATTAAAAGGTGCCATCTGGCTCAAATACCTAATTGGAAGCACAAACCCAAGACTCCAAATGTGTTATGCAAATACAACTTTACACAATGTTGTTATTTTCACAAAATTTAACGTGAAGCAGGATTCTTCTTTTATTCCTTTGTGGGATGCAGTAATCACTTGCAAAGATGGCATTTATTATCCAGCCGTTATTTGTCCCCACACTGAGGCATTTGGACCACTTTAGACAGCAGTAAGAGTCAACCAGACTGGGGGGGGGGGGGGAAGGGTGGACACAAAGGGCAGACCAGCCAAGGTTGGTCGATTTTCTTCGTGAAGGGCATTAGTGAACCTGATAGGTTTTTCCCCAAAAATCAAGCAGTTTCACAGTAGGTCTAGCTTTTCAAAAAAATAATCAGATTCAATTAGCTACTTGCATCCAGGTGCACTGCAGGAGAGGATGAAGAGTGACAGCGAAAACAGTGATAGGGATTTCATAGAGGGCAAGGAAGGCATTTCTGTGGCCACAGGACTCAACTCCAGAATGGGACCTTGTCCTCCTCGTGTCAGAGCCAGAGTTCTCTTTAAACAGCTGGCAATGGGTGAACAACCAGAAGTTGTAGTTCCTATCAATACCAATGAGAAAGGTAGAAAAAAAAGAGATGAAGTCCTATGCACAGATCTTAGGGAACCGGGAAAGGAGATCAAAAAGCAGGACCTCAGGATTACTTCCAGTGCCATGTGCTCACTACTATAGAAAGGAAAGAGCAAATGAATTAGTGGCTGGAGAGATGCTGCAGGAGTAGGGGCTTTAGATTAATGCATTTCTGAGACAGGTGGGGCATATACAATTCAGACAGTTTATACCTCAGCAGGTGGGATTAGTATCCTCCTGGGAGGGGTGGGGGTTGTTTAAACTAGATTTACAAAGGGATGGGAACCAGGGAAAATGAGTAGGAGAGAGAGGAGAAAAAGAGAGAAACAAAAAAGTTGTGTAAAAGAAGTTGTGTAAGTAGTGTAAAAAAAAGGCAAGGTATGTGGCAAATGGGATCAAAGGAAACATGTTAAAAAGGACAAAACTACAGATTCTATACCCACACACACTAGCAACAATGTAGATGAATTAATGCACAAGTAGAAATAATTGTGCAAGATCTAGATGCTATTATGGAACAGTCACTTCAGGTGACTAAAGATGGGAGATGAATGTTCGAGGGTATTTGTCATTTAGGAAGGACAGACAAAAAGGAAAAAGGAGGTGGAGCAGCATTATTAAAAGAATAATATCAGTACAATAGTGAGAAATGGCCTTTGCTAGGCAGATCATAATGTAGAATTAAAAATCAATTGGAGTGGAGTTAAGAAAATGCAAAGTGCAGAAAACAAGTGGGAGTTATTAATAAGGGGGCAATGTAGTTATTGTAATATGGTACAAATCAGGAAAATAGAAGTGTACCTAACAGAGGTAATAGCACGGAGGGGAGGGAATGGGGGACTTTAAAATCACAGAGTCATACAGCACAGAGACAGGTCCACTATACTAATGCCATTCGGCAGCCCACGGTACACTGGTCTTCTATGCTATGGTGATACAAGTGTTCATTTAAATACGTAAATGTCTTGAAAGCACCCACTTCCATTGCTCCCTCGGGAAGTGTGTTCCAGATTTCAACCACCCTCTGAAAACTCTTCTTCAAATCCCCTCTAAATCCTTTACCCTTTGGTTATAGGGAGCTCTGCTAAGTGGAAAAATTTCTCACCATCTACCTTATCTGGGCCCTTCATAATTTTCGCTCAGATCTCCCCCTCAGCCTTCTCCATTACAAAGAAAACAAACCCAGCCTATCCAGTCTCTTGCAGAATGAGCATAGGTATTCAGTCGCCTCGTCTGTGCTCGGTTTCAACAACATAGAGGAGGCAACATCAGGTGCATCGAATGCAGTAGACAAGTTTGGAGGAGGTGCAAGCAAATCTTTGCTTCACCTGGAAGGGGTATTTTGGGCCCTGGATAGTCATGAGGGAGATTGTTCAAGAAAAAGTGTTGCAGAACAAGTGAAGGAGCAGGTGAGAATGAGCAACTGAAGGAAATTAATTTTAGTAAAACTATACAGTGGCTCCCTGGGTTATAAATAACCTGTCTTATAGAAATCTAACTTTATGCAAGTTCTCCCATACATTTTTTTTAAAATGTAGTTTACAAGCCAATAATAATAATAATGTTTTGTGGAATTCATTAATGACTGGATACAGTATATATTCCATTAGTGCTACCAATCAGGAATTACTAGGCATGCAACTAATTTTTATTTATAAAGGGGGAACTTAAATTAATGATTGTGAAATTTTAATAGAAAACAGATACACGGGAAAGTTAAAATCTGAATATTAGATTGATGAATAGTAATTTTTCAAAACTGGATGCAGCTTGTCCCACAGGACTATAATATCTGTGCCACTGTTTCCCTATCCACTATGTCAATCACACACAGGTCACTAATCCAGCATGCCTATGTGGTTTTGACAGAACTCTCATCTCAATTCCAAGTGGGAATAATTCCCAATAAGCATAGATAGTTGTATCAGATAACATCACATGCTTTTATATGGCCTTGTTAACATAAAAGACATCCATAAGTGAGTTTTTGTTAATTAGACTGTCAAACATGTAGTATTTTCTAGTGTCAGCGTGGATCAACTGATGAAACTTTTCTCTCAGCCAGTAGTTTGCAGATTCAATTGTGAAGTTGGGTGACACTTCAATCAAGTATAGACAGAGGCAATGATACACTGCCAAGGATGCAGCCTTTTGGATGTTAAAGTCCTATGTGAGTGCAGGAGTCCTTTTCAAAGCATTGGCTCTCAGTGTTCTTGCTAATATTAACAACCACCAACAAAAGTAATTTAGTTACTCAATTTTCTACAGGATACGAGCACAAATTGACAATTGCACTTTCCTGCATAAATGATGACATCATTTCAAAAGTAATTAGGCATAAAAGAACTTTATTAGCATACCTTACCAATGTGAGCAAGTACGGGATTAAGTATTTATTTCTCTGTTCTATTTTGAGAAAACAGCAAAAAAATTCTTAATCAGTATTTTGGTGGTTTCAGACCAACAGATTTTCCACATATTGGATGTTACACCCATTAGTATCCCAACTCACTTTTGTTTTTAGAAGATGTTATACAGTGATATCATAAGTTTTCCAGTGAACCTCATTAGTTTAAAGGGGGTGCGGGAACAGGGACACTAGTGAGCCAGATACCTAATCATTGGGATTTTGAAACAATTGGATAGCAGATTATTGCAGTTTTACTGGACAACCTCCCAAAATTTCCTGTCCTCTATCATGGAGGTGCTAGACAACAGTAAACGAGAGTCTGGATCAGCCACCATCTCTGGCAGAGTTGACAGGCTCCATCCGTTCCCTTGGCACGAATAAAATTCCCAGAAGTAACGGTTTACTGGCAGGGTTGTACTCAGCTCTGTGGGATGGGATGAGATGGGCCTGGGCCTGGACCTGGACCTGCTGGAAATGTATAACGCCATGCTTCTGGCTAGCAACATGTCAGAGTCCACGAGGAAGGGCATTATCACCCTCATCAACAAGTAGGAGAGCGAGAGCGAGAGCACCAGAAATTGGAGACCCATTTCACTGTTGAATGTGGATTATAAGATCCTGTCCAAGGCCATCGCCAACCAGATCAAGTCTGCTCTGGGACAGGTGATCCACCTAGACCAAACCTGTGCTGTACCTGGCAGGAAAATCTCTGACAGCCTTGCACTGCTCAGGGATAAGATATCTTTATTAGTCACATGTACATCGAAACACAGTGAAATACATCTTTTTGCATAGTGTTCTGGAGGGCAGCCCGCAAGTGTCATCATGCTTCCGGTGCCAACAGAGCATGCCCACAACTTCCTAACCCGTACATCTTTGGAATGCGGGAGGAAACTGACGCAGACACGAGGAGAACATACAAACTCCTTACAGACAGTGGCTGGATTTGAACCCAGGTCGCTGGCGCTGTAAAGTGCTGTGCTAACTGCTACACTACTGTGCCTGCCCCATACCAGATATCAGAGGATACCAGAGAGGTGGGTGCCTGCCTACTCAGCTTGGACCAGGAGAAGGTCTTCAGCAGGATATCACACCCATACACAGTGGACGTGCTCTCCAAAATGGTTTTTGGGAAGGAATCAGAAATTAGATCCAACTGCTCTACACATATCTATAATGCGATCCAAATCAATGGGTGGGAGACAGATAGCTTCGACACTTTACTCTGTATTGTTTTTACCTGTACTACCTCAATGCACTCTGTACTAACTCAATGTAACTGCAGTGTGTAATGAATTGACCTGTATGATCGGTATGCAAGACAAGTTTTTTTTACTGTACCTCAGTACAAGTGACAATAATAAACCAATACCAATCAAGTCTGGAGTCAGGCAAGGTTGTCCACTCTCCTGTCTGGTTTGTGTGCTGCATAGAACACTTTGCCAAATCCATCAGGAAGGACGAGTGCATAAGAGAGGTTACGTTACTAGGCAGTGGAGGCACACAAGTCAAAACCTCCCTGTACATGGATGATGCTGCCGTCTTCTGCTCGGATCCACAGTCAGTTCGCAGACTCATCAGCATCTGTGACCAGTTCGAGTTGGTATCGGGGGCCAGAGTCAACCACAGGAAGAGTGAGACCATGTTCTTTGGTAACTTTCCCTGCTGATCCAATGTCCCCTTCACAGACAGGCCCAACTACCTGAAGGTGCTGGGGATCTGGTTCAGAAGGGCTGAGGTGTGCAATAAGAATTGGCTGGAGCGGATTGGGAAGTTTAAAAAAAACTGGGTTTGTAGAAATGGTGTTCTCTGTCAATAACTAGGAAGAACTTGGTGAATATGCTCTCAGGGCTGCTGTACTTGGAGAAGGCGTGGCCTGTTCCTCGCTCCTGTGTTTTTTCTTTAAAGTTTACATTACTGAATGTAACGTGAATGTTAAGGTTGTTTTGCACTGTTTCTTCCTTTGTATATACTTTTTCAAATCATAAATAAAGTCTGTTTTTGAAATAAAAAAGTTTTACTGTGCAAAGATGAAGCAGGGTTGTTTCTAATTTTGGCAAACATTTACCTGAAGGTTAAGCATATAAAGAGAAAAAAAAATGTAAAGGTTTTCTTTTTCCTCTGTCCCTAGAAAGGATACTTCAGAAAAAATAAACATTCCAGCTAGTTAGTATGCACTTACTTATTACAACAGAGGAGGAAGAAAAATTTAGTTCATTGTGCCCATGCTGGTTCTCAGCAGAGCAATCCCAACAGTCCCATTTGCCCCACTGCTCAATTCATTTTATTGCTGCAACTTACTTGCTATCACATGCCTATCAACTCCCCTTTGATACTTACCAACATTCTTTACAATGGCCAATTAAACTATCAGCATAGCTTTGGCATGTGGGAGGGAACCAAAGCAGCTATAGGAAACGCACGTGTTTACAGGGAGAACCTCCAATTTCCACACAAATAGTACCAGAGGTCAGGATTAAACCTGGGTCCCTGGAATTGCAATGCAGCAGTGTGAACTGCTGAACCATTAAGGTGTCCATCTGTTCTCCCTCCATCTTTGCTTGCATTGAAGTTGAAAGTAATCTTTTATGTTCCTTGCTTTCAAGGGCAGGGGCAGAGATACCAAAAAGCCAACAGCTGATAATTACAAAGTTTATCTAAAGGGCGCAACCCAATATTACACTGTGCTGATAACCTTATCACACTGGTGGCAGAGAGAGCCAGGAAAACTAACTTGCATAATAGCATGAAGGGTGCTTCTCTACTTCTTTTACTGAAATGGGATCGGTGTGTCACTTTGTCCACCATAACAAGAGTACCAAGTGACACATCGTACTCCAAGAGATTCTGTTTTCGGTGACCCTTTTGTTGCATCGATTCCAGGACTAACACAGCTCACAGAATAACAGATTATTTGGAACAAGGATTGGCAGGAGCTGGAAGTGGATAAAATACAACCGAACGCAAAAGACATTATGTTAATGAACAATGGAATTTGCTTTTTACTTGTCTACTCTGTCCACAGGTTAAGTATTTGGACGTCAAAACAAGATGATAAAAGTGGCAGAATATTTCATTGCCCACTAATAGCACTTATCAGTTTAAAAAGTACAAATATGTTTTGTGAAAAAGATTCTGAATAACCCATGTAAAGAATCACTTACAAAATATGTTTTTATATAGTTCTCACAAAGGCTTAGCAATTTTAATGAACTCATTACTCCAATGGTGCCCTTATCCAGCAATTTGCCCAGTGTATCCTTCACACACCCCAAGATTGAAAAGAAGAGTTAACAGGGGAAAGAATTAAAAGATATACTTACTATTCCAAAACCAAGATCATTTCTGATGCCGTCTCATATACCTCATACAGGTTGATGACCCAAGGATTGGATTTAGCCAATTCTAATACTGCAATCTCATGAATAATTTCCATTCGGCAGTCTTGACCCTTCCTTCTTTTTCTCATAAATTTGGCAGCATACTCCTTTCCCGTTGCCTTTTCAGTGCACTTCTTAACGACTGCAAATTTGCCTCTGCAAGGAACAAAAATGTTTCCACATTTAAATAGACAACATATATTCAAGGTTTCTAAGTAGTTTTAAGATCTCAATTTCTTAAATGACTTAAAACAATTTCGATTCTTCTGTTGACATCATTTTTCATTTTAAAAGAAATTTAAGAAACCACCTAAAATTAAAAAAGGTATACATTTAGGAGAAAAACAAACAAGACAAATTGCTTAGAATTTAGGTTGCATTTTAAAATGTCATTAAAATTCACTCAGTTTTAAAACCTGTTCCAATTTAAAACTGTCCTAAATAGTATATAACCATTTTTCATTAATTCAAGCAGTCATAGGTAATGACTTGTAGGAACCTGTAATGAAACTAAACATATGCAATTAATAATTAGGCGTAGGAAAATAAAATTAGAGGCTTCAGTGCAACTTCTGCTGATTCATTGGTTCACCATAATAGAAAGTGTTAAAACAAAAAGTAGCTATTTATATGAAAGTGAAAAGAGAACAATTCTTAACCAGTGGCAAAATAGTTTCATGATGCATTCCTCTGATGACCCAAAAATTGCAAGAACTTGCAATTGCTCAGATAGACTAAAATCTGCAGATTTTCAGATTTTCCTATTAAGATCACTTCCTTGCAGGAAAAGTCCCAAGCAAAAGTCTTGGCCACCCAGGAATGCAATATGCTCCACCTTCCTATACTTCAGAAACACAAAAACATTGACCAGAAAATTTAAAATCTGTATTATTATACCCCACAACTTCATCTCAATAAACATTACTCAAAAAGTTCAATCTACTCTGGAAGATAGACCCAAGACTTATTTTGGCATATCTAAACACAGCTGCAAACAATTTGGCTTTGTTTTTCTGCACTAAGACTCACTCTTTGAAAAAAATAGTTTTCTGACCAACTCTGAATAGTTGGATGAATATTTTCCGCATTACTTAAAGCCAAAAATAACTAGGTTTCACTCACAAAAGAAAAAAAGTTTGGTGCACGGATCATAGACTGCATTTCCAAGCTTCAAATCCCCGCATGTTTATTGCATTATTGTACTTCCTAAATCAAGTCATGGGGTATGGAGCAAAGGACTCAATCATTGGGACTTGCAATGCAGGATGGTGCTCCCTTCTTCAATTATGAAGTAGTTTCCCATTTTGGCAATTTATCAAAAGGAAATAGACTACCAGGCTGAGAACAGCACTGACAACAACATGAACTAGGCTCGTTTTAGATACCGGTTTGACTGCAATGTCATTTTCCACTGTCAATCATGAGGACCGTAACTAAATGGCCTTGAGAGCAGAGTTCCTAAAATGGTACAATAGTCTTTTCACCACTGCAGAAATATTGTTGGCAGACAACACATGCTAACAGAAACCTGGGGACTGAATAATTCTTCTCAGCCAAATTCAAATGATCCTTCAGTGAGAAAAGCCAATCAAATCTGTAAAATGTTTGAGTGTATGCACAGGTCTCCCATGGCACTACTTAGAGAATGTGTTGCTAGATATATTTACCATATGTGACTAAATGTCAAATTCTATTCTTTATATCTTTTTTAATTTGAGTTTGAGGACTGACATCCGTAAGTGCTCATTTGTTTTTGAAAAACTGCCACTCAGTAGTACTGATAAATGCCTTATGCATTTTTCTTTCTTTTTGCAACAAAAATTGGACTAGAGATTTAACACTACCACGGTGGTCAGAAAATCACAGAAACTGATAAAAGGAGATTAGTTGACACATCATAGCTGCAACATCCGTTTGAAATCTATCCAATTAATCACACGGCTCCTACTCATACCCCTTAGTCGAACAAATTCATCCCTTCCATCAGCCTGCCAGGCAGCACATCTAATCCCACTGCACAAAGTGAAAAGAAAAAGTTACCCAAGCACCCTCTACTTACCAAGTAACTTAAACTGCAGATCTTTGGTTAAGGAAATTTAGATAGTTTAACAAAGCCCTTCATGATTCTGAGCACCTCAATTTAATTTCCTCTTAACCTTCTCTGCTGCAAGGAAGAACAATCCAAGCTACTGTTTCCCACATAACAGAAGTGTTTGAAAACTTGCAAATCCTGGAGCTTCATTTCAATTGGTTACCTTGCTTAGAGCAGGGTTTTGTGGTCTGTCAGCACAGTGGGAAGGGGCACCCAGGGCTCAACTAAAGAGAATTTAGACTAGGAGATTTAGCTCACTTTTGTTTCCTTGGAGTTTGTCAAGGAGTAGGGGTAAGAAAAGAGGATGACAGCTTTGGGAGAGGAAACTCTGAACACTGATTTGTAAATTCCCAGCAAACACTGCAGACGTTAGATGAATGCAATTATTTCAAAATGCATTTCCCGACAATTTTTCTCACTATGTTATCATGCTTCCAGTTATAATGCCAATTGCTGTGATAACATCCAAGCTAACTAAACACTCTAGCTAATGGAGGTACTCCAATTTAAAACCAAATAAGGACAGAATTAATAAAGATGTTGAGGAATACTTGGCTTAAATTTCCCTCAATGCATTTTCCTCATTTCCCTTTTAAACTAAATATAATGCGAATCTTATATTCCACTCAAACCATTATGGGCCAAACGCTGGCAAATGGGACTAGCTTGAATGAGACAGCATGGACTAGTTGGGCCGAAGTACCTGTTTCCATGCTGTACAATTCTATGACTAGGAGGAATAAGAATCACAACTAACATTCTATGTACATAGCCAGTCTTCCTGACAATTATTTTAAGAAAAAGCTATCCTATTTCATTGACCAGTTTGTATCAGAAATCAAAAGCACAAACTGTGATTTTGCCAAGCAGAAGCACATATTGTGACAGAGATGTGCAGCATGGAAACACATCATTCAGTCCACACCACCTTCAGTCACCCATTTACACTAATCCTCTAGTAATTCCATGTTCAAATTCTCCCCACATTCCCATCAATGCCCCCTCCCCACCCAAGTCTATCATTCATCTGCTCTGCTGTACAATTGGACTCAGTAAAGTCCATTCTATTTGAAGTCTGTTTTTCATTATCACATTATAGTGCAGTAAACTCCCCCCTCCCCCCCCCCCCCCCCCCCCCCATGGAAAAGGGCATGTTTCACCCAAGAAAAGTTATATCAGCACTGCTCCTGGCTTGCTGGAAAATGTATGATATGTATGATGGATGTGGGACTCCATGTCCATCACAAAGAATGGCTTAGAAGCACCACCACTGGCTGTCAGGATGGGTCAGTGGCAGGTTGGTGAGTGAACCAATACAAGAGGTGAATACCTATGACCTTCTCCTCAGCAAACTACTTCTTGCAGATGCAGGACACATTCCATATGGAGACAATACCCTGTCATTACATGCAGAAGCCCTTCTATTGTGATCTGTGCAACTTCAACGTGACAAAAGGTGTAGACTCAGAACTGGGTATCCACAAGGCACTTGTGTGAATGAGTGCAACACTCAAGATACTGAACATCACCAAGGACACTTGACTGGAACCACACCCATCACCCTCAACATTCAATCCCTCTACAACCTGTCACCTGTCACAGTGTGTACTACCTGTACTCCAGCAACACAACCCAAAACCATAACCTCATGGGCAGCATGAGCCACACCTGCACAATCCTCTTCAATTTACACACCATTTTCACTTCATTCATTTCACAGGGTCTCAATCCTGAAGCTCCCTACTTATTGTGGGAATACCTTTACAAGAATGATTGCAGCTGTTGTGGTTCACCATCACCTTCTCAATGGCAAGTAGGGATAGCAATAAAACTGTTCTTGCCAGTGACATTAGAACCACAGTCTCTCCCCCCACCACCCAACAAAAAAATCCTTTCAACACAACTCAAACTCCAGGTTACAAATCAATGAAAGACAAGGAACAGTGAGGCAAAGAGAGTTGCATTTATGTTGAAGATGAACACTCCTTTCACTTTCTCTCCCCCCTCAACCCAGTTTATTTCTCATTTAAGATGGTATCAATAGTTAATTGTGGGTCCAGTGATTCCATAGAAGTGTGGTGGGAGCAGCAGAGTGCACCAATATGTCAATTCAAAGCTCTGAGTGAACAATGAGCTGTTATTTATTGTTATATAAGCTTCATAGCACTACAATGCATGAATATAATCCACTTCAGTGGATTATGTAAAGTTAAATCCCTGCTGGCAAGTCATTTATTCCACTGACAAATAAACAGCAGAGGGTTTGATTATTGGCAGCGAGTGGCACAGAAGACAATTAGATACTTTTCACTGATAGAGTACATGATCCAAAAGTGCAGAATTCCCTGATGTGAATCACAAATCATTTCCTGCGTTGGAAGCCATCAACTGGATGTGGTAACGTGCTGCCGCCCCAAATCTAATCTGAACAAGCACCCTCCCAAAAAGAATATAAATAAATTCTTTTGTGTAACTGCGTTGCTAACAGATGAAGTCATTCTTCCATTTCTAACTCTCTCTCACACACACAATTTCTGGAGATTGAGGAACAGAATAAGAAGCAAATTACCTATTATAAATGTCACATATAGAGAGAAAACAAAAATAAAAATCACTTTGAACATAGTTTCAATGGACAGATTACTCGTCTATAGACAATAATCAACCTCTGGTATAGTTTGCTTTTAATTTGCTTTCACATGGAATTAAAAGCTGTAGTCTAACAAAGTGTTAATATCCATACTTCATTTGCAAGTTGGCTCCTGAAATAAAAAGGAGTTGAATTTTGCTGTAAAAAAATAAGTACTAGTTCCAAAGTCTGAAAGCAAAGTCCAACAATTGTATAGCAATTTTATTGTACAGCTTGGCAATGCAACTCAAGTTGTAGTGCATCTTTAAATACGTACACGGTGTTCTTGCGTATCTATACAAGCTTGTACTGTGATCCTAATGAACAAAAGAATCATGTGGTGTGCCCACTTTGTAACAAATGTAACTATGTCGGACACAGTCCAAGACTATATGCACAGTAAACTCTAATAATGCATTATCCTATTGTTTGGAAATCCCAATTGTTTGGCATCTAGCTCCTGGTCCCCCATTTCACTTCCCCGCGCTCCTTTTAAACTCACCTGGCTCACTGAAAAATGTATTATACCACCATGCAATGTCTAAAAGTAAAGAAGTGTGTTGGTGTATTAATAGAGGTAATTCTAATGGTCTGGAAAATCTGCCAGTGCAGCATCAAGGTCTTGAGAGGGCCAGATCATCAGAGTTTTACTGTAACAGATTTAAAATTGAACTAACTACATATATTGCAAATTAGAAATAAAAACAAAGTGCCAAAAAATACTCAGGTCAAGCAGCATCTGCTGAGAGAGAAGTCTTTCTGCTTAATCCTTCCTCAGAACAGTTCTAATCAGACATTTTCTGATGAAGGGTCATGTTAACTGTTTCTCCCTCCACACCACCACCCCCCCCCCCACCTCTCCCAACAGATACCACCAGACCTGCTGAATATTTTAAATTGGCAAATTGGTTAACTATTGTCACATGTACTGAGGTACAGTGAAAAACTACTTTGCATGCCATCTATACAGATCATTTCTTTCCAACAGTGCATTGAGGTAGTACAAGGGAAAACAACAACGGAATGCAGAATGAAGAGTTGCTGCTACAGAGAAAGTGCAGTGCATTCCTTTCACGTGGTAATTCCTGTACTGTTTTGTGTCATAGTTTAAGTGTTCTGCTTGCGATGAACCACTTCTTTGGAAATATATTGTGCTGTAATGCCTTGTGAAAATATTACAAATATTAAGGCTTTATTTTGTTTGGATCAAAGACATGACTGATTTCACTTGATAAGTGAGTTCAGTGAATTTTTACAGCGTTTCCTCTGACATGGAACCTTGTTTGCCGCTTTTGGTATTGACAAGCATGCATGTTGTAGAAAGACTCAGTGGGAAAGGAGAGCAACATCAACCCATCACTGGATTATCTCAAGCAGCATATTTAGTTGTATCACTGTTGAACAGCTCTTGGACAACATGGCTACCCCAACTGGCTAAATGGGGAGTTTAGGCATATGACCAAATGTGAGAAACATTAAGCTCATTAATTGAATAAATGGATGTACTACTTAAAGCAAACAATACCCTAGAAGGTGGAGGGGGCATTATCGTGAGAACCCAAAGTAGTGTGATATGCAAAGATTAAACAAAAGCAATAGTCCCAAGGAGACTGGACCTGGAGCACATGACATGCAGACAAATCTCATACCGAAGGCGGCAAATGATGTCTAGTTTTAAGGCATTGTGTAGAGACTGAAATGCTACTTTTTGTTACCTCATTAATTGAAGACCATTGGATTCAAGACCAGCACCAATGCAACAAAGCCTAAAAATATAGTAGAGCCAAGTTCTACCAACTACGCTCACCATTGCAAGAACTTGTTCCATTTCCACTTTACAAGGGACAATACTGTACATACAATACAAGAAAAAAAAGCTTTGCAAGTGAAGTTCTCCCTGCCCATTACAATATAAAAAGCAAGCTAATGATGCTTCAACTTTTGATGCAAATAGGAGTGATAAGTGACATAATGGATGAAAGATGAGAGAAACCCATCATTTTCCCTTCTCCCATTCTCAAAAAGAATGACTTCAATTATGTATAAATTGAGAAAGGAACTTTGAGTAGTGTTTGGAATCAAGAAATTACATCACTTTTCAAACCAGGCAAATCCTTTATTCTAATAATAGCTCTTAAGACACTATTGGCAACAGGAGGTCCCAAATCAGGCACCTAGAAGTCCAGAAGCAATTTACAAAGAGTTTGAGTTATAAAGAGAGACTGTCAGGATGGGGCTTTTTTCTCTTGGAGCATAGGTGCCTGAGGGGTGACCTTACAAAAGGTGTATAAAATCATGAGTGGCACAGATAGGGTGAATGGTCACCATCTCTCTCCTCCACCAACCACCACCCACCCCCCCCCCCCCCCTCCCCACCCCAGTGTAAGGGAGTCTAAAACTAGAGGGTCTAGTTTAAGGTAAGAGGGAAAAAATTTAAAAGGGGATGTGAGGGGCTACTCTTTCCACAGAGGGTGGTGGGTATGTGGAATGATCTGCCAGAGGAAGTGCAAAAGGTGGGAACAATTACAATGTTTAAAAAGGCATTTAGACAGGTACATGGATAAGAAAGGTTTTAAGGGATTTAGGCCAAACACAATCATATGGAACTAGTTCAGGTAGGCAACTTCGTCAGCATAGATGAGTTGGGCCAAAAGGGCCTGTTTCTGTGCTGCATCTATGACACTATTGTATTAACAATGCCAAAAAAAGGCCATCTTATCACACAGGAGTTTCAAATAGAACTCTACTGCAGATATTGTTTCACATCTACCATGAGTACTGCCGTGCCAGAGGTAAACACATGATCCTCACTTTAAATAAAATGATGATAGTTTTCCAGTAACTGCATCTGAAATCACAGAGTAGTCCCAGAAAGACTCAGTGCTGAAAAGGGTCTATGAAAAGATGTTGAAAGGATAGGCAGAATTTGACCAGCATACAGATTAAGAACCAAACCATTCCATAATTATTGCAGTTACCACGCAAATGGATCACAATGTGATAATAGTTACTATTTTGATAGGAAAGATTTCAACTGAACTTCATACAGAACATAAAGGAATGGTCAGTATGAAAGCCATTGCAAGCATCTTTATTTACTTATACTTGATGTTCACCTATGCCCCTCATGACCTTAAATCACTGGCGAGCAAATGTAGAACAAGCTACCAAAACATTGGCAGTGACGATCATGGTTTACAAGATCTTTTCAAAGGGTGAATGTAGATTTTTGTGAAGGGAATGACAATTTTCTGATACTGGTTGATAGTCAATCAAAATGAATTAAATATGAAGCACGTGATACATGTTCCACTATTGAATGTGGTATCTTTGTTCAGGCAACCACCCTCAGTTTTGATCTATTCTGTTCAATCTTTATGAAACAGAATGATATCAAACATTTCCCAATTCAGGGATATTCAAAATTCAGCATGAAAAATAACTTGGCCAATCTCTTGAAATATAGAACTATGCCACACACAGTTACAGAGTATAAACCTGCACAACTCTATGAAGAGAAAACAAAACACACTTGAGCTTGTGCAAATAATTTGGCTTTTGGAATTGAACACAAGCAGTAGAGTCAAAAAATGTCCCCATCATGCTGATCACAATGGACACACAGTAAAAGTCCTGTCATCTGGTATGCACCAGACTTGACATATCCCAGATAATCAAATGTGCCAGTTAATAACGTTATAATGCAGACATTGGAAATTTAGGTTGCACTTCCTTCATGTCTTGCTATTCAGAATCTAATTGCACATCTTATGGTCTTGCTGCACTTCCTAGGGATTATTACATTGAACCCTTTGGCAAGCACTAGAAGCTCATAGATATCAGCCAGTTTAGTTGAGGGGATCTTGAAATGCAAATGCCAGTGTGCCAGGTGGAGAGATGCCAGTTTACAGGGCTTTTACTATATTTAGAGCAAAATAGGCACATTTGTGTTCATAGCCCACCTAGCAAGCTGAATTTACCCAAGTGAATCAAATCATCTCTGGATGTTGCATCACTCCATCATAAAGTTTTGTCAGATTGGAATCCAATGCAGACTTCAGCAAATGAAGTGGCAAATCCAAGTCTGACAACAAACAGAGCCTTGAATTCAAATCCAGAACTAAACAGCCCAAAAGTTGATTAAATACCAAAAACTCAAAGTACATTAGGTAGACTCTGAAAATTGGTTTCTGGACTGCATTGATAGCTGTTGTTCATTAAGCACAACTTTTGGTTACTTGCATCTTACTATTGTTCTTTTTTTAAAAAAAAAAGCAGTGTAGTGTACTTAAGTACTGTTTGTTACTGACAATCAATCTTCAGCATCAGTCAATATTATATTTTAATGCTTTTATGAAGACATTACAGAAGTGTACAAACACACAATGAGAGAAAGAAACTATGAACTCCAAAGAAAGGCAGAATGTGCATTAAATATGCAGAGACAATTTAGTTGGGGAATAATAATAATGAAAAAGGAGAAGACACAATCATAGCCTTTGAAACAAAAGAACATGATAGAAATTCTGACAGATTTGCATACTCAGATCTGTAAATCAGTATTGGCAAATAAAATAGTATCAGCATTCCACCCAAACAACTGAACTAGTTCTCTCCAATAGATAACATGGTATTTGTTTGCATTCATATGCCTGTTTAAAACAAAAATTAAAATGTTCCTGTGAAGTGGTGTGGATTTGTTAGAGATGAGGTTATCTTGAGTGAATGCTAACATAGAACAAGAAACACAAAAGGTTAAAATTAAACATTCACATTAGAAGACCTTATCATTCCCCAAAAAGGAAGTCTTATCTCAGGGACAGTGATTGACACATCTACACTTACTCTTCTCTCACACAGAAGTCACAAAAGCTGCTAGCTATCTTAAAACAAACTGCTGGAGGAACTCAGTGAGTCAGGCAGCATCTATGGAAGGAAATGGACAATTGGCATCTTGGGTTGAGAAGTTTCATCCGGGCCCTTTAGCTGGCTAAATATTTCTTACAAAATCAAATTGTTGTCGTCAACTACGACCATTAATTTTTAATCCTCAAAAGAAAGGACTCAAGAATAAATTATACTTGTGAGCTTTACTCACTAAAATGCACATTAGATAATCACACAAATTTAGTACTACTGAAGTCCCCAGGCATGGATCTTGCATAGCAAATGTTGGGCTTTCAGGAGATCCAAGTTTCTGTGGATCTTCCAGGCCACTATTCTCAATAAGTTGTGTTTTGTGGATGCTGCTGCTCCTGTGCAGTCAATACATTAGGAATATACCATGTACTCCTTTCATAATAAAAAAAAATAAAAACAAAGACCACCAAAAGCAAACAGTATTAAGGGTTGTATTCAGCAACTGAGTTCATCACAGTAAATGATTTCCCTACACTTGGAAATAAAGATGAGCATGTAGGTTGTCAAGTTCTTATTTTATAAGCTTCATTGCTTTGCCAATTAAAGAAGCTAAAATAAAAAAAATACAAACTATGCATCAGTGGAGTGGCCATTGATTTTTTTTTAAATATGGCAAGAGAAAGTTCTCCAGTGGGATACCAAATAAATTGCATCTATAAGCCACTACTCATTTAAAGAAACAGACATTGCGAAGAATAAATAGCAAGGATTAAGAAACTGCAATGTCATGCTTCATTAAACTGTTGGATTTTTGTTTCCAAGAAGCAAGTAGATATGTTTGGTGCAGAACTGACTGGATTTTCCAAAGGCAGTTGATGAAATGCCATTATCCTGATACTAAGAAGAAATATATGGCTCTCGGAATTAATTTCAAAATTATACATGTAATGAAATGAGATCAAAGCTGCCTTGCAACAGGAAACAGCTTGATAAAACAAAATACTACTTGGAATTTCAAAAGGCATTGGTTCTGGTCCACCACTGTTCACAAGTAATGTTTTTGAATATAAAAAGGAATTCAATTTGCAATATAAATGACTTATTGTCTATGGCAGGTTGAAAGCAATCACAATTGATTGCATGTAGATGGTTAAGTACAAGCCAATGGAGAATACTGCACATCAGATGAGCTACTATGAACAGTGTGCATAATGAATGGGTTTGAAACAGACCAATAAACTTCCAGAGTTCCTGTGTGCCAGACTGACAGAGTTTTACTAGAGCAGGTTGCATCCCAAAGGAATTTGTTGATAAGTTAAAAACAGTTATCCTAAACTTACTGAAGCCATGTTATCCAAATTTATCATATTATGGTCAATTCTGCAAGACAAATCATTACTTCTGGAACCTCGCACAAAGGCTCAAGAAAATTTATTGGCATCACACTGCAATTTTCTAACATACATTGACTACTTTTGCAGGCACTGCTAGAAGTGCAGAACATTGTAAAATACATCTTGTGTGTATTTCAAGCAAGTTTCTGGAAATCTGTATTGTATTGGAAAAGATTTAGAAGTTTAAGGGAAGAGAATCCCAAGGTATGGAATCACAAGTTCTGAAGACAAACTCAAATGAAATTGAGAATAGAAATACAATCCAAATCTTTAAATGAATACAAATGTAGGCAGATTTTTTTTTTGTTCTGAGCACAAGACCAGAAAACACAGATTAAAAATAAAATGCACATTACTTTCTCACCTTAACCTGACACTGAGTTTTCTCTTCCCCAGATTACCTTGCTTAAAGAATACATCCAGGATACCAATCAGGATCCTTTACCTAGAAACAACAAATGGAAATATTCCTGGATGCAATCCAGAGGCAATTCATCCTCTCCTCTCTCATTACCCACATCTAGCAGATCACCAGAGCTACTTTCCATTCATATCTCAGAGTTACATATGCAATTGCAACAGATCTATTATTGAGCCAACTACCACCCTCTAACTTATCACTGCATCAGATGCTACATTTATAAACAGAACCTCCAAAAGGAGCACTTAGGAAAAAGTATCTCCAGGGTATTGAGATCCTCATTATTTGGGAACCTAAAAATACAACCAGCTATGTCTCGATCCATCTTAATATTCATGAAAGTGGTATTTAGATTCACTGATGTCTGCATGCAAATATTTATAAATTTACTGTTTATTATAAACCAATAAAATAATTAGCTATTAAAGTCACACAAATTCAATAGTGATAGCTTTTGAAATGTTCCATTGCTCAAATATGCAAATGCCCCACATCTGAATTTGTGGCAATAAATCACGATTTACTCAGCAGTGATCTATATATATTTTACGATCAGTGTAACACACGAAGAGAAATCAGAGTCATTAAAGACAACAGAAGGCTGAGCTGGCATCTGCTGATCAAACAGCCTCCAATGATTCCCATTGGCCGTGTCCTGATGCAGCACAATAAGCCACTTAATGGGCTTCCGTCCAAAAACAGGTCAATAAATACCAAATTAGACTGCAATGGCTTTCATTATCCCATCCTTTAAAATTTTGTACATTGTATTAAATGCTTTTCAAGGCTGAAATATAAAAATGATAGAAGTGTTCATGCAGAAATGTTCGAGAACATTAGAACGTTACTATTTGTATCATTTACTTCTTCAACTTTATTCTTATCTCCTGGGTCTATAGAAACAAAATCTTTATCAACAGTCCAATTATCCTTCCAGTAACACTAGAGTCTTAACACATATCTCAACAATAATAAAAATCAAGAAATGTCTTTAAGACTGTGCCACAAACAAACAAGTAACTGCAACAGAAAGTCAATATGGGGCAAGTTTATCTTTGAAAATCGTACTATACAATATTCAGAATCCAATTTATTGTCACCGGTTTATAAGGACATGAAATATGTTGTTTTGCAGCAGCAGTATAGTGCAAAGATATAAAATTACTATAAATTACAAAAATAATTAGTACAACAAAAAAGGAATAATGAGGTAATGTTCATCAACCATTCTGAAATCTGATGGCAGAGGAGAAGAAGTGGTTTCTGAATCGTTGAGTGTGGGTCTTCAGGCTCCTGTCCCTCCTCCCCGATGATAGTAACGAGAAGAGGTCATGTCCTGGATGGTGAGGGTACAAAGTGATGGATGCCACCTTCTTGAGGCACCACCTCTTGAAGATGTCCTTGATAGTAGGGAGGGTTGCACCTATGGTGGAGCTGACTGAGTCTACAACTCTCCGCAGCCTCTTGCGATCCTGTGCATTGCAGTCTCCATACCAGGCAGTGATGTAACCAGTCAGAATGCTCTCCATCTATTGAAATTTGTAAGAGTCTTTGGTGACATACCAAATCTCCTATACCTATCCTGTTTTCTTCAGGTGGAGTTTATCAACCTTAATCTGACAAATGAAGTAATATTTGGAGTGCACAGCAGTTCAGCAATATTGTATTAAAGGATGATAAGATGGAGGATCTGACTCTGGTCAAAGTCTAAATTTGCAGTTATGTAATTGTGGTGAAACACAAAATGCAGGCAGGTGCCTTCATACAAAAGGAGGAGAGAAGCTTAAAAGAAAAGTGTTATCTTCAGCTGCTCTGATAACATTCCAAGCAGCTGCCTACACAAAAGAAATTTTCCAGAAACCTAAGATTAAGATTATTTGGCAATTCTCCTTGGCTAGTAGTAAGGCTACAAATGTGCAATAAATATTTTGGGAAGGAATTTGCATCTGTAGGTTGGTCAAGTCCTAGCCACAAAATGGTTCATTTCTACCCCAGCCAGTAACTGTCCTGTTAGCCACCAAGTACAAGATGGGTGCTGTTAAAGAACATTTACTTGCCAATAAACTGCTCAGCTCCATACAATCACAGGTTTTTCCACATTTCATAGATTTACACTCAAGAATTGCTAGAAATTGCCCTTGGCATGGTAGCAGCATCCAAGGCATTATGATGACAAGAAGCCCCAACTTAATGAAGTCGCTGAAGGGGTCTGAAAAAGCCGCTGGAGTGGCTGGAATTAAATATGCCATACACAACACAAAGTGTAGGAGGCTAATAATAAGGTGGTGACATCCGTTAGTCTCGCGAGACCATGGATCTGCGCATGGAGAGTCTTGCTTCAGTTGGTAGTGGTACAACAGCGTCTGTTGTGACTGTAGAGGCCTACACGGGAGTGACAGTCTCCGCTGCAGCGACTGCACTTGAAGGTGCTGTCCTCCTGTGTTGCTATGGTGCTGTTTTTCCGGCGAGTGCATTTTTCTTCAGCAGCTAGCCTCAGCTTCTCTTCTCCTCGTTTCAGACCTGTGTAGTTCCAGCCGCCAGTGAGAGCGATCGCTTGCAATTTCTTCCCACCTCTCGATGTTCATGTTCAGTGACTTCATATCTCTCTTGCAGAGATCTTTGAAGCCAAGATGGTGCCATCCTTGCGCTCTCTTGCCAGAGGCCAACTCCCCGTACAGCAGGTCTTTTGGGATCCTCCCATCTGGCATAAGATGTACATGGCCCAGCCAGTGCTGTTGAAGCAGGGTGAAGAGGCTGGGTATCTGAGCGCTGGTCAGGACCTCGTTGTTGGTGATTCCGTCAGTCCACTTGATGTCCAGGACGTGGCTCAGGCTATGAAGGTGGAAGGCATTAAGACGCCGCTCTGGAGTAGAGGCTCCAGGTCTCGCTGCCGTAAAGCAGCGTGCTGAGGATGCAGGCCCTGTAGACTGCAACTTTGGTGTGTGTTGTCAGCTGTCAGCTTTCTGTTCTCCCAGACTCACTTTGCCAACCTGACGAATGTTAAGGCTGCTCGTCCAAACCTTGTTGATCTTGGAGTCTAGGGAGAGACTATCCATGATAATGGAGCCAAGGTATGTGAACTCGTGGACTACCTCCAGCTCATAGTTGTTGATAGTAATGGCAGGGGGGTGCTCAACACCTTGACCCAAAACGTTCATCACCTTCAGGCTTATGGTCAACCTGAAATCCTGGCAGGCTCTCGAGAAGCTGTCCACGAGGCTTTGCAGTTGCTCTTCAGAGTGTGTTGCCAGTGCCACGTCGTCTGCAAACATGTCCCTGATGAGTACTTCGCGAACCTTGGTTTTCGCCTTTAGCCGGGACAGACTGAACAGCCTCTCATCCGATCTGGTGTGGAGGTAGACACCACCTGTTGATGTTCCAAAGGCGTGCTTCAGCATGACTGCAAAGATGCCGCCGAACAGGGTGGGGGCAAGCACACAGCCCTGCTTCACACCGCTGCGGATGTTGAAGGCCTCCGAAGAAGAGCCGTCAAACTGAATGGCGCCTTTCATATCTGTGTGGAATGACTGAACTATCCTGAGGATCCTCAAGGGACAACCAATCCTGGTGAGGATTCTGAACAGGCCGTCTCTGCCCACAAGGTTGAAGGCCTTCTTAAGGTCAATGGAAGCAACGTAGAGCGGTTGTCTTTGCTCTCTCCCTTCAACAGCTACAAGAGAAATGGAGAAGATCATGTCGATTGTAGAGCGTTCTGACCTGAAGCCACACTGAGATTCAGGATATACCCTTTTGGTGATTTTCTGCAGTCTGTTCAGGACGACACGGGCAAAAACTTTCCCGACGATGCTCAGCAAAGAGATCCCCTGTAGTTGTTACAGTCGCTTCTGTCCCCTTTGTTCTTATATAGGGTGACAATGTTGCAGTCTCGTGTTGTAGTTCATGCAGGTGGTTTAGTAGGACACCCTTTGCGCACCTGATGGCCTCTGGTGGAATGCCATCCAATCCAGGTGCCTTCCCAGTGGGCAGGCTGTCGATGGCTTTACTCAGCTCTTCAGCAGTGCATCCAGTTCCTCCATGATAGGCAGGCATTCCATGGCGTCTAGCATGCTGTCTGAGATGCTGTTTTCCCTGGAGTAGAGTTCGGAGTAACGCTCCACCCATCTCTCTATCTGCTTGCCTTTGTCTTTGATGGTCTCGCCTGTTTTGGTTTTCAGTTGTACTGACTTGCTCTGGGTTGAACCGATGGCTTTCTTGATCCCCTTGTACATTCCACAGATGTTGCCTGTGTCAAATGATGACTGGATGCCTTCGCAGAGTTGTAGCCAGAAGTCATTTGCACAGCGTCTGGCTGTTTTCTGAGCCCTGCTTCTTGCTGTCCTTAGCGCTTGCATTGTTGCCTGGGTGGGGTGGCATTTGTGCTCTAGTAGTGCAACACGCTTTGCCTCAATGACAGTGGTGAGCTTACTTCGAACCAGTCCTGTGTTTTGCCCTGTTTCTTCCCAAAGGCCTTGAGTGCAGTGCTGTGGATAGTGTCCCTGAGAGATTCCCATCTCTGCTGAGCATCCCCTTCTGGTGGGTCTGCAAGGAGAGCGTCCTCCAGTGATTTGGAAAACACTGCCGCTTTGTCTGGGTGTTGGGTCTTACTAGCGTCAATGCGCTGCTTGCCTGGAGGCTTGGCATGGTGCATCTTCTTTGGCTGAAGTCTGATCTTGCAGCAAACCAGAGAGTGGTCCGTGTTGCAGTTGGCACTCAAAGGAGCGAGTCATGAGCACGTTTCTCAGGTGGCAGCATCTTGTGATCATCAGGTCTAGCTGATGCCAATGTTTCGAGCGGGGATGTCTCCAAGACACCTTATGCTGAGCTTTGGTCTGGAAGTAGGTGTTAGTGACACACAATTCGTGGAGCATGCAAAGCTCGAGCAGTCGTTGCCCGTTATCATTCATGTTGCCAAACCCATACTGCCCCAGGCAGCTTGGCCAGGAGTAGTGGTCAGCACCCACTCTGGCGTTGAAGTTGCCAAGTAGCAGCAACTGTTCCTGACTTGGGATTTCCTGTATTGTCATTGAGAGCTGATCGTAGAACTCGTCCTTCGCGTCTTGTGTAGAGTAGAGGGTTGGGGCATAAATGCTGAGAAGGTTGACAGGCCCGTCGAATGTGTGGAGTCGTAGTGAGAAAATCCACTCCGTCCCTTTCTCGCTAGGCTCCACCATCTTCAGCAGCGAGTTCTTCACTGCAAAGCCGACACCATGCTCTCTGGTCTCATCTGAGCCCTTGCCCTGCCAGAAGAAGATATAGTCTCTCTCACACATAGGGTCCCCGATCCTGCGAGACGTGTCTCTTGGAGCGTTGCGATGTCCACTTGGAGCCTCAGCAGTTCGTTGTTAATCACTGCTGTCTTGCGTGAGTCGCTGATCTCCCGAAGGTCATCTGATATACCAGTGGTCGTGGTCCGTACATTCCAGCAACCTAGTCTGAGTGCTGGCTTCTTTTTGTCTTCTTGTTGTGCCTGGTGCAGCGTTTGCAGTCCGTAGTTCGGGATACTTGTATCCTAAGCCCCACGCACCCAGTGGAGCGGGCGGTCCGTGGCGGGACAGCACCTAATTGGCTGGGAGCTGCCCAGCCTAAGGCGGGCAGTAGCTGTCCAGTGAGACGTGATGGTCTCTCCCTCTGTCGAAAGCAACCCCTGGCGCCTTGCTCTACACCAATCGAGCGCAGGTTTATAACCGGTAATCTGCTGCTTTCCGTGTTGTGCTGTCGCGGTGAGGCAACGCTGGAGTGTCCTCTCCAGGGCAGAGGCCTAGGCAAGGTTGTATGGAAGACCAGCAGTTGCCTATGCAGCAGGTCTCCCCTCTCCACACCATCGATGTTGTCCAAGGGAAAGGCAAAAAGCCATTACAGCTTGGCACCAGTGTCATCACAGGAGTTGCCAGAACGAGGTTGAAGACAACGTCGAACTGCCTTAGGGACTACCAGCTCCGGATCTGTCCTCAGGGTTTACTCCCGTAGCCTTTCGCATGAGTGGGTATGACCGCAAGGCAGCCGAGGTTTGAAATCAAGAGTTTTCCCTCTCTTAGATGGAATGCCTTCCCAGGCTGATGAGTTCCATCTACCTGACATACATCCACCGGAGCGTGCCGGCCATCCCCCTGTAATGGCCGGACATTAATAATAAGGACACTTCATTAAAAAGGTATCGTAAACTAACTCGACCTAAATGTAACCTCTTTGGTAACCTCTCCCTTATTACAAACTTGAGAGTGAGATTATTTGACAATTAATTCAATGTTATGCTGCACTTAAATCTGATGAGGAAGCCTTCACCCCACCTCTCCTTTCATTGTGGTTGCAAATTGGACAAAGTCACTGATGCAATTTTCTTCAACTCCTTGCTCTGCAACATCTACCACTTGTGAAAGATATGAGCTGCATCACCATGAGAACAACTGCTCAAAAGTATCATACCACATTTCTTTCATTATTACGATCAGTTCCCAATCTATCACCAGTGGTAATCACCATACCATCATCACAAACAAGGCAATGAAACAAAAAAAAAGTTTATTATCTCGGTCTCTAAGGGATGAGGAATAGTTTTGGCCTCGGCAGTATCACCAACAACCCAAGCAAAAACTTAAAAACATAACTAAAAGCCATGTGATTGTGGTGACAATGATATTAATACACTAGGTCAGGGTGATGATGCAGATTCTTTGATCAGATTCAGGAATGCAGTCATATATATTGCCACCGCAGTGGCATGTCCACATTTGCCTCTCCCAACTTCCTGGAATTATCATTTCTACTTAGTGCTTTTTTTTAAAAAAAAGCACTGAACAAGAATGTACACACCTTGTAATCTGAAGTTTCTGTCATCAACAAGTAACCAAATTCAATTCTGCTGCCCACTGAAACTGCAGATAATACTTTTAAAGAAGTCCATTACTTCACGATGTCTACACACTGATCAGGGAAATATTCAATTATAAATTTCCACTGGAAGGGCAAGCCAATCTCGTAAATACTACAGTTCAGGTTTTGCTGTGAATCCATCCCTGTTTCACTTACAAAATAAACAATTAAACACAAGGTTGGTTCTAAATACTCCACCCATAGCAACCTTGAGATGTGTTGAAGGACAAAAAGCTACAAATATACTTGGAAGCAGGTGGAAAGTGAAAGGCTTGATTCTACTCCTGTATTACAAAAACGACTGATGCTTAAATCAATAGAAGAAGTTACATTACAATCAACAAAATGAGCCACATATTGTCTTTGTGATTGATTATAGCCAATCACCAGAGCAGGCCATTAACAGTCAAAGCAATGTAGAGATGTATCTGTACCCATCCTTAGTTGTACGGATTTACTTCACAGGCCATACAACGTGCATGTTGACATTACATTTACCCCATTGAACCCAACAGTTTGAAAGACTTGAGCAGAATTCATTCCACGTCCAGAAAATATGAGCAGCTAGCTTTAGTGGGACACAAACCAGCCTTGCAGCTTGAAGAATTATAGCAGAAGAATACTTAAGGGACAACTTACTGCCTTCATCAACAGCATAAATCTTATATTTGGCATCATACAAAATTATTTCCACTGTTGCATAGTCTGATGATGTCAATATATTTCCTAGTGCAAATTTCTAAAGTACAAGTGGGCCTTGCATTGAAATGTGGATTATTTACTCTCAACCCTTGCCCAAACCAAGCAGCACATTCACCCAACTCTCTATCCATGGTATTATATTTTTATAATAAAACTTCACCTACATATTTTATTAAATATTGGGATATATGGGTGTTGCTGACACAGCAAGCATTTATTACCCATCCCCAATTGCCTTCGAATAGATGGCAGTGAGCTGCCACCTTGAGCTTCTGCAACCCTTTCACTGAAGGTGCTCCCACAGTGCTGTTGGTAGGAGTTCTAGGATTTAGACCCAGCAATGATGGGCAAGTGACATATTCCCAAATCAGGAGGGGAACATGAGGTGATTGCATACCTGCTAACCTTGACCTTCTTGGGGGGGTAGGAGGTTGAAGCTTAGGGGGAGATGCTGTCAGAGTAACCATCATGCACATTGCAGCTGCTGTGCACTGTTTGGTGAAGGGAATTAAGATGGTTGATGACAGTCAAGTGGACTGCTTTGCCTTGGATGCTATGGAGGTTCTTGAGAGTTGTTGCACTCATCCAGGCAAGTGGAGAGTATTCCATTATGCCCCTGATTTGTGCCCAGTAGATGGTAGAAAGCCCATTTAAGTGGCTGGCCGTGTTGGTTTCTAGGCAATGATAACCCCTTGGATATTTACGGTGGGGGCTCAGTAATTGTAATGTCAAGAGTGGGTTATCAGACTCTTTTCTTGGAGATGATCGTTGCCTGGGACTTTTACGGCAGAAATATTACTTGCCACTTATCAATCTATGCCCAAGTTGTTGTGTAGGTTTTGCTGCATGCAGGCAAGGGATGCTTCATTTGCCAAAAAGCCGCAAATGAAATGTAACATTGTGCCATCGTCAGCAAATATCCCCACTTCTGATCTTGTGATGGAAGGAAGGTCCTTGAAGCAGCAGCACAAGATAGATGGGCCCAGGGCACCACCTCACAAATCACTTGGGGATGGGATAATCCAGGGACCCAAAGTCCTTTCAGGTGAGCTCCAACAGCACCCCACTACAAAGCACATCTTCCCCTCCCCACCCCTTCCTGCCTTTTTGCAGGAACCGCTTATTCCGCAACTCCCTAGTTCACTCCCCATCCACCACCACCCCCCCCCCCCCGACCCCGCTTCCCCCTGGGAACTTTCCACTGCCCCTACCATAAGTGCAACACCTGCTCCTACACCACCTCCATCCAGGGACCCAAACAGTCCTTTCAGGTGAGAGAGATTCACCTGCACCTCCCTTATCATCTACTACATTTGGTGCTCCAAGTGTGGCCTCCTCTACATTGGCGAGACCAAATGCAGACTAGGTGACCGTTTCACAGAACACCTGTGCTCTGCCCGTAACTGCGATCTGCATCTCCTTATTGCCAGTCACTTCAACTCCCTGTCCCACGCTATCACTGATATGTCCGTCCTCTGCCTCCTCCACTGCCAGGAGAATTCCTAGCGTAAACTGGAGGAAGAGCACCTCATTTTCCACCTTGGAACCTCACAGCTCAACATTATGAACATTGAATTCTCCCACTACAAGTAATCCCTGCATCAGCCCCTCCCACCCAACAATATTGCTTCTTTTATTCCCTTTCCTAACCTCTCACTTTTTTCTACCCCTTCCCCTCCCCCCCCCCCCCTTATCTTTGACCCATCCCCCAGTGGATCTGCTCGCCCTTCCTATCACCTCCCGGTGCCCACCCCACCTCCCCTCTTTTGTCCACCTATCACTGCTCTGCTTTCCCCTCCTATGTATTGGGCTTCCCCTTTTCCTATCTTCAGTCCTGAAGAAGGGTCCTGACCTGAAACATTGACCGCCTGCTTTTCTCCACAGATGCTGCCTGGCCTGCTGAGTTCCTCCAGCATCATCGTGATTTTCATGGGATGACGAACGTTCAACAACAACAATCATCTTCCTTTGTGCAAGGAATGGAGTGTTTTGCCTTTGATGCCACTGACCTCAGTTTTACCAGAGTACCTTACTGCCACATTGGTCAAATGCTTCCTTGGTACCAAGGGCAGTCACTCTCACCTCACTTTTGGAATTCAGTTCTCTAGTGCTGAGTGGTCCTGTTAAAACCCTAGTGGGCATTAACAATTAGGTTACTGGTGATTAAGTAAGTCTTAAAAGCACTATCAGGACAGCTTCCATCACTTTGATGGTTGAAAGTAGACAATTTGGCAATAATTAGCCAGATTGGATTTGCCCTGCTTTTTGTGAACAGGACATACCTGGGTAATTTTGCACCTGCCAGAGTAGATCTGCTAGTGCTGTAACTGTACTAAAACAGTTTGGCTGGAGGCACAGAGTTCTGAAGCACATGTCTCTGGTGCTACAACCAGATGTTGTCTGAACCCAAAGCCTTTATTATATCCAGTGGTATCAGTCATTTCTTGGTATTACAGAGTGAATGCAATTGTCTGAAGCCATTTTACATCTAATACCATCTCCTTAGATGTCCTGTTGCTTAATTTTAAAACAATCTATTAGTTAGTCAGTCATGATTTTGCTTTAAACAAATCTGCATTGGCAGCAAATCACTATCTAATGCATCACTAAATATCCACTGATTAAATCTCAAGTTATAAATTCTTAAGTATTTACACAGAATTGATATGACTGGTGAAGTACAACTTGGTTTAACCATTTCTCATCCCTTACACAAAAGGACTGCACCCTTGGCACAATTTTCACATCTCCTCATTACATTCTTCAACAGTCCAAGTTTTTTAAGATCGCGAACCACCAATCAATTCACTAAGTACAGCAATTTCTTCAAAATCAATTTCTTTCATTCTATATAAAACTTGTGTCCTTATTCCCTCTATCAGCAGTAAAAACTATGGCAAAATGTTTCTCTCTCCATTAAGAGAGAGTTCACTCATCATCTGGACAGGGTGTAATTGGTCTAGGCAGCTGTTCTCCCCTACCATCTCAAGACGATAAATGCTGTCTTACATATCTGCGTTCTATTAAATGAATAGAAACCAAGCCAATCTATAGGTAACTGATTTATCCCTCAGAGTTCTATAATAACTTTGACAAATAAAAATACATCTCAGGTTTTCAACAGACTTGGTCTCAACTGCTCCGAGGACACATCCAAGATTTCAAACCCTTGGGGCTGTTTTTGACATTTTGCCCGCCCCCCCCCCCCCCCCCGTGTTGTGGTCCTCAAAATTAAAGTTTCTTGATGACTTCCAATCAGAGCTTTATATAACTATAGAATAATCTCCACTCCTTTGTACAGCGGTTCCCAATGTGATAAATTCTTGCAGCCTTCTTTACTAATTTCTCATTCCTACTGCTTAGCTTTAGGTAACTCTGTGCACCATTTCATATACCTTCCCATCATATTCTAAACTCTCCTTCTTTGGTTCAAAATGATCTCACACTTCAAATTCCACCAGCATTTTGCTCATTTGCCAAATCTGTCAATGTTCCTTTGCAACCTTCTGTATCTATCGAGGCAGTTCACTGCACCACTGACCTGGAAATGCAGCTCCTTAGTGCTTCAATGGCCTTACTGATGTTAATATTTGAACAATATGAAGATGCCAATATTGGATCAAAAATCCAGATAGTACTTTTAAAATATGTAACAAGTTCTACAAAGCTCCTCATCTCCTAGTCTATTGTTACACACTGTGGTAAAGGATTAACAATAAATTATCTATGGTAAATTGATTGAATGGTTTAGAATAATTTTTGTTTTCAGAAAAAACACCATTCCATTTCCTGTGTCAGGCAATGATCTTCTTGTTTATTTTGAATAAAGCAATGATAGTACTTGATGTGCACAGTTTTCAATACCCAAGGACACAAACAATTTATAACCATGAAGAATAATCAAAGTACATTTTGAAGCAAATAACATTTCACAACAGCACTGCTAAACATTGTGACCCGAAACAACAGTTCTTCAATGACACATGGATTTGTATTTTTACTGAAAGGGGATAGAGAACTTGCATTTCTACTTCATCTTTTATCACTTTTATGATGACTAATGACTTATCTGTCAGTTGCAATGGAGGAAAATTCTTTCACTGAAAGGAAACCAAAATAAATTGCATTTCAATCTAGTAAATTCACCTCTGACCAAGCTATGATGCAAAACAGACTAGAATAAGCAAGTTTTAAAATTATACAAACGTGGCTACTTTTGATACACATCTCCATACAAAGCACTCAATCAAATTTTCCCCACCATTAGTTTATTCCATTCAAGCAATCCTAATTATACTGATCCATAAGCTTCAAATCTGACATCTCCAACATTCAGAGCCTAATATCAGTGGTAGGGAAGATACTGGGAACAAAAATCTGAGGAAGAGAATTAATAATCACCTTGAAAGGCAGAGGACTAATCAGAGATAGCCAACACAGCTTTGTCAAGGACAGATGCCATCTGACCAATTTGATCAAATTCTTTGAAGAGGTTACAAAGTGTATTGATGAGGGTGGGACAGTAGATAGACTTTGACAAAGTCCCACATGGAAGACTAGTTCAAAGATTAAAGCCCATGGGATCCAGAGCAAACTGGCAAACAGGATCCAAAATGAGAGACAGAGGTGCTAGTAGAGGGCAGTTTTTGCAATCTGATGCCTATGACTAGTAGTGTTCCACAAGGATCAGCACTGGGACCTTTGTTATTTGTAACATACATGAATGACTTGGATGTGTATGTAGGAGCATGACCAGTAAGTTTGCAGATGACATGAAGATTGGCAGAGTTCTTGATGGTGTAGAAGGTAGTCTTAGACTGAAGAGAGATAGATATTTTGGTGAAATAGGCTGAAAAATTTGCAAGCGAGTTTAATCCAGACAAATGTGAGGTAATGCATTTGAGAGTACGAATGAGGCTAGGACATACACCAGGAATGGTGGGGTCCCTGAGAGCAATGAGATCAGAGTACATCGATAAATTCTTTAAAAAAAGTGGACATGCAGGTAGACTATGTGGTTACAAAGGCATATGGGATACTGGTCTTCATTAGTTGGGGTACTGAATACAGAAACTTTATAAAACTTCGGTCAGACCTCAGCTGGAGGACTGCATGCAGATCTGGTTGCTAAAGTATAGAAAGATGTGGTAGCACTGGAGAGCGTGCAGGGGAGATTCACCAGGATGTCGCCTAGTATGGAGCAGTTCAGTTTTGAGGAGAAACGGGATAAGCTAGGTCTGTTCTCCCTGGAACAGGGGTGGTTAAGAGGAAACGTGGAGGTATACAAAGTTATGAGGGGTATAGATAGGAAAGACAGCCAGAAACTTATCCCCAATATCAGATGTAGATAAAACTAGAGGACGTGGGTGGGGAAGGGGAAGTGATTCAGAGGAGATAAGAGGGGGACCTTCTTTGCCCAGAGAGTGGCAAGTACCTGGAATGTACTGCCTGAGAGAGCTGGTTGAAACCGGGTCATTGACAGCATTTAAGTGTCTAGATGAACATTTGAAATTGCTTGGGTATTGAGGCCTATGGTCCAAGTGCTGGGCCAAGGTGTTAATACAGAAGGGTACCACTGGTTGGCGTGGACGAGCTGGGATTACTGGCCTGTTTCCATGCTATACGATGCTACGATTCCATGATCATGCTCGCACTCAGTTTAGAAATATTACCAAACTAGATCCTCATAACAATCCGGCTCCCCCACCACCACCTCAACTGGGCTCCAAATAAATCTTCAGTGTACTTCACTTCATTAATGTCAAAAAATATGACATTCCAAACTTTGTGTTCTTTATTTCAAATTGTTTACTTTTTTTTAAAAAGTTTCCACTGGACAGAAGTTGCTTAATTTGAAACTCTTAATTATGGTAACTAGCCTCATTAGACTTTGAATTCCCTTCACAAATGGGCATTGTTCAATACAACCTAGTTCAAGTACAACACAACTAACAGTCCCTGGATATCTTGTTTTCCTTAGGTGGAAGAGCAATGATTTTTTTTTTGAAAGAAATTAAACCAGATCTTGTTCCTGCATTTCCAATCATGATTGATTTTGAATATTCTGAAGTCAAATGTTGCTAAATCGTCACATGATAAATTCCTCAAGTTTTCTCTCATGAAATGCAGGTGAAACCAGCCTGTTTTCAAGCTACATTGAAACAGAATGCTGGTTTTCGTAAATAAAAAAAATGTTTAACTGAGGGGAAAAGAAAGGCCTGTCCACAAACCATGGTCTTGAACCAGGGCGACAAGAAGCAAAATTGAAACAGAAAATACTGTAAGTACTCAGCAATTTAGACCACATCTATGGGAAGAGAAACAAAGTTAACAGTTCAAGTTGGACATCAACTCTTTCTCTTCCCACAGGTACTACTTGACTTACTGAGTATTTCCAGGATTTTGTTTTATTTTAGGATTTCTAACATCTGCAGTTTTTTTTTGATTTTCACTGACAGGAAACAAGTTGTACTTGTATGGGAATTATGGGCCGGTGCCCGTTTTATGCCCCTTTCAATTTCCTTTCCAGTGACTTCAATGGCTGGGTGAATACCCATTTGAACTCAGCAACAGTTGAGCCCACACCTTTCTCAATCAGACGCAAAAGAGTTATAAAAGTTGGCTGAAGGCTACCATTTTGGGTGGGGAAAAAAACAGGAGAGCTTTCTTCTACAGTGATAAAGAGCAAGGCAAGGGTCACAAGGACAAACACCATGATCAGTAGAAGACCGGCAGCCACTTTGCTGCAAACAACAGAAACAGCAAAGTGTATGATACTTAATGATTTTGTTTTTAAAAGATTGCCCAGGACACTTTAACCAAAGCATTGTACTACAAAGCAAAAATGACTGACAAAGGTGGCATTCAAGGGAACGCTTAGAGCAATGGTATTCAAGCAATTCTAACATGATCAAGGACCCCACAACCAATCCTGGGGTCGTGAACCACAACTCTTACAAATTCACTGTCAGGAGACACAATGGCCAAATCCAGCATCAATATTGATCATCACATCCTGAACGCTGACAGAAAACTATTGATGTTGTACAAGAATATATTACAACCAGTGAGACAAAGAACGAGGAAAGAGCTGCAGTGATTGCATTGCACAAGCAGATGGATGACCCAGAATAGCCATGGAATTAAATTCTGTGCAATAACTGGCACCCAGGACAGGTGACACTTGTCTGCATAAACAATGTACACTTTTCAAAAAAAAAATCAAATAATGCCAATAGGAATGAAAGCAGCTTCACTGATGAACAGCTCCTTTCCTGCTTGTACAAATGTGCTGTTAAAGAATGGTGTAAAATGACAAGAACTTTATAGATCAAAATAAGAGCTGAACTGTGCAATATTAACAGATGCTTTTTGTTGTTTATGGCCATTTCAAGTGGTTCCTTTGCTGTGCTGTTTTCTACTCTGCAAAAAAAAAACTCACTTTAAGTTGACAACAGGCATCTGAAAACTGGTCAATACAGTCACAAGGTTTAAAAATTTTTAACTGCGTCAGCTGGTAACCCACTGGGCAAAACTAAATGAGTGAGACCTTTTTGAGAGTATTTGCAAAGCCACATTTATTTTTAAATCTCCATCTATCCTTTACTTTAAAATCAGTTATTACCCTATTGCCACTGCATTACACTCACTTCCAAGATATATCAGAACTTTAAGTTTCATGCATTACCTAAAAATGGCTGCAGTCTGCTAATGAAAGTTGACTGCATTTTTGGGCTGGTCAACATTTTAGCCACTTGCAGCTAATTTGAAACCTAGATGTGGCTAACTGCATTTTTATTTAGCACCCAGTCACTGGGCATGTGGCATCAATGCTTGCATTTGCTCTGGTTAAACGTACCATTTTACTGATACAAAAAAATTAATGTAAGATGAAAATAGAGTGCTTCTGGTTGCTGGCTTACATGGTTAAAATGACATCATTGTATTTAATCAGCAATTCCTAAGACTGTAGTTCATTAATATTGATATCCACCCCCCCACCCCACTCACAAGTCTCAAATGCTACAAAAATTACACAAATTCACATTCTGTATTCTTTAACATCCCAACCTAAGCAAGTTTCCACCAGGTGCTCTGTTTTCCTCCCACATCCCAGACATGCTAGTAGTTGGTTACTGGAAATCTCAGTGTGGGTAAGTGCCGAATGACTCAAAGGGGAACTGACATGCATGAGAGAACAGTTGCAGGGATACAGGAAAATAGGAGGGGGAGAAATGGTACTAATGTAATTGCTGTTGAAAAGCAGCATGGACCCAATGGGCTGAATAGCCTCCTGTGCCAAAATAATTAGTAGACCCATAGAGCTCATTGCTGGATACTCAAATGCACTAGGGTTCTTCAGTGAAGCCAGAGCAGCAAAACAGTAAATGTTCTGGTACACAGCAGCACAATACAGGGAGTGCCTGGGTTACATAGACAGTTCTTGGGAGCAGAAATTTTGAGACAATTTCTCCATAAATCACTATCGTTACCCATATCGTATTGCTCTGCATACACTTGCTATAGTTCTTCCAGTTCATTGAATAATCCTAACACTACCCATTATTAAACTAATGGAATATTCTGTACCAGTCATTAAGGAATAACACAAAATATTATTGTTACTACTACCATCTTGAAAAACATTTTCGAAAATGTATGGGAGAATTTTCATAGTTGGATTTCTGTAAGTCAATTCGTTTGTAACCCGGGGTGCCCTGTATCAACTGATTAACCGAGGGAGCACTGAAGACTCCAACTCAGCAAAGAAAAAAAAGCTGCCCTATCCTCAACTTGTCACTTTATGCAAGGTGTCACCTTGGTTACAATATTTCTTGACAATATTTACTGTATAGGCGACCCCCATATTACAGGGAGGTCATTACAGGGATAATGCAAAGCCATGTCATTTGTGGATGCATCAAGAGCTGAAAAAAAAATAAATTTAGTTTTCTCCCCCCACAAATTTCATAAGTGAATTTTTATTCCACATCTCATTTTTGGCAGTGATTTGTGAATGCTGCTAGGGTGGATTTCCATTTACCCAAACTACAGAAACACAAGGGTCGCTTGTGCAAGAAAAGATGACACTTTCATTTTCTTTAAAATCATATGACAATAATTATTCAACAATACCAACTGCCTGCCCTGTTGATGCTTTTCGTATGCTTACATTTGGATATCTGTGAAAACTCATTTCTGAAAAAAGCAATTAAAAACGTAAAAATCTCAAAAAAGTACACAATAACAGTTAAATCTTAACTGCAAGAAGGGTGATTTTTTTAAAAAAAGATATTTTTGTTTGGAGAACTGAAGAAGAAGTTTGCTTTTGCCTCGACTGAATTTACATGTAAACATGTCGATCCTGCATTAAGAATGTAAATCAAAATGCTGCAACCTATGAAATGATTAAAAATCTCTCTGGTACATGTTCCTTCCTCTAGCATGTTAACATTTCCAGTAACTTGCCGTAATTTTAAAATGAAAAGAGGGAAGTAATAAAAATGCTCAAAACCACCAAAAAAAAGAGAAGCACTTTGAAAGATGCAGAGCAAATAAAGTGCATCAGCAAAACAACATTTGTTGGCTACATGGAACAGTGCTTGTTCCAAACCTACTCTAGCACCCCATTTCTCCACTACACTGTTGGCCACATTAGTGCTGCTTCCTGGACTTGTGTAGAACTTGTCAATTTTATCATCTTTACCACCAACTTCTACCCTACCCTCAAATTCAGGAACAGAGATTGAGCTCCCCTGGTCCTTGCCTTTTACTCCAGTAACCTCAACATCCAGCAAATCATCCTTCACCACTTCCACCGGCTGCAACAGAATCCCACCACCAGCCACATCTTTCCCTTTTCCTCCCCACCACAGGAACCACACTCTCCGTGACTCCCTGGCCCACTCATCCCTCCCCACACACCCTCCTCCATTCCTGGCACATCCCCCGCAGGAACTTCACCTCTTCCCTCTCCACCATCCAGGGACCTAAACAGCTCTTCCAGGTGAGGCAGAGATTCACTGTGCATCTCCTCTAACCTGATGTATATCATTCATGATGTGGGCTCCTCTATATTGGCGAGACCAAGCACAGACTAGGTGACTTTTTTGCAGAGCTCTGTCGATGACGGTCATCTTGAGCTTCCGGGTGCACGTCATTTCAACTCCCCTTCCCACATATCCTCAGTCTTCTCCTCTGCCTGGGTGAGGCCAAACACAACTAGAAGACAGCACCTCATATTCCTCTTGGGCAGCCTTTAGTCCAATGGTATGAACATGGATTTTTAAAAGAAATTTTAGATAACCCATGTCCAGTGTTTTTAATCTATTCCCACCAATCCACCTGGGTTCTCTCTCCCTTAGTTCACCCTTTCCAACCCTCTTTCCCCACTCCCCCCCCCCCCAAGCTCATTACCAAGGCCCATCACCCACCCCCACCTGGTTCATCTGCCCATCACCCACATACCCTGGGTTTCTTCTCCCTTGGTTCACCCCCACCCTGGTTCCACCTGCCCATCATCTCTCCCATTAATGGAAGCAAATATCTCAGTACTCACTGGAATGAAATTAATACATTTACCTTCTAAAGTTAACCAATCCTCCACAACACTAAAATTGCATATATCTGGGGCTCTGCAATTATATTTCAGCAAATGCAAAGCAAAAACTGTGCAGAAATGCAAAATGTACTATGTATAATTTGGGCAGCCACAGGGGTCCAAAAATGAATAAAGACACATCTTGTTAGACATATGCCAGAACCAGAGGAGGCTTGCTGCAGCTCCTGCCATCCAGAAGTATAACTGCCTAAAGTGGCAGCAGTCCAGGCACACACATTAGGAGGGTTTATGGATAAGTGGAGAGAGTACCTGTAAGCTGGTAAAGTTGTCATCAAAAACCTACCAAAAATATCTTAAGTGCAGTTACTTGCATGGGCAAACACAGCAGCCATCTAGCACTAGCAAACTGTCAAAGCCGTGATGAAACAAATTAATTTGTGTGGTGTTGGCAGAGGAATGATTGCTGGCTAGAACATCAGAAACCCCTCAGCTATTTTTTCTAAATAACTTTATGGCAATTAGCACTCACCCATAGTACCAGAAGAGGGAAATGGAGTCTTGATTTAAATGTTACATCTGAAATAAGCAACACAGCACTCTCTAAGCACTGCATTAAAATGACAGCCTAGATCATCTGCTCAGATTCTTGAGCTTCAAGCCGAGACAAAGGGATGGACACAGCACAGGGTACGGTGCTCCATAAAGCCATGGAGAGACCTGGGAACGAGGCTAAAGAATGACTGACTGCTACCTAATACAGTGCCAACATCAATCACCTTCATTTCAAGACAAGATATTAATCAAAACCAAATAATCTTTGGAGTTCCCTCCCTACATATTTTCTTCTCCCCTTTAAGGCACTCCTTAAAACCTCTTTGACCAAACTTTTGACATCTCCCATATTCTCAAAGCTTGGCAGCAAAGCACCCGCAGGTATGAAACGATTGCTGGTGCTGCCAAACCTGTAACGACAGGATGATAAACAGCTTGGCACCCTTTTTTGTTTGATCACATTCATGAGCGACACCTTGGGAAATTTAGCTGTGCAGAAGGTGAAATATAAATGGAATAAGTTATCGCTGTTGCTCATTCAACAAGCTATGAAATGAAGGAAACAATTATTATCAAACTAGCAATGCCTAACCAGCCTAGATGCTCTGCTCAAGGACTGCCATTTGGTGGAATGTTCTGGGGTAGGGCAAAGGAGACCATAGGCATGCAAGCAATGTGCCCAGTTGGAGCATCTCCCAAGCTGTCCTCCCACACCCAATGAAATCCAAATCTGGAGCAGGAAATAAGATCTCCAATGCCCCCATGAATGAGGGAATGCACAGGTCTGTACTCAGGTACATTTTTGGTCAGTCGGAAGGCCTGCACCTGGATAAGAAATAGCAAAAGTTTGCCAAAGCTAGCAATCCCTGTAGCCACAAACTTTTATTAATGCAAATTAATGAGCTAAATTTTTACTAAAAATTCTATTCCAGCAGGTCCCGAGGGACCAAGGGGCCTCAGCAACGAACTTTTCAAAGAGGCTGCAAGCCGAGAGAAAATGATGAAGTACCTGTTGATACAAATACACATGGGCTTCTCCAAGCCCTGAGAGGACAGTCGAAGTTTACAAATAAAAGTTGGTGCCAACATAATTTAGGCTGGGGACCGAATAAGCCAAATATTAGTGAGCTTTAAAAAGGGATCTGGGGCTGAGATAGGTTTTTGCCCCAACTGGACAGGTTCAGGCCAAGTCCAGAGGATAAGTGTAAGAGGCAACCATCCACATCCCTGCCGCAACATGCAACACAAATAAAATATACTGAATAAGCAGTTAACTGGGCAACAAGTAGATCTCAGAAAGTAATAGCCATTCCTGAAAGGGCTAGGAGATAGAAGTAGAAAGGAGATACAGCCAATGCTCTGTTACTGCATGTAATATTATGCAGCATTGACGATGCACAATAACTGTTGCTTTAAGGCAGTCATCCCTTTAAGGATTGTGTTAGATCAGTAACAATCCATAGATCAGTTACAATGTTTGTAGAAAGTCCAGAGACAATTTATGAAGAGCCCCTGAATCAACTACATACACTTTTGAGCCTCTTCCTGCACAGAGATTTACTCTTTTACCTTGGTATTACAGCACAGAATAGAGGCCTTTCAGCCCACTGATTCCATACCAGCTCCCATCAGTCCCATTCCCCTTCTCCCAATTTCTTTGTATCCCTGCAATTTATTTTCTCTCACACGACCATCAACTCAAATGGAGTCCTTTTGTCATTTACCTTCACCAGGGGTCAATTACCTACCTACACATCTTTCGAATGTAGGAGCATGATTAATAGCTTACATCAACTGAAACGGCATCTAAAAATATCTGAAGGAATTTCAGCCTGCACAAAATGTTAGTTGTAAACATTATATATAGATCAGTATCAGGACGAATGGTGGAAGCTCGCAGTCACGAATGCAAATTGCATGAGGAAATAGGTCTAGTGGAAAACTCTGCAGCCTTTTGCAGCGTGAATCATCATCCCAAGTGTGGCAGCTCAGAGCAGGGAAAGGTTTCAATTGCAGAAAAGCAAGGACACAGCCTGTGTGTCCAGGACTGAACAAAATTCAGCAGCCCAAAGAAGCAAAGTCAAGCAGCGTCCTATGAGGAATGCATTTTAAATAACATTTATTGTTTTAAACAGTCATACAAATGTGATACAGGCAATGATTTCAAAATTAAAGATTAATAATCAAAACACCTGTACAAATATTGATAAAGCTGTGGACTGCTTCGTCATGGCAAGGGGAACGTTTGACCAAAACTTCAGGATGGTTCCATTAGCACGTGTATTGAAAGTTGAGAATATATTCTGATAAGACTCCACGTACACAAGGACAAAATGGAACATGCAGTACTCCACAATGGCCCAAAGATAAAGCTACTGATTATGCTTATGATTATTAAAAAACCAATTTTGCTATGGCCTGAAAATAAATATTCAAAGCAAGCATTAAATCTTTAGGAAGTTTCTAGAATAATATGAAGATGCATTTAAGGATTCACTCATGAGCTCAAACATAACAAACCAACTGCCAAACCACCTATTGCAAACATAGACCATACCATACAAAAACTCTGGTGGAAGAGCTGACCAGCTGGAAGGCTGTGGGATATTGATGGAAGTGTCACTGAGTGATGGGATGATATACATGGTGGCAATACCTTGGGCAGGTAAGACCATCCATCTCTGCTGAGATTACAAGATGCCCCTTAATAATGTCTTGAAAGACAAAATACTTCTGCCAACATCTCAAGGTTGATAGGCTGATTTGGCAGAGGGACAAAATTAGATTTGTCTTGTGTCCAAGCCCAAGATGTAGAAAGCCAACACTATTTGGAATTTAACACCCCACCAAGCTACCACAGAGAATCAAATCATCACCAAAAATACTATTGATGAGATGCTGCAGGATGCTCAAAATTGTCTGTGCAATCAAGACAACACTGAGAAGAAGATCCTTTGAATATATATATGGAGGAAGTGCCTTAGAAGACCTCATCAACATAATGTCAAGCTTAAGAAAGGCAGACATTCTCTCATTCAGAAGGAAGTGATTTATTCAGATTCATTAGTCAATGCCACAGCCAGTTAGAGAAAAGGTTTAAACCATTATTACAGCCAGAACACAGCAAAATGTGACTGAGCTCTGAGAGTTCTAGAGGGCCTGACAAACATCCTTTGCTATACCATATATATAAGAAACCTCGCAACAGCAATTGACTCCACTTCATTCATTAAAAAACAGACAAACCATGATGGTGGAAAAAAAGAAAAACAAAATCTGAGAAAAGGCACATGTTCCAGCAAGTAAACCCTCATCACAGAGTCCCTTTTGGTGCATTACAACACCAACCACATGCAATAACTTACTTGCTGCATTTCTAAGCATGGAGATCAGACAGTGATTAGCCACACGTAACCACGAGAAGCCTTTTGCTTGTGTGTCATACATGTAAAGTGGAGGAAAGGCAGTTCCAAAGAGAAAAGCTTCACCCTGCATGATAGAGCTTGTGTACCAAGATCTCCTTGCAGATTGGAAGTAAGTGTACATGATCCAAGGAATTACCCTGTGAAGATTAGTGAGAAATTTTGGAAAGTCCACCATGGACAAGCTTCTTGTGCACCAATTCCCAGGAGAATAGAGAAGACTGTGGCTGAAGATGCTCCTGAAGTGAACCCCAAAAACATTCAAGAAGAAACAACATTTAATATTCTGTTGAAATGTTGAGAATCAACATCAAGTCCAAGAAAAGTACGATACTCTACCAACAGCTAGTGAATGTGCAAGTTCAACACAATTAACACCAGGTCACAGAGAGGGCAAAAAACCTGCGCCTCCATGAATCAATTTATGGTCCTTTGACAAGAGAATCAATACAGTATGCACAATAGTAATCCAGGACTATAGTTATTACTTTTAAGGCCACCAACTCTCTGAGGACTGTCTTGTGACTATCAGCTTTCTGGACTGCAAAAAATCTTTATAGAAAGTTTCCAGAGATGGAATGCAAAGACACCATGAACAAACTACACATACTTTAACTTCTTGTGTCCTCACATGCACAAGTCTAAACACAAAGTAAGGGATTTCACTTCAGAGGTTTAAAGTATGTGTATTCAAAAGAAGTTATAAACTCACTAAACACATACTTTAAACTTCCGAAATAAAAGTCCCACAATCGACTCCTTCATGAAGAAATCTTTACCTACAGAGGAGATGATGCTATTAATTTAATTCCAGGAATAAATGATTTAAACCTATTCTGGCTGCAATTCCAGAAAAAGATCACATGGACAAAGTATCCAAGTTTTGAGAGGCGCATTAACATCTTTCACTGGTTAACCATTCTTGGATTAGCATCATTGATGAGCTTTCAAGTTGTTTTTGGAATAGACACACTTCATAAGGAATAGCAACAGAAGTAGGCCTTCAATCCCTTGAGCCTCCTCCTTCACTCACAAGTTCATGGTTATCCATTCTAGACCCTTATCCCTCAATTTCCCTCTATCTGTTTTAACTGCAGTCAATGACTGAGCCTCTACAACCTTCCAGGATATACATGCGAAAGGTTCAACACTCTTTGAAAGAAGAAATTCCTCCAATTTTAGTTGTAAATGGCCTACCCTTTTTTCCTGAGACTGACTCCTACTTCTTGGCTCCTTTTTCTTGACTCCTTAACCAGGAAAGCATCCTGTCAAGCTCTCAAGAATTTTGTAAATTTCAAGGAGATCACCTCCTTCTACACTCAAGAGAAGAGGCTAGTTCACTAAGTCTCTCCTTATATGATATACCGGTCATCCCAAGAACCATCCTGGCGAAACTTCATTGCACTCCCTCTACGGCAAGCATATCCTTCTTAGATAAGGAGACCAAGAATGTACATGAACACTCCAGTTGTTGTCTGACCAAAGCTACATATATGGTTATATTAAGACTTCTTTATTCTTGTGTTCAAATCCTCAAGGCAGTCAGTACCGTGGCACTGAAGTTTGAAGCTGTGAGACTGCTCCACTTCAATTCAGTACGACTCAGTCCTCTGGTGCATCCTGTGTGGAGTTAGCAAAGTTTCAATGGGCCCAGTGGTCTCCTTCTATGTTGCAAACAAATGACCAAAATAGAAAATGATTAACATACCCTTTGCCTTCCAAACTGCCTGCAGCACCTGCATGGAATCAATCCAAACAATACATTTGCTTAGAGACATACAGCACAGAAACAGGCCCTTCAGCCCAACTCGTCCATGCCAACCAAGATACCCATCCAAGCCAGTCTCATTTGCCCACATTTGGCCCATATCCCTTTAAATATGTCCTATCCATGAATCTGTCCAACTGTCTTAACTCTCCCAGGTTTTCTAGTATTCAATATATTGCTTTTTTAAAATTACCTTATAGGTGGTGGCCACAGCTGGCAAAGCCAGCATTTGTTGCCCATCCCCAATACCTGATAGTGTTGGTCTCACATCCTCCATATTTATTCTGGTGAAGGTGTTCTCACAGTATCATTGGTGATTTGAATCCAGCGTCGATGAAGAAACAGCTATACATTTCCAAACCAGAATGGTGTGCAACTTGGAGGGGAAACTGCAAGTGACTGGTATTCCTTCGAGGATAAACACCAATGCATCCAAAAAATTCTTGTGCACTTTCTAAAATAATGGTGAGAAGCCATTTGATTTACTTTCTCTAACAATCTAGGTCATTGACTTACATTATTTGGACCTGCTTCAGAAATCCTCAAGGGTGACAGTCTTTGTATCTAAAACTTCATAATTTGCCAATTTATGGAGATTTTTCAGATATGTGATAGAATCTCCATAACATGCTTGTATTGAAATACTACCACACACGTATGAAGATCCTCATACACTTCACCCTGACAAATCTTTACATTTTAACAGGCAATCTGCAGTCAAAATGCTGTACTGTGGAAAAACACAATTCACAGTTAAATAGAAATGCCTGGTTGGAATCTGAAAGTTTCTTTGCTGCCCCAAGTGGACTCATTATACACCAACTGTCCAAAATGATGTAAATACAGAAGCTGGAGTTAATTTGGAAGAGGATGCAGCTCAGGGTGAGGATTTCTTTCAAATTAATCAAGTGCAATTGAGCAAAGACATTAGAAGTTATAAAAACAAATAATCTATAATTTAATAATCTGATTCAAAAGTGCTACATGAATATGTTAGGTTCATTCTGCATTAACATTGAATACAAAAATGCAAGTTTATTCATATCAATAATATGAACGTAATCTGCCTCAAATTAAATAAAGGAGTCCTTTAGACTTCCCATTCCACGTAAATATTTTCTTAGTCAATTCCTCATTTCTGAAGAATTTTATAAAGATTTTGTTTAATTTAATCTGAATTGATTAACCTTTAATCAAATTATTTGAATGGGAGGTTGACGGCAGCAATATTTCTAATGACAAAAAAAGTGTGAATATTCTGCATCAGATTTATTCCACTTTAAAAAAATAAATACCCCTCAGTTTCAGAAAATCATATTTTTTAAACAACTATTTGATAGAAATATCAGACTTTTTGGTAATTATCCCTTATTCCATCTGGATTTAATTGATGAGAGTAGGTCAACTTGGGAAATATATACTTGCTAAACACTGCAGCTTGTGTACCAGAATGTATCAATTTGTACGATTCCCTTTTTCCATTTAACAAGGGATGTTTAAATATAGATGAAAGTAGCTAATGCCCAAATGTACTTTTAAAGCCTCCATTGTGCAATAGAGTAGTCAGGCCATTCTTTTAACTTAATTAGTTCACAAGCAACAAATGTGGAATAAAGTAAAACTTGGCAAAGAAATAAGTCACAGCACAAAATTCACAATTAAATTCAATTTCAATTAGAGAATCTTTCATAAATCTTGGTGAAACATTACAGCAGCCTCAATAGTAGCACTGTACCAACTTCCCTCGGTTTCTAATAAATGATCTTGTTATATTTATTTAAAAAAGTACAGCTCTCTAAATATCTTTTTAAAATTGCAACGACATATTTACACTGGAGTACCGATATTCAGAATACTTCCTCTTCTAACATCCAGTCACAATTCATTAATAATGTAATAATAAAGTATTCCAGTACTTGCATTGCCTATGTGTAATGAAAAAGCAGTGAACTAACCAACTCTCAAAATTCACAACAGGTCATCAGAACATCTGCCTCGGACACAATCTTCCTCCCCAAATTCTTCAAACATCAAAAGGATAAATGTTAGCCGCCTGAAGTCATCCTAGCCCTCAGCTGCATTGGTCATTATTAAAGACTGTCAGCTTTCGAAAGATGCAAAAGAATCTCGTTTTTCCTCATCCCATCTGAAAAGTGAGAACCTCTCATTATATCGTATATGGTTGAGGGAGTAACCAGCCCTACTTCACTGTGAGAAGACACCCTTAATTATTTGGACGTCAATCACAATGTGCGTCCTTGCTCAGTCACTTTTTACAGCAACTTGCATTTTTTTTAAAAAAGGACCTTTCCTTCTCTCTCTGCAGCCCCACACGCGGCCTCCCCTACTGTCTGTCCCCTGGTCCGGTGCTCTCTCACTGCCAGCCTTCCACCGTTTACCTGCCGAGCTCTTTGCCCACCAGCGTGTAGCAGTTGCTGAAGGCGTCGCTACAGATTCGGGTCTGGATGTCGGACACCAGCCCGCTCCGTGGCTGGGTCATGGCGACTGCAGTGACCCAAGCCAACGTGGGTGAGAGACGACGGACACTAGTAACCCAGCAGCGCCGACACAAGCACCGCACTGCCTCCGCTCATCTACTGCCGGCTCTCCCCAGCAGCCCGACTACACACCCTCCCCCAGCCCCGCCGCCGTCACCGTGGAGACAACGCTGATTGACAGCGTGGGTCAAGAGCATGCTGCCATTTAAAACGGCAATGAAACAATCCTATTAAAGAGGCAATGCTGGATCGTTTCAGGTGAAGGCTAATTCATTCTGTTTAATTTTACCTTTTCATAACTTCCACCGGCTTTTAGGAAATAATCTTATTACATTAATAAGAATACACTACCCTGCACGGAAGTAGAGACATGAACATGGGATATTGAGGCAACAGAGCAGAAAAACTTGCGTTTCTGTGGAGACTTTCAGAGCCTCAGGTCATTCAGAAGTGTTTCACCCTAAGAAGATTTTTTATTTATGTCGACACTGTTGTAATGCAGAGAAGCAACAATTAAGTTGTGCAGTCTCTTCTCATGAAATAAAGAAACAATGGGGCCGTAAATGTAACACATGGAAGCTAAGGAAGAGGATAAGGTTCTTAATTAATATCTTGCGATTGTCTTCACAAGGAGGGAGGTGGTATTGACAATGCAGTTAACTGTGAAATATTAGATGGATAAACATAGTAAAAGGAGATGTGGTAAGGGTCTTACTGGCTTTGGAACTTGATAAATACCCAGGTCCAGATGAGATACCTCTCTGGCCATTAAAAATAACTGTGGAGGTATTTCTGGAAATACTACAATTTTTCAGTTCACTTTGGCTACTGAATTGGTGCCGAAGGTCCGGAGGGCTGATGACATTGAACCATTTTTTTTCAAAAGGATGCAGAGATAAACCAAGTAATTGCAGTCCAGTTGGTTTAACATCAGTACATGGCAAATTATTGAAATCCATTCTAAAGTCAGTACAAACGTTAATTTAGAAAGGCACAGATTAATCAGGGACAATATTGGGGGAAAATCTGTTTTGAGAAGAGAACAAGATCAATGAAAGCAGTGTAAGATGTAATCTACATGGTTTTAGCAAGATACTTCCCACAGGCTGGTCAAAAATGTCCATGGGATCCAGGGATTAGCCAAAATTGAATCCAAAATCGGTTCAGTGGCAGGAAGCAAATGACAATGGTTGATGGCTGTTTTTATGACCTGAAGGCTGTTAAACGTGGGGTTTCCTGAGGGCTTGGATACTCAGTCACTTGCTTTTTATTATATATATTGATTTCAACCTAAATGTAGCAGACAAAAATAATCTGTGTAGTTGACATTGAGGAGGAAAGTTGTATACTGCAAGAAGATAATAGATGGTCTGGTCATGACCTGCTCTGGTCAGAGAATTTGTAAATGGAATCTAATCCAGAGAAGTGTGAATTATTGCATTTGAGGATGTGCAATGAGGCAAGAGATTATATGATAGATTAGAGAATATTGAGTGGTGTGGAGGAAGCAAGGAACCTTGAAGTGCTTATGCACAGATCTTTAAAGTTAAGAGGACAAGTCAATAAGGTTGTTTAAAAGGCACGGGGATGCTATCTTTCATTAGCTGAGGCACTGAATATAAGAAGTTGTGGAAGTAATGCTAGAGTTGTATAGTTTACTGGTTAGGTCATTGTTTGAATACTGCGTACAGTTCAGGTCATCAAAATGTCAGAAAGGTGTGACTGCACTGGAAAGGGTGCAGGGAAGATTTACGAAGATGTTTACTGGCCTGGAAAATTATAGCTATGAGGAAAGACTGTATGAGATGTTGTTTTCTTTGGAACAGAGGAGGATGAAGGGAGACTTAATTGAGCTCCATAAAATTGAGGGGCCTAGATAGAATTAATAGGAAGGACATATTTCTCTTTCAGATGGGAGAAACCAGGGAGCATAACTTTATAGTAACTGATGGAAGAATTAGAGGAGAAAGGAGGAAAAGATTTGATGGGTTTGGAACTCACTGCCCGAAAAGGTGAAGGAAACATAAGAAATAAAGGCAAGAGTAGGCCTGTTCCACCGTTCAATAAGATCTCTTACCTCAGTGCTGCCTTCCTGCACTGATACCTAATGTTAGACACCCCAAGTGCAAGGGAGAGAGGGAGCAAGTGAGCAAGCATGAGAGTGAGTGGGGGAACAGGTGTGAACAACAGACATTATGAATGAGTGATGCAAGATCACTGCAGTTGTTGCATGGTTATGGTATCTAGAGCAGAAACTGTCATCATGTTTAAACATTTACTTGGATGTGTTCTTGAAGAGCCATGCCTTGCTTTGGACCAAGTTCTGGAAGATGAGATTAGACTGGAGGGTTCTTCTTTGACTGGCACCGACACAATGGGTTGAATGGCCTCTTTCGATGTGGTAAATTTTTCTATCGTCCTCTGAATCTAATGTAATACAGACCAGATAATCTGTTTTGGAGCTGTAGGCTGAAGGGTAGAAAGAGGTTAGTAAATAAAGGAGACTTTTCCCGCTTTTCCCAAGGTAACAACAACAGATTTTTACATTCGAGTGTGCAGAGGGGGACTCAATTTAAAGTCTCATCCAAAAGATGTTACCTCCTACACTGCAACACTCCCTCAATACTATAGTGAACATCACCCTAGATCTTTGTGCTCTCATCTCCGGAGTGGGCAAAACAGATTTACAAGGATAAATCCAGAACTATTAATTTATACTTATCAAGAAAAACTGAACAGGTTGGAGATGCAAGAGATTCTGCAGATGCTGGAATCTGGAGCAACACACACTCAAAATGCTGGAGGAAATCAGGAGGTCAGGCAACATCTATGGAGAGAAATAAACAGTTGACTTTTTGGGTCGAGACCCTTCATCCTTTCTTAGTAAGAGGGAAGATAGGGAGGATGGCCTGCTTGTGGTCTATAAATAGAAAGGAAAATTAACCCACCAATTATAAAACAGTCAGTTTAGTATCATTGGTGGAGAAACTCCTGAAGACAATAATTGTGTCAAAATTAGTTGGCACTTGGAAAAATATGGTCCAATGAATAAGAGCCATCATGGATCTGTGAAAGACAAATTGTGTTTGACTAACTTATTAAGTTCATTGATGAAGTAAAGGATTGATGAAGGTAGAGCAACTGAAGTTATGAATGTGGATTTTCAACAGTCATTTACTAACTAAAGACGTAATAGTCTTGATAGGGATCAAGTCAAATCACATTTTTAGCTGAGGTGTTTCTCTACAAGAAACAGAGTGGCAATTACAAATACGGTGATACACTTTGCTGGACTTAACTATCATTTAATGGCTCTTACAACCAGTTGATAATTTTGTCAATGGGCAGAATGTAACGGAATGCGTTTTAGTTGGTTTCATAATTACTGAAGATCACTTACTTGAAATGCAAGAATAATATCTCCCTTTATTATGCATTTAATGAAATCTGGATATTGTAGCTCTTCATAGAAGTATGTTGACACATCACTGATTTTTATGTTATCCATCTTACCTACTTCGCAGAAAATAAATTTACAAAAAAAGTAGAATAGTTTGGAAAAATTAAAAGGTAAGAATATCAAGATTAAAGAGACCTAAGAAATCTGATCAAGCTTACGGATACATATATCAAAATTAATAGCTTTTCCTAGTTTCTTAATCCTCTTTGCTCCTAACAGTAATAAATTGATCCTTCATGTTTGTTTTGCACTATTTTCTTCAGAACTCATTGTTGGAAAGACGAGCATGAATTCTTTCAACTGATAAAATTTATGCTGGGAAATGCCTGCAATCAAACCTTCGGAAGAATTGGACCACAGCACATTGAACCATACAGCACAGAAATAGGCCCTTCAGCACACCATGTCCGCACTGACCATTCAAGTACCCATCCACACTAATCCCATTTAGCAGCATTTGGTTTGTTGCCTTCTACATCCTGATGATTCAAGTCCTCATCCAGATACTTATTAAATGTTGCGTGAGTACCTGCCTTCACCACCTTCTCAGGCAGTGTGTTCCACAAAACAATACTCTGTGGGTGAAACTTCTTTTCCTCACACCCTATCTAATCCTCATCTTAAACCTGTGCCATCAAGTTTTAGATGTCTCCGTTATGGGAAAAACTTTCTCGTTATCCACCCTATCTATGGCCGCCGGGATTTTGTATACCTCTATCAGGTCCCCCCTCAGCATCCTTCACTCCAAGGAAAACAAACCCAGCTTATTCAGTCTCTCCTCATAACTAAAACATTCCATCCCAGACAACATCCTGGTTAATCTCCTCTCCAGTGTAATCACATCCTTTCTATAGTGTGGCAACCAGAACTTCACACAGTACTCCAGCTGTGACCCAACCAAAGTTTTATAAATTTGCACCATTACCTCCATGCTCTTTTATTCTATGCCCTGGCTAATGAAGGTCAGCATCTTTAATGCCTTCTTCACCATCTTACCATCTGCACCCATTTTTAATGGGTCATGTTATAAGTGCTTAATAATGTAGCTAGTGGAACCACTGTCTCACTGTGCCACTACCTGGAGTTCAATCCTGACCTCCGGTGCTATTTATGTGGAGTTAGCATATTCTAGCTGTGACCTCATGGATTTCCTGCGGGTGCTCTGGTTTCGTCCCACATCCCAAAAAGTGTGGGGTGAGTGGGATACAGGGGAATTTAGTAGAGGAATGTGATTACTCTAAGCTGGCATTGACTCAATGGGCTGAATGACCTCTTATATCATAATGAAATTTGAACTTATATTTAATGTTTCCAGCATAGTTTTGGTCCGCATGATCAAATAGATCAAAGTGGTGAATAAAATCTTGCAACAACTACTTTTTTTAAAGGGAAGTACATGCTTAAACATCTCCCTCGCCAACAACATCTAAAATCACTATTCAGCCTTTTAAACATCCTAATGTTTCTTTACTGCAATAATGAAAATGCACAGTGCTTTTGAAGGGGCCACCTTTCAGATATGACATAAAGGTCACATCTGCTCTTTCATGTGGATGTAAAAGTTCCAATGGCACAATTTTAACAAGGAACAAGAGTTTTCCCCAGTTTTCTGGCTGAAAAAATTTATAACATCAGATTATCTGGTCACATTTTCATTGCTCATTTTGGGAGCTTGCTGTGCACAAAAAGACTGTTGCATTTTCTACCTTCAACAGTGACTGCATTTCTAAAGTGCTTCATTGAAGGGACACTTAAGGTCAAGAGGATGCAATAGAAATGCAAGGCTCTCTTTCTTTCTCTCCAATATGCATCATCAGGGGATGGTCCGATCGCAGCTTCATCTTTGGCACTGCAAGACTCTGGCCAAGGTACAAAGTTGTGCAAAATTACCCTAATGAGATTTCCTGCAATTGAACTACACTTAAAATGATAGGTGGAAGTTATGTTTTCCTGGAGACTTCTGCAACTGAGGACCAATGCAGCAGGACTTATTTCAGGAAGTAATTGGAACTATGGCATTGTTGTTCCATTCAGATATGCTCCTCCACAGAGGCGAAATGGTCACAAAATAAAAGTTGATAACCAAAGCAACTGGCAAAATACAGAGAATGAACAGTAGTTATTGATGAAGCATTCACAAATATCCTGTTTCAGTATCAAAAACAATGATGGCTGGAACAAATTTCTTTCCCTACACTTCTCTAATTTTAAAATCAGAAGTAGGCTATTCAGGGACAAAGTCAGAAAAACACTTCCTTGCTCAAATTGTTGAAGAAATTCTCCAAAGCCAAGGCAGTAGGTCGAGTTAAAACATAGATGGGTCATGATTTAACTGAATGGTTGAAATGCTAGAACAAGCTCATGGGGCTGAATGGCCTACTCCTTTTTCTATGATACAGAAATCTGCAGAGAATGAGATACTTGAAGGATGTTCTCCAAGTATAAAATAGGAAATGCTGAAAATAGATATACAACAGGTAAGAGTTCTTCAGTTAAGACAGAAAAACTTGGTTGATAAACAAAATATCCAACCTGGTACCACATTTTGGATATGGAAAAATCACAACCTATCTGATGCCCTAAATTCTGCCAAAATAACAGTGCTATAATTCACTACATTAGTTACTAGTAGCAATTTTCACAATTTCTTCAATATTTAATAGTTGAAAAATATCTGATTTGCCATTTACTATCTATAGACATTTGGTATGTGTGTGTGAAATAAGCTAATTAATTATTGGTTTCACAAGAGATTCTGCAGGAATCTGGAGCAACACACACAAAAGGCTGGAGGAACTCAGGAGGTCAGGCAGCATCTATGGAGGGAAGTAAACAGTTGACATTTTGGGTTGAGACCCTTCATCAGGACTGTCCTGATTCTTCAACAATTATACAAAGATATTTGTGGCCAGTTATGTTTATTTTAAATTATATTAAAATTAACCACTTTTTAATGTGACTATATTAAAAATGCAAAATATGTTTATCTACTAAGATTTATATTCTAGTTCAGTATTGTTAAGCATTTTGCATTTCTTTAATGTTAGTTGCTTTTTATTATTTTATATATGAAACAGAATGTTTACTATGTTTTACCAAAATCTACTGTTCATTCCCTGTACCGTGCCACCTTATCTTCCTTGGTAAAATACTCATGACACATGTAACTTTTTTTTTGTGCTCCACTTTCTGTTTACATGGTTTGTAACAGGTAAGCCATTTACAATTAAGGAGTTATTCAATGATTTGTTGCTTAGGAAGAATGGAAAGATCAGTTGTAATATTGCCCTGAAGGATTACAAAACATCAAAGTTAAGATGCCATTCTATTATGCAAATTTGTCCAACTAAAAACATTAACTCTATTGATAATAATAAAAACTTCTTCACATTGAAATTAAGACACTGTTTACAGAAGATAATGGAAAATAGTGAGCCAGTTAATGTGCACTGGCTACATTGGTGGCATTACTTTACAAACTTCTGGCTTTTAGTTGCATGCTAAATTTACATTGGAAAATAGGACGCGGTAGTGTGGTGCAAGAAAAATATAGCAAGCATGTGACTTTTTTACCGAAGCTAATAAAAAATAGAACACATCGATTTTTTTAAACATTGTACCATAACTCTACTGCAGTTTTAAAAGTATAATTTCAAGTCAAATTGACAATGACTCTTGTATGTCTGTACCTAACATTGACAACTATCATCATACAGGTAACTGATCAGGACAATTTGAGGAGGAACTACATAACAAGACCATCATAAATATTGTGGCATAACAAATTAGTTTTATTGACATTCTTATACAGCAGCATGATTGTACAGGAAGTGCAGCCTGAGTATCATGTGACTTTCAAACCAGCCAATCAGCTAATTAATATGTACTTGTTTGACGGTGAAGTTCCATAAAATATTCCACAAATCAAAGATAGACCCTCTTTGTGAATTTGTAATTGAATGTGATTACAATCAATGATTCTTACACATTAATTTGTGAAGATGTGTTAATGAGGTTACATTAGTTGCCTTTAACATAAGTGGCCCTGCCAAGAAAAAAAATGGCTTTAATTGCATGAGATTGTCTATAATCCATTTGTTTAGGAGAAATGTTTATTTACAAAAATAAAAAAATGAATCCAAGCAGGAAAGTAGTTACAATGGTTCAACATCAATGTTTTCTTCCTTTCTTGAAATCAAGAGATGTCTATAATACTTTCATTTGAGGCATCTTCTTTGCACATGCTCATTTTGTGCTTCTCATGTTGTAAAGACAAGGATGCCCTTTTTCACTGCAGTAGTGCAACTCATCATGAGAAGTGAGCACTTCTTTCACTCAAGACCAAAGGTACTGGTTTCTTCCACTGCTGTGAGCAGCTTCTCGTACAGCATAGAATACGATGGGTATGGAGGGAGATCCAAGCGGTTGAAACATGTGTGCGCCCTGCAACAGTACAGAAAACAATTAACGTTATTAATATAACCTCACTTTTCAACTAGTAGTACGTTCCAGGGATAATGAAAGTTCATGTCCCGTTCTCCCAACAGCTTAGTATTAGAGTATAATGTCATTGCCATTGGCATTGACCTACATATGATGAGATGTGTTGTGTCATTTAACTGAGAAAACCCAGGACAGGAACAAATGGAGCAAAGACCCTGAATGACCTAGACATATCCCAGCCACACCACTTACATCCCAAAAGCACTGTAGCAAATCATTTTTACAGAGGTTCCACTTGATTCAGCAAGGGGACTCAGATAAGCCAAGTTTCTGCTGATTATGGGATCTCCTTAACATCCTTATCAGGGTGGAATCATGTATACAGTTTGCAAAGTCTGTAATGTTGGGGATGGATGCAGTAGTAGAAGTGAGGCATGCTTTTTAATTACCTCTATCATGCTAGGGTTTGAGGGGTGTATTGTAGAGTCTCAGGTAGGTTGATTTGACTATATCCATTGCTAGTGGAGAGTCACTTTGAGCTAAATACGGCAGATGGGAATTAAAGATTACCAATCCTGGTACTGGCATCAACTAATTCCTCATAAGCAATCTACCTCCTGCTGAATCAACCATCTCCGGCAAGGTCTGACAGAGAGAGCACAGACAGACACAATCTTGGTGTAATGACTCCAGAATTTCAGCCTGGGAATTTTTGGTTTTTTTTGTGAAGGAAGGTTCCAAAAGATTTTCACACCAACACAATTTTAGCACTTTAGGTTTATTACTGTATACAACATTTTGAAAATGATCATCACGATTTTTTGTATTTATGTCTTCTTTCATTTGCCAGTAAATTTTCCTCTTGGCTTTTCCACTCCTTAAAGCTTTACTTCTCGCTGGAGGTTTCATTCCATATTTCCTAGGCACCATCCTTGTTTGCGTGTGAGCTATCTGAAGCAGGACTAGAAAATTTGTCCTTGGCTTGTGTTCTGAATGTGCTCAGCAGCCATGTATGCACATTGAACTCTGCTTCAAAAATTCAATTTCATTGATTTCAATCATCAGTGGCAAAGCAGTAGATTTGTGATGAAGGTTGATGGTAATGTCTTTTGTCATTCAGTGTTTAATTGTAGGAAAATGAGATTCATCTGAGACTAAATATAGGACAAGTAGTCTCACAACAAAGACAATCAATAGAAAGGTAGAACTGGAAAATATTTGTTGTATGTGTGGAAGCTAACCTGCAAATGTGTGTGTATGTATGTGAGCATCACAAGAATCTGTGTTTGCTAGAGAGTGTGAGGGAGAGAAAGAGGGAAAAGAAACATGACAGACTTCTCAACTTTCATTGGTATGACACAAACCAGAAAAGGTATGAAGCTGATAGACCGTGAAAGACAAAGACTAGAATTTTCCTCCAGGAACCTGCATGAAGAATTAACAGGAGAAAAATGAGACAGGGGTGCTTATTGCTGAATTCCCACATAACAGGGAGGTGGAGATAATTATCTTTCTCTTTCACTGGGAAAGGACATTTCCCAATCACTGTATCTTTGCCCTGTTACATTCCAATATGGCATAAAAGGATTATTCAAATGAATACGCATTTCTTCTCATTGCATCTACTGTTTAATGACAAAATGATTATCTCCAAAGAACTGACTACCTTCTGGTAGTGGGTGCCATCACTGGCGGCCAGAAGAGAATAAAAGAATACTTAAAGAAAGTTTTAAAATGTTGATACACAAAAAAGAAATATGATTGCAAGTGTTTGCTCACAGAGAGGTTAACTTTGCTGCAGAAAAATTGGTAGGGTCAAATACCCTGCTACTATGTTATAATCTTTCTTAAGGTTTTGTTTAACATTCTTTAGTAAGTTTAATTGTGCAGACTAGTTTTTAACAACCACTGAGTTCCCACTTCAGTTTCCACACATTAAGAAAGAAGAGTACATAGATTAGACATCCAATGCAAGGAGTCCATACTAAATAGTTACAGTAGGCAACCTTTAATCATATGCCCACTAATACTCATGCCTCACCATCTATAGTTACTTCATGACATCGCTGAAATACTCGGGGGCTGCAATTCCCAAAGCAATAGTTCCACCAACAGACAGGTGCAGATAAAGCTGACAAATGAGACGTTCATCTGACTAAGACCTCAGCATACTTTTAACGGAGCCCAGGCATCATGATCCCCATTTAGTAACTCAATGCTGGATGACACTGCCAGTTGTGGCTCAGGAGGTACTATTCTTGCTTCTGAGTCAGATGTCAGTGTTCAAATCCCTCTGTAGAGGTAAAAGACCCTAAGCACGAAGATCCAGGTTGATTCACAAGTCCAGTTCTGAGGGAGCATTAATCATTCTTGACTACTACATTAGTTATTTTGATTCGCCTTACAGTGGAAAATGGAACTATTACACCACAAAGAAGCCTGGAGACTAACAGATAGGAAGGATTCCTAGAAATTAATATATGAACAGAAATAATCAATAAGACCATAATTAAAAGTTCATAGATAAAACAGTTATTGGTATTGGTATTGGTTTATTATTGTCACTTGTACCAAGGTACTTTAAGAATAATATACCACTCCTTCTGACTGTACGAAAATCTCAAATATTTTGGATTTGTCTTTTTGTTCCTTCTCTCGGGATAAAAGATTTTCCCATCAGGAGTTGGAATATTATGCAGTCTATAGCTGATTTAGATAAATCTCACAACTGTCAAAGTGGCTGGCCCATTATCCTTTGACAACACCCCACTTCTAGATATTCCCAGTAGGAAAGACATCATCATATTTTCTACCCTCAATTCCTCAAAATTTTATTGATTTGGATGAAATCACCTCTCTCCTTCTCAACTCTGGCAAGTTTAGGCCCATTTTATTCAATCTTTCCTCACAGTATAGCTCCCACATCTCAGGAATCAATCTGGTAAACCTTCAGGGCACTGCTTTCAAAGAAAATATAGCTTTCATTAAAGAAGATGAACAAAATTACATGCAGTGCTCCAAGTGAGGTCTCACCAAAATGCTGCATATTGTAGCAGGACTTCCTCTCTCTTGTTCTCCGTCCTCTTGCAACATTCCATTTGCCCTCTTAATTACTTGTTGTACCACTATGCTAACTTTCTACATTTCATGTATGAGGTCAGTTTGATCTCCGTGAACACCAACACTTAACAGGTTCACGCAATCTGCACTTTCATTTTACCCCACACAGTGATAACCTTACATTCACCCTCATTATACCACATCTGCCATCTTTTTTACCCACTCACATAAATTGTCTCTCTGAAGACTCTGTCCTATTCGTAACTGACTCTTCTCCCTATCTTTGTTTCATAAGTATTGGTGGGTAATTTGTATTCATTTATCTATGCTAATATATTACCCTTAACCCCAAGCACCCTTAGCTTGTGCAGTAACTTTTTTATCTGATACCTTATTTAGTGCCTTTTGGAAACTGAAATGCACTACATCCACTGGCTCCCCATCCAGTTCCTTGACTACAAAACAGTAGGAGACATTCTGACGCCATGAAAGGCCCTATAAAACAGCAAGTCCCTTCTTTCTGCTTATTAATATGATATTCCCTCAGGGGTAAAGATATATATTATGCATCAACACATCATCACTTACCAATGTATCAAATGCCATCAGTGGTGGTTTGAAATCAAGCGGTGGCTCTGGTAACTTTCACAGTAATACAGAACTGAGCATTTGGGATTGCGTCCCTACACTAAATACCAAAAGATGATAGGCTCCCTTGTGAGCTGCAGTTGATGCTGGTAATTCTCTTCAACATGTCAAAACTGGTATGCACTTGGATCTAATTGCTTGAATTGCAGGGCTGAATTTTAATGGAAGTCAGATTCCTTTTTTGTTTCCCGGCCTGTCTAAATTCCTCTTTCTCCTCCAAATCCACAATAGCCATTGACAGTCCAATGGAATGTCCTTGTGTAGAACTGTGGTCACTGGAAGCACTGAGGAAGCAGCTGTTGTCAGCAGCTGTGCTATGGGAAATATTTCTTTCAGTGCAAGTCTTCTATTTCTAAAATGCATAGATAGTTGTAGCAAAGAGGAATATAAAAATTTATGTATTAAAAAGCCAAAATATTAAAACTTCCATAGCTATCTCAACTGTCAATCACATCCTTAAGAATGCACGTTCTCAAGCCCAGAAAACAGAAGTACAGAAAAAACATTTCATTGGGTAAGAATCCTGTGTGCACAATTGTGGAATTGTTTTTGTAGATTTAGATCATATTCCATGTAGAGAAGGAGTAAACAAGTAAACTGACCAGAATGCTCAAAACAGGGAACAGGATTTGACTGAACAAATAATTACTTTTGTAATTATTTTTTCTGGTAGTTAGTGAAATCCAGAAAACAAAAACAAAATCTTTGAATTACAACCAAACTGGTTAAAAGGTAATTAAATTGTGAATATCGCTGGTGCAGAATTTAAATGTGAAATAACTACTTGAAAAGCTAAGATTCACAGAGTTCTAGAGAATGGATACGGGCCCTTCAGCCCAACTTGTCCATGCCAACCAAGGTGTCATCCTCAGCTGCATTTGCCCCTTATTGCTCTAAACTTTTCCTATCCATGTAGCTGTTCAAATGTCTCTTAAATGTTGTGATTTCACCCGCCTCTACCACTTCCTCCTACAGCTCATTCCATTTACCTACCGCCTTCTGTGTGAAAAACCTCTGCCCCTCAGGTCCCCTTTAAATCTTTCCCCTCTCACCTTAAAATAATATATTCAAGATAATAATTCACAGAAAGGTTGAGGAATCAAAACTAAAAGTCCAGACATCCCATTACAACACAGTTGTTGGCACAAAAACTTTACACCAGCCCCTGCTTTGTAATTAAATTAATAAAACTTTCTTTGGATCCTTTTCCTGATATACTACATGATGTAACTTGGAGAATGTGGTATAAGGTTCATACCATGAGATAAATAGCAACAGGAAAAGAGAAACAGGAGCAGTTGCCATGCCAGCAAACCACATGCCAGGAGACTGAAACATATGGTACAAGATTGAGACACAAACCACAAAAATGAGGTACAAGCCAGAGGAATGAGTCAGAACCAGCAGCACAACACCTATCAGGACCGGAGGAATGAATGGAAAAGGGAAGAGTCACATTGCTATACCTGGTGACTACCTCTGAGTGGCTACTTTTCCACTCACCATTTGGTATTTAAACACCAACCAATTCCCTACACCATGATATAGACAGATCAGATTTAGAAGAGGAGATTATGCCTTGCACTGAATACTGAGAAGAGCAAGGTCAACGACTGTTAAGAAGTATTTCATTGAAACAGTGTTACTGCTGCATAATTGAAACTTGTAAACTCCCTTTGGATACCTGTATCGAGATAGATTGAGTAACTGGAGAAGGGTTTGTAGATTCTCCTTCCAGGTGTTTAGGAATGGCTGTGCCAAAATTCCAAGTGTACCTCTTATTCATGCTGTGGCAGACGTCACCGGGAAAGTTGATAGAAAGGAGGCTATTGTGACGGTGCAAAATTATAATTATATAACATTAAAAACTGTTTCAATGACACAGACAGGGAATGGGGGAGAACACTGAAGCATTCTTTGCTTTGGTCAACAGGGGAGGGGCATTATGAAGCTTAGTTTTAGAACAAAGAGAAAGCTGCTGTTTCTACTATTTATGGTAGTGGAGTTTTTTTTTACCTCAAAAGTAAAACCTTTCAGCCATAAAGGTACTGCAGTCAGACAAAAAGTGGTTTGGTTAGTCACTGTAAGTTGACCACTGGGACAGTCATAAACATATACAAGTCTCAGCTCATAATATAGAAAGGTAGAGATGAAGGGAAGGATATCCTAGTCTCAACTGTTACTTTAAGGTTACTGCAATGTCTCAACCTCAAGTATTTCACCACAGAATAAGGAATTCTATTATTTTCATCATTTACTAAAAATACCAAGTCAGGACTTCTGCACAGCCGGCAATGATCCAATTACTGGACTACTGTCAACAGAGGTAGGCAGAGGGAAACCAGTCCTAGAGCCAAGAGCAAGACAGAGTGAGAATGAGAGACAAAGGTGAGGAGACTTTCGACGAGCAGGTGATGATTTATATCACCAGTAAATTACCTCTGAAGAAGAGAAAGGTTTGGGTTATCCTGGAAGTAGACAGTTCTTTGCAGGAGGCTAAATCATGAACACAAGGGTCAATATTTAAGTCTTCACCTGGAAAAATGATGTGGCTGTTGGCATGTAGGATGAAGAGGAAAAGGCAGAACCATAGAATAAGTAGCTGAGTGAGGAAAGAAGTTGAGTGATCAGGAGAAAGTGGTAGACGGACTCAGGAATGAGCACTATTCTAGGAAAAGATGGATGAAGTGGACGAGAATGTCAGAAATAAGTGGGTCAGCAGGAGACAATTACTTAAGGGTCAGTGTGTGGCCTGTTAATGACACCAGCAATTCTAGCATTATTTCTCTGTTCTCATATTCTATACCTGGCAAACAAAAAAAAAAGCATTTCATATGCTTTTTTTAACTATTTCATTGACTAGTCCTGCTACCTTTAGGAATTGTGTACCTATAAGTCAAGGTCCCCCTGTTCTTCCACATCTCTCAAAATATTTCCATGTGTCATGTGTTCCTTTGTATTTTTGCACCTCCTTAAATGCATTATATCACACTTGTCTGGATTAAATTCAGTATGCCTCTTTTCTGCCCAATTGAGCAGACCATTAATAGCTCAGCTGCGGGAAGCACTTTGGACCTTTGAAGGTGTCTGAACAGACAGCAGTCAGTCCTGAAGCTGTGTTGACAGCTTTTCTTATCTCAGTAGAACGTCCCGTTAAATAGCAAGAAAATAGCACAAAGTGCACAAGTTCAAGTGAGACTGTTCCACAATGGCTGTTGTGTGAAACTTTGGAGTCTAATTTATATTGGTACAGGTGAAAATGTGCATTACCTGAATTATGATATCACTGAGTTTAGAGATGATGATGGGTAAGGGTCAGTTACCCTAATGTAGATCACACTGCGAAGTACCTTGCATAAGCCACATGATTGCAGCCAGAAATGATCACTAGCACAATTGACTCCAGGGAAAATGGGTGATATATTTTGTAGCACCAAAGCAAAAAAGTGCTACATGCACTAACTTCTAGACTTTTCTCTCCTCAGACTTTACTATCAGGGCCAGCCCCATCCTGCTACCACCTCATTTTCTATTTTCCATCCTGATGCAGGGTTTCGACCTAAAACATCGACAATTCCTTTTCTCTCACAGATACTGCTCAACCCGCTGAGTTCCTCCAGCAGATTGTTTGCTGCTACAGATGTCAGCATCTGCAGCCTTGCGTCTCTTTTTCCATTTTGTCTATTTATTCTAAAATGTCAAGTAATGTCAATGTTTAGTAACCACCCTTGGTCATTCCATATCACATCTACATAATGACTATTAGATTAAACTTATTTATCTTTGTCCTGTTATTTCACCTATTTTGTTTTGAACTTTTTTTCCCTATTTTTCCCTTCTGTCACCTTAAACATCAATGGCTATTATCTTCTGTTGCTTCCTGAGCCTTCCTTATTCTTACCAAATTCGTTACACCGCTCAACAGCTTTGACACTTTTGTTACTATTTTTGAGTTTACCCTTTTCTGAATCCTTCCATCCAATTAAGTAGTTTAAAGACTTATCTACCACTCTAGATTATTAATTTGCCAAGCATTGGTTCCAATCTGATTTAATTGGAGATTTACTTTCCACATTACCCAAGGTTATAATGCATATTAATAGTCCTGACTGAATGGTATGCTCCAGTCCAGAGTCTGTCTATCTTGATCCTGTAGAGATAGAACATCAACAGCAGGCCCAAAAAAGATTCATCAACTAATTTCTAGCATCAGCACTTTTCCCACAGAGACTTACATGATCTCCCCAAGATCAGTCCCATTCCCCTTATTCTTGTGCTTCCTGAGGTGGGGCTTTATTCTTCTAATCCTATTTTGTTTTCTAAATGTAGCTCAATAAATTTCCATTTGTGGAATAAAAGGAGGAGACAAAGCAGTATCTCCATACCAGTATCTCATGGGTTAATGGTCCCAACAGCTTCTGCATGTATTCGATGCTCTGAAAGTATCATTCATGTAAAAGCACAGCCTTTGGAATATGGAACTCCACATCATTCTGTCAAGATTTGCTACCTCCTGACTCAGTGGTCAAGCATATCTTTTTCTTTAATGTCTTCCTTCTACTTTTGCTCGCTGTTCATTCCATGCCCCTGTAGACTCACTTTTGGTGACCCTAGCTTTTCCACCCCTTAGATAAATGTCTCTGGGCACGTGTGTGAAAGGGGAAGAGTGAAGATCAATGAATTTGTTCTGGTACAACTGGATGTAAAGAAGCATGTTTCTTTATCTTCTCTTTCTTCAGGTCTCAGAGACACCTCTGGAGGACATAAAGAGGATGAGAGGTTAGTGTGCATTGTTGAGAAGCTGAATTTACATTAACAAGAAATGGGACTTTAGTTCATAATTGATTTTCTGAAAGGTGTTGGAGGAAACTATATAATGATGTGGAAGAGAAGCAGAATGTCTTTTCAAACTTGAATATGCAACTCACTCCTGCTTCCTTATTTCTCACTCCTTGCAGCGCCTCCTTCCCCAGAAGCTCCAATACTGACTCCACATTCATGCTGAAGCTGGTGGGAAAGGTCCATTACTCCTGTGGCTGGTGTTTCTCTGCTGGTGTGAATTGTTGTCTTCTCCATGAAAATATCACAATTAACTGATAGCCCTAAGGCCACTGCTGAAAACAAATCAATTTAAGCAGAACTGGACAGGCATAAAGTAAAAGAAAATGGCAAAAGGTAGACCACATTCAAATCAAAGTTTTTATCTCCTTAATCCATACTACACTCTCAATTTGTCAATGAAACCAATATAGTTATCATATCACATGCTTTCCAGCTGACAATTATCAAACATGATAACCTCGTAATTTTATTTTCATAATATCATAACTTACAATGGACATCGTACTGACATGTATACTTCTATCTATTATCAAAATTATCAAAAAGCTGATAAGTGATACCCAAGTTTCTCTGAATGATTGACCATGCAAATTGCTGCAGTCTTTGGTTTCCTTCAAAAAAAGTTAACTCCAGTCCTTTCAATCAAATCAGCCACATACCTGGAACACTTCCCGCATCCTCATCTGCCTGAAGACACAAGAGGCTATAGAACATAGAACAGTACAGCACTGGGCAGGCCATTTGGCCCACCCTACCACTGCATAAAAAACTTGCCCCTCACTTCGCCTTTAAACTTCCCCCCCTCTAACCTTAAAGGCATGCCCTCTGGTGTTTGATATTTCTACCCTAGGGAAAAGATTCTGACTGTCTACCCTATTTACGCCTCTCATAATTTTAAAAACCTCTATCAGGTCTCCCCTCAGCTTCAGATGCTCTAGGGATAACAACATAAGTTTGTCCAACCTTTCTTTATAGGTCATACTCTCTAATCCAGGCAGCATCCTAGTAAACCTCTTCTGCACCCTTCCACAGTCTCCACATCCTTTTTATAACGAGGCTATCAGGACTGCATGCAATACTGCAAGTGTGGTCTGAGTCAAGTTTTATATTGCTGCAGCATGACTTCCTTACTTTTATACTCAACACCTCCACCAATGAAGGCAAGCATGCCATACACTTTCTTTACCACCTTATCCTCTTGCATAGCCACTTTCAGTGAACTATCGATTTGGATCACAAGATCCCTCTATACTTCAATGCTATTAAGGGGCCTACCATTCACTGTATACTTTCTTCTTTCATTTGACCTTCCAAAGTGCAACACCTCACATTTGCCTGGATTAAATTCCATCTGCCACTTCTCTGCCCATATCTTTAACTGATCTATATCCTGCTGAATTCTTTGATAGTCCTTTACACTGTCCAATTTTGGTGTCATCTGCAAACTTGCTAATCCATCCATATACATTTTCATCCAAATCATTGATATATATCACAAACAACAGAGGTCCCAGCACCAATCCTTGTGGAACACCACTAGTCACGGACCTCCAGCCAGAAAAACAACTTTCCACTCCTATTTTCCACCTTCTATGGGCAAGCCAGTTCCGAATCCAACTTGCAATTCACCCTGGATCCCATGCATTTTATCTTCTGAATCAACCTACCATGAGGGACCTTGTCAAATGCCTTACTAAAGTCCATGCAGATAACATCCACTGCCTTACCCTCATCAAGCGCCTTTGTCACTCCCTCAAAAAACTCAGTCAAGTTTGCAAGGCATGACTTGCCCCACACAAGGCCATGCTGACTGTCCCTAAGTAGGCCATACCTTTCCAAATGCGCATAAATCCTATCTCTAAGTATCCGCTCTAATAGCTTCCCTACCACTGATGTGAGGCCCACTAGCCTATAATTACCTGGATTATCCCTATTTCCCTTATTGAACAAAGGCACAACATTTGCTACTCTCCAGTCCTCTGGGACCTCGCCTGTTGCTAGTGAGGATGCAAAGATCTTTGTCAAAGCCCTAGCAATCTCCTCACTTGCTTCTTTCAATATTCTGGGATATATGCCATCATGTAGATGCTGGAATCTAGAGCAAAAGACAAACTGCTGGAGGAACTCAGTGGGTCAGGCAGCATCTATAGAATGAAATAGACAGTCAGCATTTCAGGTCGAGACCCTTCATCTGGACTCATTCACCTGAAAAGTCGACTGTCCATTTCCCCCTACAGATGCTCCAGCAGAGCAGTTTGTTTTTTGATCCTCATTTTCTTGTTTTTTCTGACTTGCTTTTCCTGCCTCACTCTTACCTACTTCATGTTGTGCATCACTAAGTATTCTTGGTTGACCAAGAGGTTTCTCAATTCTGCATGAGAGTGCAATTTTTTTGTGGGATCAGTTGACAGGCCTGTTCGCAAAGCAACAGGCAAGTGATGGTCCCACATGTGTTAGCTATTCTCCAGAGCTCAGAAGTCTCCTAAAGTACTTCTATATTATTGATGTTATATAAAGTCCTAAAATGCAGTTGACAGCACTAGTCAGCCTTGATTCCTTGATTCATCTGATACCCTCCATCTTGCCTGGTCTCCCTGATTACAGCTATGATTTCCCCTCTGTCAGAACCATAGAACAATACAGCACAATACAGGCCCTTCAACCCACCATGTTGTGCCGACCTTCAAACCACACCTAAGACTATCTAACCCCTTCTTCCCACATATCCCTCTATCTTAAATTCCTCCATATGCTTATCCAACAGTCTCTTGAACTTGACCAACGTACCTGCCTCCACCACCACCCCAGGCAGCGCATTCCATACAACAACCGCTCTCTGGGTGAAAAACTTCCCTCTGACATCTCCTTTGAACTTCCCACCCATTAATTTAAAGCCATTCCCTCTTGTATTGAGCATTAGTGCCCTGGGAAAGAGGCGCTGGCTGTCGGAGTATCTATTCCTGTCAATATTTTGTATACCTCTATCATGTCTCCCCTCATCCTCCTTCTCTCCAATGAGTAAAGCCCTAAACTCCTTTAGTCTCTCCCCATAATCCATACTCTCTAATCCAGGCAGCATACTGGTAAATCTCCTCTGCACCCTTTCCAACACATCCACAACCTTCCTATAATGAGGCGACCAGAACTGGACACAGTACTCTAAGTGTGGTCTAACCAAAGTTTTGTAAAGCTCCATCATTACTTTGTGGCTCTTAAACTCGATCCCACGACTTATGAAATCTAACATCCCATAAGCTTTCTTAACTACCCTATCCACCTGTGAGGCAACTTTCAGTGATCTGTGGATATGAACCCCCAGATCCCTCTGCTCCTCCACACTACCCAGAATCCTGCCATTAACTTCGTACTCCGCCTTGGAGTTTGTCCTTCCAAAGTGTACTACCTCACACTTCTCCGGATTGAACTCCATCTGCCACTTCTCAGCCCAGATCTGCATCCTATCAATATCCCTCTGTAAACTTCGACAGCCCTCCACACTATCCACAACACCACCGATCTTTGTGTCATCTGCAAACTTGCTAACCCAGCCTTCCACCCCCTCATCTAAGTCATTAATAAATATCACAAAAAGTAGAGGTCCCAGAACCGATCCCTGTGGGACACCAGTAGTCACAGCCCTCCAATCTGAATGCACTCCCTCCACCACAACCCTCTGCTTTCTACAGGCAAGCCAATTCTGAATCCACACGGCCAAGCCTCCCAAGATCCCTTGGCCTCTGACCTTCTGAAGAAGCCTAACATGTGGAACCTTGTCAAATGCCTTACTAAAATCCACATAGACCACATCCACTGCACTACCCTCATCAATCTGCCTGGTCATCTTCTCAAAGAACCCTATCAGGCTTGTGAGGAAAGATCTTCCCTTCACAAAGCCATGCTAGCTGTCCCTAATTAGTCCATGATTCTCCAAATGCTCATAGATCCTATCTCTTAGAATCCTTTCAAACAGCTTGCCCACCACAGACGTAAGGCTCACTGGTCTGTAATTCCCTGGTCTATCCCTACTACCTTTTTTGAATAAGGGGACAACATTTGCCACCCTGCAATCCTCCGGCACCATTTCCGTGGACAACGAGGACTCAAAGATCCTAACCAACGGTTCAGCAATCTCCTCCCTCGCCTCGCGAAGTAGCCTGGGGAATATTCTTTCAGGCCCTGGGGACTTATCTATCCTAATATTTTCTAACAGCTCCAACACATCCTCTCTCTTGATATCTACATGCTCTAGAACATTACCCTTACCAACACTGTCCTCAGCGTCATCAAGACCCCTCTACTTGGTGAATACTGAAGAGAAGTATTCATTGAGAACCTCACCCACTTCCACAGCTTCCAGGCATATCTTCCCACCTTTGTCTCTAATCGGACCTACCTTTACTCTAGCCATCCTTCTGCTCTTCACGTACGAGAAAAAGCCTTGGGATTCTCCTTCACCCTACCTGCCAAAGCCTTTTCATGTCCCCTTCTTGATCTCCTTAGCCCCTTCTTAAGTTCCTTCCTTGCTACTCTATATTCCTCACGAGCTCTATCTGATCCTTGCTGCTTACACCTTATGTACGCTGCCTTCTTCTTCCTAACTAGTTGTTCCACCTCTTGAGTCACCCATGGTTCCTTCACCCTGCCATTTTTTCTCTGCCTCACTGGGACAAATTTATCCCTAACATCCTGCAAGAGATCCCTGAACATCGACCACATCTCCATAGTACATTTCCCTTCAAAAATATCATCCCAATTTACACTCTCAAGTTTTCGCCTTACAGCCTCATAATTCGCCTTTCTCCAGTTAAATATCTTCTCGTCCTCTTTGCTCTTATCCTTGTCCATGACAATGCTAAAGGTTATGGAGCAGTGGTCAGCATTGACATTATACAGCCTCAGTTTAATACACTGATGCACTTTTGTCTGGACACAAATTATCTGCATGATGCAAGCCTACTGTTACACTGAGCTAGTCCCATGCATCATGGCTTGCATCATGCAGTTAATTTGTGTCAAGGCAACAAATGCATCTGCATAAGTGAATAACTCTGTACAATAATAATGCTTAATATATTACAGATTATAATCCATAGAGAAGCAGTGCTGAAAATGTCATGGTGGCAATACTCTCTGTATACTCTGGCCAAACTATATGGTGGCCAGAACCAGTTCACTAAATAAATGCTAAAGTTAGCTTGCCTTTCCAAGATGCAGACTTGGATCTGCAAGATGTGAAAGCTCCTGTAAGCACAGCATATGACTTACAGCATGTTTTGTTCCTACTCATTCATCCCTTCAATCTATGTCTACCTACACTTTACTGTAGGAAATTGCTGCTCACGTTTCAGCTGAATCTTTTCTGGTCTCAGCCTCTTTGAGAGCTTCCATTTTTTGATTATTGTATTTGTCCTGCTCTAGCATATCTACCAGCTCTTAGCTGTGAATATAAAGCCCTGAATTTGCCATGAGAAATATGGTGTTGCTCCCAGCAGTCACAGTTATAATGAAGGAAATCTGACAGCAAATCCTGGACTATATACATGCCCAGTTAAACAGAGAGATCCAGAAACTGCTGTCAACAATTCCTACTCTACTGCAGGTGTTAATGTTGGAGCATTCTCTGGTGTAATCTATAGAAATCAGAGTATTGACAAAAGCTTCAACCATTTACAATTTATTCTCCCTGTTAAAAACCATGAAAATGTTACACCTTGTTTAATCAGTTACAACTTATTTAATGGTGTACTAAGCTGTAAATACTTATTAACAATCTCTCTGGCCCTAAAAAAAAAACTGATCTTACTTATATGTCCCTACCTCAGATTGTTCAAAATTCCATTGTTTCCAAAAAAAATATTTTTCAGATGCTACTGTAATCTTGTGTTATTATACTCATCTTTATTTTGATTCCTGCTGGGTCTAAAAATTAGTATTTTTATTCCTTGCTTTATTGAGAGTTTTTTGCTGATTAATTGGCTGCTCAGGACATAGTGTTACTGGACACCAGAGAATTCCCTTCAATTGATCCTAGACAGCAGCCAACATTAGAAAAGTAGACACCCATGCCACAGAGATCACAAGGTTTGTGGCCAACTTTCTTTTGTGATTGGCGGCAGTGCTTTTGCTCTGCTGCTGACCACAAGATCTGGGCCACAGTTAATACAGTTAACTCTTTGAAGTCCTCTGCAATGATCAATCAACTTTTGAAGTAAGCTCCTCTGATCTTTTATATCAGAATTATACGGTCAAAACTCTCAGGTTGGGGGAGACAAGACAAAGTACAGTCCACCTGGAGAGAGCCGGATCTGCTGCAGAGTGCCTCATTTTCTTTTTTGCACCAAAATCTGGCTGGGAATCTAGGATATATTTCTGCTCCCTCTTTTTCTGTAAGGCAGAATCATTAGGATAAGTCTGAGGGCAGTCCCTTACCCTGATATAGGTTCTGCCTTGGTCTTAGTGTACTAAGACTGCAGTGATAGAAAATTGTTTAATCTTCACCTTCTACAAAAGAATTTTCCATTTATATTTGACCTTTCCAATATTCCTCAGCACAGTGTCTGAAACAAAGAGGTGGGCAATTCGGGTGAACCTGCACAACTGCAGGATTGTTATTTTAACTGCTTTAGTTGATGGTGAACTGGAGCTCCCTTCTCCTCTTCTGAAACCAGCCCGAAATTTACAGCGTATTAGTAGAGTTTGATAAGTTAACTGAGAGAAAGCACGTATTTTGAAAGTGTGAGCGCCCTTTAATAAAATAAAACCAATGATATATTTGCAGTTCTATTTAGCTCCAGAAATGATATAATGGTCGCTGAATATTTAACAATTAACGCATGAATACATAAATGTTTAACAATTATGCATTTTGTATCAAGCATTTAAGCAGTTTTGTTAAGTACTAGCCATTTTAAAATACTGGTGCTTTAATTGGGGATTTGTCAGTTATCAAAAATAAAAGCCATTATTGTCCTAATGGTCAGCACTTAGTTATGAGGCCATTGCATGTACGATATTGTTTACAGTATAACACGATCCCTGGCAACTTGTGGGGTCTAATTCTTCAAACTCATTCTGTTATTTAATTTCCTTAATTTGTTCTGCCTTTTAAATTTGAATAACTGGCTGTCATCTCCCAGTAACCATTTCCCTCTTTCAGTAATTGTCTTAGTCCTAGTGCAACTGACAAGGGAGCTTAGTGAGTGCACTCAGCACGCAGAAAAGCAAACTTCAAGTTTAGACTTACAGTTCATTGTAAATGCAAAACTAATATTCACCTTACCTTTAGATTTTACTTATAAATTAAAAATAACTTGTACTAAAGGTTTGAAAGTAAGGTGGAGAGGAGGCACCTTCTCCACCACTCCACGTCCACTCAAGCATTAAAAGTAACCTCTTGTTCAACACTAGACACAGGGTGTCATTTCTGTCAATTTGATAGGTTGTTAGCACCTACACAAGTCCTTCGCTGGCATCTGAGATCCCACAGCCAGTTGCTCCTTGGCACCCAGAGGCAAAAGGAAAATATTCAGCCCCTCCAGAGCCCAGTAAGGCCGACGCCAACTTGTCAGTTCCCATGTCCTTCCTGATACAGGGACAGTAGTGTGAAAGACAGGACTTCCACTTGACTAGTGGAACCTCGTGTCCATAAATCCTGCCCGATTAGCTGCACTGCGGGGCAGACCTTTTTAAAGCCAAAATTCTACTTCAGGTCGTAATGAAATTGCAGGCCATTTATTGAAGACTGTTTGAGTATTTTTTTCTTTGTTTTGAAGATTTAATTGAATATTAAGATCAGCACTGATGGAACTAATTACTGACACTTTCATTATATTCCAACCTGAACTCTACTACTGGAGCTTTTAAGGTGTTTATTCTAAACAGATTTCCAAATATGTTAAAATAATGCTCAGTTAAAATATGTTCCGTTGTACACTAAAAATAGAGTGTTGCAGAAATTACACCTTCCATGTATGAAGGACAATACTTCCAGGGCATTGTTTTAATTAGTTGTCATACAACAATTAATTTATTTGTAAATTATTGGCAAAGTGGATTCTGCAAAAAAATGATGAGATCTACTGTTACTGATGCCTATTTATTTCAGAAATTTTATAAAGCCACTTTGTGTTCAGTATCAGTCCTGGGCACAATTTCTCCTCATAGGAAATGAGGAGAAAGGGGCAAGAAATTAGGGTTATGCAAATCACATCACCTAGCAAATAAATACTATGCAGCATTGATTCAGGTGATCAAGAAATCAGCACATCTTATCATCTCATTCCTAAAGAACATGTTGAAGTACAAATAATTTTCTTTTATTATTCCCTAACAAATACCTTGGCAGTGATGTCACTTTGCCCCATTTCTCGATGCAGAATCGCCTGAGTCCATTGCTCCCTCTGAGGGCGGCAAAGCCTTCATAAGGTATGCTGGATGTCCCCGTCACAAACTGGTAAAGAAAGGGAAAACTGTCTTCCAAATAAACATACTCTGCTACTATTTAATCTACAGTGGCTCACAATGTAAAGAACTGCTTAATACGATGGATCTCATTGTAACTTGTATACCTTAACAGTACAACTGTCTGACAATATCTTGCACTGAGTTAGACTGACCAGAACTGGTCTCAGGTCAATATTTCACATTGCTTTTGAAAGCTATTATTTGAAATAATTCTAAGGTGTTTTAATCAGCTTATATTTTGCTCTTTAGTAAACTTCTAAACCAGAAATGGCCATTTACAATATTAGTTAGCAACACTTAATACATTCTGATTGCATTCTTCTACTCATTACTTTAACAGAGCTATTAACAGATTCAACACAGCAATTTTGGCTCTTAAAAACAATTATAAGAAATGTTAAACGTCTCTCAAACCAAGATGTTAGGACTAGCATCCAGCCTTACGAGCCATGTGACATTAAAGAAAGATTACACAATCACTGCTTTTTTGTACCTGTAAAAGCCGGAGACGCTGCTCATTGTTGAAGTGCTCCACAGCTGTCCAGAACCACTTTATTACGATGTGACCATCGTGATAACCTGTAGAAGGGGAACATGCATTAAACGCAAGACGATATTCATGACTTTATAGTATCAATGGGTTGGGTTATCTGGAAGATCTGAACTTTAAGAAGAATCTTCACAAACATTTCCATCTAGATCTAGTGAGATGGAGCACTCGAGCAAATGATTGGTAAATTACCTTCATTCTTGGTAATCGCACAAAATTTAAAATTTATATTTAAGTAAATAATTATCATTAAATACAATTATGTAATATAGTAGGAAGAAAATTCTTGTAGAACATGGAATATGAGTTGGGAAATAATTTGAAACTGAAACTATTTCAGCAACATTTGGCAATAAGATGTGCTTTACCAAAACTCTTAGAAACATAACAGAATGTTTCATGTACAAAGAATTGCTTTTACAGTAGAGGTATGTATATTGACTAGACAAAAATGGCATCAATTTTGCCTATAACAATATCTCACAAACAACACTGAGGTAAATGATCAGTTAAAATGACTTGTCTGAGGGGGCATATTGCTCTGCATCCTTCTTAGAATGATGCCACAGCACCTTTAACATCCATCTGATCCAACAGCATGGACAAAATAAGGTTTTGGAAATATGATGGGAAAATATGACAATTCTGACAATCCAGCATTCTCTCACTATTGCACACAATGTCAGCCAAATTATGTGTTCAGGTACAGATTTGGGGTTCAAATCCATTTTTAATTAGAGATGAATGATATTAAAGGAAATAACATCAGGTTTAAGTTGAAATTAGATATGGGACTGATGTGGATGGCAATTTGGCACAAAGTGATAAGCTTAAGATCACCTCTTTCCTTCTCTATTATGTAAAGGACCTTACAGAAAAGGTTGGAGAGTCTCAAATTGGAATTTGGAGATAAATCCTTGGGACAAAATCTGACAAAAAATATTAGTGGAAAAGAAATACATACACCAGTACTAGCTGCGGCACAGTGAAACAGCTAGTAGAGCTGCTACCTCACAACTCCAGGGGTTCAATCCTGACCTCTGGTGCAGTCTGCGTGGAGTTTGATGCTCTCCCTGTGACCTCATGGGTTTCCTCCAGTTACCTCCCACATGCCAAAAAGATGCAGGTTGATAGGTTAATTGGTCATTGCAAATTGCCCCTCATGTGGTAGAATCTGGGAGAGTTGATGGGAATGTGGGGGGAATAAAATGGGATTAGTGCAGGATTCGCTTAAGTGGTTTTTTTATGGTCAGCATAGGCTTGGTGTGCCGATGGGCTTGTTTCCATGTGTATGGCTCTATGACTCAAAAATGAACAAATATGATGGAATGAGATGGCAGCTCTAACAAAAAAAAGAGAAAAAAATAAAGTTTCATATCAAAACTTTTCATTAGAACCAAAAAGAAATGATGAAAACATGGGCATTATAGTTGTGGGGCAAATTTGCAAATATTACTACATTCCTGCCTAGTACTCACTGGAAAAACAAGACTTCCATCTCCTTAGGATTCAAAATTATTTTATGATTCATAATGTTTTCCCATTGCTTGAAATACATGAGAGAAACTGAGCTTACGGGAGAACTGTGTGGAGGGAATGTAATTTGGTGGGGAGTTGGGTGGCAGTGGTTGCCAAGTTATGGTGTCTGCCAATCTGGCAACAGTTAAATGCCCAGGGCACTTGCCTAAACCTGTTAAATATGGTAATCAGGGGGCAAATGCACTGTAAATTGGGTGAAGTACATAACCATGACTATTCTGTTCAGTTTTTCCAGGTTCATTGGGACAGCCAGAGACTTTTTCCCAGGGCGACAATGGCTAACACAAGGGGATATAATTTTAAGGTGATTGGCAGGTATAAGGGGGATGTCAGGGGTAAGTTTTTTTTTACAGAGAGTGGTGGGTATGTGGAACGCACTGCCTGCAGAGGTTGTGGGAGCAAATACATTAGAGACTCTTAGATAGACACATGAATGATAGAGAAATGGGGAGCTATGTGGGAGGGAAGGGTTAGATAGATCTTAGAGCAGGATAAAATGTCGGCACAACATTGTGGGTTGAAGGGCCTGTATGTGCTGTAGAATTCTATGTTCTATAACTAGTCCTGAAAGCTGCTGAGAAAATACAAGTAAAACCCACATCTCATTCCTCAGTGACAATGTGAGCCATTGCCAGCCTAGCACACCCCAAAGTTTATCCCAGGATCTCAGAGGCATACATTTTTTCCAGGGGCCTGGACAGCAAGCCACGTCAAGATGCCTGATTGCAATCCCCAGTTCAGTCCTTTTAGATAATTAGCCACTGGACCAGAATCTTTGCCCATACACTTCAGACCACCATGACCAAAGAAGACCACTACTGCACTGTTCTGTAATCAAGAGCTTAACTTTAATTCATGGGTGGCAACAAGGCAAACCAAGTGACTAGCAAGTGATTCAGCTATCTGCAGTCTCCCGAGGACTGAGAGACATGGAAACACTCACCACTTCGGTACTCAGTATTATTGCGCCAGTCATTCAGATCAATCTCTGCTGTGCCTGCGATAACCAGTTCCAGCTCTCGGGCATCAAACACTGATACCAGCCGTGAATCTACCACCTGTAATACAAGTCAACTATTAATTCTTTGGAAGCTTAACAACAGGATTGCAACAAATATGACAACTACAACAGCTTATCTGTAGCGAATTATCTCACATTCTCAATCAAAATAGAACTGACAAAATACATATCTGACACAGCTCAGTAAGATAAGATAAAGATAAGATCAGATCTTTATTAGGGAGAAGGTACAAACTCCTTACAAGCAGTGGCGGGAATTGAACCTGGGTCACTGCGCTGTAATAGCGTTACGCTAACTGCTACACTACCGTGCCTGCCTGTATGGGATGAATGATTTTACAAATGTAATACTTGGAATTTTATTTACTGAATCAGAGAATTCTGGAGCACAGACCACTTGGACACCACTTGTGCTATTTCTTTGAAAGAGCAACTCAGCCAGTCCAATCTATCTACTCATACTCTTAACTTTTTTCTTTTTCATATATTTATCCATTTTGCTTTAAAACTCCTTCATGATTATGGTGGCGGCAGGTCAGCTATATAGTAGACTAGTAGCCAGAGTGTCAGAGTATCGACTTCAAACCCCACCACAGCTGCTGTGAATTATACATTCAGTTAATAATCTGGAAATTGAAAAAAAACTAGCAATAATCTGGAAATTGAAATAGCAATAAACTAGCAATGACATTGTTAAAAACTCCTCTGGTTCATTAAGGTCCCTCAGGGAGGAAATCTACCTATCTGGCCAGTATGTGACTCCAGACCCAAGAATGGGCTGGCAAGACATTGTACCATAACTGCTGTAGAAAAGAATAATATCATCCAGCATCAACCAAGGCACTGAATTTGGATGCATCAAAGTCGCTCCTAACCCAGACGAACTTGCAAAATCCTCCAGATAAAAATTTAAATTAGTGTCTAAATTGAGAGATTTGTCTCACAGATTAGTCAGGCAACAGTCTGAGATAATCTTCCTCATAAAATTATACTTTACAGACAAACTCCTGGACTGGGTACCTCCTGTCCCATTGGCGAGACACACTACCAGAGGGTGCATTAGAGGAACTACCAAACCAGGGGATCAACCTTTAAATGGTAAATTGGTTTATTATTGTCACATGCACTGAGGTACAGTGAAAAACTTTATTTTGCAATGCCATCCATACAGATCATTTCATCACATCAGTGCATTGAGGTAGTACCAGGGAAAAGCAAATAACAGAATGCAGAATAAAGCGTTACCGTTACAGAGAAAGTGCAGTGTAGGCAGGCAATAAGGTGCAAGGCCATGACGAAGTATACTGTGAGTCAAGAGTCCATTTTTTATCACACAAGGGGATCATTCAGTATTCTTATAAGAGTGGGATAAAAGCTGTCCTTGAGTCTGCTGGTACGGCTTTCAGGCTTTTGTATCTTCTGCCCAATAGAAGGGGGGAGAAGAGGGAATGTCTGGGGTGGGTGGGGATTACGTTGGCTGCTTTATCGAGGCAGTGGGAAGTGTAGACATAGTCTATGGAGGGGAAGCTGGATTCCGTGATGTGCTGAGTTGTAGAAGGGCCTACAGATAGCACCAATTGTACCCAAAAATGAATTGCCAACCTGGTGAAGCTACAACGCTGGACTACCCGTATTATAATCAGAAAATACAGTACACAATAGGCAGAGTTAAGTAATCTCATAACCAGCAGATGGAAGGGGGAAGTCAAATAAATAGGAACTTCCAAAGGAGCAGGTCTTCATCATAGAGTAGTAACTGTGACCGATAGTTCAGTGGACCAAGTCCCCATAACATTAAATAGAGAAAGTAGAGTGCAGTTCAAGGACTGTTTGATTTTGCTCTCGTAGAAATAGATATATTCTAATCTATTTTCTGATTCTAGATTTCAATTGCATGACATCACGTCAAAGAAAAACAGTGAATTTATACACCAGTACACTTTGTGTCAGAAATTCATTTATGACTCATAACATCCATTAGTCATAAATTCCACTTGTTATAACTTCCATCAGGATCATTGTGCAATCAATCTTAGAATTCTGATTGGGAACTGCAAGTTGAGCAAGCTTTCTATTTTAACAAGGACATTGTCACCCAAAAATTCACACCAGTCAATATCAGATCACTTGCCCCAGCTCCTGGATAACTAATTGTCCAAAATTCACAAGCTTTGGCTGTTCTGCACTACCTAATCTCAGTCAATATAGTAATTCACTTCTGAGTCTCAGGGCAGTGGTGAGGATAAAACTAGTCTCAATTCTTACATATGATCCATATCCAGTGACTTCTGCTGAAAGTTTGCTCTGGACAGGATCGAGCTCAGCTGCTACACTAAGTAGTTTGTCAATCTTCGCTTCCCAGGATTACCATTGGTCAATCCATATGATTTCCCCCACCAAAGAACAAATGCTTTCAAAACTGGGGAGAATAAGGAGGGGGTGTAGCGGTTGGGGGCTGGGGTATTGGGAGAGCATGGGCTGTTGGTGATTGGATGGTGCATCCAGTTGGAAGTAGAAACTCAATTGAAAATTAATTTTAAAGGAATTTCTCCAATCATTTACTAAAGCAAGATGCATTGATGCCAAGGAACCTGAAATAAAAGCAGGGCAGGAAACTCTCAGGAAATCTAATAGCCTCTATGGAGGGAATGCTATGTTTTTCTGATTAAGCACATGTACGTCTTCAAGTTTCTGAAGACTTCAATCTACCTCATAGAAACCACGAACCAAGGCTTCAGTCTGCTGAACAACACCTCTTTCCACTCTCCATTTCACCATCCGCTCGATATATTCCTTTTTGTTTTTCTCTGATACTTGAATATTGGCCCCTCCTGACTTGAGTTCTCGTTCTGTGACCTACAAGTAAAAGTATTATTTAAACACAGAAGTGCAAATGATGAGGGAAGAAAAGGTTTTTGAACTTATACTAAAAGAATAAAAATTGATCCTGTATCATTAAGGGCTTGCATGGATCTAATAAATGAGGTTCACATATCCAGATTGCTTCTTGGATAATCAGCTTCCTTTTCCTCCTTGAGCATTAAAGAAACCTTTTCCACTGTGATTGAATTTCAGCCACCTGCCCCAGGACTTTCGAAAGATCTGCACGTGACTTTTCAGAAAAAATGAGTGTTTGCTGCTGCACAACAAAACTGTAAATAATTCCATTAGGTAAAAAGAAAATAAACAGCAGATTTTACAATCTAAGATTTTCCCATTTCTGTAGGACTTCATTCGGCATAGAAATGTGACCCCAACCTCAGTGATCTCTAGTCTGGAGGTTACTTAAACATTGGGGCATGTCAGTTGACCTCTCATGGCAAGTCTCTCCAAATGAGAGATGGGGAGATTGATGTACCGGAGTGAAGAGTCTTGACCATGACGATGGAAATGGTCTCTGTGCAGCCTGTGAAATGCACTGTTTTTTAAGTAAGTGTTTTCAGCTTGCCCTTCCCAGATAAGCTAAGGTATCTTTATTGGTCAGATGTACATCCATTGCTGCACATTCCATTGATCTGATTGCAAAAAATTCATTGGTGTCTCCCTGCAAACTTTAGAATCCTGCAGACTGGAATTACCTACCTAAATACAATCCAGAAATTATACCTGAAAATGCACCCATTCTACATCAATTCAGTTGTGCTCTAATTTCCTGCAAATCTCAATACAATACACAGAAATATAAAATGGGAAGGAAAAACAGGAAATCAACAATTGCTGCTCAAGTGCTGTGCCCATACCATGTATTTCTTCTTTAAGAAAGAAAATTAAAATTTCAACCATTTAACCATCAATCATGGAAAATGTCATGGAATTCCTGTTAGAACCTGGTGCAGCATGATTCACCTGACATCACAAGTAACACAAAAGATAAAGGAATTTCTAAGAAATTCTAAGAACTACACTAAGAAACTTAACGCATACGCCAAAATAAGTAGAAAATCCCTCTGTACATTTTTGTAAGGTTAGTTTCAATTAGAAAACATCAAAAGCAAAATACCCGGATGCTGTAAACCTGAAATAAAAATGGAAAACACGGGAGACATTCAGGCAGCATCTGCTGAAAGAGAATTAGAGTTAACATTGTTGGTCACAGACACTTCATTGGAACTGGGAAAAGTTAGAGATAAACAGATTTTAAAATGCAGTGGAGACACACGAGACTGCAGATGCTGGAATCTGGAGCAACAAACGATCTGCTGGAAGAACTCAATAGGTCAAGCAGCATCTGTGGGAGAAAAGAAACTGTCAATGTTTCGGGTCGAAATTCTGCATCAGGACCAGTATCAGCTTTAGGTCCTGATGCAGGGTTTCAACCCAAGACGTTGACAGTTCCTTTCCTCCCGCAGATGCTACTTGATCTGCTGAGTTCTTTCAGTAGATTGTTTATTTTAAAATGCAGAGAAAGGTGAAAGGTAGCTCTGTGATCGATTGGGAGGCAGAGAGAGGAATGACATTTAAAGTGACCTTAGGGGACTAGATACTCTAACTGAAATGGTTACTTTTTGCAATTAACTCATTTTCACATATATTACACAAACTTCACATTTTGTCTCTCCTAAATACATTTACTTAATATATCTTTTAAAATTAGTTATGTGCTGTTAGAATAGAAATGAAGGAAAAAAGGCTTGCCAAAATTACGTCAGTTTGTGCCCAGATCACAGAGTGTAACTAAAACATAACATTTAAGAAGGTGCAATCATAGAAGTTTTTCAATTTTTATTGTAGCTTAAACAGATGCTAGAAATCTGCATGAGAAAATCAGGAATTGGTAGCACAGACTCAATGATGATAATTTGTTTCAAGTTGTGTTTGAAAATCTCCTCAAATCTGAAAGCAGTCTCTCAGTTTCAGGAATCTCAGCTCTAAGAAGGTATCTTAAGAACTGGGTTATTAATATGGGTGAAGGTGCATTCAGATTGAGTGATCAATAAATGGTGGTCATTGATCAAGGATATTCTTGCTCAAAATTCCACATTTGTTTATGTGATGTCTGAGATCCGAGTGCACAACCTCAGAATAAAGGGATGTCCCTTTAAACCTGAGATTGAGGAGGAATTTCTTCAGCCAGAGGGTGGTGAATCTGTGGAATTTGTTGCCACAGAAGGCTGTGGAGGCCAAGTCATTGGGTGTATTTAAGGCAGAGATTGATAGGTTCTTGATTGGTAAAGAAAGTTAAGGGTTATGGGGAGAAGGCGGGAGAATGTGACTGAATGGCGGAGCAGACTCAATGGGCTGAATGGCCTAATTCTGCTCCTATATCTTATTGTCTTATGTGTGTTTGACTTAACCCAGTTTACTTGCATCTCAGCGAGGAATTAATTATGAAATTCTAACTTAGCTACCTGGATCCAACTGATGTCCTTTTAGATCAATATTAAAATAATTCAATCTGAGGAAATGTTGGTTTCTTCAGTTGTACATTTCCTTGCGTAAAGACGAATTCCTTCAATATCAGGGAGTGGGAAGTGAGAGGGTGTGTCAGGAAGTGGGAATGTAGCAGTCGTCCCTGGGCTGTGTTCCATCCTTCTCACCTTAAATCTGCCAAATATTCAGCAGGAAGCAGTTAGAAAACTTATTCAAGAATGTCTGATAATAAAGTTGGAGGGAAAACCACAGATGCCAAGAGGTTGAAAGGCAGCTGTGTGTATGTTGAACAGTTGGTTTACAGGGAGCCAATGAACACTTTGTTTGAAGGCTTGTCACCGGCAAATTCACCATTGACTAATGCACCATGGCAACCCTTTAATAAATTAACTTCATCACTTCAGCCTGCAAATATTAATCCTTGTGCTTTTACAGTCTTGCTGTTGCTGTAGGACAAAACATACAAACCTGTCCAAACACCTCCTCGTTAACTGTAAAGGTGAGGTCGAGGATATCTGTGATGTCATTATCCTTCATCCATTGTAGACTCTGATGGAACTCTTCATCCAGGTACTCCAGGTCACTCAGGTCACAGGGTCTGAAAGGGAATAACAAACATTTAACATAAATTTGCAGTAGTCATCCTCAGACCGATTCATCACGTTTTATCAACTGTAAGTCTGTGTTCAGAAAGAAAGAGAACTGCCAGGCCAGGTAAGATCCTGTAAGCTTCATCTCTGCAACTGACACCTTCCAGTTGTGACCTCTTCACGTATCCATCCAGTTCTTCCACACTATCCACTTTCATGATATGAATGTGTGAAAATTGTTACATCTAAACTGATCGAGTGCCTTGAACTTCTAACACAGTCAGCGATGAGTTATCAGCAATCTCTAACACGTTATCAGGATTCAAATTATTTTTGTAAATAAACTTACTTTCCTTTGGAGACTATATTCCATCCCACTTATGTTCAAAATGATTGACCGTATTCTACTCAAACCTATTCCTGTGGCCGTCACTTTCACAATGTCCCCATACTCTTTCCCCACCAACTATGATCTCCTGTGATCTCTCTCACCACCATCCTCCAAAAGTAGAACTTCAACAGTAATTGTTTCCTTTCTTCTTACCCCTCCTCCTCTTCTTGTTCTGTTGATTCTTTCTGCACAGGAATTCCCAAGCAACAGTTATCCCTACCTGTCAATCACTTGCTGCTGAGCAGAAAACCTGGAGAAAAGTGTCAAAAGCATCCTGCACGATGTTCCAGAGATGTGTACTATCATTTTGGACAAATGCCTTCTCTTAATCTTGCTTAGGTGAACACACTTTCAGCAGCAGGAAGGCACCCTCACCCCAATCATGTCTATTTTGAAAGGATCATCAACTATTTTTAGGTTGGTTGCTGATTAATTTTTATTAACTGTTACCACAATTGTACAGCAATTTGTTGCTTTCTTTAAAAGTGATGATCCCTGCAGTATAGGGAGCAGAACTGCAGGTGTTGACCTCACAATTTCTGGAGAAACAGGTTGCTCCTGGATATGAATACCTGAGAAAACTTTTCCCTCTGAGTAGAGCATGAACAAGAGAATAAGCAGGGTGTGTGCAGTACAGATCAAGCTACTGGAAGAGGTGATTCAGGCATTCAGTAAAAGACCATCTCTATTCAACTGGAACAGGCAGCAAAACCTGAGATTCAGCACAGAACATTGTGTAATATCTGTGCTTTAGTATGGCACCCTGACTGTCATCACTACCAGCTACAGCCACAACTGCAACCTTAGTGCAGGATGATTACTGCATTGCCAGTGGCTGTCAAGGTGGCTAGGAACTTTTATTTGCCCAGCTCCAACCTGCAAATATTGTATTTTGTATTCATCCTGAGGTAAGGGAGATCACTGTTAAAAATGAATAAATTTTAGTTCTCTTTTGTAAAAGACTGTCCAGTGGAGAGAGCACAGAGTTTACTGGGGTTGTTAGCCACTCCGTGGTGCAGAGTGCCATTGATTGCAAGTGCTTCACTTAGCAAGGTCACGTGACCACTCTGAGATGTACAATAACCAAAAGGCATTCCACACCCTCGATGTTCAACTGGTATGCAACGATACACAGCAAATGAAATCACACCGATCACGATGCCTTCATACTCACTGTGCCATCTCCACATCAACCACCACAATAAAGCAAAGCGAGACTAGTTATCACCAAGTACTATCTGCTGGTGATATCGCTCTTGACACTGCTGCAATAACCCACACACATTTAGGCAGCTAGTAGCCAAGAAAACCACAAAATGAGAATATAAAACCACCACTGGAAATATCTAAGTTTTCAGGCAGCATCTCTGGAGAGAGGGACAGAATTAGCATTTCAGGTCGATGAATCAATGACCTCATCAGAACTTGGAAAAGTTAAATATCCACTCAACACAAGAGACTGTTAGATAGGTACATGGAGCTGAGTAAAATAGAGGGCTATGGGTAAGCCTAGTAATTTCTAGGGTAGGGACATGTTCGGCACAGCTTTGTGGGCCGAAGGGCCTGAATTGTGCTGTAGTTTTTCTATGTTCTATTAGAGGAGAGGTCAGGGGTAAGTTTTTTACTCAGAGTCGTGAGTGCGTGGAATGGGCTGCCGGAAACGGTGGTCGAGGCTGATACGATAGGGTCTTTCAAGAGACTGTTAGATAGGTACATGGAGCTGAGTAAAATAGAGGGCTATGGGTAAGCCTAGTAATTTCTGGGGTTGGAACATGTTCGGCACAGCTTTGTGGGCCAAAGGGCCTGAATTGTGCTGTGGTTTTTCTATGTTCTATGTTCTAAAACCAAGAAGGGAAACCAAAACTATTGGGGGTGAACAAGGTAACTCAGACAAAAGGAAATTCCACTGGAGAGAGGAGCAGGGCTTCTTTAAACTGAACGTTCATAGAACATAAAACATTGCAGCATAGTACAGGTGATTCAGCCCACGATGTTGTGCCAACATTTTATCCTGCTCTAAGATTTATCTAACCCTTCCATTCCACATGGCCTTCCATTTCTCTATCATTCATGTGGCTATCAAAGAGTCTCTTAAATGTCCCTAATGTACTTGCCCCCACAACCTCTGCCGGCAGTGTGTTCCATGCGCCCACCACTCTCTGTGTAAAAAACTTACCTCTGACATCCCCCTTATACCTTCCTCCAATTACCTTAAAATTATGCCCCCTCGTGTTTGGCATTTTCGCCCTGGGAAAAAGTCTCTGACTGTACACTCGATCTGTGCCTCTTATCATCTTGTACAGCTCTATCAAGTTACCTCTCATCCTCCTTCTCTCCAAAGAGAAAAGCCCTAACTCACTCAACCTATCCTCATAAGACATGCTCTCCAATCCAGGCAGCATCCTGGTAAATCTCCTCTGCACCTTCTCTAAAGCTTCCACATCCTTCTTATAATGAGACGACCAGAAATGAACACAATACTCCAAGTGTGGTCTAACCAGAGTTCTATAGAGCTGCAACATTACCTCACGGCTCTTGAACTCAATACCCCGACTAATGAAGGCCAACACACCATATGCCTTCTTAACAACCCTATCGACCTGCGCAGCAACCTTGAGGGATCTATGGACATGGACCCCAAGAACCCCTGTTCCTCCACATTGCTAAGAGTCCTGCCATTAAACCTTATATTCTGCCTTCAAATTCAATCTCCCAAAGTGTATCACTTCACACTCTTCCGGGTTAAACTCTTCCTGAAAGCATTCCAGCGAATTAAACAGTAAGGTAAGATAAAGGTAAGATATCTTTATTAGTCACATGTACATCAAAACACACAGTGAAATGCATCTTTTCTGTATAATGTTCTGGGGGCAGCCCGCAAGTGTCACCATGCATCCAGTGCCAACATAGCAGGCCCACAATTTCCTAACCAGTACGTCTTTTGGAATGTGGGAGGAATCTGGAGCACCCGGAGGAAACCCATGCAGACACGGGGAGAACGTACAAACTCCTTACAGACAGTGGCTGGAATTGAACCGGGTCGCTGGCGTTACACTAACTGCTACCCTACCGTGCCTGCCCCACACCACCATGACTGCCTCTACACTACCGTTCCTGGCAAAAAACTGTAGATGCTGGAAATCTGAAATAAAAGACAGAATGTGCTGGAAATATTCAGCAAGTCAGGAAAGAGAAACAGAGTTAACGCATCGGGTTGAAAACCTTTTATTAGATCCAAGAAAAGTTAATTATACTGTTTCTCTCTGAACTGCTGTGCATTTCCAGCATTTTCTATTTCTATTTCAGATTTCCAGCACCTGCATTTTTTTTGAACTTCCATTGCCTGGACCATTTTTAAGGAACTTTGCAGTACTTCACAGGGCAAGTGTCAAAGTTCAAACTGTACCCTACATCAGATCACAGAGTTCATACCAAGTGTTTTGTGATGCTGAAGCATTTGGCACCAACTCTGGCCAGCAGTTGAGCAGCAGAAGAAGGAGAAACAGAAGGAAGAGAGCAAGCAACCTTACACTGCCCCTTTACTGGTTAATGTATTTAACTCTCTCACCAGTAAACTCAACTACAATTCCCTATTCAACAATAGTCTCATATCTCTTCTTTGCTTGTTGACCAGACTATCCATTTGGACCACAATACATAAACAAAGGTCCAGCACAAAACACACTTTCCAAATTAAATTTATAAATCATTGCATGCTCTCCTGTATAAATGCAACAAGCTGTGCATCCTTTAGAGTCTGCTTTTGTTTTTCCTAGCGCTCTTGTGCAATACTAGCCCTTTGCTTATAGCATGGCTGGTGGAAGGCTGCCAATTTACAGTGGGTGAGACTGCAGACAACTGTGGAGAGTGATCTTGAACATCTCAGGTTTTGGAATGCCCAGCTTTGAAATCCATCCTCTTGGGACTGCAGGCAGTTAAAGGAAGAGCATAGACTGTAATCCTGAGGAAGCCCCTGGCATTTGCCAGGAGTGCTGCCTCAGCAAACTAATGAAGGAAAGGTTACAGGACCACTATATAGTCCTGGATATCCCTTTGAACACTATACCCACAAGCAAAATAGGCACAGCTTGATCATGCATAGCTGCAAGATGAACATCTATGACAGATCAAAGCTTCCCCTACAAAAGCCATTGTTTGGGTGGCTTCTACTTGTGCTGCGATGGAAACTGATTCATTAGTCATCAGATGCTGCATTGGGGTTGGGTCCCCAAGTGTGCTAATGGAGTTGTTACTTCCAGTTTGGAAAGCATGGGATCTAAACTCTGTGCAAAGCCCTGAGGAAGGTTGGTGTTAGACTCTTCCATGCTGCTTAACACTAAATGTAGGCATCATAACAGGCTGACTGAGACATTTCTGTAGTCTAGCTGATTGAGTCCTCCACGATAAAACATACGCACAAAGTTATCTTCCAGGGATCTGGCACCTGAACTTCCCCCACCTCCTGTCCAAACTATATGTCACCTGGGCCTGATGTTTTAACACATGCTCATCCCAGTTCTAAACACATCTTCCAAATAACCAAGCATCATTATCTGCTCCAGTGGATTTGAGAGTGAAACTGAATGATATTTATTCATCTTCACCATCTTCTTGCTCTTTCACAATGGCCTGGATGCTTCAGCTCTTGCCTGTTTGAAGGGACAAAGGCACAACATATGGCTGTGATGAAGGTAGGAAGAGCAAGTAAGAGGTGCATCTTCAGTTTGCAGATCAGAAGAGATTGTGGGAAGGGATGAGAAAAGGAAAATTAAGTATCAGGATACTGTCCTCTTGCATTGTTTTAGCCAAGCTTTGACCAAGGCCCCTCCATTTGCTGGAAAGTGCTGTCTCCTCCGAATAAATCAGTTTACACAGCCATGCCTACCTCTGGTTGTGTAGCACCTTGACCTTCAATAGACAGGGACAGGTGTCAGTGAGTGCCAAGCAATGTATTTGGGTAATGTGCCTGTGATGGTTGAATAACCAGCAGTATGTGCGAGGTGTAAGATGTGAATTTGAAGATTGCAGCAGTGCAAAGTGTGTGAGGTCGAGGTGAGTCTGGTTTGATAGGTGAGCGATGGGTCTAGAGTACATTGATCAGTGTCTGATGTTGGTAGTAAAACTGGCTGGATTGTGGGATTCCATGTTGCATTCATGAACCAATGATGTTTTTAGATTTTTAAGGAACTACCCTAGGCCCTCAGGGTTTAAAGTCAGGGCACTAACCACCACAAATATCTGCTTACATTTGGGAGAGTACTTCTCTTCGCCTCCTCCAGTGCAGCAGTGGAAAGTCTCGAAGCTGTTCTCCCTATGTTTGTCATTCATTGCTATTCAGGCACAGTGGTGTAGCGGTTAGTGTAACGCTCTTACAGTGCCAGCGACCCAGGTTCAATTCCAGCCACAGACTGTAAGGAGTTTCTACGTTCTCCCCGTGACTGCATGGGTTTCCTCTGGGTGCTCGGGTTTCCTCCCACATTCCAAAGATGTACGGCTTAGGAAGTTGTGGGCATGCTATGTTGGCGCCAGGAGCGTGGCAACACTTGTAGGCTGCCCACAGAACACCTCTAGCGCAAAGATGCATTTCACTGGTGTGTTTCAATGTACATGTGACTAATAAAGAAATCTTATCCCTTATCTTCCAGGTATGGTATAAGAATGAATGAATTTCAGAATGCCTGCTCATGCCTGCTGTACCCACTTGAAGTGGAACCAGCCATTCATTTAGCTCCATGTAAAGGCATACAACTGTTCAACAATATACTTTTTGCTGAGTGCATGCTACAATCATGCAAATTTGCATGCAGCACAAAGTTATCATGCTGCTTGCTTTGAAACATTGAATACAGCTGAATCATGCATCACATGGCATTGAAATGTTTTTCATTTTATGAATAATATATCACAGGTATTCTATCAGGAGTTCAGTTGTTGTGTCAATTAATGCAGCTGATAATTTTTTGATAAACGCTTTATCAGGAATATGTGACTGATAGTATTCTTAAAGTATTTCCATGTAACACGTTTTATTTCTTGAGCTTTATAGCCACAGTTCAGTAAGTCTTAGATTTTATTTGCAAAAGATCATGCACCCTATTTTCCTGTTGTTGGAAACAATGCAAAAAATGTAAATAATTTAAACAAATTTATCTATCACAATAATTTCCAGTGCTGATCAATGAATGCACAATATTGCAGAGAATGGTGTGTAGATGTATTTAGGGTGGTAATACTGAATTAATTATGTGTCTTATTTATTAAATAAAAATTAACCTTTGTAATGTTATGTGGAAACATCTTCACCAGTTTTTTGAAATTATTCATTTACATCCAAAGAATGTCTTCAACAAATCGCAACAATAGCAAAAAGACTCAATATTTTCTGAAAACTTCAGAATCCATCAAGAAATAATCAGGAATAGGGTCTCTAATGATTTAACTTTTCTAAGGAGTGTTATAGCCTGCAATAAATTTTCTAAAAGAACACCAAATTCAGTGAAGAAGGGGAGGCTGTGTTTAAACCTTTAGAAATGTTCTCTTATACAATACTTATGTGATAGAATAGATGCTTTCGGATGGTTTTGGTAATATTTTAAAAATACTTCAGTTTATTTTTGAAAGCCATTTAGTACCCAATTATTTTAATAAATTAATATAGTTAGTTATTCAAGGCTGGATGCAAAAAATGAAGTTAGCAAAAATACAATGAACTTTGAAATGACATAATACATCAGTTCTAAAAATCTTATACAACTTGTGCTATCTGTCACTTGAAGGACCAATTCTAATCAGGCTCAAGAATTCTTTTGGTATCTGAGAGAACCTATGTTATGAAATGAATAAATATGCTAAAAATAGAGCAGGTAAACTATATGCTTAATTGTACTTTAAAACCAACCTCCATACTGGCATAATTACACTCATTGCAACATTTGCAGGAGTTGTGAATAAATGGAAGAAGTCGACATTTTGAAGCAGAAATTCCAACGGACTTGGTCCACCAGAGGAAATGTGGCAGAGTAGTTTGTAAATCCACCAATCCCCAATCCACATTACACTGTAGATAAGAGCATAGTCAGGGTAGGATGTGCTAGAGATCACAGAAGTACCTCAACAGCATCATCCTTATCTTCCTTAAGCATGGAGTGATCCACAGGCACTCCACCAAGGGCAGAGCAAATATTGTGCTCCAAGTACTGTAAGTGATTCCCACTGACATCACTTCACTCCAATCTTTTGAGGTACCTGAAGCATTTTCTAGAGACTTCACCAAACAACTTTCAACTGAATAGAAGATCCTTCTATGCCTCCAGCTTCCTACTCCCAACCCACAATGACAGAATGGCAAATATGAAGGAACGGGATGGGATCTTGGGAATAAAACTCTACCTTTCTAACTCATTCTCCGGGCTTCCCTCATTTTTGCTTTGATCTGATTTTCTGCATATTTTTACAACGTTACAGTAAATGTATTCCAGAAAAACATATGTAAAAGAATAATTGATAAAACAAAATTAATTTCTTTGAATTTCATTGTTCTAATTACATATTTATTTCACATATCTTCCAAAAGGTCACTGGGCTGTATACTGGAGCAAGGATCAACTCAACCACTGGAAAAGCGAATGCTTATCCTGGAAAGGTGGCCTAGAGGACTCAATTATGGCAACATACCAAGACCTGTTGGCTTTGCTCCTGAATAGAATGACAAGAGGATCAGTTTACTCCACCCAATTTGTTTAATGGCAATACATGCAATCCAGCAGATCTTTGGGTTTTCTGAATTAGTTTCAGTGATCTGATGGAAAAAGTGTGTAACCTTCCTGGTATTAAAAATCTTATCTGGTTAGATGAAGCAGCTTGCACTAATTTCACCAGAGAAGATTTTTGGCGGTACAAAGAACAACTGATGAATACTTCTACTATTTAGTAGTGCACTGCAAGTTAGAATGCATATCTTCAGCTGCTACTGTTGATTTCTATATGCTAAGGATGGATGGATTCATCAAATGAAGACACCTCAGCTGAGATGATAAAAAGGACACCATCAATTTAGTGACCATGGACTATATATTCATTGCTAAAGCAGAAATCATACTGTAGTTCCCAAACCAACTAAATAATTTTTGAAGTTCAAATGTTGGGTAGGAATATGGACACAAGACATCATTGGATTTTCGTTGAAAATGCATTGGTGTAGAATTTGATCAATGTAGTGCCTGAGTCATAGATGGAGTCACAGAGTTATACAGCACAGAAACAGGCCCTTTGGCCCAACTGGTCCATGCTGACCAAAATGCCCTATCCAAGCTAGTCCCACTTGCCAGCCTTTGGCCCATAACCTTCGAAACCTTTCCAATCCATGTACTTGTCCAACTGTCTTTTAAAAGCCGTTAATATACCTGCATCAACCACTTCCTCTAGCAGCTCATTCCACATTGATACCACCCCTTATGAAAAGAGTTGCCTCTCAAGTTCCTATTAAATCTTTCCCCTCTTATCTTAAACTTATGCCCTCGAGTTCTTGATCCCCCAACCCTGCGAAAAAAACTTAGTGCATTCACCCTATCTATGCTCCTCTTGATTTTATACACCCATTTAAGATCATCTCTCAGTCTCCTACAGTCTAAGGAATAAAGTCCTAGCCTGTCTAATCTCCCCCTGTAACTTAGTTCCTCAAGTCCTGGCAACATTCCTGTAAGTTTTTCCTGCACTGGTTCAGCTTTGGTTCTTCATTGGTGAACAGCCTATTGTGACATTCAATGTCTACTTGAATAGGAATGGCTATTTTGGTGGACTACTAAAAATAAAGCTGGGTATGAAAATAAATTGTGACAAAATGCATAAATAAGAAAAAAAGTATAGTGCACCACACTTATCAGTTCTTGGATTCTAAGGAGACGTTGTCTCTCTTACTGTGTATAACTAAATAGTTCAGTATCAGCTGGTCAGATGATTTTTTTAAAGTTTTAAAAACTTGATGGCTTACTGTGATGTAGATGATTTGTTATTGTATGACTTTCACTGTTGGCATGCTTTTGAAATCACGGGTTTAGTAATCTTGTTCAAATTGAGGAATTGTTCAATTTATGCAAATTGCCATTGACTGAGCTTTCTTGTGTTCACTGCAAAATACAATTTTGGCAAGAGGATGTTGTAATAATTATCACGCAGACACAATAAAACCCAGATATCTTTGCACTTTCACCTTGATCTCCATTCTCTGTCTTCTATGATCAATTATTAATTAATGCAAAAAAAGTTTCTACTCACTGTTGAAACATTTTTGAATAGTTTTAATAAAATCTAAAAGAATCCCTTACTTTGCTGGCAATAGTTAAACCACCATGGATTATAATCCTGAGTGTTCAAGGCTTTGATTATTAAAACCATACATATTTTTCAATTTAATTGTTCAAAGTGATTTTAAAATAGTCCAACATCCCTGAAAGAAATGGCAGAAGTTATAGTAGAGGTGTTTGTGATGATTTACCAAAATTCTCTGGACTCTGGGCAGGTCCCGGTGGATTGGAAGACAGCGAACGTCATGCCACTGTTTAAAAAAGGATGTAGGCAAAAGGCAGGTAACTATAGGCCAGTTAGCTTAACGCCTGTAGTCAGGAAAATGCTTGAAGCTATCATTAAGGAAGAAACAGCGAGTCATCTGGATAGAAGTGGTTCCATCAGGCAGACACAGCATGGATTCAGGAAGGGCAGGTCCTGTTTGGCAAACTTACTGGAGTTCTTTGAGCATATAATGAGTGCGGTGGATAGAGGGGAACAAGTGGATGTTGAATACTTGGATTTCCAGAAGGCGTTCGATAAGGTGTTGCATAAAAGACATCCATAAGATAAGGATACATGGAGTTGGGGGGTAAGGTATTACCATGGATAGAGGATTGGTTAACCAATAGAAGGCAGAGAGTTGGGATAAATGGATGTTCCTCTGGTTGGCAATCAGTGGTGAACGGGGTGCCGCAGAGGTCGGTGCTAGGCCCGCAACTGTTCGCGATATACATTAACAATTTGGAAGAGGGGACCGAGTGTAGCATATCTAAGTTTGCTCATGACACTAAATTGAGTGGAAAAGCAAATTGTGCAGAGGATGCAGTGAATCTGCAGAGAGATATAGATAGGTTAAGTGAGTGGCAAAGGTCTGGTAGATGGAGTACAATGTTGGTAAATGCGAGGAAGGAAAAATAGAAGATCAGATTATTATTTAAATGGTGAAAGACTGCAGTATGCTGTTGGGCAGAGGGAATTGGAAGTGCTTGTGCATGAATCGCAAAAGGTTGGTTTGCAGGTGCAACAGGTTATCAAGAAGGCAGATGGAATGCTGGCCTTCATTGCTAGAGGGATTGAATTTAAGAGCAGGGAGGTTATGCTACAACTGTACAGGGTACTGGTGAGGCCACATCTGGAGTACTACATGCAATTCTGGTCTCTTTACTTGAGGATAGATCTACTGGCTTTGGAGCTGGTGCAGAGGAGGTTCACCAGGTTGATTCCGGAGATGAGGGGGTTAGCCTACGAGGCGAGATTGAGTTGTCTGGGACTACACTCGCTGAAATTCAGAAGAATGAGAGGGGATCTTATGGAAACATATAAAATTATGAAAGCAATAGATAAGGTAGAGGCAGGATGGTTGTTTCCACTGGTAGGTGAGACCAGAACTAGGGGACATAGCCTCAAGATTAGGGGGAACAAATTTAGGATAGAGATGAGGAGAAACTACTTTTCGCAGAGAGTAGTGAATCTGTGGAATTCTCTGCCCAGGGAAGCAGTAGGGGCTACTTCATTAAATATATTTAAGACACAGTTAGTTAGATTTTTGCATAGCATGGTAATTAAGGGTTATGGGGAAAAGGCAGGCAGGTGGACCTGAGTCCACGGCCAGATCAGCCATGATCTTATTAAATGGCGGAGCAGGCTCGACAGGCCAGATGGCCTACTCCTGCTCCCATTTCTTTTGTTCTTATGTTCTTTGTAACATGATTGAAATTTAAGGTATAGTTTTCACTGAGTCACTAATTTTACCATGGCAAATTCTTGTAAAGCTATAACTCTTTAACCTCTTTCATAAAAATCATTGAGCCATTGGAATTCTTTACAATATTAAATAATACAGTCCAGAAAAACATTATGGATCGAGGGTAGTCCATGGATAAGACTGACAGCAAAGCTGACTGCCAACTGGAGGGATTGCAATGTTAGCTTTAGACCTTACATGCTGTGGGATTACGGTAATGGCATCTTTGGTCTGGTTAGCCTCAACTAAAGGAAAGTTTATGATTTAAAAGTAATAAAAACATTTATTAAGGGGCTAAAATTTCCATAAAATGGTCACAAAACCTCATTCCAAAGTATATTGCTATGATATTTCTTCTGAAGCCATATCTGAACAGAGTAATGATACATAAATCAGCCAAATTTGCATAGAGACTTGAAGAGTTCTAAACTTACAGCCGTAGTAGTGCCTTATAGAAGGGTCGGGTGAAGAAGGCATCCAACAAGTACTGGTGAATTAGGGCAAGGCCCAGTATACGACCACTGAATCTGAACCTGAAAGGAAAAGAGTGACTACAGTGAGCTTATTAAGAAACCCATTTAAAGTTGCATTTGTTAATGATGGATTATTCATTTCTGCCACCTACAATCTGAAATACGTCTAAATTGAGACAGTACCCTTGTTACTGAAGATGGTTTGCACCTAATCAACAACGCTGAGCAGTGAAACACACAGAACAGAGGCCCAGAACTTCCTGCAGAGAGTGAAATGATGAACGCAGGTGAACCCTGGACTTCAATCTAATCCTTGTAAGGCCAGTGCACTTGAACAAAAATCAGTACCAGGATTAAATGAAAGTTGATTTGCTTTCCATCTGCTTTTCCTGAAAATGGCTGGCATGTAACATACTAAAAAAAAACATGGGATTAAAATAACATCTTTTATGGGGAAAAATGTCAATATATTCCAAGGTGTTTTGCAGAAAAGTTAACAAATATTGAGCCACATAAGGAGACATCAGGATATGTAACTAAAATTTGGGTTAAAGAGTTAGATTTCAGCAGCAATTTATAGGAGGAATGAAGAAGCTAGAGAGCCAGAGGGGCTTTGGAAAAGAGTTCCAGGGCTCCTGGTCCAGGAAGTTGAAGGCACAATGCCAATTCAGAATGATTAAAACTATGAATGTACAAGAGACTAGAATTGAAGGAGCACAGACACTTCAGGGAGCTGTAAGGCTACAAAGAGAGGAAAGAGGGAAACCATACAAGGAAGTGAAAGCAAGGATCAGAATTTTAAAATCAAAGGGTTGCTGGCCTGGGAACTGATGGAGGTCAATGAGCTCAGGAATTTGTGTGAACAGGCTGTGGTGGGGAGTTAGGTTTCAGATTTAAGAGTTTCAATTAGTTTATGACTACAGAGATGAAAGATGGAAAAGCTGGTCAGAGGAATGTTAGAATTGCCCAGTCCAGATGTAACAAAGAAATGGATGAGTCAAAACATGGACAGAGGTGGGCAATGTAATAGAGTTGTAAGTAAGTAGGCACAATGATGGAAGGGATATGTGGCTGCAAGCTTACCTAATCTCATGTAAGACTCATTACTGCCCAAATATGTAAATATGGAAGTGATCCCACCACTTCATCCTATTTCTTAAATGTTCTGCTTCAATTATCCTCTATGCTAAACTAAGCCAGCATAGTTGACACACTTCGGACTCAGTTACTGGAACTGACCAAGTATCTGGACATAAACAGATAGAGCAAACTGGGATGAATGGACTGTACTATTTAAAAGAAAAATCCACCTTCAGGTTTTAATGAATACCTGGTGGAAGTATTGATATCACTGAGCATGTAAAATACAAAAAGATCCTGAAAAATGTTTGACGGACACAAGAGACTGCAAATGCTGGAATCTGGAGCAACAAACAATCTGCTGGAGGAACTCAGCAGATCGAGCAGCATCTGTGGGGGGAAGGAATTGTCGATGTTTCGAGTTGAAACCTTGCCCCTTCATATTAGTGTTCATAAAGACAAGGGTTAAAACCCCAATTAATGAATTCTACACACTAATTGATAATGAAACACTAGTAAATATAAAGAAAGAAATTGTTCAGAAGTGAGATTCTTCCTACTGAAAAATATTAAAATAAATGGAATAAGAATTGGGAGTAAATAATACACAGAAATGCTATACTGTTCTTTATTTGGATCCCTTCATTAAGGGTGAGATTACACACAGGAGGACTTTAGCACGGTTGGTAGAATATTAAAGAAATAACATTTTATCAATGTTTATTACTGTAAGGAGAAGACATCATGACATATCAGTACTGTGCCACTATACTTCACTTTGATGATTAGTAGTAAATCATCACAAAAGAGACTGCAGATGCTGGAATCTAGAACAAAAAGTGATTGGTGGTATTGGTTAGCATAGTTTTAATTTATGTATTTCCTACAGATCATGATGAGTAATGTGACTTTTGTTCCATATTTTTTATAGCTAGAAGCATTATTCAAATTGTTAGAATCCAAGCTTTGTCATGGATCTTATTCATCAGCAGAAAAATGTGGCTCATCATTTTATTTGCTGTCAATACATTGCCAAGAAGGCTTGCTGCACTAATTTCAAACAGTGTTGTGCACAAAATAGTTTCTTGAATTGTCTCTATATTGTCTACAAAATAGTTTCAAAACTTTCTCCCCAAAATCTGGGAATGTATCGTTACTTTTATCGGTATTATTCTGACCTCCTGTGATCACTTTTACCAACATATTACAGTTACATCAAAGTCTGTATAAAAAGAAAAGGAAGAACAAAATACTTTTGGGTTTAATTCATGCACTCACCCACCCTTTCTGCAACATCAGTAGTTCATTATTTGTAATCATTCCAAGTTCCCCACCCTGAATGATGTGTTTAACATTGTGTTACATAATCATAAGTGTACTTGAGAAATACCTCAAGGTAATGCACAACACCGTGACTAATAGATGGTGAATAATGATTCCTATAGCACTTCATTCCTTATGGCAAAACAAAATGTGAGAGACAGGAGACGGCTTTGTAAATGACGTTAGTAGTTTATAATGAAGCATTAGTATCTGGATCATGAGATTTTCCATGATTTCCAGAAAACTTGTCAATAAGGTGGAAGAAAAGAGAACAAACTTTGCAGGCATTTAGCAGCGCTGCAGAGCTTCAGACTGGGGAAAGACCAAGATATGCTCCACAGTTCTGAGTGTTTGATCCACAGAACCCCTGTGCCTTGGGAGAAAAAGGAGGGAATGTAGCAAAATGTAGAATGCCTTTTTGAGGGAGAGTCTGAGACAGTCATTACACCGACGAGAGACAGGGAGTAGATAATGGTAGCATGAAAAGGATAATCATTCGAGTGCTGGGGCCATGGCAGGAAGGAATGGAGAGAAGAGGAACATTCACACCAGTTTATACTGTAACATAGACTTGAAGATTTATCTACCCTTGGATAGGGCCACAAAATGGCACCACTTTAAAGGAGATTATTGGGCGATGTGTAAGGGGTGGGATTAGCAACATGGTTAGTCATGTTACAGAGATTGCTGATTAAATAGTTAAGGGCAGCAAATAACAGGAAAGCAATTTTTGTTTATGTTGCTCAATAGTAAATTATTCTAATATATTTTACAGGAAAGAGAAACACTTTGGAAGGCTCTTTTATCTCCCAGCTGCTCAGGTGTAAACACTGTGTGGAAAATATTTTGCAAGCAAGGAATACCGTGACTCCCTGGTCCACCCATCCCTCCTTGACTCCTGGCACTTTTCCTTGCAGTCACAGAAGGTGTTACACTTGTCCTTACACCTCCTCCCTCACCACCATCCAGGGACTTAAAGTGCCCTTCCAGGTGAGGCAAAGGTTCACGTGCATCTCCTTCAATCTCGTCTATTGCATTCAGTGCTCCCGATGTGGCCTCCTCTACATCGGCGTGACCAAGTGCAGGCAGGCGGCCGTTTTGCACCTACTCTCAATCTGCAATGGCCATCCTGAGCTCCTAATTGCATGCCATTTCAATTCCCATTCTCATTGTCACACTGACCTATCCATGCTCGGCCTTCTCTACTGCCAGGACAAAGCCCAATACAAGCTAGAGGAACAACACCTCAAATTCTGCCTAGGTAGTCTACAACCTAATGGCATGAACATTGAGCTTTCCAGTTTTAGGTAACCCTCCCCTCTGGTGGGTTGTTTTCCCTTCCCCCCTCTTCCCCCCCTTCCTTTCTTTCTCCTTCTGATCCTCCCATTTTTGTCCCCTCTCCCTCAATGCCCTCCCCCACCCTCCACCCCGCAGCCCTCTGTCACCCATCTTTGTCCCCCTTGTCCTCCTGGTTCCATCCACCCACTACAGACACAGTTCACCAAAATGATCCCCCCTCCCCTATCTGGTTTCGATTCCATCTGCTGTTCACTCTCCCCTACTGGTTCTCATTATCACCTCCTTTACTTATCAGAATCCAGCACTTTGTGTTTGAGAAAGTATTTTCCATGGAATCGGATGTGGCAACCCCTCTCCAATACTCTGATTGGCCCCCGTTGCAACTGCACCCCATTCCCAGTGTTCTCCTTGCTCTTCATGTCCCTCAGTACCACCCAATCCTCTAATCAGTCCAGGTTCTGATATCTATCCCTGCCTCCAACCACTCATCCACTAGGATCCTCTATTCTTTTCAGGCCCTGATCCTCCCATCCACTGCTCTCTCCCTCCCCAACCTCCCTCTGGCATTGCTCTGCCCCTACCTCCTACCTAGCATTCTTTTTAGGACCAGACTATACACTGATCTGCTCCCCAGCAATCCTACAAAGCCTTAATCTCGACCTTCCTTACCCATAGCACTTACCTGATCATCAACTTGGGTTGATGATCAGGTAAGTGCTATGGGTAAGGAAGGTCGAGATTAGATCTGACTATGATTAAGGCTGCTGGTCCTTTCCCATGACCTCCCAGGCCAGGTTTTGCTCCCGGATGGCATACGTGCATCCCTGAAAAAGTGCAACACTATGATCCTTGGGCACTTGGGAAGTTCAAAGTGGTGGTACCACAAATCTTTGGATCCACCATGGTGCAACATTTGTTTAGGACTTTAAGTGTCTCTGGTTTGGCCTCTCATCATTTCCCGCAGTGCACTAGAATCAGAATTGACATCAGAGAACGAGAGATCCTAAATTTCAATTTAACTTTTGCTAATTCATTAAACTCAGTTCCTAAGTTCTGACAGCCTTTTGGCTCAGTTTTCAGAGGAAACCCTTCTTGGGTATGGACTTTCTTTTGGGTAGACAGTGGAGGGAGAAGAAACAGACTGAAAAGGCAGTATCTATTGAATGATTATTCAGTGGGAATTAAACACCTCCTCAGTGAAATGGTTGGTCAAGGCGGGAGTATGAATTACAACTCAAAAGTGTATGTTTGTAGCACTCCCTTTAATTCAAGAGCTAGCCCCTTTAAGAAGGAAAGAAAATATACTTCTCAACTTAGATGTTATCAAGCCGCAATCTAATTGTAAGCTACTTTTAGAAAAGTGTTGTGGCTGAAAGCCATATTCTAACAGTGGACATATTGTGCTGGCTGTACAGCTGTTTCCATATTGGCAACAAAGAGTGGCTGTTGAACACATTTAAACTCTCATATAAGTGCTTGTGTTCAAGTGCGATTCTTTCAGCAACAAACTGTTAGGAGGAAACTATCTCAATACACATAGAGTCCAGTCAAACCCAACAAGTATAAATGCTTTATGAGCTCAGTGTGGATTCCATGTTTCTCTGATTGCTGTTGCCACATCAGTGACTGAGGGGCTTCTTATGCTGAACTGTAACTTCTGGAATCCCTTTAGAAAAGGAAGAAAAATAAAACGATCTCTCAATCACACTCAGAGCAATAAACATGCTGTGAAGTGCTTTTTTAAAAAAAACTTTAGTTCCAATTGAAACCAGGGCCTGCACTTTTCTAAGAAAGATTGCCAGCTCCACTTGTAACTGCTAACATGTTCCTGTGTAACTGTCAGGAAGTTTAGGATTCCCCCATCAGTATGCATGAACACACAATTCCTAAACTTGCTGCAGGGTCCTTACTAGTAATTTCCTGACAGGTCTCCAACACTGGACTCGTTCTGGACTCCAGGAACAACACTGCAACTTCCCAGCAGTCATGAACCTGTGCTAGTCCAGATCGGGCACAGCTTCAGACACTCCATTCATTTCAATGGAGTCACCTGGCTGAGAGGAAGAATGGTAGGTTTAAGACAATTTACAATTTTGGAACTGAGCTAAACTAAATATCTTTAATTGATTTTAAGTGTTCTCGTTTTGTTTTTTTCAACAATTTAAAATATTTTAAACTACTTTAGAAGTTTTTAAAAATAATTTTTGAATCTTCAAAAATGTTAGAGACATTTCTGTTGGCTTGACAGCTGGTTCAACTTAACTTAAAGCATCGTCAAAGCATTTTTATAGGTGGAGCTGGTTCAGGCCCCTCCAAATTATCCTATTTTTACCTCGATGGCACTATGCATGGCTACACGGACCACGTTAGAGTTGCCATCATCAAGGAAGTTGCTGCTAGTGGATTTGCTCCAGACAGGGTCAGACTTGGATGGGAATGTATCATGTGCAGTCGGCTTGCTGCGCCTAGGAATTTCTGGGCCTATGTTTTGCTTTTACTTCCCTGGATTACCTTTCCATATTGTCAATTGTGGCCAACTCTGTACTTGCCAGTTTGCAAGTACATGCTCAAAAAAGGCCCTGTTATCTGCGTGAAGTGCTTCCAGGCCAAACATTAGAATATCCCTGAGCAATGAAAATTACACCTCATTTCAGCTATCTGTTGTGTGGGGTCTCAGGCTGACTTTTTCCTTTTCCTGCACAGGTATTATCAGACTTCTCCACACTGGGCTAACATCTATAATCTGCAGAGTGTAGCTTCCCTTGTGCTTTACCAGCAGATACCTCCAGATCAAGTCCAGCACCGGCCACCTTTTTGTAGACTTGAAACCAATTATTTTTAACATTCTTACCACCAACAACAAGATCAGCAATTCACTGCAAGCTACGGTTTTGCTTTGAACACTCCTGCTCCCTGCGACTAAGTCCCACACACTCAGCACATGTAATGTTGGAGAATAAACATAAAATTTATTTAAACCAAAGAAAGATAAAATTATTACAGGAGATTATTTTATAATTCATAAATAAAAAAAACAGAACCACTGAATCAGATCGTAGATTGTCATAGTTAAACAACTGATGTTCTCAGGTAAAAGTGCCAAAAACTTTCCATCATTTCCATACAAATAATTCCATTTAAATTCACTTTCATATCAAGTTTAGCACCATTGTACCAAAAGGAACTCACAGTCTACTCCCTGGTTAAAGGATAAAAACAAGTTACTGTATATTATTTCACACTGATAGGAGGATACATTTTCTACATGGTCACACCTCAAACCCACCTGATTTAAATGAGGGTGGGAAAAGGAGCAGTTTTCCAGATCAGTATATTTTTAAGTCTTCTAATGAAGTATTATGGCTTCATTTAGAACATAGAATAAAGAACAGTACAGCACAATATGGGCCCTTTGGCCCACGACGTTGTGCCAACCTACTGTATATAAAACTTATCCCCATTCAGTCTACCCCCTCTCTACTTAACCTCCCATGATCCTCTATTTTTCTTTCGTCCGTGTGCCTATCTAATAATCTCTTTAATGACCCTATCATATCAGCTCCTCCACCACACCTGCAGTGCATCCCAGGCACCCACCACTTTCTGTGTAAAAAACCCACCACTGACATCTCCTCTGAACTTTCCTCCACGCACCTCAAATGGGTGACCTCTAGTATTGGCCATTGCCACCCTGGGGAAAAGATGCTGGCTGTCTACTCTGTCTATGCCTCTCATAATCTTATATACCTCCATCAAGTCTCCTCTCATCCTCTTTCGCTCCAAAGAGAAAAGCCCTAACTCACTCAACCTCTCCTCATAAGACATGCTCTCCAACCCAGGCAGCATCCTTGTAAATCTCCTCTGCACCCTCTCCAAAGCTTCCACATCCTTCCTAATAACGTGGTGACCAGAAATGAACACAATATTCCAAGTGTGCTCTAACCAGAGTCTTATAGAGCTCCAACATTACCTCTTGGCTCTTGAACTCAGTCCCCCGGCTAATGAAGGCCAGCACACCATACGCCTTCTTAACCACCCTATCCACTTGTGAGGCAACTTTAAGGGATCTATGTACTTGGACCCCAAGATTCCTCTGTTCCTCCACACTGCTAAGAATCCTGCCATTAACCATGTGCTCTGCCTTCAAGTTCGTTCTTCCAAAGTGAAACACTTCATACTTCTCTGGATTGAACTCCATCTGCCACTTCTCTGCCCAGCTCTGCATCCTGTCTAAATCCCATTGCAACCTACGACAACCTACTACACTTTCACTATCTACTACACCACCAACCTTCATGTCATCTGCAAACTTATGAACCCATCCTTTCACTTTCTCATCCAAATCATTTGTAAAAATCACAAAGAGCAGGGGTCCCAGAACAGATCCCTGCAGAACACCACGAGTCACTGACCTCCAGGTCAAATACTCCCTTCTACAACCACCCTCTGCTTTCTGTGGGCAAACCAATTTCGAATCAATACAGCCAATTTTCCATGGATCCCATACCTCATGACTTTCTGGATGAGCCTATCTTGGGGAACCTTGTCAAACGCCTTGCTAAAATTCATATCTACCACATCCACCACACTACTTTCATCAAGTTGTCTTGTCACTTCCTCAAAAAACTGTATTAGGCTAGTGAAGCACGACCTGCCCTTCACAAAGCCATGCTGACTATCCCTAATAAAGCTATGCTTCTTCAAATGCTCATAGATCTTGTCCCTAAGAATCCTCTCCAATAGTTTGCCCACCACTGATGTAAGACTCACTGGTCTATAATTCCTGGGATTACCCCTTTTACCTTTCTTGAACAATGGAACAACATTTGCCATTCTCCAATCCTCCAGTTCCACTCCTGTGGCCAGGGAGGACTCAAAGATCATTGTTAATGCTCTGGCAATCTCTTCCCTCGCTTCCCATAGTAACCCCGAGGACTTATCTATTTAATATTATTTTTATTTTTCTACAGTGTGTTGGGCTTCTTCATTCAAAGGAAACCTAACAATTTAAAAGAGGTGAGAAAAGATGAAAGCATAAGGCATCTTTTAACCTTCATGGTATTGCTTGTGAGCCAGGAAGGGTGTGACTGTCAGCCACACTTCTAGGTTTCCTGTCCATAATTTCACCCTACCCTGCCTTGTAATTATCGGCTCCACAGTGTCCGGTTCCACATGCAAACTCATCAGACCCAGATCCAGCTCTCCGTCACCTCTACTGACCCCTTCACTCCCTCTAATGTTATCATGCTGCTTGTCTCAGATCTGGAAGAGGGACAATTTCCTCCAGTTAAACAAATGTAAGCTTGAAGCCATTGTGGGATGGAACTTGCTTGGAAATCCCAGTGTTTCTATGCTGAAATGCTGGCATTTCTTTATGTAAGTGCCAGCAAGTCTGGGATTCCTACATACACTTGCATGAATGTGGAAATCCTGAACTTACTGCTTTTCCTCAGTGATTTCATGACAGCTCCACAATGTTGAACTCCTTATGGAAGTCCAGCATCATGGCTTGATCTTGCTACAGTCCTTCAGCAAAGTATACCTGCTGAGCCTTGTACATAAACATTGGGACCATGCATTTCAAAAGAAATGGCTGCCAGGAACAAAGATGGGCATTAAGTAATTCATATTTTTATCAACTGAGCTTAATTGAATGGTTTTAATTATTCTGAAGTATTTTAAATGCTTTTGTTTTTTAATGTAATTTACATGTTTTAATAATTTTAACCATATCAATTGCTTCAATGGCTTTTAAAATAGCTTTTGAGTGTTTGGGAATGTGAAGGACATCAGGCGGTGTCGTTGGCTGATTGTCAGAGGTTCTATTTTGTGTTGTTTCTGGCCGACCCTCATGATGATCTACATCACTCATGTTCCTGCTCCTGCACAGGGCCTCATCATTTGGGATTCAGCTCTTCTTGCCAGCATGTCACAATTAGCAGATCTGCAAATAATACCTGGTGGGTTACTGGCGAGCATAAGAGGCTCACCACTGGCAACAAGCTCTGGCCCACTGTCTTCAGCCTCACCCATAATTTATATTCTGCTTCCACTAATTCCCTCTTACCTTCCAGCCATTATCACGGGAAAAGTCTTGCTTTCACCATAAGGACAGGAGAGGGCATGTTCACTGGAGATTGCACAATGTTCAACTCAATTTGTGTCTGCTCAGAAATCAAAGCTGTCCATGCTTGCATACAGCAGGACTTCTACACAATTCAGGCATGGGATGATAAATGCAAGTGATGTTTGTATCATGCAATTGCCAGGCAATGACATTTTTCAACCACCTTAAGAGGAAGAGAATAAACGGGGAGCTGCAGACCAATTAATAGTAGGAATATGTTGGGTTCCATTATCAAGGAAGTGGCACATGGAAAATAATAAGAGGACTGGAAATAGAGTCAGCATGGATTTATGAACATAAAATCATGTTTGACAAATCTGTTAGAGGTTTTTGAAGTATAACTAGCAGAATAGATAAGGCAAATCTGCTGATGCAATGTATTTGGACCTTCAGAAGGACTTTGGTAGGTGATCATTAAACAAAATTAGAGGGCATTGTTTTGGTGATAATTTACAGGTGTGGAATAAGGATTGGTGAATGGACAAAAATTCAAGAGTAGGAATTAGTAAGCTATTTTTAGGTTGAGAGGTTTGACTAGTGGGGTGCTGTGGGGATAGGTGCTGGGATCCAGCTATTCACAATTGATAGCAATGATTAAGGGACCAAATGTAATATCTACAGATTTGTTAACATTACAGAACTAGATGGCAGTGTGGCAGATGCAGAGGTTTTAAGGAGACTTGAGCAGGTTAGGTGAATAAGCATGGACTTGGCAGATGGAATATAAAGTAGAAAAGACAGAAGCCATCATCTTTGATAGAAAAACTAAAATGGCAGACTATTTTTTAAATGATAAGGGATCGATAGGTTTTGGTTTTCAGAGGGACCTGGGTGTCCTTGTACAAGAACCACAAACAATTAGATAGGTAAACAGTATGTTGGCCTTTATTACAAAAGGATTTTGCAGTCGCTGACAGCATTTAAATCACTTAGACGTGGAAAGTTACAGGACAAGTGCTGGAAGATGGGATTAATATGGATGGGTGACCACTGGTCAGAGTGGACACAAGGGGCCGAACAGCCTATTTTGATGCTGTATGATTCTATGACTGATTTGAGTAGAGACATCTTGTTCCAATTATATAGGGCCCTGGAATACTGTATACAGATCTCATCTTCCTACCAAAGGAAGGATAGAGAAATCAGTGAAGGTTCAGTAGGTTGACTCCTAGGATAGTGAGTTTGTTACACGAGGAGAGATTAAACAGATTGGGTCAATTCTCTCTTGAGTTTACAAAAACAGGAGCTGATTGCAGTGAAGTGCACACAATCATTTGATGCCTGACAAGGTTAATATTTTCCCTGCCTTGGGTGCATGGAATGAGGATCACAGTCTCAAAATAAAGCGTCAGCCACTCAGAAGATAAGAAGAATTTTATTCGCTAGAGGCTAGCGATTCTTAGGAATTCTCTGCTCAGGGGAGCTGTGGGAGCTTTGTCATGGAGTATATTTAAGACAGAGATAGACAGATTTTTGGATATTAAGAGATTCAAAGAATAGAGGGTTACTGCAAGAAAACAATACTGTGGTAAATGTTGTTTGAGTACCTGTCTCCATCACCCTGTCGGGCATTGCATTCCAGATTCCAAACTCCCTCTGGGTGAGAAAAATTCTTCCTCAAATCCCCTCTAAATCTCCTGTGCCTTCCTTTAAACCTATACCATCTGGTCATAGACACCTCTTCTAAGAGGAAAAGTGATGCAATACCTACCCTTTCTATGTCACAAATAATTTTGTATGCCTCAATCATGACACCCCCTCAACCTTCTCAGCTCCAAAGAAAGCAAACTCAATCTATTCAGTCTCTCCCAATAGCTGAAACAATTCATCCCAGGCAGCATCCTGGAGACTCATCTCCTCTGCACCCTCTCCAGTGCAATCATATCCTTCCTAAAGTGTGGAAACCAGAAATGGCCTACCCCAATCATTTTCATTTAATGAAAACCATCACTTATATTTGCCATTTCAAGTTATGCCAAGGAAAAACTGGATAATTTTAAGGCCAAGCATGATGCATGTAATCTGATGGTTGAAGATTATTTAGTCAGCTTCTTGTCAGTAGAAAGGCTTTCTTTGAAAAAAAATAAAGGACTCAACTCCCCATAAGCCTTAGTGAGACATTAGAAAAAGCCTTTCTTTCTTGAACAAAAGTAGAAAATGCTTGAAATACTCAGCCAGTCAGGCCCTATGTGTGGGGAGAGAAACAGAGTCAATGCCTCAGGTCAGAGACCCAGGTCAGTTCAGTCCTGACAAAAGATTCTTGTGATTATCTCAGAGGGTCAAGTTAGCTTCCAAATACCTGGTGGAGAAATTTTGGCATCAGAAAACTCAGATGGGACGACAGGTATTCGGTTCCAACTCTACTGACTAATTAGTTACTGAATTAGCTCCTTGATCCTGAGTAAAGTTCACATTTGGGGTCACTGAATGGCACCATCGGGAGACACTCAATAGATCATGATCAGCTATTTGTCTCGAGTCTAAAGAGCATCTTCCTCTTTATATCTCTGGTTGCAACTCCGATATGTGAACTGTTAGAAATGAGTTGTTTATTTGCTAATTATGTTGTTCTCAGGATGTGGGGAATGCTGGGTCAGGGTTGCTTCCATGACATGTAGGTAAATTAGCAGTGTACTGTGATCTCTGGCCAAGGTCACTAATGTCAGTGTGATCTTCTCAGCAGCTGTTAATCCTACTGCTCTACTTTCTCCTTAGCAGCCAAGAGCAACATGATTAAGACAAAGAGGGGAAAAAAGGATCTGGCTTTGTGCATTAAAAGTGTCTCAAATGAAATGTATTATCTGCTGTGATACGATAACTTTGTTTTGAGGGCTCATCACTAAAAGCCATTGCTCATTACAAAGCTATTCTCTTATTTCAAGACAGTTCTCACTAATAATGGGCAGAAAACTAATAAAAAATAATTACTTTAATGCAACACCAACTTAATCTGTTTATAACAATGTCTACAGTGAATCATCCCAGGCCTTCACTATTTGCATTGAATGGAATCTACTGCACTTATAGGGCAAAATAGTGCAGAGTGATCATTGAAGTTATCAGGACATCTGAATGTATGCTCTTCATTATCTATTAATTCTTTTTAGGTTAAGGCCTGCAGATGGTGGAACTGAACAATTTTACTGAATTCTGACAATATATTAAAAAATAGTTTTATGATGTATGAAACTGTCAGAACTTTTGATGTTGTCTTTGCAAAAATGTTTATACTCTCAAACCATTAAAACCAGCTGAGCGTAAAGCTGGCATGCAAACTGCATACAGTATATTTCCACCATTTTCTGGGTGTTACCACAGATATTCCGGCTAAGTTACAACAAACAAATGGAAGAACTCCCCTGAAGTTCATCCCATAAATTTATTTCAAATAGTAACAACACTCACAAAATGGCTTGGCACCATGAAGGGATTCATATCTACCCTATTTTATATTTAAATGTTACTCCGAATATTGAAAAGATGCCAAGTATCTGAATTTAATATCTATATTTAATAGTGAGCCATTTTCCCCAAAGGGATTAAGACAAGTCATCACTGCCTTCCTCAACACTTTTTGTCTCACAATCCCAACCCGAATGCTGAACCTCAAACCCCATCCCACCCCACTCCTGCCCTCCATTCCGTGCAGCTCTAGTAAGCCAGTTCAAGGGAGCATCGTCAGACAGAAGGTCTTCTAATTCTTTGGTAGATATCAAATAAGAATAACAAAGATACTGGCAAGAACAGGGAGAAAAATCTGCATTCATTTCTTCAGAGAATACCTAACATAAGAATTATGATTAATAGGGTAAATCACGATTCAAGCCACTTTCACTCTCAGCGTGAACCACAGAATAAATCAGAGGGAGAAATGGGTAAATAAGAAAAGGAAACTTTTCACAATGGATTGACAAAGGTAGCTGTGTTCTGGAAGTCACGGGGAAATGGAAACAGTATCAGTCAGGACTTTCAATAAAGAATTAGTCAGGCACTTGAGTGTAAATAAATTTCAGAGCTAGCAGCAAAGAAGAACTGATGAGCTTGCTCTGCAGAGAGCTGGCACAGATTTTCAGGGCCAAGTGGCCTCTTTTCTGCACTGTAATAATCTATCATTGTAAGAGTCCATCATTCTAACACTGAGCATTAAAATTATGGGAAATGTGGCTTCGGTGACGTTTTTCTTGGGATCAACAAGGGTAGAGAAAGAATAAACATTACCATTCCAGGTGATTTTCTACAAATGCTGACATCGGACTGATCTGCACGGTGTATGTGTCATTGGCTGAGTATTCAAATAAACCATAGTAAGGATTGAATAGCTCCTGTGACAAGAGGAAGAAAAACTCTCTTGATGGTCCACTGTAATCCAGACTGTAAAGGAAACACATAACAAAATTTAGCACAATATACAGGTAGGAGGAAACATCTTGGAATATTCATGTATTAAATAAGTTCAAATGCTAACAATAAAGCTGGGTGGTTCTGAAAGAGTTTTCTGTGTTTATTTATTTTCAATTTAATTAGATAATTCAGTTGCCTCATCCTCTAATATCAAGTTTATCCCTTCTGTTAATAGCCACTGGCTCACAGTGGGCAGTTCCACAACCTGCCTGAGGTCTTCATGTGAAAGACCAGTATGTTTCGGCCATGTGAACTGGTCTTTTTTGATTTGATTTGATTTCTTCATTACTCACATGTACATCAAAACACACAGTAAAATGCATCTTTTGCGTAGAGTGTTCTGGGGGCAGCCCGCAAGTGTCGCCACACTTCCGGTGCCAACAACTTCCTAACCCGTACGTCTTTGGAATGTGGGAGGAAACTGGAGCACCTGGAGGAAACCCACACAGACCCAGGGAGAACATACAAACTATTTACAGACAGTGGCCGGAATTGAACCCGGGTCGGTGGTACTATAATAGAGTTACGCTAACTGTTACACTACCATGCCTGCCCCAGGTTTTTACCATCAGTTTTCAACCTGGATACCCTTCTCCAGAAGGTGTCTTACCAAGATCTGTACATCTTCCTCAGTTTGGAATTGCAGCTCATTTGAGGTGAAGGCCAAGATTCCCTTAGTGTTTTATTTATTATTTTCTATACCTATTCATCAGGTTCTAGTGATTTATGTATGCGGACTACCAAAGCACGATGCTTGGCTCTGAATATCTCACTATTAAAAGCACTGGAGCAAGAGAAGGCTATTTAGTACTTATCCACCCTACCAAAGCCTGTTCCACTGTTCAATGAGATCATCTGCAATACAACATTTTGTACCTGCCATTCCCCCATATTTCTAAATACCTTTGCTTAACAAAACTCTTATCAGTCTCAAATCTAAAATTAACAATTATCCTTGTATCAAATGCTGCTTACGGAGCAGAACTACAAAATTCTATTCTGATTTGCCACCCTCAGTTCTGGATTTACCACATACTTCTCTATATTAAACTATATTTGCCAAACTATTTTCACCCACTTAGCTCCTCCATCCTCGAAATCACTTAGTAACTTCCTCCTACCATAAGCACAACAGCACCTCCTTATCCACAGACTCTTTGCTTCTTCACACATCTGATAAAAAGCTGAGATCTGGTCTAGATCTCTTGGTACAACACCTGGCAAGTACATACATTCATATGTACTTGCTGGTCATCTACTTTAGAATTCAACTTGACTAGTCAGATATAACTTAACCTTCACATATTTTCTAGAGTATTTCATTTTCCAACAGCACTTTCCAAACCACAGCATTCACTACCTGGAAGAACAAGGGAGGCAGGTGCATGAGAATGCCACCACTTGCAGGTTCTCGTCCAAGATGCACACTATCCTGACTTGAATTATTGTTGTTCCTTCATCTCCACTGACTGTAAAATCTGGTATTCCCTACTGAGTGGTGCAGTAGTTGTAGTTGCATCAGTTGGACTGTAGTGCTTCAGGAAGGAAACTCACCATCATCTTCTCAAGGGCATTTAGGGATGGATAATACCAGCACCACCAAAATCCCAGAAAAAAATCATTGACTCATTCTGATCAACTGATCAAGTCCATGCACTCAGTCACTCTTCATGATAAATGACTTGCCTGCAGAATTTGTTAATGCCCTCTCAACAGGGCCTGCAGCTTGACACCCCCTTCCTGTGGGAAAGTAGCTTTGGCTGCTGCTTATGGGATTCCCAAGATTAGAAACTCACATTTTGTAAATTTGCCAGGATGAAGTTATATTCTGCCACTTTGCGATATCTTGCATTGCTCTCTGTCACTAGCTCGGGTTGCTATCAACCATACTAAATATGCAGCATTTCTTTTCCCACCAAGCCTCCACATTAGCCTATTGTTTAGAAAATGCTGGCTTGTTGTCAGAATCAAATTGAAGCAGAGTTTGTTTCTAATGAAGACAGGCTCATTGAATTGTAATGTCACCATCGTTTACTCTAATGCCACTCCCTCATACTTTTGGCAAGGCTCAGCAATTTTTCCCAATTGGTATGCTCCCCAATGATATTAATTTATTAAACAAAGATATTTTACAGGTTGTTAAATTTGTGCATCACTGTTTCTGTCTTTCTTTTTTATTTCTGAAGAGGATCTAATTGGATTCACTTTTTAATTTGTCTTGATTTGCATTAATAGAAAATATATTGTGAAAGTGCAAAGTGAGGCATTTTGGGAGGTCAAATAAGGGTAGGACATACCCGATGAATGGCAGAGCCCTAGAGAGTATTGAGGAACAGTGGGACCTTGGAGTACAAGTTCAAAGATTCCTGAAGGTAGCAGCCACATGTAGATAGATTGGTAAAGGCAAACTGAGTGCTAGCCTTCATTAGCCAGGACGTGGAATATTAGAGCAGAGAAGTTATGGTATAGTTTTATAAAACATTGGTGAGGCCAGAACTGGAATACTGTGTACATGTTTGGCTGCCACAGTACAGAAAGGACGTGATTGCTCTGAAGAGGGTGCAGAGGAGATTCACCAGCATGTTCCCTGGGATGGAGTTTCTCAGTTATGAAGAGCGACTGGATAAGCCGGGTTTGTTTTCTTTGAAGTGGGGAGGATGGTGGGGGGGGGGGGGGTGGTGGATTTGAAAGATTTGTTGAAAATTATGAGGGGCTTAGATAGGGGACACAGAAGTAAACTTTTCCTCATAGCAGACGTAACTATAAGCAGAAGGCATGGGTTTAAGGTAAGGAGCAAGAGGTTCAGTGGGGATATAAGGAAGAATTCTTTTTTACCCAAAAGCTGGTGGACAATGAAATGCTCTACCTGAGAGGGTGGTGGAGGCAGAGACTCAACATTTAAGAAGTATCTAGTCCAGCTCATGACCAAGGCATAGAAGGCTTAGGATCGAGTGCTGATAAACAGGATTGGTATAGATGTGTACTTGATGGTTAGCACAGACAGGGTGGGCTGAAGGGTCAGTTTCTGTGCCGTTTGGCTCTTTGACTATATGAGGAACATTTACTTTCCATCTAAGATAAACTGCTGGAGGAACTCAATGGGTCGAGTAACACATGTGGAAGCAAAGGGATGGTCGAAGTTTTGGGCCCTGACCCTGAGTCAGGACTGAGGGTGAAGAGGGAAGGTAGCCAGTATAAAGAGGTGAGAGGGAGGGGTGAGACAGGGACTGGTAGGTGATAGGTGGAACTAGATGGCGGTTGGGGGGGGGGGAGGTGGGGGTAAGGGGGATGACAGGCAGGTGGAACCAGGTCGGGTGGTGGGGAGGAGAGGAGGAGTGTGGAGACCGAGGCTGGTGGGTGATAGGTGGAAGTAGATCAGAAAAACAAATGAGCAGATGGAGCCAGGTGGGGGAGGGGATAGGAAGGGTAGGCAGGAGAGAAGAAACCCAGGTGGACATGTGTATGGGTGATGGGCAGATGGAAGTGGGGAAGGTGGATAAAGGGAGAGACAACCTAGGTGGAGTGGTAGGAGTGGGAAAGGAAAACAAGGGTTGGGGGTCACCTGAAATTAGAAAAATTCAATGTTCATACCATTGGATTTCAACTGGAGTTCATAACATTCCTTCTACACTCTCAGTTCTGATTGAGGTCATGACCTGAAACATCGACCATCCCTTTGCCTCCACAGATGTTGCTTCACCTGCTGAGTTCCTCCAGCAGCTTGCTTATTCCAGTTCTGCAGTCTCTCTTGTGTGTCCACTCTCCATCTAAGTTGAACGAACATTGACACAGGTCTACAGGGGGCAAAGTTCCTTGGAGCTTTTCTCATTTTACCATTTTAACTTTGGTAGGAAGTTAGAAGTGGCAATTGCAAAAGGGGCTTCAATCATTCCAACAGTGGAACAAAAAAGGAAATTCACCTGTTATCATGAAAATCTGTTGACTCGTGGGAGACTAGCCTAGTTTTAGGGTTTTGTTAAGATATCCCAGAACAAAAAATATACACCCATGTGCATCATGTGAGAGATGTGTTCAAAGTCCAGTTGGCAAAAAGCTGGTTGTGAATGGAATTGGGGCTCAGGTCTCCAGCTTGAGATGTGACATGGTGCTGGTTTGTGTGGCATGTAATCTTACAAGTGCCACACTAAGGAGAGCAATCAGTCAATGCTGAATACTATTGAACATCAAGCTGGCCTTTTGTTTGATGTATTTCTGAAGATAAGGAGAAGCTTTGTGAATGTTTTACTCTAAAGAAGTTAATGGAACAGGACATGGCAGATGGAACATGTGAGTTTGAGTGACCAAATAACTTTTTCCTTTATCATGCTTTCTCATCACTTTAAAGAGAAATGATAGAAATGATACCATAATCTAGTTGAAGGATTTAATAGCAAGTATTAACATCGCTTGGCTTACTTTATCCATTTCTTTAATAATCACTCGTGAGTCACTGGGGTTACCCATTGCAGCAGCAGGCTAGGACACATGCCCAGTCAATGGAGACACAAGAGACTGCAGATGCTGGAATCTGGAGCAATGAGCAATCTGCTGAAGGTACTCTGAGCAGCATCTGTGAGGGGAAAGGAATTGTCGATGGTTCAGGTCGAAACCCTGTTTCAGGACCAATTCCTCCCTCTCTCCCAACAGATGTTGCTCGACCTGCTGAGTTCCTTTGGTACATTGTTTGTCAGTGAATTATTTACCTTCAAACTTTGGCATCCCTACCTCCATCATTGCTCCCCCACCCTCTCTCTGCCTCCTCACCCCACAAATGCATGCATCCCAGGTCCCATAATCAATACTCCACCTTCAGTCTCTGTCTATAATCCCCCATTCCCCCTCGTGAAACTGTGGATTCCAATCCATACCCACTTGTTGGGAACTTGCGAACTGGCAGTGCCTGACTTCCGCCCCCTCCCCCCACCCCTCCCATATCTATTGTGCTTCAGGTCCTCAGTCCATTTTCCATCGCCCACCCTCTGACCTGCAGGACTTGATGCTTCCAACCACAGCAAAGGGCTACAAACCTAATCCTGGCCCCTGAAAGGATTACCAGGTGCCATATTTTAATGTTGAAAATAAGCTGAGGGCTGAGCGCCTCTACTTCCTCAGGAGGCTAAAGAAATTTGGTTTGTCCCCTTTGACTCTCACCAACTTTTACCGATGCACCATAGAAAGCATCCTATCAGGATGTATCATGGCTTGGCACGGCAACTGCTCTGCCCAAGACCGCAAGAAGCTGCAGAGAGTTGTGGACAGCCCAGCGCCTTACAGACACCAGTCTCCCCTCCTTGGACTCTGTCTTTACCTCTCGTTGTCTTGATGTAGCAGCCAGCATAATCAAAGACCCCACCCACCCTGGACATTCTCTCTTCTCTCCTCTTCCATTAGGTAAAAGATACAGGAGCCTGAGGGCACGTACCACCAGACTTAAGGACAGCTTCTACCCCACAGTGATAAGACTATTGAACAGTTCCCTTATACAATGAGATGGACTTTGACCTATGACCTCATGATCTACCTTGTTGTGACCTTGCACCTTATTGCACTGCACTTTCTCTGTAGCTGTGACACTTTACTCTGTACTGTTATTGTTTTTTTTAACCTGTACTACATCAATGCACTCTGTACTAACTTAATGTAACTGCACTGTGTAATGAATTGACCTGTAAGATTGGTCTGTAAGATCGGTTTGTAAGACAAGTTTTTCACTGTACCTCAGTACAAGTGACAATAATAAACCAATACCAATACCAAGCTGAGGGCTGGTCAAAGGGCCTGGACACAACTAATGATTTCAGCAGAGGTATAATGAGAGTCATTGTGCCCATCCACCACACCCATTAGGGTACAGTGGAACCTCTAGGCAACAGAATTCGAAGTGTGCTATGACAAGTGTGTTAGAAAACTCAAATACTGTTTTTTCTGACATGTGTCCAATCCATCTGGCTATACGGTTCAATATCCTGTCAACTCTATTGATTGCTACTCTTCATTATTTGACCTTGATTAGCACAAATTCTCTTAAAAGTTCTTACACTGCCATCAATCTCGTCCTTACCTATTTTAACACCTTTTAGGGAGTTTATATGTTGCCTACTATTTCCTCCTTGTGAACTACATTGCAATTGGCTGCACTGAACTTCATGGATGAATATTCTACACAAGCATATTATATCTAAAAATCTGAAGTGAGTTTCTGAAACCAGGCTGTTTATGTAAATAAATAAACCATAAGACTCCTCAGTTCCATCCTTATCCCTGACATGATTCCTCCAGTGAATACATTGTTTTTGTACATCTACAGTCATTCTAAGGTTTATCCTGAATCCAGCTTTGAGTTTGACTAATAGTTGCATGGAATTTTGGCACAAAACTATCCTCAGCACTGTTTATTTCTCAAAGTTGAGGTGATAGCTCAGGCATGATCTTGTCTTTCTGAATCTTTAAGCTCTGTTTATTAGCCCTGGAATTTCCCTGAAGGGCTATCTATCTGCACTGCTATGACAAGAATGAGGTTGCCAAAACTCTGCCAAAATCAAAGAGGCAGAAACTGGAAGGAATTCTCGACACAGGCTATGATTGTATAAATGATTCTCAAGTTTACTTCTGTTAGCCAACTCTACTATCTTTTTAATAGACCTGTTTCCTCTAGCTGTTTGGTCATCCTGTTTGAAGATGTGCTCCCAGATGTGAAATACTGATTTATTAAATGCATCCCTTCACTGCCAGTTTGTAGAGAGCTTGGAGGTAATTATGTATTTCTCCTGATTGCACAGTGCTCAGAATGTTCCTGTTGATAATATTTTACAGTACAAAACTAATTTAAATAGGAGCATTCACATGCTATGCTTCCCAGTGTTCTGAAATCTGTTGCAATGCACCAGTAGTAACATCAAAAATGTGTCCCAATAGAGTTGTTAAATAGTTCAAAATAGCACTTGCCTTTCTGGTTAGTGAATGATCATTGATGGGTGAGAAAGGTCTCTATAGGTCATGCAACAGAAAACAGTTTGTACTAGTTGGGCATTCAGTGAGCTTGCAGTTTTTATGACGGTGAGCTGCATTGCTAATCAACAAGGCCTAGATCATCTCTTCACAACTGTATTTCAGTCTGGGCTATCAGTAGCAGTAACATTACAAAGTAAGCAAGATTTGAAGTGTCTTGCCCCAGAATTCTTTGGCATGTGATTACGGTGGTTTTACTTTACCTAATTTGTAAAGGGCAGATGGGCACATATTCCTGCAAGCATGTCCCTGTCCTAAATGGTAGTCAACTCAGCATTTGTTAAATTTTCAGGTTTGCCCCAGGTGTGCAGGCTGTGCCAATCCTTTGTGGAACAGAGGACATTGTCTTCTTTAAAAAATATAGCTTTTTCTTTGAAGATCATGCTTACTTCATTGCAACCTACCATTGGAGTCTACAGCTAGTCATATGGAGTTTGGTACCTTTGCACAAATCAGCATATAGCACTCAAATATTTTAGCTCCCAATACATCTAGAAATTTCAGAGTAGTGAGTCCCCATACTGTCTCTGCACTTTTTGTGAAAAAATGGCCAATGGTTGTACTCTTTATAAAGCAAATTGGATAGTCCCCTCCACAGCAGAGCCCCGATGCAACCCTGTCATCAACATTTCTCAATGTGGTCAGCTACTTATTTCCCAGCACAGTTAAAGTTACTGTGAGAATTCCACCCAACATTTTACCCCCAAGACTCCAGTAAGAGAATAATTTCTGCATGATGCAAAGGGTTAGGAAAGATTGAAAACTAAGTCTCCTGGAATCAGATTTTATTAAACAAGACTAGCTGAGATCAATTCTTATTGCATGAAGAGTGAATTGTTAAAAATATGCTGATATAGGAGAATACAGGATTGACTCTGCATGCCTGTGGATTTGCCTGGGATTTATATTATAAGGAATGGATTCATGAAATATATACATTCTTGAATGCTGTTATTTGGATAGGATTTCATATTATTTGGCTAATCTCAAATCATATTGAACTGTGAAGTTGTACAAAATATGTGTTGATACAAGTTCATACAGGCACGGTAGTGTAACGGTTAGTGTAACGCTTTACAGCACCAGCGACCCGGGTTCAATTCCGGCCACCGTCTGTGAGGAGTTTGTACGTTCTCCGTGTCTGTGTGGTTTTCCTCCGGGTGCTCTGGTTTCCTCCCACATTCCAAAGACGTACGGGTTAGGAAGTTGTGGGCATGCTATGTTGGTGCCGGAAGCATGGCGACACTTGCAGGCTGCCCCCAGAACACTCTACGCAAAAAGATGCATTTCACTGTGTGTTTCGATGTACATGTGACTAATAAAGAAATCTTATCTTAGACATATTATGAGGTCATAATTACTTACTGGGAATTTGCAACCTTTATCAGAAGTCAAATAGATATGTCAGAGTTAGGTACATTTTGGAGTAGGGGCTTAATGATCAAAGGCAGCTTTTCTATAGTTACTTTGACAAGATTACAATAATTTTCCCAACAGTATTGATGAATAATGTTGCTAATGTAATGCAAAAATAAACTGAACAAAGTCCAATCAGTGGCAATCTAATGAAGAAACTCCATACCCTTCTTCTCCCACAAATGTGACGTACAGCTTGTTCCGTTGGAGGTCTTTGCGTGAATAAGCCATAACCTGATTGAAAGTACCTTCCAGCAAGTGATCCCGCCGTATAATTAACCTGTAATGGATAGAGCAGAGCTAGAGTGAGGCTATAGAAATAGCTGGGTGGGCAGAACTGTTGCCAGTGGGATTCTTACTGTAAGGAATTTCATTTTTTTGTAATTGAAAGCACATGTATTCTCCACTTAGAAAGCCATAAATTATTTTTCTTGGAGAAAGTGTGTACATTTTTGAATTGGGCTTTTCACTTAATGACATATCTCTTAAATGGGCCTCATCTTCACAAGACACTTTTAAAAATGAAACTACACAACACAGTTGATTGAACCATCTGTCATTAGTTTTAATGGAATTGACACATACTTTTACCCTCACTCCAAATAAAGAGCTTCTTTTTATGAAGATGGTGCATCTTTGCAAAGGAAGAATAAAATATGCCTTCATGTGTTATTTCATCATGACCTTAGAAAGTCCCAAAGTGTTTTACAGCCAATGGTTACTCGTGTGCTCAGTATATAGAGCAGTTATCACAAACATACGCTCTTGCCATGGTGCTCATGCGCTGAAAGTGCCCATCAAGCACCAGGTAGTGATCCAATCTGCTCCATGAAAACTTTTGTCCATTAATTCAGTGGTGCCCAATTAAACCCTATGCCCAAATTTCTACTTGGTTCTGGTTCACAAAGCTCCATGCTGCTGGTGTGAGTTTGTAAAGTATATTTAATTAACAACATCATGAAGAAATTGCAGATGTGGTGCCCTTACTTAATCTTTCCTGGTCCTTGCCCATAACCTTTGGCCTCAAGTTTTCTGTAGAAATTTCTCAGCTTAGCTTCAAAATCTCTCCTGTATGGTGCAGGAGCCCTTGCACTTGCACGCTGCATACCTAGCAAACAAAAATGGAAAAAAATTATCATCCCTCCTAAGTTCATTTCCAGTTTCCAAATTATGATACCAATTAAAATCAGTTATTTTAGCACAGAACTTTCATTTCTGTGACATGAATGCTCTTGGGTGTCTGAGCTACAGTATACAAGACAGATTGCAATAGATGGCACAATGCCACGATCTGCTTGGTCAGTTAGTGCCCATCTACACATCGGTTCTTAAATAATTTTATATAACGCTCTTCTGCTGGTGTGGATTGATGTAACCTGTGAGGATGGAGGTGAACAATCCTAAGAGCCAGTCCATCTGATCTAAGCCTGACGGGACTCAATGTGCATCAGGGTCAGGTCAGCTATCAAAAATATTTTAGATCCTTAGGCTTTGATCGCATTCTAAATGTGAGATTTAATACTAAGAAACAATAATTGCAACTACTGCTGAAGGCTTTCACCTATTGGATAAAACCAGTTGAACCTGTGGTGCTCCAGATGAAATGCAATAAGATATCTGTTTTAAGAGTTGCTCGTTTAATTTACAGGAAATGACTACCTTGAATGCGAGTTCCATTTCGATTGTAAGCTGCATGACCTCTGCTGGTTTATTTGCCTTAGGTTACAATGATGTGTAGATAAACTTCAATATAATTCCAACACTAAACCCAAAGTTCAAACCAATTCACCTGGGGAATTCTGAGGTGAGGATCCAGGGGAGCAGCGGGGAGAGTAGCTGTATCCTGGATGAAATAAAGCATGTGCTGGAACATAGGACATAATTTCGTCTTCAAAGAGGCTAAAAGAAAACAGAGCACATAAATCCACATTTGGTTTCTTTGGCAATCAGTTTTGGAGAGTGTCAAAAGTCGAATTTATTGTCCTAGGCATAGGTGATCCAATTGGTATTGAGAAAACTATTTTCTTTTCAGAATGCAGTGTGAATTTTAAATTTAATTCTCATACAGGAATATAAATAAGATTTCATACTCAGAAATATAACAAATAAAGACACTGGCTGGATTCTGTGGTCAGTGTCAAAGGAATGTTCTTGATCCTGATCTTATAATAGGGTGTCTGCAGAGCTTTAACCTCTGCAGTTTGCTGCTTCCTTTCGGGGATTTGTGCTGTCCATCAAAATGACAGGCAGAGAACCAACTAATCAATCAATCAGAAGCATTTTCATAGCTGGCAAAGTAGGAAGCGTAAAGCAGGCAACATACATCATATTTAAGTCATTGTATGTTATGGAAAAGTGTTTGTGACATCTGTGGTGTGAAAGGGAAACTCTTACAATTAAAGCAAAATGTTAAATTTGTTTATGTTTTTAATAATCTTAATATTTAAATTTTATTTCAAGGCAATGAAGCTCTATATTACAAAAATGATTTCTACATTGGCTGCATCTCTGATGATTGCAATATTATCTCCCATGAAGCAGTAGGGTATTTATATCAGTGACTTCTGAGCTTCTGTGTTTAATTCTGTTTGTCATGGATTGCTGTAGGTTTCAATGGTATTATTACTCATATCAATTCTAAGCGATTCTCTTTTCAAAAAATTTCCGATAAGGAATTGGGAACTATTGAATTTCTACTGTATTTTTATATGAAGCAAGTGCAATTGTTATATATTCAAATAACATCCCACTTTTATATACCTAACATAATGAAGACCTGCAATTGACATACAGCATTTGCATGTTCTAAATAATTAAAAATCTGACAGCATCGGTCTGTAAATGGAAACCAGGTGTTTCCAGGAACATACAAAATGAAATGTGTGAAAAAACATTTATTGTATCCAGCTCTGTAGCACTAGATCATCCTCAGCAATTAACTAGGTCTGCCGTTTCCACAAACAGCAGCACGAATTCAATCAGGCTGATTATCACCTTATGTAAACATTCATTTCTTCTACCACTGGCACACCAAGACTGCAGAGTGTGACATCTACAAAGTACACTGCAATAAATGCTGGCCTTGCCAGCAATGCACAGATTTCAGATTGACATAATTATTTAAATACCACAGTAAGTCAACACTGAAATTTTAAAGGGATTTAATAATTAAGGGAAAATTATAAAGGAAGGAATTCATTCTGGTGGAAAATCTGGAAAGATTACAAGATTTTTTTTATTGAATGGAGAAATATGTTTAATGGTACCATAGAACCATAGAACAATACAGCACAATACAGGCCCTTCGGCCCTCCATGTTGTGCCGACCTTCAAACCACTCCTAAGACTATCTAACCCCTTCTTCCCACATATCCCTCTATCTTAAATTCCTCCATATGCTTATCTAACAATCTCTTGAACTTGACTAACGTATCAGCCTCCACCACCACCCCAGGCAGCTCATTCCATGCACTAACCACTCTCTGGGTGAAAACCCTCCCCCTGACGTCTCCCTTGAACTTCCCCCCTCCATTACCTTAAAGCCATGCCCTCTTGTATTGACCGTTGGTGCCCTGGGAAAGAAGCGCTGGCTGTCCACTCTATCTATTCCTCTTAATATTTTGTATACCTCTATTATGTCTCCCCTCATCCTCCTTCTATCCAATGAGTAAAGCCCCAGCTCCTTTAGTCTCTCCCCATAATCCATACTCTTTAATCCAGGCAGCATCCTGGTAAATCTCCTCTGCACCCTTTCCAACACCTCCACATCCTTCCTATAATGAGGCGACCAGAACTGGACACAGTACTCTAAGTGTGGTCTAACCAGAGTTTTGTAAAGCTGCATCATTACTTCGCGGCTCTTAAACTCGATCCCACGATTTATGAAATCTAACATCCCATAAGCTTTCTTAACTACCCTATCCACCTGTGAGGCAACTTTCAGTGATCTGTGGATATGAACCCCCAGATCCCTCTGCTCCTCTACACTGCCCAGAATCCTGCCATTTACCTTGTGTTCCACCTTGGAGTTTGTCCTTCCAAAGTCTACCACTTCACACTTCTCCAGATTGAACCCCATCTGCCACTTGTCAGCCCAGCTCTGCATCCTATCAATATCCTTCTGTAAGCTTCGACAGCCCTCCACACTATCCACAGCACCACCGATCTTTGTGTCATCTGCAAACTTGCTAACCCACCCTTTCACGCCCTCATCTAAGTCATTAATAAATATCACAAAAAGTAGAGGTCCCAGAACCGATCCTTGTGGGACACCACTAGTCACAGCCCTCCAATCCGAGTGCACTCCCTCCACCACAACCCTCTGCTTTCTACAGGCAAGCCAATTCTGAATCCACACGGCCAAGCTTCCCTGGATCCCTTGGCCGCTGACCTTCTGAAGAAGCCTACCATGTGGAACCTTGTCAAACGCCTTACTAAAATCCATGTAGACCACATCTACTGCACTACCCTCATCAATCTTCCTGGTCACCTCCTCAAAGAACCCTATCAGGCTTGTGAGGCAAGATCTTCCCTTCACAAATCCATGCTGGCTGTCCCTAATCAGTTCATGAATCTCTAAATGATCATAGATCCTATCTCTTAGAATCCTTCCTAGCAGCTTACCCACCAAAGATGTAAGGTACATCAAGGAAGATCAAAGGAAACCCTGGAGGATCAGTCAAAGTGCCCAATTGCAGCCACTTCAGTGTTCTACTCAGATGTTTTGTTTCAATTTTTGTTCCTATTGTAGCTATTACTCCTGAAATGTTGATCTCTCTGATGTTAAGCATCCATATTTGAATTGCTTTCTTTAACAACCTCAAAATGAATGGTTTCCATGTAATAACCTTATTGTGATATTGAATATTTAAATAGAGAACACTTATAACGGTACAATACCACCTCTGTGATTCATCATGCTATTACTTCATAGTCCTTTACAAGTCTCTTTCACTCACTTAAGAATATAGTGACTCTGCTTCAACAGTGATTTTACTCTAGCCTTCATATCAAGAGTGCCTCCCTACTCTCTCAATATGTCCTGCCAGAAAAAGTAAGGGTACAAAGTAATCTCAGCAGGACATAATATTCAGCAAGTGATCCTTATGCAAGTTATCAACAATATGTGACATGTCTCCACTTCAGTAACAATACCTTCATGGAAATCTGCTGCTTGGAGCAGCCACATTATTGAACTGATGTTCCAAATACCAGATTATTAACTGAATTTAAATTTTAAAGCTTCCATGGCAGAATTTGAACTCAGGCCTTTGAATCATGGTTAGTCTTCCACTATCACCATTCCCTTACTCATCTTGGTCTTAAGTGTACTCAAGAACTCAGCATCAGCAGTCCCTCGGAGTAAAGAATTCCATACTAGTATAATAATGATCACGAGTCCCATCTTGTGTAAGAATGTATTGTGCGACACTTGCCTGAACAGCTTCTGAAAATCTAAATCTATCTCATCAACTGGTTTACTCTAAGTATGCAGCTTGTCGCACTATGAAGAAAGCCCAGTTGGTTTGTCAAACATGAATTCTGAATGCCCTTAATAATAAATGTTTTCCTTTCTACTGATATCAAGGTAAGTGGCATATGGATTGTCTCTCTGTCTCTCTCCAGTGTTCAAATGAAGAATTATGATTGGTACCCTCTGCACCATAGGGAATTAATCTTGATAATTCTTGAAGATCAAAATAAAAACATTGGCTGTCTTCACAGCCACCTCTTAAAACCGGAGATCCATGGGATTTGTCGGCTATTAGTCCCATTAATTTCTGTATCTTTTTCTCATTAATTTTGGTTCTGCTTAGTTGGTTTAAGTTGTTGGTTTTGGAAAGGGGCCTTGAACTAATGAGAGAAAATTCACTACTCAAGATAAGGGCTAGTGATAACCAGACAACTAGGAAAATTAAATCAGACCTCTAATTTATTTATTATATATAATTAGTTGATTACATTTGTTTTGTTTTCTTTTGCAATAGTGAGGGATTAAAAGTGAACTGAAGTAAGAAAGCTTTGATTATAAATGTTACTTCGTATGTTTGCTTGCCATCTGTAAAATAAAGCAGCTTCATGATCTGCATTTCACTGAGTTTTCTCAAATAATATTCAATATACATCGGTTCATGATGCAGTCACAGAACTATGTCAATGGTAGGATCAACTAAGGAGGGTCAGGGAAAATAATAGACCAAAATAAAATTACCTCAACAAAATAACCAAATCTGCATCACATGACAGCTTTTCAAGACCAAGTGTTCCTTCTGTCCGAATATAATGGATTTTCTCCCTGAAATCAAAACGTATAGAAGTACAGAATTTTTGAAAGGAACTCAGTAGCTTATAGTTTAATAATTGCACGAGAAAGGCAAATATGACCTGGATCTATTCAGCTACATTTCTTTTCATAAACGGTTCAATATTTCCTCTCCATGAGAGGCAAACTGGTGTTACTAAACGAACCTCGCACATTAAAACTAATTTTCAAACATCTGAGCTATTAGCATGAAGCTCATTCTGAAGTAGATGATGTTGGAAATTCAGTAGTACAGTATGTATCAGAAATACATGCATGCACAAAGGTGGAGTACTGCCCATGTTTTGCCAAGGTGCAGAATGGTTTAAGCTTTCTATTTTCATGTGATTCCAGTGCATGTATAAATATGTTAATGAGCACAATATTCTATTAGGAGACCAGGTTACTATTAGTCATAATAATGGATTAATCCTTAATGTGTTCATATGACAGTGTTCAGTCTAATAGTCTAACAAGGGAAAGAAATCCGACAAAGGAAAAGTATATTGTTATAATAGTGAACAGAGAAGTATCATTCTATTACTATTTGTTTCTCTCACAAAAATAACTTCACCATTACATTTTTGCTAAAACATAGCTAGCAGAAATTAATGCTCACCATTTTCTGTATTTGATATTTTAATTAAAATAAACAAAACATTCCAGAGACACAAGACATTCTCCAGATGCTGGAATCTGAAGCAATACACAAAAAGTGCCAGAGGAATACAGCAGGTCAGGCAGCATCTATGGAGGGAAATAAACAGTCAACGTTTCCGCCGAGACTGGAAAGGAAGGACTGGAAAGGAAGAGGGCAGAAGCCAGAATAAGAAGGTGGGGGAGACAAATAAAACATTCCCTTCACTTGCTGAAGATGTTGTTGTGGAACATTCTCAAAGCTTTTTCTCATGCTTCTGTACTGCTCACAAGTGCCTATACTTCATTCTGGTTCAGAAAGATTATTTAACCTTGGCATTCATTCCACCTGGGTCTCATCTTACACTCACACAGATAGAAACTTTACCCCACCCTGCTCCTATCTAATCAGACCTGCAGGAGTGAGAGTGTCAATTCTTTATTTTGCACTTCTTAGCCTAGGATGTTGAGGTTAACTACAGAATATCCCGTTAATCAAGTTTAACACAGCACATGGATTGGACCTTCCCTGCTGATGCCATTCAATGTCATGCTTCAGAGATTGTATCTGGACTTTCTGGGCTCACTGTTAGATCAGGTGATGTATTAGCTCTTTGTAAAATTATACCAAAGTGCTAATATCTTTAATTTAAATGACAAAAAAGTACATTCTGCCTTCTGTCTTCAGCAATGGTCACCAAAGGTCAGGAGGTGTGGCTATCGAAGTTAATAAAAATTAATCAAATTACATTAAAAAAAACTCCTTGATATGCTTTCCACGTACTTTATATTCACAGTTCTCAAGTGGCCATCATGGATGACCTTGTCCATCCAACTCTAACTCATCATTCAGGTCAGTCGAGGCCACTGCAGCTGTTGGCTCGACTGACTGGTGTAAGCTTAGTTGAGTTTGTGGTTTACATCATAGGTGCTTATGGTGCTAATCTCATGTCTAGGTACAAGTGGTGACTGGCTCATAGAGAGGTCATCTGCCCTCAATAGGTCTTATTTTTAGTCCTGCTCTGTGTCTAATAGAATTTAAGTCATCTTACTGGTAGAGGAGATGCGAGTGTGTGGCTCTCATTGAACAAGTGAGATGACAGGCGAGGGGCAGGGGGGGGTGAGGGGGAACAATGGTGGGTGGTCGTAAAATCAGCATTGTTAATTCTTCAGTCAACATCTTTGACCGATTAAAAGTAACCATAAAACAAAGCTTCAAACAAATGTAAAGACTTTGGAAAGTGTGCAGAAGCGACTTAATGGAATACTTCCAGGGATGAATGACCTTTGGTTACATGAATACATTGGAAAAACTGGGTTGTTTGCCTTGGAATAGAGGAGATTGTGTGGGAGTCCAATAGAGATATTTAAAATCATGAAGGATCCACAGAAAAGATAGAGAGAAGCTGCTCCCATTGGTCAAAAGGTCTGGAACCAGAGGACGAGGAATGAGATTGATTGGCAAAAGAACTAATAGTGAGATGAAGAGAAACATAATTACTCAGTGAGTAAAGATCTGGAACACACTGTCAGGGGGAGACAGATTCCACTGTGGACTTTAGAAAAGAACAAGGCAAGTATGCAGCCAGGGAATGGAGCTGCTGATTACCCTTACAGTAAGCCAGCGCTGTCTCAATGGGCTGAATGGTCTCCTACCATCCTGTAACCTTCCTGCAATTCTGCAAAATTCACCGAATCAGACTTCAGAGCTTTTTGTATGTTTCAAACTAAAGAACAAATGGCAGGATCATGACCCTGTGATGGCAGGAAGAGATATCATCCATTTCTCAAGAGCGCTCTTAAAAATGAATGCAACATGTGGAGCTTGCAAGCAATCAGTGCAGTGGTGTTGTTGGATATTACTGTCAGTCCGTGAATTAAAAGAGTAGCATTTGGAGAGGAAAAAAAGATCAAATCAAACATAGGCTTTCTTTTGTTCTCTAAAGGACTGATAAATCATCCTTTCCCAATTTAACTCACACCACCTTTCAAAAGCATTCTTTTTATCCAGACCAACTGGTTGCGTTCCATTACCCTGCTTGGTGATTTACTTGCAGTACATTTTGTGAACTTTGATTCAATGTTTAACAATATCCTAAACTGAAACAGACATTCTGATCAAGTCTGTTATCATTCCATTTTGTTGTTGCTACCACTGCTTGGTTACATTTTTTATATATATAAAAAAAAGTATTGACAACAAGTATTAAATTTTATGGGCCCCAGGTCCCTTCTCAGCAAATGTAATGAGCAGCAACCCACACATTGTCCATTCTGCCACATGGTAGTGGGAGATTAGTATTTACTGCTGAGCTTTAAAATATCTACTTTGCAGCAGATATGAGGGAGTCCCATCTGTTTAAAAACTTGGTGGGAGCTGCTCCTTTGTTTGCCACCAACACCTCACTGGTAACCCAGTGAACACAAGTCAAAAGAGATTACCCCAAGTCTCTAAATTACAGTAGTGAAATAGGACCAGTTGCATAGGAATTCATGACCATAGTTATTAAGCTTCATGGCTTATTATTAAAGTGGGGATGAGCAAGTCTGTGGTGGGGTTCAAAACTGAAAGAACATCCTCAAATTATAAACAGTTTTTTCATCATGTTGGGATACACTTCAACGTCATTGATCACTTTGGTACTCAGGAACATTAATTCCCACGAGCCTAGTCTGACATTCAGTACAGGTCAGGAGCAGCCACCCTGAGCATCTTCTTAATAAGCCCCACAATTAAGACCAACTGCATAACAGACCCAGGGAGATCAACCAAGTACTGGCCAGGAATCAAAGTGCTGACCTTCCTCATCTGTAAAAGTTAGTCAACATTGTCGAAGTTTATTGAGCCACTGGAGAAATATATTTTTGTTAGATGCTGCCAAACAAAATCTTCAAAGTGCATTCAAAAGTTGAGGTATTTTCAATGAGAACTGTACTGACATTTTCCACTCTACTCTTACTATACCTTCTGCTTAGAGTTGTTCTTATTAAATGATCTTGTGAGGAATTGCGGTGCAGTTGACAAATTTTGTGCCTCGAACGATTGTGCTGAAATTCATCTTTCATCAGGGTCAATGTTCTGCAGGTCCCTGCAATTGTGTAAAGCTTCATGCAGTTCAAAAGTGGGGAAACAGTAAACCTCAAAAACTGGATGTTCACAGGAATGCGTTGTATTTAATGTATTTTATTATGTTATTAATCCAGAGGATTGGACTAGTAATAACTAAGGACAGGCTCAGCTTTGAAGTCCTGGCAGTCAAAATATCTGTGGCACAAGTGAAGCAAGGTCAACCTTGTTGTGTGACGTGCAAGAAGACAATCCTCAAGATCTAATGAACTATAGTAAGGAAGGACAATTAAAGGAAACAAGCTCAAAATCAGATCCTCACTTCCACAATGTAGTGAATTTAGCCCCTATCATGGCAGCTTGTGTTTTGTAAATTGGGCAAAATTATCAGTCAGTTCCACATACTGAAACAAAAGCAACCCATGAAATCAGTTGATGATATGTACATTTACCTGAGCGTGTGATTTCTGCCTAGGCTGGGCTGCCGCTCTTGAAGCATCTCAAAAATGTTTGACTGACGGAGGAAAGCTACAATCTTGTCATTGTACGCTGTAATTGGGGACGAAAATGACAAATGAGCATTCCAATCATTTTATACATCTGTTTATACGTTTGCTATTTTGTCAACATTTTTCCTGAAGGATATTGACTCCTGTTGGGGCACGATTTCACATGTACTGATAGCTCACACAAATCTTACCCAGGTGGCCATTTTCTAGTGATTGTCTGAATAGCAAATGTAGGCAGTTGATTCCTCAGTGGGGGAAGGGTGTTACATCAAGGTTCGATCTTGTTCTCACATACTACCTGTACACGATTATACATACCAGCAATAGTCACTGGACAGCAAAGCCTGACTAACCTTTCTCTTTTTAATTGCAGGTCTCTAGAAATCACCCTGGAATTCCCTGAATGAGATTAGTTAACCCAGAAGTGGTTGAGTGTTGAAACTGGACCTAACTTGATCTGTATGCCTCAGTTTAACCATGAGATGATGAAAGGTTTGCTCCTTATTAAGCTGAAGGCAAACCTGAAGATTTTTTGACCTATCAAAAACAGATGGAAAATACATGATCCAGCGTAACACCAAGTTTGTGGAGGATGGGGCATTTATTTCCTCCGTCATCACCGCCAATACTTTATCTTCCCTACACCTCCCATCAACAAATAACATCACCACCATCACTGCACCTTCCTCCCCACAACTCCAAACACCTAGGTTGGTTTAATTAAGCACATTGATTACTCCCCAATTAAATCAAATTTAAAAAAAATACTTCACATGCCTCAAAAACCTTTACTATCTTACCAAGCAAGCTCCACAAATGACACTGTGGAATTCCAGAACCTGAAGTGAGGGATTTAGTGCTTATATTTGGCAACAATATATTTAGAAAGCTCTTCCAAAATGAGAGTGCTCTTTCACAACTTGGTCTAAGCAGCACAACTGAATTTTATTGTAAAGCTCTGTGACACCATAAAGGAAATTTAAAAACTTCATCTTCTTACCCACAGGCACTGCATCTTGATGGTACTGATTGCGAATAGCTGCCACCAGAGTGTTGGTAGGTCTGGCTAACAGTGCAGATCCCCGGACTCGTGAAACATCAGAAGCCTATACAAATACATGAAATAATCTTTCAGTATCAGGACAGCAACTGAGTGACTATGATGACTGAGTACACTGCTACCCAATAGAAATTGGCAACAACCTGCAAGTATGAGTCCTACATTGGTGTTTTAAACCACGTGACATAATTTTAGTAGAGAATGTCTTGGTCATAACACATACTGTGCTAAAATATTTCTAATCTTTATATGAAGTTCCATCGTCACTAAATAGCCAAGTAGTACAGGTGGGAGGGTTCTGGAAAGGGGAATTGTATTAAGCTAAAGAGAAAGGACAAGGTGATGGTACAAAGTAAAGGAATGGATAATGATACCAGAGTCCATCAGGAAGGGATAGAGCTTAGACATAGGAGTGTACCTCTAATTCAAGTCAGAGCAAGGGAAAATTGAATGCATTCAAGATTCATTACAAGATAGATGGATTAATTGCACAAATAAAAATAAATGAGTACAATCTATCATTTGTTACAGAAATGTGATTTCTAAGTAACAAAGGATGTTAATTAATGTAATTCACAGAGTATTCACATATAATTCACCTGTAGAAGTTAGCGGTTACAGATACTTAACCTGAAGAAGAGATAGGCAAAATGGAAAGGAGGAATGATTGTTCTGATAATTAAGGATAAGATCAAGGCAGTAGAGAAAAACAAGTAGAATCAGTTTGGATGGAGTTAAGAAACAGCAAATTACAGAAAATGTTGTCCTCACCTACCACCCCATGAGTCTACGCATTCAACATATTGCCATCTCCAACTGGATCCCACCACCAGGCACATCTTCCCCTCACCTCCCCTCTCCACTTTCTGCAGGGATTGGTCTGTCCATGACTCCCTTGTCTGCTTGTCCCTCCCCACCGATCCCCCTCCAGGCACTTATACCTACAACTATGCTAAGTGTTACACCTGCCCCTACATCCTGGATCCACCTATCACCCGACAGCTCTTGCTCCACTCCTTCCCCCCTCCACCTCTTTATACTGGCTATCTCCCCTCTTCCTTTCCAGTCCTGATGCAGGGTCTCGACCCAAGACATCGACTGTCCCTCCATAGATGCTGCCTGACTTGCTGAATTCCTCCAGCTCCTTTGTGTAGCTCTAGATTTCCAGCATCTGCATCTCTTGTGTCTCTAAATATTGGTGGGAGTTATCTACAGGGCCCCAAGCAGTAGTGGCAATGAAGGCAAACTAGGAGCAGGAGCAACCCCTCAAGACTTCTCTGCTATTTATTAAGATCATAGCTGATCAAATTTAACCTCAATCCTGCATTCCTGTCCGCCCATTGTAACATCCACCACCCCAGCCTCTGCACTTGCTTATCAAAAATCTATTCAAAGACTTTGCTTACTCTGCCCTTTGAGGAAGGGAGTTCCAAAGACTCTCGGATCAGAAAATGACAGAAAAAATTTTGCTCATCCCTCTCTTAACTGGATGACTACATGTATGTAAGCAGTGACCCTTAAGCTCCAGACTCTCCCACAAGAGGAAACATCCTTTCCACATCCAGCCAGTCAAGACCCCACAGGATCTTGTATATTTCAATCAAGTCACATCTCACTCTTCTAAACTCCAGTGGACACCATCCCTAGTCTGTCCAACCTTTCCTTATGAAAGGATCCATCCATTCCAAGAATCTGTCTTGTAAACCTTCTCCAAACCGCTTCCAATGTTTTATCATCTTTCCTTAAGTAAGGAGGCCAATGCTGCATACACTGCTGCAGATATGGTCTCACCAATGCACTACCTCCTTACTTTTGTATTCAATTCCCCTAGCAATAACTGATAATTTTGTTACCTTTCTTAATTACTTGCAAAACCTTCAATAGTAGCCTTTAGTGAATCATGCACCATGGCACCAAGATCCCTCTGCATCTCAGAGCTCTGCAATGGCTCTCCCCTTAGATTATACATTTCCTTTTAATTTTCCCTGCCAAGATGGACAATTTTGCATGGTGCATTGGGACTTTCAGAAGCCCCTTGATAAGATGCCAGAAAATAATCTATGAATTTTGTACATAGCATTGGGAGTAATAGACTGCCATGGATTGGGGATTGGTTATGGTCAGAAAAAGAAAGGGTAGGAATAAGCAGACTGTCTTTGGGTTGGGAGGATTTGAGCAGTGAGATTACACAGGAATCAATGATGAATCATTGACCAATGATCAACCAGTAGATACCAGAATCTGAGCAATTCTATCAATCAAAACCAAACATGATGTTTTACTATTCAGATAGCATTTATCAGCCAATATAACTGCCTCATTCACGATCTATGTCAATGATTTGGATACGAGAATCAAGTGCAACATATCTATGTATTTTGATGATAGAAAGCTGGGTGCTGTGGGTTGTGAGGAAAATGCAGAGAGGCTTCAAGGGATAAAAATATGCTACGTGATGAGGTGAGGACACATCAGATGGAATATAATGTGAAAAGATGTGAGGTCACCCACAATGGTAGAAAAATAAAATAGAAACGTGGAATAATTTCCAAATGATAAGAGATTAGAAAGTATTGGACCTGGATATCATCTTATACAAAGTACTGAAAATTAATATAGAGCTATAGCAAGCAATTAGGAAGCCAAACAGTACATAAGCCTTCATTGCAAGAGGATATGTGTATAATAGTACAGAGCCCTTGCAGTAATTAAATGGCCCTGGTAAGACTGCACCTATAATATTGAGCAGAAGTCTGATCTTCCTAACTGGAAAAATATATATCTGTGATAGAGGGAGTGCAGCAAAGATTCACAAGGGCAGTTCCTTAGATGACTATCTTGTTGTATGAAGCAGACTGGCCAATACACTCTTGAGTTTAGAAGGAGACACAATGTCACACAAAACAAATGTCACACAGGAACCACAAAACTCTTACAGGGTTTGACAGGACAAATGCTGGGATGATGTTTCCCCTGGCTGGGATGTCTTAAATCAGAAGTCACACTTTTAAAATAAGAGTTGGCCATTCAGAAAGGTGAAAAGAAATTTCTTCACCCAGACGGTCGAGAGGGTTCTGGAGGTTCAGAACCTGAATATATTCAAGACAGGATTGATAGATTTTTGGATATTAAGGGAATCAAGGGAAATGGTGTCAGTACAGTAAAGTGGCGCTGAGGTACAATGATGATCTTACTGAATGGTGCGACAGGCATGAGGCTGAATAAGAACATAAAAAATAGCAGGACTAGGCCATTCAGTCCCTTGAGCTTTTTCTGCCATTCAACAAGATCAACAATATTCTCTGCACTAACTCCATATCCCCTGATTTCTCTAATATCCCAAAATCTAACAATCTCAGTTTTGAATTCAATTCATGGCTGAATGTTAATAGCCCTCCATGCAAGAGTGTTTCAAAAATTCACCACTCTGAGTGAAGAAATTTCTCCTCATTTCAGTCCCAAATGGCCTATTCCTTATTTTGAAACTATTTTGTATTGAGATTTGAAAATGATTAATACAGGTCTGATGTCCAAAATCTGGCACTCTTGAGACCAAGACCATGCCAAATTTCAGATATTGGACAATGTAAAAATAAAGCAAAAAAAGAGATATTTTTTGTATTTACCAAACACTCTTCTTGTTATCCTCTTCCAAGTCAGGTCAGGTGCTTCAGGTTGGTATGGGTTGACAGCACAGTCACAAGGCCTGGCATGCCAATGTATTCCAAATAGCAGAGAATTATTGGCAGTTGGACTTCCAGAAACATCTGGTTCTGGCATCATTTATGTTTATGGACAGCCAGGCTTTGGACATTAGACCTGAACGTTGCCTTGTGCCACACCTAACCAAACTATACATTTAGACATTGAGCTAATTTTTAAAATTTGCCATTCATTTCCATAGAGAAGAAACAGAAGTTAATTTTATTTCAATAGAACTGCTTCATTACAGTCTCATTCCAAGGGTCTCTCTCTTTCCTCATTATAAATCCTTGCAGATTCAGCTTATTATTTTATACAATGTAGCAATGAAATAGAAAAATTCAACAGACCGGCCAATGAGTGGAGGGTCATCTGGTCTGTGAGGCTTGGCACCATTCATGCCAGCGCACGTGAAATCAACTGTTGTTAGGGAACCTTTGCTTATGGTTTTGCTACTTGTGGATTACATGTACAATACGAACTGGAGCAGACTGGTCCCCACAAGCTATCCTCCATAGTATTGTTCTGGTCTAGGTTGTGCTAAACACCTTAATAGATCACAGTTAAATGCATATAACTTTGCTCCTACAAACTGATTATAAGTCCAGTACACACTTACCTCCCCTGCACTGTAACTGCGCAAACGCTGCAAGTGCTGCCTATGCGTTAAATGGTTCGGCAAACGCCCATTCTGCAGTGGAAGCCTAGGATCGATAAACGTCGTCGCACGACTGTTGTGATCAACAAAAAATGACTGGAAAGGACAACGTTTCCATTAGGAGGTGATACTCTTCATTAACAAACTACCCCATATTAATTCAGGTGTTGTGTAATATTAATATATACATAATATTTTAAGTACAATTAGTCAAATGTACATTTTTTCTTAAGTATTCTTGTGATGATGGAATATAGGATATAGAGCAAAGAAAAAAAACACACAAGATGCTTGAAACTGAAAACTGAGTGATGTTATTGTTTGGTGAAGGTATAATGGAACTCCTCTTTTGATTAAGCCAATGGAGGAATTAACATGTTAGAAATATATTAGAATTATATATAATTAAATTACAACATCGAAATAGGCCACTTGTCTTGACAGACTTGTGTCAGTTTATGCTCCACATAAACTCCCTCTCACTTTATCTAACTCTTTTAGCATATGCTTCAGTTTTTTTTCCTCCCTCATGTATTTATCCAGCTTAATCAAAGACAGGGCATGGACCCATGAGAATCTAAGGACCCTTGATCTATTTTCCCCAAGCATTTAAAAAAAATGAAAGATGGCCATATTCAAGCATGCAAAATTAACTAGGGTCTCCACCACTCCATTTATACACTTTGCCCACAAGTAGGGCAGGGCAGGCGTGGTAGTGTAGCAGTTAGCGTAACGCTATTACAGTGCCAGTGACCCGGGTTCAATTCCGGCCACTGTTTGTAAGGAGTTTGTACGGTTTCCCTGCATCTGCGTGGGTTTCCTCCAGGTGCTCCGGTTTCCTCCCACATTGCAAAGACGTACAGGTTAGGAAGTTGTGGGCATGCTATGTTCACACTGGAAGCGTGGCGACACTTGCGGGCTGCCCCCAGAACACTCTACGCAGAAGATGTATTTCACTGTGTGTTTCGATGTACATGTGACTAATAAAGAAATCTTATCTTATCCTTCTTATTCATGGGCTAGAATTTACAAACAGCTTCAAGTTACCCTCTCTTGTTGCTAGTTTTGGAATAAAATTCAAATTTACCTGGAATAAGCTGGATTACATTGTGATATATGTTGTGATGGAGAGCCTGGAGAATACCTTGCTGCATGTTGAAACACTTTTCAGTGCAGTAAAGGGATCATGTGTGATTAGTGTGGGTGTATAGTGATTGGTGATAACACAAGCACTGTCCAGAAGAGTGTGGAAAAACACATTGACATTTCTGACTTAGACAAGCTGGCAAACATCATGTACCTTTCCAAATATTTTTGCCACTCAAAAATGACTAATACTATTGAAATCACTAAACTAGGACAAAATCATGCCCCTAACAAGAGCCAGCCTTTCTTGTCTTGCACATTTTCCTTTTAACCAAAAATAATTAAATAAAGAATCTGGCAATGGGTTGTTGGAGTTGTCCAGAGAGAATAAAAAGTCAAGTCACTTTATCTGCTTTTACGTTTGCTCTATCAGCCTTTCCTTATAAATTATGCAAGTAAACCATTGAAATAATAAGCAAAAATTCCAGCGTTCAATTATTCATCTTCAGCTCCTGTCCAATAATCAAAGGAAAGCCATTGGGAAGTGTATGCTGGAGTTGTGTTTGGAATATTGAGGGATTCTGGGCGATAGTGGTGAAAATAGGCTTCAGAAACACTGCAGTTCGAGCAAAGATGAACCTCTGACCAATTCTTCTGTTTCACTGAAATCAGTAGATTTACTCTGCATTCTGTATTGTTTTACCCAGTGCTACCTCAATGCATTGTGCAATGAATTGATTTGTATGAATGGTATGCAAGACAAGTTTTTCACTGTATCTCATTACAAGTGACAATAATAAACCAATTCCAAGATTGCTCAGTGGAAAGAGTGTGGTGTACAGTGAGCTGTAGATTCATTATCATGTGTGTAATCACAGAAGACCAACTTTATTGCAGGATCTTTTTATTGTTTTAGTAAGTGACTTCATATGCAAATTATGTAAATAATTCTGAGTATTAAAGATAAAAAATATATGAATGTCCTGATATTATTTGCAAAGGAGAAAAATTTAATTAAAATGAAACAATTTATTGGCAATGTGAATCATGGAGTAAAATATTACAAGAAACAGAATTGTAACAGAAAGGGAATTACTCAATCTGTCAACAAAATTGTAAAAAAAAGGGAAATTAAACTTTTTGAAAGCACTGTTTGAGCAGGGAGACAGATTGTGGATTTTTGTGGCTTGGCTGAGCAGAAAAATTACAGCAAATTATTTCTGGACAGCAACCTGAAGAAACATTCCATTCTCTTCAGCCTAGTCTGTCTTACCTTGCCCTGTTGATCAGCCTTTATCTCCCACCCTCGAGGAAGCTCCAGCTGTGTATCTGCAAACATGTTCAGGAAAGTCACCAAGTCCCTATTGTGCTGATAACGCTCAAAATTCCGGGCATCCCTGCGGACCTTCAGTATCATGTGCTTCAAACAAGTACTGTTGGTGAACATTCGATAGGCACTCTAAAAATGGAAGAAGCAGCTTGAGCAGGTTGATATAGATTACCCTCAGAGAACAATAACATATCATTGCTGTCAGCTAACTGACAGATCTTGTTCATGATCCATCTGGGCCATATGGTTGCCTAGAAATTGAATTTCACCCTCTTTTGTTTGATGCAGTGAACGCATATTGTGTACAGCACGTGTGCCCAATTAGATCTGCTGCAAAAAATTCATGAAATGAGCAACAGAAAACAACACAGTGGTAGGTTACACATGGAGTCATGAGCTAAAGCATGAGCTGAGTGGTTCCCACTGGAGGCTGCTTGAAAAGCCTGCAGCATTGCTACATTGATCATTGGGCAGAGAGTCAAAGTACTCCCTTCTTTGTAGCCATAGAAAATCAGCTTAAAAGACTGCCTTGAGGGCGAGGGAAAGCATGTGGAAGGGGGAGGCATGGTTATCTCTTTTCTGCCTGGCACCTCATGCGACAGTCCACTACAAACGAATCCCTGCCAAATGGGGTCCCACATCACTGCAAGGTGTGAAATAATAAGGGGGACATAAGTCTTGACACGCAGCTCTGATGTGAGTTGTACAAAATGGCTGCAAGCAGTGAAAGGTCCTCCACTGTTGCATTTTCCATTATCCAGACCATTGGCAACTGAGGCTGGTAGGTTCTGAGTGCAAGACATTGAAGTCCCAGTGCAACCCTTTAATTGATGTCCTATTGACAATCCTTGTGCAAAGTGCTCCTAGTTTCTCTGTGAGTATTTAATGAAAGTCATAGGTTGTACCCAAAAGCCAAAAATTATGCCAGTAATAAAGGAAACATGTGATACACAGTCCTTTATGTTATTAGGTGTGCAAATGATGTTAGGAAAACACTAACTGCACTGAGGTGAAATGCATATGGAATTACCTGAGCCATTTCCCAAAAAGTACAATTTCACCTAACATGTTTCAATCTGGATAAGACTGCTTGCTCAAATGGAGCCAATTTACATTACCATAGAAGCAAATTCAATGAGAAAAGCTACCATACTTGAAATTTAATCAAACACTTTGAATAACTGTTTTATTGCATATCCTTTATCAAACTATTTTATATTCCTCTGACACACAGAACTTTACAGTTTGATGAACAAGAGATTGTTATCAATAAAAGTAATTTATCAAAGGTCAGAAAGACAGCATAGATAGGGAAAAACATGAGATAGAAAGAAATGTGTGAAAAAAAGTCAGTCGGTGCAAAGACCATTAACTAATGCAAATTCAGCAAAAAGAGAGAAATGAAGAAAATTGTATTATACAGGAGTCAGAAAATTAATAAGAACATAAATCACTGGCATCACCTATAGGAAGGAAAGCGAGTTAACTGTTCAGGTCGATGACTTTTCACCAGAACTGGGAACATTTAGAAATACACCAGTTGTAAGTTACTGTTATAGGAGCAAAGGGGAGGAGAGAACCAAAGGCAAAGTCTGTGTTATGGTTGAAAACACGAGAGATTAAATGAAAAGTGCAATGGTGTAAGGCAACAAAAGTTTGGAGGAGATGAAATGCAGAATGATTATCTGAAATAAGTTGCAAAGAATACTGGAAGTCTGGAAATGCTCATTATCTGAAACTGTTGAACTCAATGGTGAGCCTGCGGTCTGTAACTTGTCCAGTTGGAAGATGGGGTGCTGCTCCTCAAACATACATTGAGTTTTGTTGGAACGGTGCAGGACACTGAGAGTGGGAGTGAGAATTAAAATGACTTTTTTTGTAAAGGTCTGCTGTGTGGATTGAAGATGTCTTTTGAGAGAAGAGTAAAGATTCCAGTATGAGCAGCAAAATAACAACAAGCACGCTAATGTAGAGGGAACAATGATGCATATAGTCTGGGCATAGAATGGATGGGATGATGAATTTAGGTTGTAAAGGAAAGGAAAACACAAATTAGATCATACAAGAAAAAAAAGACTAAATTACACCAAAAATAAAGCTTCAGATTATTGTGCACATAATACAGCAAAACGTTCCAAAGTATTTCACAGGACAGTTAATGAACAAAGGTAAACAATAGGTAGATAAAGTGGCGAAGAAGGCGTAGCACGCTTGCCTTCATCAGACAGGGCATTGAGTACACAAGTTGGGACATCATTTTACATCTATATAGAACGTTGATGGGACTGCACCTGGAATATTGAGTGTCGTTCTGGTCACCATACCATAGGAAGGATGTGATTAAGCTAGAGAGGGTGCAGAAAAGATTCACAAGGATGTTGCCAGGACTGGACACTCGAGTTATGAGGAGAGACTAGATAAATTGGGACTGTTTTCCCTGGAGTGAAGGAGGCTGAAGGTTGACCTTATAGAAGCATATAAAATCATGAGGGGCAGAGATAAGGTTACAGTCTTTTGCCCAGGGTAGAGGAGTCTAAAACTAGAGGGCATAGGTTTAAGGTGAGAGAAGAAAGGTTTAAAGGGAACCTGAGACGAAAGCTTTACACACAGAGGATGGTAGGTACTTATAAGTGGTAGAGGCAGGTATAATCATAATATTTAAAAGACATTTAGATTGATTCATGGATAGGAAAGGTTTAGAGAGATATAGACCAAATGCATGCAAATGGACTAACTCAGGAAGGCACCTTGGTTGTCATGGATGAGTTGGACCAAAGGGCCTGTTTCTGTGCTGTATAACTCTATGACTCTATGAAAAATTTGACATTGAGCCAAAAACGAGTTATTAGATTAATGACCAGAAGCTTGGTCAGAGATGAGATAGGTCTTAAGGAGCTTCTGAAGGAGGAAAGAGAAGTAGAAAAGCAGAGGGAGGAGAGGCAATTGCCTAGGTTTAGGTTTGTGGAGAATGATTAAGAGGCCAGAACGGAGGGTTGCTTTGGCTGAAGTTTCCAAAAATAGAGAGGGCAAAGTCATGGAGGAATTTGAAGAATAGGTGAGAAATGCGTAACTGGAAGTCAATGTCGGTTTTCAGGTTGATAGTTAAAAGAGAATTGGTGAGTGTCAGACGTTAGTGACTTCATGTTCTTAGAGGCAAATCAGGAATGTACTGGAATAATCAATTCTTGTGGTAACAAAGGGGAGTTTGAGGGCTTCTTCCACAGGTGAGCTAAGACAGGGTGAAATCAGATTATATAACAATGGTGGAAATAGTCTTAAGAAAAACATGCATATTCTTATCATGGGGTCAAATCTAACACCAAGTTGTGAATGCTCTGACCCAGTTTCAGTCAGTTGCCAGGAAGAGAGATGGAATACATGGGCTACTGAATAGAGTTTATGGTGGAACTGAAGATCAGTTTCTGCTCATCCTGTACAAACCATCAGAGAACTCAGAGGCAGAGCAAAATTCAAAGGAGGCGAGGTAGAGCTTGGTGTTGTAGGCATGCACGTGGAAACTGGCATTTCCAGTTATAAGAAACTGTTAGAAACACAGCTGTGTCAAATAATGTAGAACCATTACATTCAGGTACATACCACTTTGCTGAGTTTCATGTTACTACAGAATACCAAGAATTGGAGGGATTATAAAGGGTACTTACGTTGTTTGAATGCAGCACGGTGAAAAACTCAGGATTGGTGATAAATTTGACAGTTGGAGACTGCAATAACATGTTAATTTTCTGAGAATTAACTGGAGACAAGGAGCCTTCTCGTCTCAGTTCTAGTAAAGAATGTGGAAACACAATATTACTGCTAAAGTACACAAAGTGAAAGAAAATGACTGTACAGGCAGCCCTCACGTTACAGCCGTTTGGGTACGGGAATTCACCCTTAAAGAATTCACAAATATCAACCCAAAAAATTGAGATACAGAATAAAATTCATTCTTACAATATTAATGTAATAAAAGTAAATAAAAACTTTTTTTTCAACTTGTATTTCTTGACACATGCGGAGTTGACATAGCTTTGTGCTATGAAAAATCGCGATACAAACCATTTTGGGTCACCTGTATTCAACAAAGGAGAGTCTATATACCTCTGTTTGTAAAGGCATTGATATTCAATGTCAACAACACCATCCAATTCTTCACTGTTGCAGGGATCACCTTTAAACATAAGCTTGACAATACCAGCTGCATAAAGACTGTGGCTACAAGAACTGGTTGGAGAGTGGGTATTCTTTGGCAAGTGATTTATATCTGACACTCCAAAATTTTTTCACTGGCTAAATGCAGAAGCCAGAAGTGTGATGAAATACATTCCATTTGCCTGAATGAACACAGCTCCAACAACACTGAAGAAGCTTGACAGTATCCAGGGCAAAGCAGTTTACTTTGTTGTTATCCAGTCCACAACCTTAAACATTCAGTCTCTCACTAGCTGAGCACAGTGAGTGCAGTGTACACCATCTACAAAGATGCCCTGTAACAACTTGCCAAGGCTTCTCCAAGCCAAACATGCGAGTTCTGCCGATTAGAAGGGGAAGGGCAGCTGCAGCCTGAGGCCACCACCTCCTACATGTTCCTCTCCAAGTCATCTATTCTGAGTCGGAAATATATCAATGTTGCTTGATAGTTATTGTGTCCAAATCCTAGAACTCTGCCTTATGCCTGAAACCTCTGAGAAATCATGTGGCAAACATTAAAGGGGACACAAAAAAAACTGAATGGTTCCTAGTTTTCTCACTGAGGTTGGATCGGGATTAAGGAGGGAAAAGCATATGGGAGGGAGGGGAAGGAGGAAGGAGCAGGAATATGGAGAGGAGGAACAGCAAAAACCATAATAACATCAATAACAACAATGCCTCTTACTTTTAAAAATACTGTGTTGATAATTCTAGACAGGACAGATGGTTCCTAGTCTAATAGGAAGAAAACATTTAATGATTCAGACCATCACTTTGACCAACCATGTACTTGAAGACTCCAAGTCACGTGTAGTCTTTTGTTTATATTCTGTGAGTTTGTGTTAAAGAAAATCTTGGTGGGAGTGTATCAGGGTGCTTCTGTTCAAACTGATTAAAATTTACTAACCCCAACCTATTATCTAATGAGGTGAAAGGAATAAATAATTTACCTTACAGCACCTTGAAAGTAACTTAACTGCATGGTTCAAGGTGGCCTCCTGTCTCCAGGGCAGCTATGGGTGGACAATAAAGGGATCCTTGCCAGCTGCACTTACATCCCGTAAATTAATAACTAAATTGTTGCAGTTAAAAAAACACTGCATACTGTAAATCTGTAACCATGCTCACAGTGTATCATCTACAAGATGCACTGTGGCAATTTACCAAGGCTTCTTAGTTAGTAAATAAACTATAACTGATACTTTTTTAGGCAGCATGCACTTATTGAAAATCAGAACCAGAAACAAATTGAATAAGATTCACATTCTAGCAAATGAAGTATTTGATGGACCAAGGAATTGCTTCAGATGCCAACATCATGTAATGCTTGGGGCTTTCTTGTGAGCATACATTAAATCTCTCACTGTTCCATGAACTATGCTCTGTGTGTGTGGCACCTTTGCATTGTTTCAGCACTCAAACACAGTCACTTCTACTTATGTTACATGATGTAAAACAGCTCTGAAGAATCTGTACAATGCCAGTGATTGATTCCAACTGCTGCAGTTGAAACTAGTCAGTATTTTCACTACCCCACACGAGGTATTAAGAGGAACAAGCAGCTAACATTTTCTTGTGATGCTTTGATCTTTTTGCTCATTCTGTTCCTAAAGCCTGCAGGTGTACCAGTTGTCTTTCCAATCCAGCACTGTCTTTTGATATTTACATGGCATTACTGATTTCTTCACAGGATCTTGATCTACTTTCATGTATTAATGATTAGGAAAAGCCTTGACAAAATACTGGTTAATTACTTCAAGCGAACAATGAAATTTCACAATAACCACAACAGATGGTCTTGTGTCATTCCATCTATTTGGACATTTTAACTGCAGTAATCATGCCTGAGAGAGTAAGAAATCTGGATGTTATACTTGGAATTGTGTCAAGGGCTTCCAAACAACTGTGTTCAAGGATATATTTGGTAAATATACAAACCTGTGTTTGGTTGTGAAATCTCTGCCATGGCCTCATCTTCTGTTGCAATTGTCCGCTGAATATTCTGATACCTGTTGTCAAACCAGAATGAGAAATGATTTCATTGGAATGCAGAAATAGCTGCACAATGGTGTTATAAAGGAGTGCGGAGAGAAACAGTGTTACTGCCGTCACAGTTTGAAACCAATTAAATCATCGCCATGGCAAACCAGGTTGTGTTATAAATCAAGGCCAACTCAAGTGACCTGAGGCAGTATCTATCATGCACAAGTTATTTCTCCTGCCCTTAACATAGTGTTGTTCAGCCAAGGGTCATGGTCTCCAAACTCTGCAGTTCTGCTTTTGAATCAATTATTAAGAGGTGCACAAGAGCAGCAAATATCGATTCTTCCCTAATTCCCATTTCAATTTTCCAGAAGGTTCTTTGCTTTCTCTTGAAAAGTCCCTTCCATCCTTACTGGTGTTTCAGACCAAGGAGTCAGTTCTCACCAGTCCATGTGAAAATGTGTTGGGATGCCTTCATATTCTACCTGCCAGGCAACATCTTACATACATGACTGAGTTCTGGACTGAACACACACAGGTTGAACAATATTTAAAGTACATTTGGACAGGAACATGGATAGGAAAGGTTTAGTAGAATATGGGCCAAAAGCAGGTAAACGGGACTAGCTTTAGATGGGCATCTTGGTCGCATGGATGAGTTGGTCCAAAGGGCCTGTTTCGGTGCTGTATTACTCTTTGACTTTACGTTATACAGATGTGCAAAGCACTGTTCTTGGGTAATGACATTTAAACATTTATGAAAATTTGCATGCTGAAAAAACAACTTGTAACTATTTAGTACCTTTTATCATACTAAAGTGTCCCAAGATGTTTCATAGGGGCGCTATGAAACAACTTTAGACACCAAGTCACTTAGGTGTGATTTTAATAGCAAGATTTTGAAGAACTGCTGAAAGGAGAAGAGAGATGTAGAAAAGCACAGATAATTTAGAAGTGGAATTCCAGAGCTTGGAGCAATATACACTAAAAAAAAGTTTGTCTTTGGTGTACAATAGACCCCAATGACTCATTTAGCACTCTTTAAATTAAGTCTGACATCACATTGGAATAATATTTCATATGGCATTAAAGTCAAATATTTTGAAATGGTTCCCAGATTCCAATCCCTTCCCAACACCCCACCTAACAAGAATTGTTGCCTCAACCCACTCAATGATCAGGTTGCAACTCAACTCAAGAGTTATACTAAATCCTGCCAAAGCACCTAACATCTGTACAAGAGGACCACTGTACAATCAACAGTATTATAATAAGGGGAAAATAATCACCAATCATAGCGAGAAGCCAAGCTTGAAGGGAGTATAGGTTGGAGTTAAAACTACCATAATATACAATTTATTCTCTGACCTCTGTCAGTGCAACTCCCCGCTGGGAGTATAGATTTGATAAATGTACCCTTTGTGTCATTTTTGATATCTGGGCTACCACTTTCATTTGCTGGAGAATTTGTGCTTGAATGATTTCAGACTGATTAGACAGAGGCTGAGGCACTGGCCAAGTTACTGATTTATTCAGCTCTGTTTCAGCACTAAGCTCTGGTCTTGCATTTCAAAAGTACTGGTTCTGGTACAGAAATACGTTTGTGTGCATGTCATGATCCAAAGAAATGTTATAGACTGGAATATATGCATTTTAAAGAATTGAAGAAGATATTTGAAGGTCCAATTAAAAAAAGTTTTAAATCACCCTGATTTGGATTCAGAAGGGTAAATAATATTTCAGTCCTCATTGCCTTTCACCTTCAGAGACTCGTTCTTAGGTCAACCGCAGGCCTGACCATGAAGGACAAGTGCCATTTTGCAAAAGACCATTAGAATCCCCAGCCTTTTTTCACGTGGATTTTGTCCCCTGACATTGTTCATGAAATAAATTATATCTTGAAGTTATAAAAGAACCGGTAATTTAATTACAATATTACCAAGATATTTAATAATATTTTCACTCCTTGTTTTATTTCCCATAAATTTTTAAACAATACCTCCTCATAATGGAGATGTTGAGAAGTTCTGAAATATGGAGTAAGAAATGTGGTGGGTAAGGAATTGTTGCCTAGAAATTAGACCCACTCATGCTGCTGTTGCCCGTGAAAGTCATTTAAGTCATTAATTGACCTGGGACTATCAGAAAACTTTCCAGACATTTCCAGCCTCAGTTCACTTTAGCACCCCAAACACTTGTCTGGCATGAGATGGTGTTATCCAGTCTGCAGTACGCAATCCTACATTTACATGAATTTTTGCAGCAGATTTAATTGAGCATTAGTGCTGTATACAGCATGTTCTTACTGCACCAAAAGAGGGTGAAATCCAATTTCTAGGGAATCATGGGGCCCAAATGGATCATGAACATGATCTGACGTGCGAAGTGCATTTTCCACTCAGTGTAAAACAGAGAAAACTGCATAGCAAATTGACAATGAAATGTGAATTTAAGGATCCCTGCTGGGAGATCAAAGTTTTGGCCACTGAATGTGCGAGACTCATTTGTCTGTGCTCTACTTCTTTATCCACAGGTATCATGAACAATGGTTGAAGTATCTTGTTATTAAGCACCTCAGTGAAAGCTGCTGTAAGCACTGGCCCCTCATGATCTTGGGTCCAATCAGGGCCTGCTCTTTGATTAGGTCCTGATTATCGTCTGATGGTGGTGTGAAGTATCCAGCTACACAGGAGACTGTCATATCTCTCCACCACCACAATCTCCCACACTGCCCTTTCCCTCTCCTCCATGGAAGCTTTTGATGCTCCTGTACTGTGGCTGCTGTAGAGAGTGTTTCTTTAACAGTTGACTTGCTTCCCATTGGTCAGTACAGCAATGGCAAGGCAGCTACAAGTTCTTCAGGCAGATACCTTCAGGAAATACAGTGTAAATGACAATAAGGATTCTTTTTACACTGGATTTTTCACCAATTTTTAGATTTTTTTGTGGGTCTCCTGATTCGCCCCTAGTGCTACATGCATGGGTAATAGATGCTTGTGCAGCAAACCAAAAAGGGTAAATCAAATTTTTGGCACGCATTTTGACATGTCTCTACCAATGGCAGAGGACCTCATTAATAGTCAGTCCTCAGAAAAGCCTTTACGATGATGATAATATAGAACATAGAACATTACAGCACAGTACAGGCCCTTTGGCCCACGATGTTGTGCTGACCTTTTAACCTACTCTAAGATCAATCTAACCATTGCCTCCCACATACCCCTCCATTTTCTATCATCCATGTGCCTAAGAGTTTCCTTAAATGTCCCTCATGTATCTGCCTCTACCAGCACCCCGACAGTGTGTTCCATGCACCCACCACCCTGTGTGTAAAAAAAAACTTACCGCTGATATCCCCCCTGTACTTTCCTCCAATCACATTAAAATTATGCTCTCTATTGTTAGCCATTTTCCACCCTGGGAAAAAGTCTGGCCGTCCACTTGATCTATGCCTCTTATCATCTTCTACACCTCTATAAGGTCACCTCGCATCCTCCTTCACTCCAAAAAGGAAAGCCCTAGCTCGCTCAACCCATCCTCATAAGACATGCTCTCCAGTCCAGGCAACATCCTGGTAAATCTCCTCTGCACCCTCTCTAAAGCTTCCACATCCTTCCTATAATGAGGCGACCAGAACTGAACACAATATTCTAAGGGTAGTCTAAACAGGGTTTTATAGAGCTGCAACATTACCTCATGGCTCTTGAACTCAATCCCCCGACTAATGAAGGCCAACACTCCATACTCATTCTTAACAACCCTATCAACTTGTGTGGCAACTTTGAGGGATCTATGGACTTGGATCCCAAGATCCCTGTGTCCTTCACACTGCTAAGAATCCTGCCATTAGCCCCATATTCTGCCTTCAAATTTGACCCAAGGTGAATCACTTCACACTTCTCTGAGTTGAACTCCATCTGCCACTCCTCAGCCCAGCTTTGCATCCTATCAATATCCCGTTGTAACCCTCGACAACCTTCTACACTATCCACAACACCACTAACCTTCATGTGATCTGCAGACTTACTAACCCACATTTCCACTTCCTCATCCAAATCATTTATAAAAATCATAAAGAGCAGGGGTCCCAGAACAGATTCCTGCGGAACACTGCTGTTCACCGCCCTCCAGACAGAATATGCTCCATCTACAAGCACCCTCTGCCTTCTATGGGCAAGCCAATTCCAAATCCACACAGCCAAGTTTCCCTGGATCTCATGCCTCCCGACCTTCTGAATGAGCCTATCATGAGGAACCCTATCAAACGCCTTACTAAAGTCCATATACACCACATCCACTGCTCTAACCTCATCAAGGTATTTTGTCATATCCTCAAAGAATTCAATCAGGCTCGTGAGGCATGACTGCCCCTCACAAAGCCATGCTGACTGTCCCTAATCAGATAATGCTTCTCCAAATGCTCATAAATCCTGTCCCTAAGAAACTTTTCCAAAAATTTGCCCACCACAGAAGTAAGACTCACTGGTCTATAAATTCCCAGCATTATTCTCTACTCGCTTTCTTGAACGAAGGGACAACATTTGCCGCCCCCCAAATCATCTGGTACTACTCCTTTGTGAGGACGCAAAGATCATCGCCAAGGGCTCATAAATCTCTTCCCTCACTTCCTGTAGTATCCTGGGATGTACTCCATCTGGCCCCAGTGACTTATCTATCCTAACGTTTTTCAGAAGTTCCAGCACATCCTCCTTCTTAACATCGACATGTTCTAGCTTATCAGCCTGTTTTACACTGTCCTCAAAAATGTCAAGGTCTCTCTCTCTCATAGGTGAATACTGAAGCAAAGTATTCATTAAGGACCTCCCCTACTCCTCCGACTCCAGGCACATGTTTCTTAGTCTATTCCTAATCAGTCCTACCTTCACTCTAGTCATCCTCCTGTTCTTCACATACAAGTAGAACGCCTTGGGGTTTTCCTTAATCCTACTCGCCAAGGCTTTCTCATGCCCCCTTCTACCTCTCCTAAGTCCATTCTTAAGTTCCTTCTGGCTACCTTGTAATTCTCTAGAGCCCTGTCTGATCCTTGCTTCTAAACCTTCAGCAAGCTTCTTTCTTCCTCTTCACTAGATATTCCACAGTTCTTGTCAACCATGATTCCTTCACCCTACCATCCTTTTCCTGCCTCAGTGGGACAAACCTATCCAGAACCCCATCTAAACGATCTCCACATTTCCATTGTGCATTTCCCTGAGTACATCTGCTCCCAATTTACACTCCTAAGTTCCTGCCTAATAGCATCATAATTCCACCCTCCCCCAATTAAATACTTTCCCATACTGTCTGCTCCTATCCCTCTCCTAGGCTAGGGTAAAGGTCAAGGAGTTGTGGTCACTGTCTCCAACTTGGATTTGGACTTTTGAGGTTTGCAGTGAATGAAAAGTGTTGTTCATTACAATTACTCCTCCCCACAGACTTGCTCTCGTATTTGCAGCAATTAACAAACCATTTTACATCAGCACCTTTACTGGAAATCTGGAGCACAATGAAGCACACAGCCTGAACTAGGAAGTGTAACATACAAGAGGTAATCCAATGCATCTATTAAAAGCAAAAAGGTGGGAATAAAGATGGAATTAAGTGACAGATGAAAGGCAACAGAAGAAGAGATTTAAAAATTATTTACATCACTTTTTTTAATCTCCTACAATATTTAAAATCAGAAGAAATGAAATACCACAAATGTAAACATTAACTTATAAAGCCAAAGACGTTATTAGATATTTGAGGACCTAACACTATTATAGGTTTACTGGAACGAGTGATAGAATCATATGGCAGAGAAACAGGTCCTTCAGCCCACCATGCTAACCATCAAGTACCCATTGGTACTAATCCCATTATGGATAAGCTTTAACTCTTAACATCACTTTTGAATGCCTCTATTGTCTAAGTAACTTCAGCTCATTCCTTGTGTTCCAATGTGGACTTTCTTGGCATGATATAAATATAGCAATCTGAGCAGCAACTTCCTGATTTTTACATTTAAATGCACATGGGTTCTTGCCAAAAATTTCTGTTTGATTTACTCTTTAATAACTTTGAACACAATCACTTTGCTGTTATTTTTGGTGTAAAATTTGAGCCATTATTTGCTATTAGTGTTTACACCAAATTAAAAAAAAACACTGAAGTGAATAGAACAGGAGAACACAACAGTTAAAACAGAAGGTGCTAATTAATTTAAGTTTTATAGTGGTCTCACTATATGACGATGTTATCTTTGGGCATCTAATTTCTTACTGTGATTGAAAACAAATGTTGATTCAATTTCTCCTAATGAAAATTAAAAGACAGATTATCATACACTATGCACCTGTGATATCCTGTTATATACTTCCTATCAGCACTGCTTTCTATTGAAGGATAGGAGCAAGGAATTGTCTTTCATATACAGTATCTGTGTTTTCTTTAACTTAACACAGAACATAAGAATTCATCTAAACAACTGACAAGAATAAATCACCATATTTTAAGAAATTGCTTATCCTGTATCTGTCTACTTTTCCAGTCGAATTTTATGCAGCATGACAAATGTTTCCTTGACATTATGCCAATAATTCAGAAAGATTACTTAGCACTCCCTAAACTAAACCAGTCTCACAATGTTCCTTTATTACTTACAGAGAAAAGATGATTGCAACATTAATTTGAAGACTGTAGGTTTTACTGATGTGGTGAATTAAACGTGTGATCTTTGATTGCTGTTGACATAAACATGAGGTATTTTCCTCAACTAGATTTTCCCAGAAATATGAGATGTACTGGAAAATGTGGATTAAAGGCATTTTATTTGCTAATGCCAATTTAATATTTCAAACATGATGAGTAGTTACAAATACACTTAATTGTTTATTAAATAATCTTTGAAAACCAAATTGTTTGAAATATTAGAAACATGAATTCTATGGAAAAAAATTTTGTGTTTATTCTGGATCATTGAGCACTCAAGTAGCCATCTGGGTTAGTTTCAAGGACAGGACATGGCAGTGTTTCTGATGTATTTGTACAGTCTGGAAGTTATACAAATCTCCTGGGGAATTCTAAGACAGACAGTACAAAAAACAGCCTGGATCAGTTGCAATATATGGAGATCAAGATAGTTATTAACGGTCTTTGCAGATAATTCAAAGCAGAAACCCTGGGATGTGAAAGCATGCTCAATGGTACGAGTTAATGGAAGTTTCCACATTGGAGATTAAAGAACTTAAAGATGGAATTCCACTGAGAAGGGAGGAATTCCACAAATTCTAAACAATGATCTGCAATTCAGTAAAGGAAGTGCAAAGTGGAAAATATGAGAACCTTGATGCTTTATGTCTGATTAGATTGCTGAAGAAACAACTCAGCTTCAGAAAGCAAAGAGAAATTGGCCAGATATATAAAGTTATCTATCATGAAGGACGTAATGACAGAGCACCTAGAAAAGAATAATAGGAGAGGGATGAGTCAGCATGGATTTATGAAAGGGAAAACATGCTTGACTAATCTACTGGGGTTCTTTGGGGATGTGACCAGTGGAGTAGAAAAGGGAGATTCAGTGGGTCTGGTTTATTTAGATTTTCAGAAAGCTTTCAGTAAGGTCCCACACAGAAAGTTGATCAAGATGGTTACATGGAATTAAGAGTAATATACTGGTATGGATTGAAAATTGATAGTAGAGGGAAAGTAAAGAGTGGGAACAATCAGATTTTGCTCAGGTTGGTAGCCTGTGAGTAATGGGATACACAAGGATCGGTGCTTAGGCATTAGCTTTTCATAATCAATTAACTATAATTCAAGCAGAGGGGACCAAATGTCATTTTTCCATGTTTGCTAATGATACTAAAACTAGATGCAATTGTGAATACAGAGGAGTATACAGAGAGATTTCAAGAGAACATGGACAAACTGAGTGAGAACATAGCAGATGGAACACAATGTGAAAAATCAAAGTCACCACTTTGGTGCAAAAACAAGAGTATTTTTTAAAATGATACAGATTGGGAAATGTTGATGTTCAACAGATCTGGGTGTCCTTATATATGTCACTGAAAGCTAACACGTGAGTGCAGCAAGCAATTAGAGCAAAAATGATCTGTTGACTATTATTGCAAGAGTATATGAAGAAAGTTGAAAAAAGGTCTTACTACATTCACCTGTGGCCCCTTGGTGAGACCACATCTAAAGTATTGTACTTTTATAGAAGTTTTATAGAACAGTACAGCACAGGAACAGGCCCTTCGGCCCACAATGTTGTGCCGAACTAATTACATTAGTAATAAAATGATCAACTAAACTAATCCCTTCTGCCATATCTTACCATTTCCCTCACATTCATGTGCCTATCCAAGAGCTTCTTGAACACCTCTATTGTATTTGCCTCCACCACCACCCCAGACAACACATTCCAGGCACCCACCACTCTTTGTAAATAAAACCTGCCTCACACATCTCCTTTGAACTTACCCCTATCACCTTAAATGAATGCCCTCTGGTATTGGACATTTCAACCCTGGGGAAAAGATACTGGCTGTCTACTCTGTCTATGCCTCTCATAACCTTATAAACCTCTATCAGATTTCCCCTCAGCCTCCACTGCTCCAGAGAGAACAACCCAAGTTTGTCCAACCTATCCTCGTAGCACATGCCTTCTAGTCCAGACAGCATCTTGGTAAACCTCTTCTGCACCCTCTCCAAAGCCTCGACATCCTTCCTACAATGGGGTGACCAGAACTGAATGCAATACTCCAGATGCAGCCTAACTAAAGTTTTATAATGCTGCAGCATAACTTCCCGACTCTTGACGTCAATGCCTCGACTAATGAAGGCAAGCATGCCATACGCCTTCTTTATCGTGCTATCAACCTGTGTAGCCACTTTCACGGAGCTATGAACTTGGACCCCAAGATCCCTCTGCTCATCAACACTGTTAAGGGTCTTGCCATTAACAGTGGTACTGTCTCTTTACATTTGATCTCCCAAGGTGCACACCACATTTGGGCAGGTTAAACTCCATATGCCTTTTCTCCACCCGTATCTGCAACTGATCGATATCTTGCTGTATCCTTTGCCAGTCTTCTACACTATCCACAACACCACCAATCTCCATATCATCTGCAAATTTACTATCTATGTTTTGATTTAAGAAACCCTCCTGGATGCACCGAACAAATTCTGCCCTGCCTAGGCCTCTTACACTAAGTAGATCCCAGTTTATATTAGGGAAGTTGAAGTCCCCCATGACAACAACCTCATTATTTTACACCTTTCCCTAATCTGCCTGCATATCTGTTTCCTCAATGTCCTGGTGGCTACTAGGAGTTCTGTAGTATAATCCCATCAGAGTGATTGCACCTTTCTTATTTTTGAATTCTCCCCTTATAGACTCAGTGGACGAGCCCTCCATTATGTCACCTCTGAGTGCGGCTGTGATATTAGTAGTGCCCCCTGCCCCCTTTTTACCTCCCTCTCTATCTTTTCTAAAAGATCAAAATCCTGGAACATTAAGCACCCATTCCTGTCCATCTCTCAACCAAGTCTCTGTTATGGCCACAACATCATAGTTCCATGTACTGATCCATGCTCTAAGTTCGTCACCCTCACCCATAATACTCCTAGCATTCAAATACACACACTTCAAACTGTTCGTCCCATCATGTCTATTACTTTGCTCCTGCCTGGTTTTACTGGCCTTGACATCTGCCTTCCTCTCAATCCCTCCACCTTCCGACCTGGTGCTCTGGTTACCATCCCCCTGCCAAACTAGCTTAAACCCTCCCGAGCAGCATAAGCGAACCTCCCGGCCAGGATATTGGTTCCCCTCCAGTTGAGGTGCAACCTGTCCTTCTTGTACAGGTCACCCCTACCCCAGAAGAGGCTCCAATGATCCAAGAACCTGAAACCCTGCCCCTTGCACCAGTTCCTCATCCACTCATTCACCTGTTCTATCATCCTATTCCTGCCCTGAGTAGCACATGGCACCTGGAGTAATCCAGAGATTACTACCTTGAAGGTGCTGCTCTTCAGCCTGTTTCCTAACTCCCTATACTCACTGTGCAGGACCTCCTCCCCCTTTCTACCTATGTCATTGGTGCCAATGTGCACCACAACCTCTGGCTGCTCACCCTATTCCTTGACAATATTCTGCAGCCACTCTGAAACATCCTCAACCCTAGAACCTGGGAGGCAACACACCATCCTGGTACCTCTTTCGCGGCCACAGAATCTTCTGTCTGTCTCCCTAACTATCAAGTCTCCTATCACTATCGGTCTGCCTGATTTGACCCTTCCCTGCTGAGCCAGCTGCAGTGCCACTGACCTGGCTGCTGCTGTGCCCTGATAGGTCATTTCCCCCCCCCCCCGCCCCGCCCCCCCAAGCAGTATCCAAAAGGGTATACTTGTTGCTGAGGGGTAAGGCCACAGGGGAACCCTGCACTGACTGCTTACTCCCCTTACTTCTCCTGGTGGCCACCCACCTATCTGAAGCCTGTACCCTGGGAGTGACCACCTCAGTAAAAAGTCTCATCTATGAGGTCTTCAGCTTCCCGGATAGTCCTGAGTACATCCAACTCCAGCTCCATTTCCTTGACCTGGTCAGTCAGGAGCTGCAGCTGGGTGCACTTCCTGCAGAAGTAGTCATCAGGGAGACTGTGAGGTTCCCTGACATCCCACATCTTACAGGAGGAGCATTCCACTGCCCTAACTGTCATTCTGCCTACACTGAGTCAAGACTAAGGATTTACAGACACAAAGTAAAGGCTTTACCTGTTCTTACCTGTGCCTTCTTACTGAAACCTGTAATTTTTAAGAGCTGCTCACACTCCCTCACCTAGTTCACTTACTTAGCTTCTCTCGCCAAAGCCTCAGTCGCCCCAGCTCTAACACTGACCACTCCAACAACTCTAGCTTCTTTTTATTGTTGCTGCCGATTAGCTAATGAGCCAATTATTACTAACAATATGCACGTGTACCTCTTTAAGGGTCCTGTTCACTGAAAATGAACACCAAGCACAGAGACTCACCTCTTTTAAAAACTCTCACCTCTCTTAATTTTGGTCTCCTTTCCATAGTGAGAGTGTAGAGAGGATTCACCAGATACCTGGGGTGCTGGGTTTGCCATACAGGAAGAAATAAAGTAGACTAGGCCTGTACTTTCTGGAATTTACAAAATTAAAATTTACAAAATTCTTTTAAGGCTCAGCATGGTGGATGCATTTGAATTTAAGAACATAGGAGCAGGAGTAGGCCAAGCCTGCCCCACCATTCAATATGATTACAGCAGATTTGCCCCAGGATTCATCTTTCAAAAATTCCTCTTTAAGTACCTCCAATGATCTGGCTCTGCAGCCCTCCAAAGAAGAGGAATTCCAGAGATTCACCATCCTCTGTGATTGATGTTTGCCTCTGCAATGAGTCTAGGACCAATCTCAGTCAGGAGTCATACACCACACACAAACAGGCCCTTGGCCAACTGGTCCATGCTGACCAAGATTCCAATCTAAGCTAGTTCCATTTGCCCGCATTTGGCCCATGACCCTCTAAAACCTTTCCTATCTGTGTAGCTGTCTAAGTACCTTTTAAATGTCGTTAATGTACCTGCCACAACCACTTCCTCTGGCAGCTCATTCCATATACTGACACCCTCTGGGTGAAAAAGTTGCCCCTCACCGCCCTATTAAATCTCGTCCCCTCTCAATTTAAAACTATGACCTCTAGTATTGATTCCCCAACCCTGGGAAAAAGACTGTGTGCATTGACCTTATCTATACCCCTCATAATTTTATACACCTCCATAAGATCACCCCTCATTCTCCAATGCTTCAATAAGAAAGTCTCACCTGCTCAACCTCTCTCCCTAACTCAGTCCCGAGTCCCGAAACATCCTCGTAAATCTCCTCTGCACTCTTTCCAGCTTAATGGCATCTTTCCTAATGCAGGGTGACCAAAACTAAACACAATATTCCAAAGGTGGCCACCCAACATCTTGTACAACTGCAACATATCATCCCAACTTCTATACTCAATGCCAGCGTCCTTGTATTTGTACTCTCAGGTCCCTCTGTTCTACAACACTACTCCCAGGACCCTACCATTCACTGTGAAAGCTCCACCCTCATTTGTCCTTCCCAAAATGCAACATTGATATAGATGACAAATAGCAATGGTCCTAGCACCTGGGGAACATCACTAGTCACAGGCCTCCAGCCTGAGAAACAACCTTCCACCATCACCCCTGCTTCTACCATCAAGCCAATTGTGTATCCAATTAGTGAGCTCTCCTTGGACCCCATGCGATCTAACAGCCCTACCATGTGGAATCTTATCAAAGGCCTGACTGAAGTCCATATAGGCCACATCTACTGTTCTGCCCTCATTGACCTTCTTGGTTACTTCTTCAAAGAACTCAATCAGATTCATGCGACATGATCTCCCACGCACAAAGCCGTGCTGACTATCCCTAATCAACCTCTGTCTTTCCAAATGCTTTATACCTTATCCCCTTGAATCCCCTCCAGTAGCAGTCTCAGAATAAGAAATAAGCCATTTAAGACTGAGATGAGAAGAAATTTTGTCACTCAGAGAATGGGGACTATGTGGAATTTTCTACCTCACGGGGTTGTGCAGAGACTCAGTCATTGATTTCTGGATATTAAAGCTACTACTAAATGTTCCCAGCCTTTTCAGGCAGTGCACTCCAAATCCTAACTGCTTGCTGCATAAAATGTTTTATCTTCAAGCTGCTTCCGGTTACCTTGACAGTTATTGTAAATCCCTGTTTTTTTTTTTGGTTATTGACCCTTCAGCCTTTGGAAACAGTTTCACTTTATTTACCTTGTATAAACCCTCTTATCAACTCTTCTCAGACTTCACTGCTCTTGTGGAAAATAATCCCAGTTTCTGCAGTCTATCCAGGCAACTACAGCCCATCCTTGCAACCATTCTAGAAAATTATGGCCTTACTAAAGTGCCTTGCCCAGAACTGGCTGTATAGTCAAGTTGACTATACTATTTGACTATAGTCAAGTATAGTCAAATAGTCAAGCTGAGTTGTTACATCCTAGCTTTGGAATCTTTTGGAGTGCGCACCTGCATTTATAAATCTTATACACTTTATTAATTGCTATGTTATCTATCCTGCCACCTTCAAGGACTTGTGCACAAACACCGACTGGCATTTTTGTTCTTTTGTCCTCTCTAGAATTGTAGTGAGGTGATACATTTTAGTATTATCTTATTCTTCATACAAAATTTATCATCTCACTTTTCTGAACTGAATTTCATGTACCACCCGTTCCCTTTAATCCACTGGCCCTTTTGTGTCTTTTTGAAATCCATTATTATCTCCCTCATTGTTTGCTACAATTCCAAGGGAGATCAATCATACAGCAGTGATCTTTTGCAAACATTCTGAATGGTGCTGTGAAGAAATTGGGAAGTTAGTTGCTGTCTTCAAGAAGGTTTGGAGAATGCAGTGTCATACTGCTTCATCCTCATTTAATAATTATATATCACATAAGTCTAAATTTGTTTGACTACGACATTTTGTTAACGTGACGAAGCTTAGGACGATTTAGATTTTCAATGTATTTACTTGTTTAAAATAGCGAATAAAACTTACAAAGTAATTCTGCCGACTAAGTCTGGTGACTTCACTTGAATCCACAAAGGGATGGGCAAAGCCAAGCCAGGGGATCAGGAAAACTCCAGTGGAGGCTTTACCCCACCATGTGTATGTCATGTTGCCATGCACCAATAGCTTCTGCACAACGCCACCTCTGTGACAATATTTCCACTGAGACATTGAAGTTGCTAATCATGAAAAGAGAACTTCTAGTCAATTATTTCTCATAAACAGGACATGTCTCCTGTTTTCATGCTTCTATGCACCTCAGGTGGATTCAATTACATTCCATTTGACGTGCATTGTCTTCAAGCATCTACATCCTACTTGGCAGCAGATAGTGACTCATTTGTAATCCACTGCTGTCCTCTTTCCTTCTCATGCTCTACTGTGAAAGCAAAAGATTGTTATTCAGAGATACTTGGCTGCAGTGTCTGGACAATGTGATTTTGCCGTATAGGAACTGTAGAATCTATCATTCTAATTTATCCTGTAGTATTTTTTCACCTTCTTGTAACTTTTTGAAATACATTAAGTAACAAACCTAAGTGGGCATAGAATTCAAATTCTTGAATGATCTTTGAACAAGATATGTCTTGGTATTGGAGCCCTCACAAAAAATACAGTACCATAGAATAACAGAATGGTAAAAGCCCAGGAATGTCCATTTGACCCATCTTTTCCACACTAACTCTTTACTCGCCTATGAGTACTTTCTCCACAGCCTTGCAAACTTTCCTTCATCGTGTATTATTGCAATTCCCTCTTGAAGGCTACAATGGAACTATTACACTTCACTCAGTGCGTACACTATTACTCTCTCCATTCTGTGAAAGAATTGACTGCCATAACCACCTACACATATGCACACACACAAACAGAATATTCAAAAAAATAATGAACTTTCCAGTCGTATTGCTCTCTTAAAACTAACTCGGAGGAGTGGCCAATGCACCAACTGAATGTGCCACATACCGTCGGTTAAGCTGTTCCATTTGTTGGATGGAGTTGGACCTACGCAAACCATCAAGCGTAGCGGCTGTTGTGGGTCGTTGCCATGTTGTTGTACGGTTTACATGATCCACGTAAAACACTCTCCCATGGCTATCAATTCGTGCTTCCCAGTCTGGAATTTAACAAGACTTATTGTTAGCTTCTAAGTTTGGAAATCAAAGAATTTAAATTTCATGGAGTAACAAAACCAGAATGTCACAAAAATCTGTAATTTTATAGAAGTCAATTTACTGTTGCAAGTGAAGGAGCATTTCTAATGGGAAAGAAACAATTCAAATGATCCAATATTTTCCATTTGTGGTTATTTTAATACAAGTGATCAATGTGTCAATAAAATCTTTCCGACAGTGTTAAAATATGGCTGATTAAAAAAAATGCTATTTTCTAAATGAGGACATATATTAAATAGGGTATCAAATAAAGTCCCATAATCCACAAATGGAGCCAAGAAACTGATTGGAAAAACATTTCCAGCAGCCTTCTTGTGTATTTAGGGTTGATTTAGTCCTTTGCCCCCTTTTTTTGCTACTATGGTGATGTCCTTTAACAGATGTAGCATAGGAGAACTGATCATTATACTGAGAGAGACTGACCAGAACTCCAGGGCATGATCGATAGAAAAAGAACACAATACAACGTTTCAAGAAGGTAACTAATCACCACTTTCTTGAGGATAACTAGGGATGGGCATTAAATGGCGATCTTGTCGATAAGGCCTAAACCCTTGTTAATGAATAACAAAGTACACGTTTAAACTCGTGAATCTCACTCACTCTGCTCTGCATCAAAATGTCCTGAATAAAAACATGCTGGAAAAAAAAATCAGCACTTTAGGGAGCATCTGTGGACAGAGACAGAGTCAACATTTCAAGTTGAAGACCCTTCATCGTGTATTTGACCTGAAACTCTGCTTCTCTTTGCACAGGTGCTGCCTAACCTGTGGAGTTTTTACAGGACTTTATTATTTTTATTTTAGATTTCTGACATCAGCAGATTTTTTTTTGATTTTCAAAAAATATCCAAAACTGACAGAGCGAAAACAATCAGTGTTAAAGGAGTGGGGGCGAAATTAGACACTAAGTTGTCATTAAGGCACCTCTAGGAGGTTTCAAACCAGACTGTCCACCTTCTTGAATGCTGCAGGAAATCAGGATAAGGGTATAAATACAAAGTAACATACCCCAGAATTCCAGAGTTTACATCAATTACACATCTGAACAAGTTCATGGATACATGTGATCAGCTGATAACTTGAATGGTCTTAAAAAGCCATTTGTTCCCTTTGACACCAACAATATGGAGGGAATCTGGTTAATCAGCAATTAGCTCCTAAGCAACTTTATATACTGATTTCCACATAAAGGAAAAACTAGTACTGGCTTTTACAAAATAAGAAATGTATTTCAGGATTTTCTGGCAATTGTTGGCTAAGAATTAAGCAAGTTTGTAGGCAGTTTCTGTAGTATTAGTATAGAACATTTGATTCTCCTGATCAACAAAGTAGTTCTGAGATATTTTCCAGTCTGAGGAATGAAGTTTACCTATTTCAATTTGCAAGTATCACCCACTGAAACAGCAGTCTGATTTCTTATCAGTTTCTCTGCAACCTTTATAAACTTAAGAAATTAGCTGAACAGTTTGAGGCTCATATTTATATTTTGAAATCAAATTCAAAGATAGGTCTTAAATTATCATATCTTCAAAAAGAATATGTAGCGATGTAACCAGACTGCACAGGAAAAAAGGTACCCACACTGCTGGGAAAGCTTGATTTTCTGTCTGCAGTCCTATTGTGACAAAATACCATGATTTAAGGATTGCATCCAAAGTAATGAGGAAATGGAGCTAAAATTTGGCAACCTTTATGCAAAGGATTGAATGCAGCTGTTCAAGATAGTTTAGATTTTAATCCTGGAAATCATGCTTAATTCATTGCTGACACACATATAATTGAACAATGATGTCCCAGTCAACATGCTGGTTTTTGAAAGATGTCTAGCAGATTTAAACTATGAATGCTCTGATTATACAGAAAAAGATAATGGAAGCAGGGTGCTCTTGGACACAGGGTCCACAATAACAGAATAGGAGAAGAAATGCTTTGAACCCCCAACAACTTTGAATAAATTATGCTGACCGTCATCAACCATCAAATCACTGTTTCAACAGAGATAGAAGACAGGCATATGCCAGATGGTAACGTAAAATAATCATGTCACGTTCTCCACATTGGCAGAAGAGGTGAGGATGAATAGATCTGTGCTCTCATTCCAAGAACTAAGTTTTGCAGACCATTACTCACAAAAAAATTGATAAATGCAATATTGGATTATAAATGTACCTCCTGCTTCCTTTTTCAGATGCTGATACAAGAACCAGGGGTTCATAATTAATTTCAAAGCAAATGGTAGACTGGGGCAATGAAAACATTACTCACACTGAGCTTTAGATCAGAGGCTAGCGACTTGGAACAAATGAAGAGTAATTCGCCCCGAGGAAGAACTTGAACTCAAAGCGAGTAATAAATAGCATAAGAAACAGGGATAGTTCAGGGCAAAAGGCTCTGGTGTAGGACGCAGCCACTCTGAGTGGCCCTCATCAAGCTTCTTATGCAGAAATATTTTAACTTATCACATTCCAAAAAGACTGATTGAATACATGGACAGTAAGGAGATTCATACACACATTGTTAGATTAAATATTACCTATTAAATACAAGTATTAACAAAATAATAAATATACATTGTTGAAATTTTTATGGGAATCATTTTCCACCCTTCAGTTGCTTTTATGGAGACAAATAGGCTGTACCACAGAAATACCAATGTGCTCAGTACTATCATAGGGTTTAAAAGATAGGAAAGAAATTTCATGCAATGTGGCAAACATTTTATTACAAAAATGGGTTGTTGTTTCGTGGCACAGCCAAAATTCGGAAGAGGAAATATTTGCAGTGCATTGATAAGCACGTTCTTTGTATACATTTATGAATTTGCTCGAGGTATCTAACTGAGGAAATCTTCTCAGCATGTCTCAATCACAGAAAACTCATAAGAGGTGGTGATTGAAGAAGGGAGTTCCAGAGATTGAAAAGCATTGGACGTGATTGAGATTTTCTAACACCTTGTGCCTGATTTTTCTTGCTGATTGTCTCATATGTTTGTTGGAGAATGAAGCAGGCAACGGATATTGATTACAGGAACACTGACTTCTAACTTCCAACTGTTGTATATGTTGCAGCATCACTAAACTCTGTCAGACCTAAATCTATAGAATTAATATCGGAGATGAAATGGACCAGTAATTTAGTAAATAGAGTAATATTTGAAGGCATGGAGTAATAGCAGAAGGCATGAGTTTAAGAAAAGCTCCCACAGGGATCTTACAGATCTGGCCTTCTGTGTGTTATATTTCTTTTGGCAATTTCTTACAACATTTTATTTTACAAATTTAGCTTCTTGTACATTTATTAGGTTCTAAGAGATTTCCATGAACGTATTTACTGAAGAAGGTTTATGATGATGATCTCATCTGGGCTCAATGGTATGTTGTGTTAAGGATTTGCAGATTCCTTCCACATACCTAAGCCATTAGAAGAAGTGTAACTAGTTCCTTATGGCAACACACACCCAGGATAATTCCACCTGCAGGTTCATGAATTATACTAAAATCTGTGACAAATTGCAAAGACGTTCCTTTAGCAATGTTACCGCTGATCTTTTGGTAACAAACGGGGGTAGAAAGGTTCAATAAATGCAAAGATGGAAAGCAAATGTGAGAGTGATTGGATTTTTAATGTATGCTATTACATACATACACACAGACACATACACATGTACACATATCCAGATATGTATGTAGTGAAGACATGAGAAATATTAATTTTCACAAAGTGTGGAATAGCAGAACATCTTCAAAAATGAAGACAATGAATTTACAGAATGCATTTGGTACTGTTTTTGAGAACAATGCTGTAGAAGCAACAAGGCAACATAATTTGGTGTGGTTAACTTTAACACTTGAGTCAAGAGTGAGAAGTGAGAATCGGAAACCAAGTTTGAAAGGTTTGATAAATAAACTGATCAGCATTTGAATTCACTGCTGTCTGCTGAGAGTTAATCCCACACAGGTTACAATCTGTTGGCATTAAATGATACTGTCTTAATAACTGAGGAAAATTAATTGTAATTAACATGCACAACAAATGTGACTCCAAACTTAGGAGCATTATTGGAATTCAGTCAAAAATCTTTAGACACAAGACTATCCCTTTACTCAGTGGCACCATTCTTGATTAATTCCTAACATCACACATTGTACTCTGGTATAGGATCAGACATAGATCCCTCAAAGAGCACAGAAGACCTTACATAAGGACATAGAGGTAGAGAGAAAGAGAGGATTAAGGATGGAATTCTCAAATTTAGGGCCTTTGCACCTAAGGGCGTAACCAATGGGAAGCAATTAAATTCAGGGATATTCAAGAAGCTAGAATTAGAAAATCATAGATATCTTGGATGGTTATAGAACTGGAGAGTTTGCAAAGATATGGAGTCATGAGACCATTGATTGATTTGAAAACAAGCATGTGGTTTTTAAAATTAAGGCATCACATAACTGGGAATTATTGTATGTCAGCAAATGCAGAGACATGGGGAATGGAACTTGCCATATTAGGACATGGGCAGCAGAGTTTTGATTGTTTACACATACGAAGAGTTGAACAGGAAGATCAGCCACGTGCGGGTTAGGTGAATTGAATCCAGTGCACCATTGGGGTACACAAACATTTCTAGGCTGTATTATTTTATCAGTAACTATGTAGGTGGGCAGGATATTATTAGCTTGTTATTTCCAATTGAACTGAAAGGTTTAAACATCTACATCTACATACATCTATTCGGATTTAAAATTATATTCAATCAGCATTAATAACAGGTTTTTCCCAATGGGAAAATTGATCCTCAGTACATTGTGCAACAGTGAACCATCAGCATTTTGTGTTATGTGTTCTTACCCATGAAAAAGTTAGGACTACTGCCAACCCTTCATATATATTAATGACTTGCATTTGGGTGTAAAGGGCACAAATTCCAAATCTGCAGGTGACGCAAAATGTGAAGGCACAGTGAAATGAGAGGAGGATAGTGAAAGACTTTAAGGAAATAATTAATTTGCACTTTGAATTTAGTGCATTCAGTGCTGATGATGTGCTCTACACTGGAGAAGCTAAAGGCAAATTGGGTGACTCCTTTGCAGAACAACTCTATTCAGTCAGCATGGGTGACCCTGAGCTTCCAATTGCCTGTCACTTTAATTCTCCATCCTACTCTCACCTTGACCATTCTGTCCTTGGTCTCCTATGCTGCTTCAACAAAGCCCAACATTAGCTTGAGCAATGGCATTGCATTTTTCAATAATTTCAGAGAACCGGCTTCTCCAGTTTCAGAACCGGCTAGTTTTGATGCAAGATAATCATTAAATACGTTTTTATTTCTCTCTCCACAGATGCTGCCTGGTTTACTGGGATTTTCCAGCATTGCCTTTCATTTCAGATTTGCAGCAATTGCTGTGTTTCGTATTTGTTTTTCTCTCTCCTCTGTTATCATTCAACTCCCCTTAGTTAGACCTCCTCCAGACATGTTAGTTGGAATTACCAAGCCTTCATCACCCACCCTCAGTTATTCAGACTCACTTGGTCACCGCACTATCACAAATATTGCGTTTGCTTTCCCTATCCCTTCTCTGCAAGTGAAAATACTAGTTTTTTCTAGTTCTGTTGCTAGGTCATGGACCTCATACCGTAACTCTATTCCTCTTTCCATAGATGCCGTCATTCCTGTTCATTACTTCCAGCATTTTCCCTTTTTATTCCAAGAGGTACAGAGAGGCTGGAGGAATGGGTTGCAGATTAAATTTATTGGTGAGAAATGTGAAGGGTTACATTTTCTTGGAAAAAAAAATTGAGAAGAGGCCAAATAAACTAGAGGGCACAATTCTAAAGGGGTACAAATGCAGAGTGATTGGGGGATGTACGTGTACAGCTCATTGAATGTAATGGAGCAGGTTGGCAAAGTGGTTAAAAAACATACAGGATAGTGAGCTTCAAAATTGGAGTGTAAAAACAAGGAAGTCATAATGGACCTTGTTAAAACTTCAGCCATGACTGGAGTATTGTGGCCAATTCTGGCCACCACTCTTTAGGAAATATGTAAAGGCTTTAGAAAGGGTGCAGAAGAGATTCATGGAGCCATACAGCATGGAAACGGGCCCTTCGGCCCAACCCATCCATGCCGACCAAAATGATTCCAGCGATGAGGGACTTTAGTTATGTTGATCAAATGGAGAAGCTGAGATTGCTTTCCTTTGAACAGAGGAAGCATTCAAGTAGAGATAACGGAAGTATTTAAAATCAGGATGGATTTAGTAGACAGAAAGAAATGGTTCCCATTGGCAGAAGAGTCAGGAATCATGAGAAATATAAAGAAGGGTGGGACAGAGATGCAGCAGAGCAGCACAGTAGCCCAACTGGTAGAGCTGCAGCCTTGTAGTTCCAAAGGCACGAGTATGTAGAGTTTGCACATTTTGCACGTTCCTCCTGTGACCACGTGGGTTTCCTCTGAGTGCTCTGGTTTCCTCAAAAATTCTAAATATCTGTGGGTTGAGAGGTTAATTGGTCACTGTAAATTACTCCTAGAGTGTAGGTGATTTGTGGAGTCTGGTGGAGGTGGGGGGAGGTGAGGGGAGAGTTGATGGGAATGTGGGGAGCGTAAAAAGGTTTAGGGTAGGATTAGTGTAAAAATGGGTGCTTGACTGGTAGAGAGTTGGTGGGCTGAGGGGCCCGCTTCTGTGCTGTATCTCTCTATGACTCCATGAAACGCGATTGGCAAAAGAACCAAAAGTGACATGAGGAGAAAGCTTTTTATGCAGCGAATAGTTAAGGTCTGGAGTGCACTGCCAGAAGCAGTAGTGGAGGCACACTCAATTGTTGTTCAAAAGAAAGCTGAATAAGAATTTCAAAGGAAGTAATTTGCAGGGCAATGGGGGATGCTGTGGAGTGGTCCAGTTGAATTGATCTTACGTAGAGCCAGAACAGATTAGATTGGCCAAAGAGCCTTCTTCCATTTTATAACCATTCTCTGACCCTGTGATGAAACTTGGTACCAGGTGCTATTCAGGACATGTGTATTCATGATCATGCTGACGTGTTTTCTTTCATGCATTCCCAATGACAGTGTGAATCCATATTTTGGGGTAGACAACTAACCACCCTGCATTACGGTTAGTCCTACATTAGTGCCAGAATAAAGAACTTCAATATAAATGCTACAAAGGCTCATGGGAACCTGCATGCAACAGGAACAAACTCTACAGAAATGACATTAAAAATGTTAATTAAACATTACTTCTGAACATCAATTCTATGTGAATATTAGGAAGAACAAATGTGATCATACTAGAAAGTATAAAAAAAAATCATGTAAGTACCTAAATATTTCCTGATCTTTTGTATGAAGCTCTGGTCTGCAGAGACCAGAAGTGTCTCCAGCTATGGCAATGCTCCATAGAAGCTCAAAATCTGTGTAAAATTGCTGGAGATCAGTTCTTATGTATCTACTACTCTGACACCAATTCTTAACCAGTTAGATGAGGATAGTCAGGAATCACTGATAGCCCAAATAGAGAAAAAAATAATCAAATGAATGAGTGACTAAACCTCAGGCAATTGTGCTTTGAGTTAACTTACATCCAAAATGCAAGTAATTTTAAAGCATTTAGTAGAACATAATAAACAAACCTATTTATGTTTTGCCCCATTGATTCAGCTGTCAATAAGAATTGAATAAAATTAAGCAATCCTTAAGTGTGGAGGCTAATTCTCTGGCAGTGGAGCTCCAAGCTCTGAATCCCATCACAGGACCTTGTCAAATGCCTTACTAAAGTCCATATAGATGACGTCTACTGCCCTGCCTTCATCAATCTTCTTTGTAACCTCCTCAAAAAACTCAAATTAGTGAGGCAGGATTTTCCCCACACAAAGCCATGCTGATTATCCTTGATCAGCGCTTGCCGTTCCAAATGTACATCCATCCTATCCCTTCATTTTCTCAGGATATCCTCTTTATGTACTCCCTAGTGAGAACTGTGACTCCCTCTCCTCTTTTGCATCCCCCTCTGTCATGTCTGAAACTGCTATATCCTGGGGCATTATGTCGTGGTTGCAGATCTTTGCATTCCATTAATTCTTAATTTTTTTCTGTGGGCAATTTAAATGAATTTTTTGTAGGTATCCTCTGTTCTCTGGCTCATCCTCTGAACTAACTAAATTCAATTTAGTTTACACTTATATCCCACAATTTTTAATCTACGTTCAATGCTTCACTTTCAATACTGTTAATTTCTTTTCAAGCTCAACAAATGCCTAATCATTTTAACTTATTATGCAAATTTTTCATTACTTGCTGAATGATTTTATCTCAGCAGCCTACATTCTAATCTGCCCTTTCAGCTGATACACCCATGACTTCGATTTCTCTCATTTCCATCCTTGCCCTTCCTTTTGTTCTATCCTTATTGATATGTTTTGACTAAAAATGTACGTGACAGTATCAAAAGCATTTGTAACTCTTGTCTGGATAAGTGGTCCAGTAACATAGCCCCCTCATGAACAGCATAGAATGTGAGGACCAAAGAGTTGGTAAATGTGTGCTGAAGGTTTAAATTCACATTTACAGATTACACGTTTTGTTTTCTAATTCAGATAAATCCTATTCAAGGAACAAATGGTCTTTATACAGGATTATGCAAACACACCATCAAAAGCATACAGCTGTTACAGCTTTCACCAAGCAGCCGATGAGACGGAATTTCTTAGAGCTTAGACAATCCATGTGTCTGCCCACTCCACTAACATGTTTATATCCTATTGCAATCTATCATTATCCTCCTTGTAGTTTACAAATTGCCAAAGTTTGTATCATCTCCAAATTTAGACAGTGTGGTTTGCACCCTAAATCTAGGTCATTAGTATTGATCAAAAAAAGCAATGTGACTGATCCTGTGGAAAGTCACTATTCCCCTTCCTCCTGTCCAAAAAACATCCATTCATTACGGCCCTCTGTTGAGTGTTGCCTCGTCAAATTCATATCCCTGATCTCGCTGTACCTTTTACACCATGTGCTTAAAGTTTGCTGTTTCGCTTGTTATATGGCACCTTGTCAAATCCTTCTCTAAGTCCCTGTACACTCCATCACTTGCATTTACCCACATAAACTTTATTTGTTAGCTCACCAAAAAATTCTATCAAATTGGTTAAAATAATATGCCCTTAACTATTCCATTCTAGTTTGCATTAGTTAACCCGTTTATTTCCAGGTGACTATTAATCTTGCTCTGGATCACTGTTCCTTAAAGACTTCACACCACCGAGGTTAAATAGACTGGCCTGCAGTTGCTGGACTTTTCCTCGTTCTCTTTTTTGAAATAGTAAGAAATATTTCATGGCTGCTGCTGGAGGACTGGAGTATAGTAAACGTTTCTCCGCTACATTGGCGACTGCATTGGTGCTGCTTCCTGCACCCATGTGGAGTTCATCAGTTTCATCATCTCAGCTACCAACTTCCACCCCGCCCTCAAATTCACTCGGTCCTTCTCTGACACCTCTCTCCCCTTTCCTAATCTTTCTGTCTCTATCTTGGGAGACACCTCTTCCCATCCTGTCACTAGCAAGGATGCTATTCCCTTCTCTCAGTCCCTTTGCCTCTACCACATCTGTTCTCAAGATAAGGCTTTCCATTCCAGGACATCCGAGATGTCCTCCTTTTTCAGAAAACGGCACTTCCCCTCCATTGCTATTGATGCAGCCCTCATCTGCATCTCTTCTGTTTCCCGTACATCTGCCCTCACCCCGTTCCCCTCCCTAGACATAACAGGGATAGAGTCCCCCTTGTCCTCACCTACCACCCCACGAGCGTCCGCACCAAACACATCATTCTCCGTGACTTCCGCCATCTCCAACACGATCCCACCACCAGGCACATCTTCCCCTCCTCTCCCCTCTCCTCTTTCCGCAGGGATTGCTCTCTCTGTGACTCCCTTGTCCGCTCGTCCCTCCCCACCAATCCCCCTCCTGGCACTTATTCCTACAACCGTGCTAAGTGTTACACCTGCCCTTACACCTCCTCCCTCACCACCATTTTGGTCCCTAAACAGTCCTTCCAGGTGAGGCAGTCCTTCACTTCAGTGTCATTTATTGCATCCAGTGTGGCCTCCTCTACATCGGTGAGACTTGACACAGATTGGATGATTGCTTCATCCATCCACCATAACAGCCAGGATCTCCTGGTGGCCAGCCATTTTAATTCCACCTCTCATTCCCACACCGACATGTCTGTTCCCTACTGTCAACATTAGGAACAGTACCTCATATTCCACCTTGGTAGTCTCTAACCTGACTGCATGAACATTGATTTCTCCAACTCCCTATAACCACTCCCCTCTGTCCCCCCCACCCCCCACCGACTTTTGTTTTCCCGTATCCCTCTGGCCCCATGACCCCATCTCTTTCCCCTCCCCCATCCTCTTGATCTGCCCATCACCCACACACTCCTCCTTCCGATTCCCCTCCTCACCTCTTTCCCTTTATTCCATGGTCCACTGTCCTCTCCTATCAGATTCCATCTTCTTCAGTCCTTTGTCACTTCCACCTATCACCTCCCAGCTTCTTACATCATTTCCATTCCCCCCTCCCCCACCTACCTATCTTCTCCCCCTTCAGCTGGATCCACCTATCATCTGCCAGCTCTTGCTCCCCCCCTCCCCCACCCTTTTATCCTGGCTATCTTCCCTCTTTCTTTCCAGTCCTGAAGAAGGGTCTCGACCCAAAATGTTGACTGTCCATTTCCCTCCATAGATACTGACTGACCTGCTGAGTATCTCCGGCATTTTGTGTGTTGTATACTAAATGTTAACTGTTTTTCTTTCCATCAATGCTGCCTGACCTGTGAGTTTTGAGTTTTTCCAGTATTTTCTGTTTTTATTCCAATTTACGTTGGTAGCTAAACTTTGACATAGAACACAGAACAAAGAACAGTACAGCACAGGAACAGGCACTTTGGCCCCTGATGTCTGCGGCAAATCAATGCCAAATTAAATTAAATCTCTTCTGCCTGAGCGTGATCCATATCCCTCCATTCCCTGCATACTCATGTGTCTAAAAGCCTCTTAAACACTACTGTTATATCGCTTCCACCACCACCCCTGGCAGCCCGTTCCAGACACCCACAAATCTCTGTGTAAAAAAACTTGTCCCGCACATTTCCTTTAAATTTTCTCCCTCTCACCCTAAATGCGTGTCCTCACATGTTCTCCTTGTTTCTTTTATTTCACTGTTCACTTCCCCTCTGATTCTTTTATAATCAGCCTAGTTCTTGCTGGTATTTATAACCTGACTCTTGTCATGAGCAGCCTTTTTATATCTTATCTTTCTCTGTATATCCTTCATTATCCAGGAAACACTGGGTTTGTTTGATCCTTCTTTGCCCCTCATGGGAATGTGCCTCAACTGTACCTGATCCATTGCTTCCTTGAAGGAAGTCTATTGTTCTATCTGTCAATTTTGTTTCCAATTTACCTGGGCCAGTCCACGTTCATCCCATTGAAATTGTCCTTCCTCCACTTGATTATTTTTACTTCGGTTACTCCCTGAAGGTGGCAGCAGATAGGATGATAAAGGAGGCATTTGGGATGTTAGCCTTCATTAGCTGGGGCATAGAATTAAGAATAGGGAAGTTATGGTACAGCTTTATAAAACAATGTTGAGGCAAGATCTGAAATATTATGTGCAGTGTTGTGGTCACCATAGCATAGAAAGGATGTGATTCCTCTGGAGAGGATGCAGAGGAGATTCACCAGGATGTTGAGAAGATATGAAGAGAGACTGGATAAATTGGGTTTATTTTCTTTTGAGCAGAGAATGCTGAAGGGGGACTTGATATGGGTGTGCAAAATGACGAGGTGTATAGATTGGGTAGACAATGGTAAACTTTTCCCCTTTGGTTCACAGAGGAATCTATAATCAGAGGGTATAGGTTTAAGGTAAGAGGTTGAGAGGGGATATTAGGAAGAATTTTTTTCACAAAGGGGGTGGTTGCAATTTGGAATGCACTGTCCGAGAGTGTGGTGGAGGCAGTGGCTCTCATAACATTTAAGAAGTATCTAGACGAGCACTTCAATTGCCAGGGCTACGGACCAAATACTGGTAAATGCGATTAGAACACAGAACAAAAATGCAATTTGTATAGATAGGTACCTGATTGTCGGCATAGATATGGTGGGCTGAAAGGCCTGGTTCTGTGCTGTGTGACTCTGACTCTATTCCTCCTTCTCCCTTTCAAAGCTAACCTAAATCCTGTTATGTTATGATCACTATCTCCTCAATGTTCTCCAATTGAATCTTTGTGCATTTGACACCTTTCTTCCCTAGAACCAGATCCAGCAATACCTCTGTCCTCATTGGACCAGAAACATGGAATTCTGGGAAATTATCCTGGACACATTTCAGAAACTCTTCACCTTCTCTGCCCTTAACACTGTAGATCAAAGGGGAAGAGACAAGCAAGGTTAGTACATGTATATATTTACTCCATTTGCCTGGACGAATGCAGCTTCAACAACACTCAAGAAGCTCAACACCAGAACATAGCAGCCCATCCACAACTGTTCACTCACTCCACCACTGAGGCACAGTAGCAGCAGTTTGTACCATCTGCATGATGCACTACAGCAACTCACCAAGACTCCTTTGACACACCTTCCAAACCCATGACCTCTACCAAGGACAAGGGCAGTAAAAGCATTGGAACACCACCACCTGGAAGTTGCCCTCCAAGCCACACCCCATCCTGATTTGGAAACATATCGCTCTTCCTTCATTGTCAAAATCATGGAACTCCCTCCCTAAGAGCATTGTGTGTATACCCACACCTCGAGGACTGCAGCGGTTTAAGAAGGTAGCTCACCACCACCTTCTCAAGGGCAATGAGGGGTGGGAAATTAAATGCTGACTCAGCCTGCAAAGCCCACATCCCTTAAATGAATTAAAAAAACAATCTTTCTGACTTATTTTGCTTTATTTTGATGTTTTTAATTATTTCTTAGTTTACTTCCTAATTATTTCCCAGTAAATATCAAAAACATTTAACAACTTAATGAAACCTTGATACGATTTGACAAAAGTTGATGTTCCACTCTAGCCTTGCCTCCTGTAAAAAGCTGCCAAAGCATTCTGGGGGCACTGCCTTTGACATACTCACCACTGAAGCCACCTCAGTGGATGCCCCTGGCTGTGGAAGGTCACCTTATTTGGCGCATATGGGCAGCTGGGCATCATAGTTGCTTTGTCCAGGCAGTCTAGACTCAATATCCCACTAACTCAAGTAGATTCTCACAATTCCATGAGACTCAGATCTGTCCAAAGTTCATCCCTCAATGAATATACATGTGGAATGTGTGGGATTTTCATTTATGTAAAATAGTTGCATTCATGCAAAATGTGATTGCGCACTCTTTAAAGAGTTTTTGAGTGACATGGCTAGTTGCTACAATTCTTTTGTCTATGGAAATTTAACAATGAAACAGATGATGCATCTCCCTTTAAGATGCTATAATGAAATGTGAAACTTTGACTCAAATTAAATACCGAACTGACAAGGAAATACATTGGCACTGAACTGCTGCTCTTGCATTATGCATTGTTCACAGTTTATAAAACTGAGAAAGCTTTCAGTGATAAAGACTCTTTAAAATGTTCAAAATGAAGACCCATCTGACTTAAGCTGATCCAACAGAATGTACTGAAACTAAACACAGAATTGTTGCTGACATCTTGTAGGTAATAAATAAGGAACAGGATGTGATTTCTTCAGCTCAAATGACTTCATGAATTGGATGCAAATCAAGACCAGAGGTTTAAAGTGAAAGTGAACAGTACTAGAATTTAGTGATTTTATTCCCATGTCTTAGATATAATGAATTTAAGGAATATAAGAAAGTAAGAAACAGGAGCAGGAGTAGGCCAATTGGTGCCATTAGCCTGCTCCTATATTTCACATGGCTGACACTATCTTGACTCAATAGCACTTTCCTGCTCTCTCCCCATTCACATCCCTGTGAGAGAAGAAATCCATCATCATCTCCATATAATATGGGTGTCCACTTATTTTGAAGCAATACCCACTGGTTCCAGATATCCCTACTAAGGGAAACATCCTCTTAGCATTCACCCTGTCAATCCACCTCAGAATTCTGAAAATCAAAAACTCTACATGCTGGCAATCTGGAATAAAAACAGAAAGTGTTGGAAACACTTTAGCAGGCCAGGCAGCATCTGTGGAAAGAGAAATAGAGTTAACATTTCAGATGAAATAAACTTTATCTTTGACTTGAAATGTTAACTCTGTTTCTCTTTCTACAAATGCTGCCTGACCCCTCAGAATGTTGTATGTTTCATTCTTCTGAGCTCCAATGTGTATAGGCCAACTATTCAACCATTCTTCATATGTCAACCCTTCATCAAAGGGATCCTCTTGTGGACCTTCTCTGCATTGTCTTCAACGCAAACACGCTTCTTTAAACGTAGAGAATAAAACAGCACATAATACTCCTGGTGCGGTTTTACCAACACCCTGTAAACTTAAATTAAAACTTCCCTATTTTTATACTCCATTAGTTTTCCGAATTACTTCCTGTCGCTGCATGCTAACTTTTTGCTTCATGTACTAGGAGACTCAGATCCCTTATATTGCAACAGTTTGTAGTCTTGTTCCATTTCAAACATACCTTACTTTTTCATTCTCCCTTTCAAAGTGGATAACCTTATATTTCCTTGTTAGATTTAATGTTTAAAGTCCACAGGCTTGTTTCAATATTCTATAGTTTTTTTTTTACATGTTTGCCCCAAAACACTGCAAAAAGCTACAAAACATATTTAGTTATTCCATTTTTTGTCACTGACATAAATTTTAGCCTTTCATCTTTCTTAATGTTAATTTAAAAATCTTGCGCAAGTGATTATTAAATTCATTTTCTTCCCTAATAAACCACCACAAAGCAATGTTAGCTGAAAAGGCGCTGTGTTCTAGAGTCATTGCAGGCAATTAATGGCTTGGTAAATTAACAGGGGCAAAAAGCATCGCATAATGCTCCCACTGCTCAACTTTTTAAGTTGGCAGAGATATCAAACATGAACATTTGACAAAAGTCAATTGATACTTCAAAAATGATTTCGGAATGAGGTTTCCGCTGCATGAATAGAAATGATTAAAACGGGTGGGAGGTAAATTCAAAAGAACTCCCACTCGCTCCTGAAGAAGATGCTTACGGAATGTATTGTTCCCAAACATCCCAGCAAATGAGATTCAAAAGGACATGTGCAGACAACTTCAAAATAGAATGCAGAATTGATAAACAGTTCTATGATTAAGAGCAGTCTATGATTAAAATTTAAAATAAAGTTAAATTATTTTTGTTATTTCAGAGCAACATTAAACATGAATCATTTGACATGATATTTCATAATTCAGTGTGATTTCCTTTGTAAGACTGAATCCCTGTGGTCTCACTTCTAAAGGATAAGAAAGAGAAGCAGGGGACAGGCCATATAGCCCCATGAGTTTGCTTTGCCATTCAATTAGATTGTGGCCAATCCTATGCTTCAAATCCACTTTGCTGCTCAATTGCTGAATCTCTGATCCTCTTGGTGTCTAAAATTGTATTTGTCCCTGCTTAAACAAATGTACTGAAAGAAGCAGCTACATTGGAATGATGTGGATCAAGGATACAACATGACTCTGAAAGGCCATAAAGCTTTTCCTCCTTTTAAAGGGGAAATAAGTAGCCTCCTTTCTTATAACCACCCTATCCCAAGAAAATGTGCAAAAATAAATCAGGTCTTTAAAGCTAAATATGTAGATCTCCAGAGAATGCCTGAAAATGACATAATGTCATCTGAAACTTGTAGCCAATTTCAGAAATTCAGAGATCTCTTAGGTCTTTCATTATGTTGGCACCTGACCTTCAACGGGATGGGCAACAGCAGACATCCTTGGAAGGCTTCACTTTTGAGTGAGATCAGTTCAGCAAGTTTCCCATCTACCCTTGTATAGGTACAGATGTTAAATCTCCAACCTTCAGTTGTGAAGGAAGGTTTTTGACCTTAAACATTAACGCTGTTTCTCTGCCCATGGATGCTGACAAACCTGCTAAATATTTTCTGATTTTATTAGCCATAAGTTAGTTTGAGAGCTGGAGCTGACATTCTAGAAATAAAAATCTAAAATTTGACTTTGCTCTCTGACATTTTCTTGCTTCTCTGTGCTGCACCAGATGTGAGGCATTTTCAAGTATTATTAGAGTTAACCTAAAATAGTGGAACTAAATTCCCAACTCTGATAATCTTCTACAATTTTATATAAGATTGTAGCTTACTCTGTGCATTCCCCAAAGTTACAATTGGTACAGATCTCAAGCTTCTGGCAAGCTTCATGTAAACAGACTGCATTGGAGATGTGGAGCATCCAGTTTTGTATCAGGTGCTGGAGATCCGTTAAACATTTGTTTCATCTTCTTGACTTTTTACCAGTACAGGAAAAAGTTTAAGCACTTCTCTCGAGAAGCTGAGGTAAGCTGTCAGCACCCCCTGCTCTTTATTGGCAATCTCTATAATTGTAACACTTCTTCATTTATAACCTCCATGGTGGTGGAGCGGTGAGAGATGGAAGTCTGAGAATGGAATAAGGAATATCCATGAAGTCAGCCCCTGGATCCTGTGCTGAACTGTATGTATATAAAATATGAAACCACTGAGCCAATGCTAAATCTATGCACGTCCTTGGTCAGATTTAGTGAATATTGCATTCACCTTAGGAAAGACAGCCACAGCTCGCAGTTTCTGATCTATGGAGTTCTGCTCTTAAGAATATTGAATAAGTTTTATAGTCACTAGAGTATCAATGTCATTCTTGGTGGAGGATTCAACACCAAAAACCTTTGACAGCTTTGACAGATGGAGAATAAGAGGAAGGGCATGTCATCTGTCAAAGGCTTGCAAAGGAGTTTTACGGGTGGGGCTTGTTCTGACTCACACACAGCACCCTATTATGTTGTTCAAAACCCTGCTATCAAGCTCTGGGGCCATTTGAGCTAGCAAGATTGGCCTGCTGGTTCTAGAAGATCTTGCCAAGATCTGGCTCTGTAAAATTTCAGGTAGAGTGCCATTGTAATAGTGGGTTTGATGGTGCAGGAAGGAGCTTTAAAATGTTGAGATTAAGGGAAAGATACCACTGAGGTGTTTGAGATTAATGGTGGAATTACTAAAGTTGTTGGCAAAATAAACTTTACTCTGGCGGCGAATGCAAGGATAAGGGGCATAACATTAAATGTTGGTCATTCAAGTATAATATCAGGAAACACATCTTTACACAAGAGGTAGTAGAAATTGTGAGCTCTCTCACTTCCAAAAGAGAAATGTTCTGAAAATGATTTGATGACTTTTTGCTTACTTTTCAGAAACATTTAAAAATGATTAAATATTGAAATAGAAGATAAAAAATCCAAAATAATTTTAAAACTCTTCAAAACACCTCTAAATAATTAAAAACATTTAAAAAATCTAATAATTAAAATATATTATTTACCTTTACTTCCCCTTCTTTCTTTCAGCCCTACAATCCCCATTCAAATAAATGGGCTCATGGTTCATGGGCCAGGTAGATATTGGGCAATCTCAGTAAGCTCCTATCCTACCACAAGGCTCTATGAATAGTAAGTTAGGAACTTCAGCCTTTTAGACTGCTTGCCACATGGCCGAGGGCAAAGAATGTACCCTCATAAAGGTGAAGAAGCGTACCCTGCAGTAAGCAATTCTGATGAAAGGTCGACGCATGAAACATTAACTCTCTTCGCTGATGCTGCCTGACCTGTTGAGAACTCCCTGTGTTTTTTTAAAACTGGCAACTATTCTGTAAATAATGGTTGATCCCTTTGTAAAAAGTACTGGTGTGGGATCCTTCCTGAAATCAAAGGTGAAATTAGTCATGAGAGTTTAAGAAAGGATGTTAGTTGGAGCACTGAGAGCAAAATGGCAGTACTGGCACCAAATCATCATGCAATTGATTAACATGATGTGTTTGTACTGTATTCTTCCAGATGGTTGTATGTGCTCTCTAATGACCTCAACATTATGGCATCTGGCCTGATTTTCCCCACAGATGTACGTGTACTGTGAACTCCCTTCTGGAGTTAAAAGGCACCCTAATGCCCCATAATGGCCAGCAACAACCTCAATGTTTCAATAGTCAGCTCAATAAACAAAAACATATGAAAAGCAACTTTACATAAAGGAACAGGTTCGTAAATGCTGTTTTGGGACTGATGCTCAGCTTCAAAATCTATTTCATTACACTGGATTTTGAATTACATTCAATACTTTGGAAGTAAATTCCACAATTTTCTGTGTAGACTGAAATTATGTGGTTTTCTGTGTGGAAATGAAATACTACAGTTCGCAAGAATACACTGGAACATAAATCTTTCATTACTCATATCATTACTACATCTAATATTTCACCAACTGTATGGTAGGGAAAAATTAAAGTAGATATATGTGTATATTTCTGCACTCTGCTCTTTAAGTCATTTTTGAGTCACTGGTTGTGTTACATGCACAGTTGCTACTAAAATAACTTATCATGACAATCTGCCAGATTCAGACAAGGTGATTTCTGTCACCTAGGGGAATGGAAGCAACATACGCTTTCCATGTTGAATGGTAACTGTCCTAGGAGGCTGGATGATGGATACATGTTGTCAACCAATGGAGAGTGAAATGGAGGAAAGAGCAGCACACATGAACCAATGCCAGGATCCAATTATACAGAGGATGATGAATTTACCAGTTTACCTAGTAATTAACAGCAATAGCTTATGCATGATTTAAAGGATGACAACCATAAGCATATTCAATTATGCTACTTTCCTTGACTGTATCCCTCAGACAACATAAAACACTCAGGAAAATGAAAACATATTTCACATGCCTTGACCATGTGGAATCCAAGCAAATGATATCTATTCTAAAGATCGCCACTGAGTAAAATAAACTCACATCAGAAAATTTAGGACTTCCTATCTTAGGAGCAGAGCTCGGTTATGAATTGTACTCATATTTGAGTTCCGAGGTCCTATGTAGATGTGATCACCAATTAATGCAAAACAGACTGATGCATTTGGGGTGAATATTTTTTCCATAATAGAACAAACTGCCTAGTCTTAAGATCAAACAGCCACTTTTGCAGATTTTATTCATTTTGTTTGCAAAAATGTGTTGTATTTTACCAAACATACAATTTGATAATTTGTGCATAACATACATCCTCTGAAATATATAAAATATTGTGACATATTTAACGAAAGAAATGGAAGATTTTGATCTTTGTTTAAATAGATTTCTTGTGAAGAATTGCAAGCTGTTTTATTCACTATCAAATTTATCAGTTCAAATTATCTTTTCTCAATTGATTCAGAATGAATAAAATCAATACGCTTCCTAAACTGATACCACAACAGAATGATTACAAAGAAATTAAAGCTTACTGGGAGGAAGGGGCTCATCGATGGTAGGGTAACGGTTGCCGTCTTGTCTCAAAGAAGGCAGATGATTTATTGTCTGAGCACAGTGTGGTAAAGGGATATCACCTACAAGAGGAAAAATGTATTTAAAAAATCATTTTGCTTTACATTAGAGCAATAAACTATTAAATATTTTTTCTGTCCCGATAATGATGAAAATAGTTGATGCAAATGCAAAGCTGGGAAATTATATTCGTGCTGAATTTTAATAACAATAGGCTCAGATTTTGTGGTCAATGGCAAGACATCTGTGCTCACCACTGACCTAAGAAGAATGACCACACTTACCTCGCATAGACCTCAAAAGGGCAATTGGAAAAAATTGGCTCCCAGCTCAGTGGCAAAGACCCTACAGCATGTAGGGTCTTTCTCACATAAATCCCATCATGTGCAGAAGAGCCAGGGAAAGCCCAAGGAAAAATTGATGAAAACTTCAGTGGTAGGTTTAGCTGTCTGTCAAAGCTGTCAATATTGTATGAATATTTCTGACATTGAGAAGCATTCAAAAATGTTTCAATTGATATTTAAGAAGTGATTAAACATGAAAAAAATGGTTAAATACACTGAAAAGCAAATCAAAAATATTTAAAGAAGCTAAAACAATTCCAAAAAATTCCAAACATGCTTGTAATCATTCCTCTCTATTCAAATGAATTGAGATGCTGTTCATATGCCACATCTACCTTGGCGTGGGTTATTTGTGTGGATGCTCTACAGTAGGAAGTGGGTAATTGCTGCAGTTTTACACTCCCCATGGTACTTCACGAGAGGTCTAATGGCAGACCACTGTCAAGAAAGTGCTGCCAAGCTGTTCTCAGTAAGTTTGGGAATCCTCAACTTGCAGGCACTTACACATGGGAATGTAAAGAATTCCATACAAATCCATCAGAACTTCCCTGAAAATTTGAGAGCATTAATTAGTAAAGGAAATCACATTCTGTCAGTGGGATTGGTACGAGAGACTTGGAGGTCTGTAACATGATACCATTGTTTAAAAAGGGAGCAAGGGTTAAACCAAGTAACTACAGGCCAGATAGTTTAACTTGGGTGGTGGACAAATTATTGGGAACAATACAAACCTTCTTATAGAAGGGCACAGATTAATCAGAGGTAGCCAGCACAGATTTGTTAAGGGAATATTGTGCCTGACTAATAATTGAATTCTTTGTGAAGGTAACAAGGAGGATTGATTAGGGTAGAGCATTTGATATAGTCTATAAGTTATGCTAGAACTGCAGACAACAGTAATTAGATAACTGCTAGAGTACTGTGTCCAGTTCTGGTCACAACACTAAAACACTAGATGATGGCCCTAGAGAGAGTGCATAGGACATTTAAGAAGGTATTGTCAGAACTGGAGAACTGGAGCTATGGGGAAAGATTAGATAAGCTGGGGTTGTATTTTTTGAAAAAAAAGGGGATGAGGGGAGATTTAAATGAGATGTACAAAATTATAAGGGGCCTGGTTAAAGTAACTAGGGAAGGCCTAGATCTCTCAGCAGATAAGACAAAAAGCAAAGGGCGCAGATGTAAAGTAATTGGTACAGGGATTAGAGGGGAGATGAGGGAAAATGTTTTCACTCAGAGGGTGGTAGGTCCTGGAACTCACCGTCCCAAAGGGTGGTGGAAGCAGAGTCCCTCAACACATTTAAACAGGATTTGAAAGTGTACCTTAAGAGCTGTGACCAGCAGGGATACAAATCAAGATCTGGGAGGTAGGCTGGGGATGGGCAGCTCATTTTCAACTGGCAGAGGCAACATGATTCAAATGACCCATATTATATATTTTCCATGATTCTATAATTTTGAATCAGTCAGTCTCATCTAACAAATTATTTTCTTTTCAACCAAAGGAATGAGGGTGGTGCCTATACGGAATGAGCTTCCAGAGAAAATAGTTGAGGCGGGTACAAAATGAAATTTAAAAGACATTTGGATGAGTACATGGATAGGAAAGGTTTAGATGGATATGGGCAAACTTGGGGAAATGGGACTAGCTTAGGTGGGCACCTTGGTCAGTATGGACGAATTGGGTGGAAGGGCCTGTTTCCGTGCTGTATTAGCCTATGAATCATAGAAAGTACAGCACAATACAGGTCCTTTGGCCCACAATGTTGTGCCGAACTTTAAACCTCGCCTAAAAGCCATCTAACCCCTCCCCCCCACATATCCCTATAGTTTAAATTCCTCCATATGCTAATCTAGCAATCTCTTGAGTTTGATCAATGTATCTGCCTCCACCACCGCCCCAGGCAGCACATTCCATGCCCCAACCACTCCCTGGGTGAAAAACCTCCCTCTGACATCTCCCTCGAACTCCCCCCCCCCCCCCCCCATTACCTTAAAGCCATGCCCTCTTGTATTGACCATTGGTGCCCTGGGAAAGAGGCGCTGGCTGTCTACTCCATCTATTCCTCTTAATTTTTTGCATACCTCTATCGTGTCTCCTCTCATCCTCCTTCTCTCCAAAGAGTAAAGCCCTAGCTCCCTTAGTCTCTCCTCATAATCCATACTTTCTAAACCAGGCAGCATCCTGGTAAATCTCCTCTGCACCCTTTTCAACGCTTCCACATCCTTCCTATAATGAGGCGACCAGAACTGGACACAGTACTCAAAGTGTGGTCTAACTAGAGTTTTGTAGAGCTGCATCATTACCTCGCGGCTCTTAAACTCGATCCCACGACTTATGAAAGCTAACATCCCATAAACTTTCTTAACTATCCTATCCACCTGTGAGGCAACTTTCAGGGATCTGTAGATATGAACCCTCAGATCCCTCTGCTCCTCCACACTACCCAGAATCCTGCCATTAACTTTATACTCTGCCTTGGAGTTGAGTTTGTCCTTCCAAAGTGTACCACCTCACACTTCTCCAGACTGAACTCCATCTTCCCCTTCTCAGCCCAGCTCTGCATTCTATCAATGTCCCTCTGCAATCTTCAACAATCCTCCACACTATCCACAACACCACCAACCTTTGTGTCGTCTGCAAACTTGCCAATCCACCCTTCTACCCCCTCATCCAGGTCATTCATAAAAATCACGAAAAGCAGAGCTGCCAGAACCTATCCTTGTGGGACACTGCTAGTCACAGCCCTCCAATCTGAATGCACTCCCTCCACCACAATCCTCTGCTTTCTATAGGCAAGCCAATTCTGAATCCACATGGTCTCTGACCTTCTAAAGAAGCCTACCATGTGGAACCTTGTCAAATTAAATTAAATTTTTAAATTAAATTTTATTTACAGCGTGGTAACAGGCCCTTCCAGCCCAACGAGTCTGCGCCGCCCATTTTAAACCCAAATTAAACTACCCGTACGTCTTTGCAATGTGGGAGGAAACCGGAGCACCCGGAGGAAACCCACGCAGACACGGGAGAACGTACAAACTCCTTACAGACAGCAACGGGAATCGAACCCCGATCGCTGGCTCTGTAATAGCGTCACGCTAACTGCTACTAAAATCCATGTAGACCACATCTACTGCACTACCCTCATCAATCTTCCTGGCCACTTCCTCAAAGAACCCTATCAGACTTGTGAGACATGATCTGCCCTTCACAAAGCCATGCTGGCTGTCCCTGATCAGACCATGATTCTCTAAATGCCCATAGATCCTATCTCTGAAAATCCTTTCCAACAGCTTGCCCACCACAAACGTAAGGCTCACTGGTCTATAATTCCCTGGACTATCTCTACTACCTTTTTTGAATAAGGGTACAACATTTGCCACCCTCCAATCCTCTGGTACCATTCCCATGGACAACGAGGACTCAAAGATCCTAACCAACGGTTCAACATTCTCCTCCCTCGCCTCGCGGAGCAGCCTGGGGAATATTCCGTCAGGCCCCGGGGACTTATCTGTCCTAATATTTTCTAACAGCTCCAACACATCCTCTTTCTTGATATCAACATGCTCTAGAACATTAACCTTACCAACACTGTCCTCAGCGTCATCAAGGACCCTCTCCTTGGTGAAGACTGAAGAGAAGTATTCATTGAGGGCCTCACCCACTTCCACAGCTTCCAGGCACATCTTCCCATCCTTGTCTCTAATCAGTCCTACCTTTACTCTCGTCATCCTTCTGCTCCTCACATAAGTGAAAAATGCCTTGGGATTTTCCTTAACCCTACTCGTCAAGGCCTTTTTATGTCCCCTTCTTGCTCTCCTCAGCCCCTTCTTAAGTTCCTTCCTTGCTACCCTATATTCCTCATGAGCCCTATCTGATCCTTGCTGCCTACACCTTATGTATGCTGCCTTCTTCCTCCTAACTAGATGTTCCACCTCTCTTGTCACCCATGGTTCCTTCACCCTGCCATTCTTTCTCTGCATCACCAGGACAAATTTAATCCCCAACATCCTGCAAGAGATCCCTGAACAACAACCACGTCTCTATAGTACATTTCCCTTCAAAAATGTCATCCCAATTTACACTCGCAAGTTCTAGTCTTATAGCCTCATAATTTGCCCTTCCCCAATTAAATATCTTCCTGTCCTCTTTGCTCCTATCCTTGTCCACATCAATGCTAAAGGTTAGGGAGCAGTGGTCACTGTCCCCCAAATGCTCACCCACTGATAGATCTATCACCTGACCCATTTCATTACCTAATACTAGATCTAAAATGGCATTCCCTCTAGTCGGCCTGTCAACATACTGTGACAGGAATCTGTCCTGGACACACTTAACAAACTCTGCCCCATCTAAACCTTTAGTACTAAGCAGGTGCCAATCAATATTTGGGAAGTTGAAGTCTCCCATGATAACAACCCTGTATATTTTTGCCTCCCGATCTGCTCCTCAGTATCCTTGCTGCTACCAGGGGGCCTACAGAATACTCCCAGTAGAGTAACTCCTCCTTTCTTGTTCCTAACTTCCACGCATACTGACTCTAGAGAGGATCCTGCTACATTATCCACCCTTTCTGCAGCTGTAATAGTATTCCTGACCAGTAGCGCCACCCTCCTCCTCCTCTTCTCCCCCCCTCCCTATCCCTTTTAAAACACTGAAATCCCGGAATATTCAGTATCCATTCCTGCCCTGGTGACAGCTAAGTCTCTGCAAGAGCCACAATATCATAGTTCCACATATTTATCCAAGCTCTTAGTTCATCACCCTTATTCCTGACTCTATGAATAATGTTGAAGTGATATTAAGAGCATCACACTGATTTTCAAATGAAAACTACTAAGTGAAAATGCAACACGCCAATGGTTGGGTTATTGTACTGTAGATGAAATGCTGATAATAACATCTTGCAGAAATGGTTTACTGGACAAGACAGAATACTTTGAACTCTTTCATGTCTGTCCTGTTATTGGTCTCTATAAGCACAATTTTTAATAGCATTTAAACCACTTGATTTCCCTAAAACAGTATGCAATAATGCAGCTTCATGACTATATTACAGACTTGAGGGTTCCTTGCCAGACATCACACACAAATATTAAGTGATCTCATAATAGTAAATGGAGAATGTTACAAAAAAGGCGAGTTAACAACTTGCATTTATGTCACGCATCTTTTTCTAGAACCAGTAGGAAAACATCCCAAGATATTTTCAGATATCTATTTTAAATGAGAAGTTTAAGGTTTAGTAAGAACATGAGACTGTGGTGTTATACACAGTTACATCAATAAGTAAAGTCTTGTACCCGTTCGTTCTCTCTGAGTGCAGTTCTGAGGTCAGTGAGATCTCTGCACTTGACCTAGCATTCTGGAACTGGGAAAAAGAAAATATTATATCATAGTTCACACTGCTGTTCATCACCAAGTGTAGACAAATGAAAGATCTTGATCTGAAATGTCGACTGCCCATCTCCCTCCATAGATTCTTGCCTGACCCACTGAGTTCATCTAGTGTTTTTGTGTTGCTAAAGGTCTCCTTACTTTGACTGGCTTGCTGCTAGTCCCCAACTTGGCTCATTTGACTTAACAGGAATGGCAACTTGGAAGAAATACCAAAGGCAATTCGTGCCCGCAGAAACTTAATCATAGCCCAAATCATTACCTTCAGCAGAACAGGGAAAAAGTACTGCAAGTGAAGGAAGCAAGATTTAATGCTTGTGCAGCCAATCAAACAGGTGAGGATTACAATTTATGAATCAGAACATAATTGGAGTTACCTGTTTTTGTTGAACAGAAAAGATTGAGGAAAATGTATTTTCTGATCCAATAAAAATGGACCTGGAATTTCTGAGCATTTCAGGGCATTTCCCTACTTTTCAGCAGGGGATGAGAAAATGTGGAAAATTGCTGGAAATTGCAATTTTTATCATTCCTTAGAGTTTCTGTAGGCTTTCCACTTAAATTAAAATAGGAGATTGGGGAACTGCATAGAAATTCTAACCCATGATAAGCAATTAAAATATTCTGCTCAGTCTGGATCATTTGCAGAATAAAGAGTAAAAACACCATGGAACTAATCCAGTGTGATCTGAAGTATTACATGCCCAGATAGTTTATGAAATCCTTTCCATCTTATACTCTACAGCACTCTCAGGACAACATTTGATCACCAACCAACACCAAGCCTAGCTCATATAACAGTAGTCTTATGTGTAGAGTCTTTAAAATTTTTACATGACTTTTTTGTGTGTATGTTCATTAAGGAAAAACTTAGATTTATGTGGCAATTTATCTGATCACCCAAATTGCTTCGCAGATAGGCATCTTTGAGAAATCCAACCTCTATTCTGATGCAGGAAACAAGGCAGCCCATAAACAGTGACATGATAATGACCAGATCATATATTCACGATGGATAAACGTGGGCCTGGGCTCTATTAGAAATTTCCTGGACTTGATGTAATAAGGTATACTCAACTGTGAGGGAAATAAGACCTCAATTTAACATTTCAGCCTCAAGATGACACTCCAAAAGTCCCGTGATCCTTCACAGTGGAACCAGCATGGATCCTAAGTTCAAATCACTGGAGTTGGTCTTTAACTCACAAGCTTCTGAATCATAGGCTAGAACAGTACCACTGAATCAAAGATGATACCTGCATTAGGATGGAATTTGATTGTGAATGCTGATCATGTGAGTCAGCAAGATGCAGAATAAAACCCTTCATTGATTTGCTCATATGTCTTTGCCCGAGTCTCTCAAGTGTTTTCTATTGTACCATGTCCTCATTGGCCAAGCTGTGGCCATTGAGAACAACATTCACAGTAAATTAGGAACATTTTTTGACATAGGATGATGGCCTCTGGGAACTGATTGACTCTTAACCAATCTTTTTTCAGTAGTGAATGCAAGCTTTCATCTTTCAGTCTGAACTGGAACTGAACACATCTTAGAGTCAAAAACCAATGCAAGATTTCCCATTACTTTTAGTACCTTTACATTAGCTACATAGAAACCTACGTATAATGCAAAGTTAGGAAGTCACCTGATCCAGATGAAACAAATCCTAGTTTGCTCAGAGAATCCAGAGAGAGCAGAAATTTTGACCAGTCTACAAAGATTTTGGTGTGAAACCAGAAAACTGAAGGACAGTCAGTGTAATCACTTTTCAAAAAAAGAAGGCAGAGGGGTAACTCTGGGCTAATTAGTCTAACGTCAGTGATGGGAAAACCACGAGGGATCATTGTAAAGGACAAAATTAATTTTTACTTGGAGAAGCAAGATTTGCTAACCAGCATAGATTTGTTAAATTCAAATACTCTCTGACCAAATGGAATGATTTCTTTAATGAAATTAAGAGAGGGCTGATAAAGTCTGTGCAGTTTTAGTTGTACATGTGGATTTTCAAAAACTCTTTGAAAAAATACAATATAACATTACATTTGAAAAGTAGAAACATATAGTTCTAAATGGCCTGTGTGATTTAGATACAAAATCAGCTAAGGGATAGCAGACAGGGCAGTGGTAAAGAGTTGTTTCTCTGATGGGAGAGAAATATGTCCTTAAGTCCTCAGGGGAACCATTGCTTCTCTTGTTAGACATTAATGAACTGAACTGTGGCTTCGGGATTACAATTTTGTGGAGAATATTAAATTCAGCAACATGGCAGTGGGCAGGACAGTAAAAATCTTTAAAAGGACAGCAATGCACTGCTGAAACGAGTAGCACATGTGATTCAAGGACAGAAGGACCTGGGGTTGATGTGTACCAATCTGAAAAGTTTATGGGATGTCTGCATTAGTAAATAGATACACCAGCTACAAAAAAAAAAGGAAGACATGCTAAACCTTTACATTCAATGACTGGACCTCAATTTATTTTTCATATTTCCTTATGGCATAGGAGGCAGCCATTTTGGTCCATTGAATCTACGCAGTTCTTTGACTTTGATGGATGGACATGAGAAGAGAAATTAGATTCCATGTGAATTTTCAAAATGCAAATAGATAGGTATTTGAGTAGGATTAATTTGGGAAGATATTGGGGGACTAAATAGGATATCTTTTTATAAAACTGGCATAAGCATGATGGGACAAATGGCCTCCTTATGCTGTGAGGTTCTGTCTATTTGCTCCCCTACTCTTCCTGGTCTTCTTACTATTAAGAATGTATTCCAATCAGATTTAAAATGGAGCACCTCATACTTCACCAATTTGAAATCCCACCTACCATTGTTTTGCCAACTCATTTGATTTTATGTCCTTCTGTAACTTCATGCTCTCATCCACATAACTTTTCATTCCTTCTAACTTAAGGTCATCTGCAAATTTAGATACGACACAAATAACTACAAGGTAAGGAGGTGGTCTTTCAATACTGAGGTGCAAAGGAATTTCTTCTCTCAGAAGGTGACAAATCTCTGGAATTCTCTATCTCTTGTGGAAGTTAGACTAAAGAGGAGGTAGACAAATGTTTTGAAAGATCAGGGAAATTCAGGACTATGGGAAATTGGCACAGAAGATGAGTTGATGCTTTGGGCAGATCTGTCATAATCATATCGAAAGGCTTTAGGGCTCATATGGCCTACTCCTGCTCCTACTTTCTTGTGTTCTTCTTGCATTTTTGTGTTACCACATCAATAATTTAAGTTATATGAAGTCAAGGCCACAGTAGAAATCTCCAGATAATGTCACTTTTTGCACCCTGCCAATTGAAGACTTCATCTCCATCTCCTACCTTCTTATTAATCACAGACCCATTCTTGAGTGGTGGGGGGAACACAAGGTTGGTTGGGGTAGGATGTGAATAACGTGCTTCCATTGCATTAGACATGATTCATCACAGTCAAGGTGGTCAATGATAATAGAGAAATAAGGCAGGATAATACAATATTAGGTAGAATTTATTCAGATAAGAACGTTGGTTGTCATGTGCATCAGAAGTGGTTTCTATGGCTACTCTGGAAGTAACTTAACAATGCCACTGTTTCTGCCCCCATGCAAATTAGCATCAATAACAAGGCCACAGTGGCATGGGTACTGCCAGAAGATTTTAATGAGGTAACTTCACCCTGATGCTGCACATTTGAAAGGACTGGGAACAGAAGTCCCAAGCATGCATGGCTAGCCAGCAAAGCAGAGTAAAAGATGTTTGGTCTCCTGTGTCTAGCATATCTCCAAGGAATGAGAAAGATCCCATCATATATCAAATTTCTATAATTTAAAGTGTCTTGACAATGTTTTTCCTATTTACTTCAATAAAAACAACTGATCACAATAAATCACTGCTTTCTAAACAATAGAAATTGCACCAAACGAGAAATAAAAGGCAGTAATAGACAAGGAATAAGCTTGTCAAAGAGATAGGAGAACCATCCACTACCAAAAAAAAACACTAATATACCACTAATATCAGAAATAGACAACCAACAGAAACGCTTAAAATGGTTTGGAAAATGCTTTTAGCAATCATGATTGCTTCTCAATAACCCAAAAGTATAATGCTAAGCAATTAAACGTCACATAATAAATCACATTAAAAATCAATTCCTTAAAAAAATTGAAATCACTTCAATTTTCCTTTCCAGAATCTTGAACCCTTCTTTGGGATTTGAAGCTTGAGTTTTGATATCTTTGCAGGAACTCCATTGACTTCCATGTTCATATCATAGCTGAATCAAGTAGATGTCTACAAACTCAGTGTCATTAGATGACCTGAAGTGTGACTCTGGCCCTAAGTCCCAAACCATGGAGCACATTACATCAACTTGCCCATTAAAATCTGTTGCAGGAGACACCTCATTTCTGCACCTGGTATCTCAGGAGAATACTGATTGGCCTGAACGACTGGGCATTTGAGAGTGAGGCCTTGCATTTCATACAAAAGAGAGAAAGGGTGTCACTTTCCATCATAACTCCCAGAATGTGCCATGATGCACCTCCCAATCTCCATTTGTTTCCCCTATGGCTATGATCCCAATAACAACAATTCTCTGAAGTCCAATAAGGCTCCACTTTGTGTCCAAACTGGAATGTAGGAAGAGGAGCAGCCTCCTCACTCCTTGAGCCTATTCACCATTTAAAAGGGTCAAAGCATGATCTGTGACTTAAATCCATAACTCATCAAACTGATCAATCTCAAATTTACAATTAAATCTGATCCAGCATTAATTGTACAGAGTCCTAAATCTCTCCCAACATCTTGTGTGTAAAAGTATTTCCTAACTTCACTACATCTATTTTCACAGACCAAAGGAAGAGGCCATTTGTCCCATCAAGTCAATGCCCACCCAGAGAGCATTCCCATTTTGCCGCTAATTTTCCCTGTAACTTATTCTCCCCACATTCCCATCAATTTTATCATCCATGTACTCCAGGGGCATTTTTGACCAATTGGCTTATGAATCCACACATCTTTGGGATGTGGGAGGAAACTGCAGCACCCAAAGGAAACCCACGTGGACACAGGGGGAATGTGCAAACTCCACACAGACAGTGTCAGAGGTCTGGATTGATCCCAGGCTGCTGGAACTGTAAGGCAGAGATTTACTAGCCGTGCCACTGTTGAAAAGTCTGGGTCTAATTAGACTGTAATATCAAGACTTCCCAATAAGGGGAAATAGTTTCTCACTCTCTGGCCTACCAGTCCCTATTAATACCTCAAATGCTTCAATTAATTTGCTGCTTAATCCTCTGACTTCCAAGAAATGCAGTCTAAGTTTCTGCAAACCATCCTCACAATTGAACCCTGGGTAAATCTACACTGTACTCGCTCCCCAGCCTGGTGTGCTGTCCAGAACCGCAAGTGAGGATTACAGGCAGGGAGGTGAACCCTCATTTTCAGATATGAAACACGTTTTGGAAAAGGGACTACGATCTTTGTGATTAACAGCAAACCTGGTGACTCACAGAGTATTCCAGACTTGTGTTTTGTAAGTGTTGCCCTGTATCCTGTTCAAGCAAGTGGCAGAGGCATTGGAAATTCAAATTTCCTGACCTTGCATTAGGGGTTGAAGCTGCTTAGAATCCCACAGGTGAACCTGCACTACAAACAAATTGTTGACCTGAACTAAAATAAAATTCGAAGGGATTTGTATAAGAGATACATATTACCCTGTGTGGGACCAATGACCACATATGGGTTGCATAGATAATCCTTCTTATTAAGCATTTCATTGGACTCAAGGATGACTCACAAACAATCCAGTTTTGTGGTTTCTGATGTGGCTAATGAGAAACCACAGATTCTTCCACATACAAGATACTATACATTACTGTTAGTACAAATTAGAAGTTTCAACTATACCACTTATTGATTCAATATAATTAGAGTGCCAGTCAGAGATGGCCCTTTCTAACATTCACTGTCTACAAGTGTAGCAGTACTGCTCTTGAAACTATTTTGTTATATTCAGGTTGGGATTTATCCTCTTCAAAAATATACAGGTACATAGAAGCCCAAGACCTGAAGACTTCAATCTTTCTGAATGGCAGAGGAATTCAGGGAAGGAAAATGTCACATCAATATAGTGTTTTAGATTCTTGCAGAAGGCTCTTCAAGAACCCCAAACATTAGTTCTCCACCGCTACTGTACCCCATATCCTCCATCCTCCCACCCCTACTATTGGAGCACCTGAGCAGCAATACAGAGTATAATACCTGCTTAGACTTAGAATGAGCACAAAAGACCAAGGGCATATTTCTTCCCAAAGTACAGAACTTTGTTGGGACTACATTATTGGGTCCATGGTTAATTTTCTTTAAGTGCTGTGAGGGCTTAATATTTATTTAGGGCTGTTTTTATTCTTCCTCAGTAAAAAACAACTTCTATCCAATGAAAATCTTTCTTCATTTATAGGGTTGAAAATGATGCAAAGTCCTTGATTTATGAATAATGACTTTTTCAATTCACAGTGACAGTGCTAGAATCTGAAACTATAAAACAATGTGTGGAGAGGGAACAGTGACTTTTGGGGGGCTAATATCACAAGCTTTATCTTCATTCTCTGTCCATTATTAAGAGGATCACTTTTAATTGTTTTCTGAGCAGAAGTAGCTACCATTTACAACATCAATCTCCACCACTGATAACAGGAATATGAAAAGAGAGAGGAATAGATATGAAGATGCTTCATTATTTTAGGTTTACAAACTAATTATTTTACTGGGTGAACAAATGCGAATGAAAATATAATAATGCTGGGAGAATTAAAAGCTACTGTCTAAAGTACACATAATGTACATCTATGGCTCTAACCTTCCATTCTGCTGCTCTGTCCTGCAATAATCTCATCATTTACCAACATCCTTTCCAGTGCTTGGGCTGCAGGCTCTTCTGGCCACTGAACGATGCTGTCTGCTTGTATTCTCTCACAGTACTCAGGGCTATGGCCTGAATCTGGCATCGACTCGAATGCACTGTTCTCATCTTCCTCTTCTTGTGAAGAGAAAACTGTACTTTCAGATAGCCGTGCACTGTCAATTGAGGAGAAACCTGGTATGGCTTGAGGAGAAGTGATTTGTACTATCATAACAGGAAGTACTTTGGCAAGAAGTGCTGTAACAGGATGTACTGTAACAGGAAGTGCTGTAACAGGAAGTCCTACAACATGGTGTATCACAGATGTCCCACTCATTATTGACCTGCTGTGCTGTGTCTGTTCCAGTCTCACTTTGATTTCTTTGCTGATCCTTCTCTAGGATTTGATTTAACTCAGAAAGATGTTCAACCGATGCACTACGAGGCAGCATCCTTCGCCCGACGTTGCTGGGCCCACTTGTGTCACTACTCGTTTGGAGCTCTGCAGTATCCATTTCACACGTTGCACTTTGGTCTTCGGTTTCTTTTTCTGGCGGTTCTAAGGAAACAAAATTGTTGCCGGTCTCTTCTTGGGCATCATCGTCATCCAGCTGTGCGGAAGGCAGACTATGGAGCAGCCGATGCAGAGTGATGTAGTGTGTTCGAGGGGTTTCTGGCTCTCCTGAACCACAAGCTGAGGCAATCACAGACTCCAGCTCAGACACCGGCAGTGAGAATGGCCTGGTTTTCCTTTTTCCTGTTTTCCTCATTTTCAATGTACCATCTTCCTGCTGAGATGAAGCCTCACTGTTGTCAGTCCTGTCCACCTCACCCATGTCTTCAGTGACATTTTCAGCCTCAGGCATGGATTGACCAGAACATACTTCTTCTTGTCTGACATCGTTTTCCAGTGTTTTTTCTCTCTCTGAGGTTCCATCCAAAACTGAGCTAGCTTCAGGCTGGGGTAAATCAGTTACAATCGGGCAATAGGCTCCTGAGGTCCAACATATTGCTGGTAAATTATTCTCTTTGTCGTTGTCACCATCATCATTCACGTTTTCAATGGCTAGGTCTAATTCACTGACTGGCGATGGTTCACTGAAATTCACAACACTAGTACTGTCGGGTGGACTACTCAAGTCCACACCATTCACATTACTTTCGCTTTCATTCAACTGCTCAACCTCTTCTGTACCACTGACACTCTGGCACTCATAACAGGTCTGCTCTGTTACGTCCATCGTCTGATTCTCCTGTTGTTCAGCTGATCCTGCTTCAGTACTGGCTGAGATATCTTCATCATCTAAAAGTTGTCAGAGAAAAAAAAAATGAAAGAAGTGAAAGCATTCCATCATGACCTGTTCTGCACCAAGCTCATATAATTAAACTTCTTTTACAAGCAATAAATGCTGGAAATACATCACAGGTCAGTAAGAATCCTTAAAGAGGAAAGGCAGATCACAAGGGTAATTTTCAACTGCTGCTCATGTTATTTGCCTGAAAACATCTAGAGAGCAGTTGAAAACCTCAGTAGTTCCACTGAAGCTCAAGTTCATCTGATGTAACTGTTAATTAGGTTTGTTAATGAGCAAACGGCATTACCTGTCTGCCTCAGGGTTATGCTTCTTTAATATACTGACTTGTCCACTGTTGGTTGCATCCCACTCAATTTGTCAATTTCTGGTGCAAATGCATGGAATGTGGTCCCCACTTAGGGGATGGCCCAGGTTACTTTAGTATAGAAGCAGGAGTATACAACTTATCATAACTTGGGCTCAAATCCATCCATTATCTGAACCCCTAGATGGGAGGTCAAGCAAATGTGTTTCTTTCTCCTTCCAATTTTTGGTCTACTGATTATATTCTATTCTCCCATTAAGAGATTAGTCACGCGTACATCGAAACACACAGTGAAATTTATCTTTGTGTGGAATGTGCTGGGGGCAGCCCGCAAGTGTCGCCACGCTTCCGGCGTCAACATAGCATGTCCACAACTTCCTATCCTGCACGTCTTTGGAGTGTGACAGGAAACCGGAGCACTGGAGGAAACCCACACAGACACATGGGGAGAACGTACAAACTCCTTACAGACGGCGGCCAGAATTGAACCCGAGTCGCTGGCTCTGTAATAGCATTACGCTAACTGCTACACTACCGTGCCTGCATTACAATCCAAATGAGAGAATTTTTTTTGTCCAATACCACTTGCCCAGCTCCTTATACATGAACATGTCTCTGTCGTGACACAGATATTTACAGATTGCCTTTAAAGTCAATACATCAACCTTTAGCAACACAAAAAGCACTGGTAGAACTCAGCAGGCCAGGCAGCATCCATGGAGTGAAATGGACAGTCGATGTTTTGAGTTGAGACCCTTCATCTGGAGCAGATGAAGGGTCCCGATCCAAAGCGTCGACTGTCCATTTCCCCCCATAGGTGCTGCCTGACCCACTGAGTTCCTCCAGTGCCTTTTGAGTTGCTTCACATTCCAGCATCTGCAGTCTCTTGTATCTCCACATCAACCTTTAGTACTAAGTTGGAAGGATAAGAAGCAAAGCCTTAATAATTTTAACCAGGAAACTGACATTAATTGTCATAAAATCACCTGGCTTACTTTCAGGAAAGGAAATCTTCTGTCACTGAGTTTGATCTATGTAATTGAATCTTAACTGTCTTGCCAATTCAGGGTCAAATAGGAATGGGTAAAAATTCCTGGCATTGTCATTGATGTCCACATTCAGAAAATGAACAAATAAAAATGCTTCTTGATATTAGTTCACTTGTAAAAGCATTCAGCAGCAGTTACCAGATCCAGGAAGAGAATACCAGATAATCAGTTATTTAGTAATCATACCAGTACATGCCAGAAACACTTTCTGTCTTATTATGTGTTGAAAATGCATTGAACAGACAAAGCATTGAGACTCTACCACCACCGTGCATTACTACAGACTACTGAACTCATTCAATCATATGATCACCATAATGATCTCAGCTAATTCCCTGATTCTGAGAAGATGTCCTGTAAATTTCTGTATTTATTCCAAAAAGAAAGATAACGTGAAGGGTGTTTAGCGCAGACCTTGGTGAATAATTCTCACAAAGCTCTGCTCTTTATGTTTTCATAAAAATTAAACTAAATTAAGTCCAATCACATTATTTCAGTAGTAACTGAATATATTGTCATTAGTTTCAACTATATCCTGTAAAAATAAGTTAAATCACTAAAGATGCTTTTAGATTTTTATTTGATGTGTTGAGAAGCAAACAACCTTGGTGGATTGAAGATGTTATTTCAAATCGGAACTGCAGCTGTCCACTGACGTGGTCTGTCGGCAGTCTACGGCCCAGAGTATAGCTCACCACCCTGTCCCTGAAAGGAAACAAACAGGTTTAAAGGACACTCCCCACATGAGTCATAAAACAGGATTTGGCCATACAGCAGATTGAAACTAGGACAAAGATTAATGATCAAAAACATGCAGAGAAAAATTCAGTACATTCATATAGATTGTTTTTTATTAGTAGCTGTGGGGAGTTAATGAGTGACCAGAAGTTACATAAACTATTTTAATTGATAGCTACCAAATTATTAGTTTAATTCAATTAATTAAGTGGATGATATACATTATCCACTCAACGCGTTTTCTTCCTGGTAGAATTAGCAGGAAAACACACAGCCATTTATTTTTTTCCCCCAAGTGAAAATAGAAAATGCTGGAAAATCTCAGCAGGTTAGGCAGCATCCATGGAAAGAGACAGTTAATTTTCAGGTCTGGGACTCTTTATCAGAACAGAGAAAGAGAGAAACAAGTGATTTTCTTTTTTAATGTACTTTGCCAGATATGTAAAATGTCTACCATCAGCTTGGTACTGCAGCAGCCATTTTGCCCTTCCCACTTACGTTACAGGGTCTTTGACCCGAAATGTTCTCTGTTTTTCTTTGCACAGATGCTGCCTGACCTGTTGAGTGTTTCCAACATTCTTGTTTTTATTGCAGGTTTTCAGCATCTGCAGTTTTTTGATTTTCATTTTACCCTTTCATTTGGATATTGCACTACCTCAACCAAATGCAGAAAATTTAATCATTCGCCCTAATTTTGTTACTTTCTGCTCTGGATTTGTACTTTGAAAATCTCATTCAGATTTCTGTTTCTAGTTTAGTAACTTCTATGTATTTCCTGGATTGAAATAAAAGGGTACCTAAAATCAACCTTTTGTTTTCAGAGGGCCCAGAACACATAACTTGACAGCAACAGTTTCCATTTTTTGATCAGGAATAATTTGTTGTGCAACTTTGTTTGGGGCAACATTTCATAAGTTATTTGTAAACACTTACAGCCCAGCCACAAGTCAAATCTTGTGTGTAAAATTTATCAGTTCTAAATTACATGAGGCTATAAAGCAATCACAGAAACCAGAGCTGAGAATAGTGAAAGAACATGAAAGCACAGTGGTTGTAAATAGTGGGAAGGAATCAAAATGTATGCAGTTTTATGTCACATATTTTAAAACGTGAGTACTCAACAACAGATTGAATTGCTCACAACAGACTGAAGCTGTGAGATATCATTACAGTGAAAAAGCTTCTACTCCCAGACCAAACTGCATTTGCTGCTCTAGGTATCTGACAGTTTTGTCTGCTTTTCCATGAACATACAAAATGTGTGCAAGAATTTAAGTTTTCCAGTTATTAGAGGGGCAAATACCAATGGAGGAGAGGGATTACCCCTGCATACAACAGATAGATAGCTTGTGTTGCCAAACAAATTGTTCTAAATGTAATAACTGTAATATATTTCAGCCTGTTTGAACAATAATTCCTAGCAGACACCTAGAGTTGGTTCACTTTTAAGCAAAATGCCTCTAAATTGCATCAACCCTTCTTCCATGAATGCTTTTATCTAAACTCAATCCTCGCCTAATCGCAAAACTGAATGTTTGACTATTATTAGATATTTGTATTTGATCTATACAGACCATTTGGTCATGTGGAGATTAAATGCTGCATGGGCCATTTAATTCCATGTTGTAATGTCTATTTATTTCTACATTACTATTTTGGTAAGTTATGTCCAATCTATCAAATGACCTTTAGATTCTGCTTTTGTATCTGCTTTATTTGGCCTTTATAATTTCAGTTTTATTTAGATGGCTTGTTTCACCTAGTTTCAAGGTCTGTTAATCGAGTATTTTAGCTTCTTCAACTGGTTCTTCCACTATTACATTCCTTTCAAAGCTTTGATCCAATCTCTTCAGTTCCTTCTCAGTTGGTAACTTCTTGCTATTGTAACACAAGAATTTGATACCTCACTTCTGCACAGGATAAGTCTGGTTTCCATTCATTTACTTCAAATAAATGCACCCTCACTGAAGCTGCCTGATGCAGTACTTTTTAAGGAGAAGGTTCTTAATTCTCAAACATTGTTTGCTTAGTTACTGACACTTGGTTAATTTACTAAAGAGTCAAAGTCTGGTGGGGGGGGGGGGGGTCAAACTCCACCCTGGGATAACTGCATATTGACCAACATTTCAGTGCAGTGCTGAGGGAGTACTACATTTACAAAGGTGTTATCTGACATGTGAGGTGTTAAATTGTGGCCCTGTCTGCCTTTTCAGGGAAATGTGAAAGACCATGCTGTTAGAAGTGCAGACCATCTTCATGATGTCCTGGCCAACATTCGTCCCTCAAACAACCCCAACAAGAAAAGCAATGTTGGGCAGGTACTTACCTAATTTTCTGAGGTGGTGAGGTCAGAATTTTAATATTGGTACTGCTACAGGACAATAGATTCAAATATTTCAAAAATAAATCATTGATTACACAGGGTTTTAAGGGTGTTAACAGTTCTACGCAAGTAAAGGAGCTTTTTTTTAACTACTTTGTATTAAAGCAGTTGTGAAACTTCTTTATGTTTTTTTTGTTCCATCAAAAGTTGTACTTTAATAGTAATACAATAAAGCAATCCACCTCCCTGGAGTTCTGAATATTTATAAGTCATTCCATCTCTCGCCACCAGAGGGCTGCATGTATATACATCATCACACCACTGACTGAACATTCAAAGTACTGGACCATGCTTTCCACTTAATGAGAGAAAATGCATTCAACCCTAGGGTGGCTGCACCCTGTGGGTTGATAATTTCACTAACTCTTCCTCCCAGGTATTCACTGAAACCTTATTATTGCAAGCCTTGTGCTAGCTTGAAAGCTATATACTCACTAGGTTTATATACTGTTTATAATGGTAAGTCCCATCACTGCGTCCTACTGCCACGGGGGGTGGGGGGGGCGTGGGGAACAGAATCGCTACAAGTGAATGCTTACTAGAAATATCAAACTACTTTTCCTCTATGCAAAATTTTGATTTTAAATAAATGTCTGTACACATATTGTTTTTAAAGAGAGAACATAAGAAAATAGGAGCAAGAGTAGGCCACTCAACCCCTCATGCCTGCCCCATCATTCAATGTGATTATGGCTGACCTGCCCCAGGCCTCATCTTCTGTGCCAGAGAATGAGCATATTTAGAATTTAGTCAAGTGAATGTGACTTATTTGGGCATTTTGTTGTGTTCTAACTACGTTGGAAGTTGGATTAAGCCTTCCACTGATGGCTTTGAACCCCACTTGCTTATCTTGAAGGCATTTCTGTAAAGGTCAATTAGTCAAAACCACAGGTGCTCTAGTCAACATCTTCCCCTTTCATGTGATAAATATTAGCCATGGTTGAATTGGTTAGGTCATTACCTGAATTAGAAAGCAGAGAGTTTGAATATTACAACGGAGATGGAATGAAAAAATCCAGATTGACAATCCAGTGTAGCACTCAGGGATTGCTGCACAGTTGGAAGCGCCATCTTTTGAATGAGACGTAAACCAAGGCTCTGCAACCCAATGACTATCATAATGACTAAGAGGTTTGTAGCTGAACTCAGTGTGCCAAGCTATTAAAATGAATTTGGTGGTTTGTGAGCCAACATCAGATAAAAGATGGCCATGTAAACCACAGGCTTTTCATTATAGCCCAAATGATTCACCATTGCCCTTCAGGAAAAAGAATCTGCAATCCTTCAATTTAATGGTTATTCTACTTTGGGTGACTATAGATGCTACTTTGTCAGTGTTGTTTACTTGCCTTTTTAAAATTACAAATACAATAAAGTTTTGCATTCATATCAGGATACAGAAATAGATAGCATTTGGCCATATGTTGGCAGAATTGTAGAGCATGTATTTTGATCAGCATTTAACTTATCAAACAACATGACAAAGCAAAAAAAAATTGAAAGGGTAAGACAGGTGAACCTAACATCTGAAGCATCAGGATATTGACTTATGCCACACATCTGTTTATTTCTGACCTCGATACAGCTTTTATTAAAATCAACATTTCACCAAATAAGTTCCCATATTAAATTAGCTGCAGAACTGCACATAATATTAAAATATATTCTTCCAAGACAAGATCAACAATTCTATTCTCACTGTGAAAATATACAGACTTACCCTATTGCATGCCTTTCCAGTAATCTCTGTACTGGCATTGAAAGCTTTCCTAGAAAGCGCTTTATAATGGGACGGCTTTTTGCAAATTTGTCCTTGACCTCGATTTCAAGAACATCTGTGGGGAGTGAAACAAAACTGTGCTGCTGCAAAGGACAGAGAGGGAAAGAGAAAGAATGAGAGAGGAGGAAAGAAAAATCAAAACTACAAACAACATCCAAAATCCAACAAATAGCCCAGCACAAATCAAAATCAAAAAACTGCAGTTGCTGGAAATTTGAAATAAAAACAAAATGCTGGAAACACTTAGCAGGTCAGGCAGCAGCTGTGGAAAGTGTGGAAAGAGAAAAAGTAATTATTTCGGGTCTGAGAGTCTTTGAACTGCGTGAACAGTCTGACAAACAGTTATGATGAAGGGCCCTTATCTGAAATGTTAATAGTTTCTCTCTCCACAGATGCTGCCTGACCTGATCAGTATTTCCAGAATTTTCTGTTTTTTTTTATTTTAGCCCAGCATAAATATCCACTGTGGACTCTACAAGTCATGTTTACCTCTGAACAGCAACTGTCCTTTGAATGTATCCAAACTAGGTTTACGTTATACTTTTCTTGTGACAGAATACCAAAAAATGCAATGGTCATTTTTTTTAAATAATGGAACCACAGTGTTGCAAAGTACTTAAAAAGTATAGTGAAGAATGTCACATAGCTGGAGGTTAAAAGAAATATTTAAATTAACTACAGCATTTAAGTCCATGGATCAGCCTGTCCTGACTATTAGGTTTCCACTTATGTTTTCCACTTGAAAACATTCACACGGATTCTTAGTGGAGATGAACTCATTCATGTGCACATGCACACACGCAGATAAACATTTATGCACTTGCTCTTCCCTCAAGACTCGAATCAAAAGCAACAAGACACGTTCTTCAGATTGTTAAAAACAGCAATGAAAGCAGCATTGGGAAACAAAAGCAAAGAATTTATATGAAACATTTTAAAATCATTGGTCAGGCAACAGCTGAAATATTATGTCTAATTCTGGGCAGATGGATGAGACTAATTTGATTGCTCTTTCAATGAGTATAGACACAGAGCTCCAAATGGCCTCTTTGTGGGGACGAAGATTCTAACCCTCCAATATTCCCCTCCTGCCATGATGTTGAGAGAGGGTTAATGGGGTGGTGGGGGCGAGGAAGACATTAAACATGTAAAATCAAGGAACATACCCTTAACTGTCTAGTTTAACAGGACATTCTGCAAACTACGTCAATCATAGCTCCTTGCAGAACTATCTTAGTCCCACTCCCATGATGTTTCCCCATACCCACATATATTTTCCTTCATATAGTTATTCAATTTCCTTGTAAAACTTGAGAAAGTTGCTAACAATTCACGTGTGGCTGAAGAAGAGTTGAGTTCTCCCCCATTCCGTCTGGCCTGCCCTTTGTGATTGCATGTTTTCTCTGCATGCAACCAATCCCTGGTCTCTCATTTTCATCCCCCACTATTGACCACCTCCTTCCCTAAAGCCCTCTTTATTTGCTCTGTCACCTGTGTGACCTCCTCCCAACTGCTAAACGCTAATCCCTCTCTCTTTTCCTTCCCACTCCCAATTCCTGAGGATTGTCCCCAAAGAGCCCTGGCTGTTTTTACCATCTGATATTGAGACAGCCCATCAATTCACTGTAAAAATGTATTCAAGGACTTCCATACACCTGCATGAGGACCCTGGGTGAGGGCAGCAGCAAGCTAGTTTGAGGACTTGTGGGGCTAACGTCGGTTTACGGCAGTAAATTTAAATGGGTGATTGCAAGAGGGCAAGTTGTCATGCACTATTCAGTTTTCTTAAAATGGCAGTGGGCAGTTGGTGGCTAGCTGCCATTGTACTGTACTGGGGCAGAGGTCACTATATTTGATAAGGAGGAAAATTGATGAAGTAACACATGAAAAGCAAACAAAAATAAGGCAAGAGTAGCTGACCAATAAAGTAATGTTGACTAAGTTTTTCTCTGTCTAGTAGCAAGGCATGACCAGCTGGGAATCCCCTGCTACTCTGGATTTAACAGCTTTTTTGTGTTCCTTACTTTGTATTCTTTCTCTCTAACTTCCTGCTGAAATCTATCACCCAGATGGCTTCATCAATAGCTTATCATCCCAGCAACCCTGTCCTCATCCTATCAGAGATATTCCTATGTTCTAACCATCCTTCCCCCATCTTATCTGCAACTTTAAACTAGTGTTTCTCCCTTTCTCAGTCGTTGACCTGAAACGTTAACTTTGTTCTTCTATGCATAGATGCTGACTGACCTGTTGAGTGTTTCCACCATTTTTTGTTTTAATTTCAGATTTCCAGCATCTGCAGTTTTTTTTATTTTCATTCACTGACCAATAAACTGACAGGATTGCTTTACTTTGAACCAATATGTACTAGATGGGCTAAATGAGCCCCATCTGTGCCATAGTAATTCTATGATTTTATGATTTATTGGAAACCATGGTTTGATTATATTTTTAAATCCCAGACAAACATTAGATTTTAAAAAATCTATTACAGTTACTTTTGACTTAGGAGTTTGTTAAATAAATAATTTTAAGCCAAATTTTCAGTGGTTTGTAGTTCATTTTGTCCGAATTGACAAATGTTTGCTCATCACCAATTAAATCTGCCAAATCTCCTTTTCCAACAGACTCTTGAGCAATAAAAATCGAAGTGCCAGATATAATTAAACCTTGAGAAGAATGCATGTAGTGCTTGCTTTATTAAATATTTAGTGTTGTTTCATTCCTACTTTCTAAATCTTTCCACATAGACACCACTGAAAGTGCATCTGCAAAACTCCCACGGTGTACCACAAGAGATCAAGTAAGTGAAATCTGTACAAGTCATTTTCTATAATAGATTAAGATTAGGTGTTGTGTTTTAATCACATAGTAAATAACTGCATTTCACCTTATAAAGACTTATGGGTCTTCAATAATATTTCCATTTTAATCTGGTCTTCCCTTGAACAATTCAAAAATATCATTACATATTTAAGATCAAATCCAGTTTTTTAATATATATGAGAGAAAGAAACTGATTTGGATCAATAATGTCTATTTTCTCTATATTCTTTATACTTTATGGACACCAATATTCACAAATCTTTGGTTCTTCCTATGTTCTCCCCTTCACTCTGTCTAGGATATTAAATATCTAGTGTTCCAAACAACATCAATTTGGCTGGTCTTTCTCCACAACTAAATTTCTCTGGCCTTGGAAACATCCCTGGAAATTTCCTCCATTCACATCCTTCCTTTCATGCTTTGACCAGAACTGGATGCAACACTCTACCTGTGGCCTAACTAACATTTTACAAAGCATGGAAGTCAGCTCTCTTTTTTCTTTAACCTTTCCTCAAAAGCAAATATCCTATATATCTTGCTAACCACCTCATCTACCCATCTTGCTACTTTAGGCATCAATGGCCTTGCACTCCAAAGTCTTGGTTCTTCCACAATTCTCTGCATTCTACCATCCATTCATTTATTTATCTATTCCCCCCCCCCCCCCCCACCCCACTTTGCATTCCTTAATGTGTATTCTCTTATCTTATTTGCAACATTGCATAGTTTGTGGCACACAATTGCTTAAGTGTAACAGAATCAGAATCATACTGCACAGAAACAGGCCCTTCAGCCCACTGAGTCTGTGCTAACTATCAAGCACCCATTTACACTAATCCTACACTAATCCCATGTTGTTCTCCTCACATTCCCATCAAATCCCCCAGATTATACCATTCGCCTACACACCAGGGACAATTTACAGTGGCCAATTAACCTACCTTCCCATTGTAGGGGAAGGTTTAAGGTGAGAGGAAGGAATTTTAAAGGGGATATGTAGAGAATTTTTTTTACACAGAGAGTGCTTAATATCTGGAACTCACTGCCAGAGGAGATGAAGTCAGATACAATCACTATGTTTTAAGAGGAATTTAGACAGACACTTAAATAGAATCATAGAAACTACAGAACATTAATGGGTACTTATGGTCCACCTTGTCCATCCTGTCGATGATGCCTATCTAGCCCCTAAGCTATAATTGTATCTGCCTCCACTACCTCTTCTGGCAGCTCGTTCCAAATATTCACCACCCTTTGTGTGAAAAACCTACCCCTCAAATCGCCATTAAATTCCTATCCTCTCACGATAAACCTGTGTCCTCTACTTCTAGACTCCCCTGGCCTGGGATAAAGATTCTGACTATTTATCCTATCCCTGCCCCTCATAATTTTGTAAACCTCTATAAGGTCACCCCTCAGCCTCATATGTTCCAGTGAATAAAGCCTATCCAATCTCTCCTTATACCTACCATCCTCCATTCCAGCAACATTCTGATGAATCTCTTCTGCACTTTCTCTATTGCTACACATCCTTCCTGTAATGTGGTGACCAGAACTGTACACAGTACGCTAAGTGCAGTCTAACCAATGTTTTGTATAACTGCAACATGACCTCCTAATTTTTATTATCAATGCTTTGGCCCATGAAGGCAAGCATACCAAATGCCCTTTTCACTACCCTAGCCACCTGTTATGCAATTATCAGAGAGCTGTGGATTTGCTCCCCAGGGGCTCTCTGTATATCAACACTCCTAAGGTCCCTGCCATTTACTATATGTCTTAACAGAATTTGACCTCCCTAAGTGCATTACCTCACACTTGACTGGATTAAGTTCCATCTGCCACTGCTTTGCCCAACTTTCCGGCTGATCTATATCCTGCTGTACCTTTAAACTATTTACAATCTATAAATCTTTAAACATATCTTTAAACTATCTTCATCTACAACTCCACCAATTTTTGGGTCATCTGTAAACTCACTAATCATACCCCCTGTATTCTCATCCAAGTCTCTCTCTCTCACACACACACATACATGTGTGTGTGTGTGTGTGTGTGTGTGTGTGTGTGTGTGTGTGTGTGTGTGTGTGTGTGTGTGTGTACATATATAAAAAGAGTCCCAGCACCGATCCCTGCAGTATACCACTTGTTAGAAAAATACCCATCGACCACTACACTTATCTCCTATCACCAGTCTACTTTGGATCCAGTTCACCAACACATCTCGGATCCCTTATGTTTTAACCTTCTAGACTAGCCTACCATGTGGAACCTTGTCAGAAGCCTTACTAATGTCCATATAGACAACATCTACCACCTGCCTTCATCAATCCCGTTGGCTGCAGCCTCAAAAAACTCAATCAGATTGGTGAGACATGACCTTCCCTGCACAAAACCATGCTGACTCCTCCTAGTGAACATAAATTTTGTCCCTCAGAATTTTCTCCAACAACTTCTCTACAACCAACGCAAGGCTCACTGTCCTGAAGTTTCCAGGCTTATCCCTACTGCCCTTTTTGAACGACGTTTTAACATTAGCCAACCTCCAGTTTTCTTGTACCTCACCACTGGCTAACAAAGGTGCAAAATTTTCCATCAGAGTCCTAGCAATTTCCTCCCTTACTTCCCTTGGCATTCAGAGGGAGATCCCTTCCGTCCCTGAGGATTTATCCATCCTAATGTGCTCCAATATTTCTTGCACTTCCTCCTTCTTGATTCAGATGTGCTCCAGAATATCAGTGTATCTCTCCCTTAACTATCCACCTCCACCTCTACATCCTTCTCCCTGATGAATACCGATGAAAAGTATTCATTTAGGATCTTGTTCATATCCCTTGGCTCCAGTCATAGATTGTCCCTCTGGTCCCTAAGAGGACCTATTCCTTCCTTAACTAACCTCTTGCTTCTAAAGTACTTACAAAAGATTTTAGGATTCTTCTTGATCCTACCTGCCAAGGTCATTTTATGGACTCTTTTTGCCTTCCTAATTTCTTTCTTAAGTTTTCTCCTATATCCCAATTGGTTCAAACAAAACCATGCTAGCATAATCACATTTTTTTAAATTAATGATCCTGGTTCATTTGTTTTGTGCATTAAGGCTTCCTCTTCCTACCTCTCTCTGCCAGACAGGGTTGATGGTGTTAAAAGTAATTCCAGTTCTTTTCTCCTGCCCATGGTGTGGTAATACCGGGAAAATGCTGTGTTTGCCTGGTTGAATGGAAATCTTCAGGTAAGGATCAGGATTAAAGAACATCCCCTTCTTCAGACCAATAGCTTGAAACCCTAATCAAAGCAACCAAAAGTATTTTTAATAAGGATACTCAAGACATTCATTCAATAAATGTCAAAATTTTATATTGCAATTAATTTGCTTGCTGTGAATTTTAAAACATGTGAGATTCTAATATATAATCATGATCTTTACATCAAACGATATTCAGAAATTAGCATCAACAGGGAGCTGAAAACAACACAGCAGTGTTCGTTCAGAAAACAGTGATGACATATTGAACTGATGATCAATTGGTTTCAGCACATTCAACCAAAGGAGTGTTTTCTGAAGTATGTGGCAAAGCCCTTTTTTCGTCTTTATAAACATATGTTAAAGTGATGTAAGCAGATTCCAAATGACCCATTGCAATGTTTGCTACCTTTTGTTTTAAAGAGCAAAAATGCAAGGAGAAACCACTTAAAAATGGCAATACATTGAGAGGAATTTTTTGGCAACATCTGATGGAGCATTTTAGAAACAAATCTTTCTGTGCAAGGTGAAAATGTTTAAAGTGCTGGAATGTGCATTTCCAGCTGTCAAGATTAAAGCCTTACCAGACCTAAACCTGTATCAGGAGATGACAACGCCCAGCTGATGTCTGTTCTCAAATCTGACCATTAGGGAAAATCTTCAAGCATCTGCCTGCTGGAAATGCACAATCCAGCACTTAAAACGTTTTTCTTCTTGACCAGAAAGATTTAGTTCCGAAATGCCACATCAGGCAACACCAAGAACATCCCTTACATTGTATTTCCATTTATATGTAGTTTACAGGATAGTCTATCACAGAGAGGATTCAAAGCAGAGGCCATTGTGTTTTAAATGAAAGATTAGATACATGTTTGAAGGTGCGGAGATACAAGAGACTGCAGGGGCTGGAATTTGGACCGAAAATCAAGCTGCTAGGGGGACTCAGCAGGTCAGGCAGCATCTATGGAGGCAAAGGGATAGTTGATGTTTCGGGTCGAGACCTTGCATCAGGACTGAGAGTGTAAAGGGGGAGATTACCAGCAGGTGAGGGGAAAGGGTGAAGCAAGAGCTGGCAAGCAATAGGTGGACCCAGGTGAGGAAGGGTCCATATGGGCAGGTGGGGAAGGGTGGAGATAGAGGCTGAGAGGTGATGGATGGAGGCTAAAGGGCTTCAGATCGTGGAATCTGATAAAAAGAAAGGTGATCAGTGGAACCAGATAAGGGAGGGATGGTGGGCAGAAGGGAACAAGAGTATAGGGGATCCAGTGGGAGGAGTATGTGGGTGATAGGCAGATGGAACCAGGTGAGGGAGGGGAAAGAAACTGGGTAACAAGGTGGTAGGGAGTTGGAAAGAAGGATGTGTGTGTGTGTGAGAGGACCAGGGTGTATCAGAAGGAGAGAGAAAAGAACACAGAGGGCATGGATTAACTGAAATTGGAGAATTCAGAGTTGCGTTGTAGATTATCCAGGCAGAATATGAGATGCTGTTCCTCTAGTATGCAGCACTTGGCCTCACGCTGGCAGTGGAGGAGGCCGAGAACAGACAAGTTGGTGTGAGAACGAGGAGGGGAGTTAAAATGGCTAGCAACTGGGAGCTCCAGATAGCCATTGCAGACAGAGCAGACAGGTGGGGAGATAGCTGGTTAGTGGGATTGATTAAGGATTATCCTAACAAAGGGTCAGCGCACACACCTCTTCATTTGGTGGTGCTATGGTTAAGGGTGACTTAATCAGTAATCTAGAGAAAATTATTTTTATGTATGTACTATTGCTGATTGCATTATGTGATTTTCATAACTAAGTACTATTATATATTAAGTTTTAAATACATTTAGGGCTAATAACATTCATTGGAGTAATTACGAGCATTGCTACACTCTGTTGAGAGAGGTGATCATTTTCACTTCTCATATGTCAAACATGCTTGTACATCATGGAAACACAGCATGGCTGACATGAGGCCCAAGAGAAGCAATGACCAAACAACATCATGAATGGCAACTGTAGAATGATGGGGCTTTGAGCAGCAGTGTAAGCTGAATATCCACACTTGCTTCTTCTGTGGCTTGTCCCAGAAATGGAAAGAAATATAGCCTTCATTGTCATTAAATATTAAGAGCTGCAGAAATTATTGGGAGTCTCATGTTAACTGATGTAGTTATTTCAAATAATTTAGTGTAATTCCCAAGAAAGACAAAAGAAGGGAACGTCAGACAGACTAGATTAATACATTTTGGATTATTAATGTGTAATATCAACAATTGATTATTATTACTAAATACTACTTGAGATTCATTTATGTTATCCTGCGCTCGGCCTTGTATACTTCACAACTAATTTTTAGAACCCCATATGCTAATGGTAACTCTGTTTACATACTTTAGTCAGGTCATGGAGAATGTCCAAGTCTCTTGAGTTTAAGCCTCATATAAATCCTGCCAATCCCATTCTGCACTTGGCAGAATCTGTACCCACCGGTAAATTTGTGCCAGGTTGCAGCAGATGGGGTGCTAAGGAAGAGGAGTTTGTCCATCTATGACCTGCAGCACATTTGTGATGTTAAGAGGAACACTCCCACCAAAGTTGTGGAGAAAAATCAGCTCCATGGGATTTTCTTCAGGCCAACAAAACCCCTCTCATTTTCTCATATTTGGCAAGTACTAAACTTATACTGACCGTACTAAATTCAGAAACTTACAACCATGCTAAATCTGGAACAATAAATGGTCATTAGGTTTACTATATCGTGTTGGAAATATCTAAATGATGGAACTGGGAAAACATTAACATTAAAATGAAGTGACCTACTCTTTTGGGATTGTCTTTCTGCTATTCCTCATCTCCAGTGCTGGACCTTTGTGCAATGTCTTAAGTAGGCAGAAATGAGCTTAATTCTCCCCTTTCTCCCTTACTGAAACTAGCCTTGGAAGAGACATACTTGTATAATATGATACAGAATTTTAAAAAATGAATTTAAGATATTAGAATAGCTTTTCTGATCGATCCCACATCTATAACAGTGGATAAAACCAACTGCTAAGAGGGAAGGTGATAAGCATAGGACAGCTACTTTAAGACATTGCACAAAGTTCCAGTACTGTATTTGATAAGTAACTGAAGACTATTCTCAAGAGAAAAGGTTGCCTCCTTTTAATGTCAGTACTCTCGGTGACATCATTTTGATGTTTCCAACATCCATAAATCGAACCATTTCATCTGCACACTATATGAACTGTGTTTGGGAATTGTTGTGGCACCGTAATTGTGAAAGTCCCAATAGCCTTTAATTTCAACACCTCAGGTTCATTCACAAGCGGTTAGCGTAATGCTTTACAGCGCCAGCGACCTGGGTTCAAACATGGGGAGAACGTACAAACTCCTTACAGACAGCGGCTGGAATTGAACCCGGGTCGCTGGCGTTGTAATAGCGTTACGCTAACCGCTGCAGAACACTCTACGCAAAAGATGCATTTCACTGTGTGTTTCGATGTACATGTGACTAATAAAGATATCTTATCTTTTAAAATCACATGTATTAGGCAATCTGCAGGAAGTGGATTCTATGGAACAAATGTCAAATGCTTCTCTTATCTGAGCAACTAATTTCATCTTCAACTTAAAGGACAATTGGCAACAAAATGAAAAGACCTTGCAGTCTTACCAAATGACAGGATTTCCTAGGTATATAATGTGACCTTAGATGCTCCATTGCACAGTTTACAGTTCATTTGCAACTGTCAGCATCAGTTGATGAATGTAAGGCTTCATTTCATCCAGAACTCTGTTGCTTATATCCTCTCCCACTTAACCATCAACCCAGTTCCTCAATGCATCTAATTAAAAACATTCTTGTTATCTTTAATGACCTCACACCCTGTTATTTCTTTTACCTCTGAACCTCCTAAATTTCTGTTCTGCTGATTGCAATCTCTTGGTGCAACTCTTCCTCCCAAACTTTAACACACCATAGCCTTGGAGAGGGATAGAAGCAGATGATACGGGAAAGTATTTAACTGGGGGAGGGGGAATTATGATGCTATTAGGCAGGAACTTGGGAGCGTAAATTGGGAACAGATGTTCTTGGGGAAGTGCACAGTGGAAATGTGGAGGTTGTTTAAGGAATACTTGCATGGGGTTCTGGATATGTTTGTCCCACTAAGGCAGGGTAAGGATGGTAGAGTGAAGGAACCATGGTTGACATGAGATGTAAAATATCTTGTCAAGAGGAAGAAAGAAGCTTACCTAAGGTTTCAAAAGCATGGATCAGGCAGGGCTCTGGAGAGTTACAAGGTAGCCAGGAGGGAGCTTAAGAATGGACTTAGGAGAGCAAGAAGGGGGCCACGAGAAGTCCTTGGCGAGTAGGATCAAGGAAAACCCCAAGGCGTTCTACATGTATGTGAAGAATAAGAGGATGACTAGAGTGAAGGTAGGACTGATCAGGGATAAAAGAGGAAACATGTGCCTGGAGTTGGAAGAGGTAGGGGAGGTCCTTAATGAATACTTTGCTTTGGTATTCGCCAGAGAGAGAGACCTTGACGTTTGTGAGGATGGCATATGACAGACTGATATGCTAGAGCATGTTGATGTGAGGAAAGAGGATGTGCTGGGACTATTGAAAGACATTAGGATAGATAAGTCACCGGGGCCAGACAGGATATATCCAAGGTTATTACGGGAAGCGAGGGAAGAGATTGCTGCGCCTTTGGCGACTATCTTTGCGTCCTCACTGGCCACAGGAGTAGTGCCGGATGATTGGAGGGTGGCAAATGTTGTTCCTTTGTTTAAGAAAGGAAGTAGGGATAACCCTGGGAATTACAGACCAGTGGGTCTTACTTCAATGGTGAGCAAATTACAGGAGAAGATTCTTAGAGACAGGAGTTATGGGCATTTAGAGAAGCATAGGCTAATTAGGGACAGTCAGCATGGCTTTATGAGGGGCAGGTCGTGCCTCACGAGCCTGACTGAATTCTTTGTGGATGTGACAAAGCACGTTGATGAAGGTAGAGCAGTGGATGTGGTGTACATGGATTTTAGTAAGGCATTTGATAAGGTTCCTCATGGAAGGCTTATTCAGAAGGTCAGGAGGCATGGGATCCAGGGAGACTTGGCTGTGTGGATTCAGAATTGGCTCGCCCATAGAAGACAGAGGGTGGTGGTAGATGGAGCGTATTCTGCCTGGAGGTCGGTGACCAGTGGTGTTCCACAGGGATCTGTTCTGGGACCCCTGCTCTTTGTGATTTTTTTTAAATGACTTGGATAAGGATGTGGAAGGGTGGGTTAGTAAGTTTGCTGATGATACAAAGGTTGGTGGTGTTGTGGATAGTGTAGAAGGTTGCTGTAGATTACAACAGGGTATTGATAGAATGCAGAAATGGGCTAAGAAGTGGCAGATGGAGTTCAATCCGGATAAGTGTGAAGTGATACACTTCGGGAGATCGAATTCGAAGGCAGAATACAAGGTTAATGGCAGGACTCTTAGCAATGTGGAAGAACAGAGGGATCTTGGGGTCCACGTCCATAGATCCCTCAAGGTTGCCACACAGGTCGATAGGGTTGTTAAGAAGGCGTATGGTGTGTTGGCTTTCATTAGTCGGGGTATTGAGTTCAAGAGCCGCGAGGTAAAGTTGCAGCTCTATAGAACTCTGGTCAGACCACACTTGGAGTATTGTGTTCAGTTCTGGTCGCCTCATTATAGAAAGGATGTGGAAGCTTTAGAGAGGGTGCAGAGGAGATTTACCAAGATGTTGCCTGGATTGGAGAGCATGTCTTATGAAGATAGGTTGAGTGAGCTAGGGCTTTTCTCTTTGGAGAGGAGGAGGATGAGAGGTGACTTGATAGAGGTGTACAAGATGATAAGAGGCATAGATCGAGTGGACAGTCAGAGCCTTTTCCCCAGGGTGACAATGGCTAACATGAGGGGACATAATTTTAAGGTGACTGGAGGAAGGTATAAGGGGGATGTCAGCGCTAAGTTTTTTACACAGAGAGTGGTGGGTGCATGGAACGCACTGCTGGCAGAGGTTGTGGGGGCAGATACATTAGGGACATTTAAGAGACTCTTAGATAGACACATGAATGATAGAAAAATAGGGGGCTATGGGGAGGGAAGGGTTAGATAGATCTTAGAGCAGGATAAAATGTTGGCGCAACATTGTGGGCTGAAGGGCCCATACTGTGCTGTAGTGTTCTATGTTCTATGGTAGTTTGGTTCCATTCTCAATAATTCTATCTTTAAACCCCTGATACTCTCTACCTCCTTCTCCTCTTTAAAAGCTCCTTTCAACCATGCTTTCAACAAGATTTGATGATAATTCCAAAATTACTAAAACATTGAGGTGGGTGCTCTTTAAAAGGTCACCATACCTGACAATGTAAAGCTAATCAGTCTCCGATTTCCCTGCCCTTGAACACCTTCTTCATGGGAAATAGTTTTAAAAATCTGTTAGGAAGAAGAAGAAAAATATTCAATATTAAGTTTCTTCCTTAAAGGACCCAAAGTACATAAAGTAACAAAAAACAGACAGTAGAAATGGTAAAATTGATTTGTTTATCCTCATTCATGATATTGATGATGCATAACACAAAATCCTGTTGGATTAATGGAAAGGTTCTCCTCCAAACAGTTGCCTAAACACAAAGTTTACAAACAAAATAAGATCATTCATGACAAGGATTATCTGAACAGAAACAGAACCAATGTCAGAGAATGCAAAGATCTCTTTAACCCTTTGAATCTTGTACTTATATTGCTGTAGAGTGGATAGATCAGAATAATCCTCATAGCTGTCTCCTAAAGACTGAACTTACTTTCAATGAAAAGGACGCATTAAGAGACATTGGGGTATAAATGGGCTTGGGGTATAGTAGGAAAAGGGAAATATGGTAGAGATCTTCAAAATAATGATAATTAGACAATGAGCTTAAGGGCTAGAGGATGTAAAAACAAACCTTATAAACTCCAAACAAACATTCATTTATATCGGACCTTTCAAAAATATTCCAAGACAGTTCTCAAAATGTGCCAAGATGGTCAACACAACAGCTGGGAAGGAGAAACTAGGAGATGTGATCCAAAATCTGGAGCAAAAATAAATGGTTCTTTGAGTGGCCGTTAAGGAAAACTGGTGAAGTGAAAAGATTTGGGAAGGAATTCCACATCATAAAACCCAGGCTACTGAAAACTCTGCAGCTAATGCGGTGTGAATGGCGGAGGGGCAGATGGGGCAGCGAGAAGACAGGGTTGAAGGAGATGGGTCTGGTGAGTTCATTCAGTAATTTCAAATGTGGAACAGGGGTTCTAAATTTGAGACATTAATGGATAAGGAGCTCAGTGAGGATAGAGATAATGTGCTACTATGACCAGGATCCATTGGATAGACGGGAACTTATGAAGGAGGAAGCTGTATAACAATTTTTTCCCACAACCTGGTTAAAGTGAAACAAACTGTCAGAGAAGGTGATGTATTCATGGCATGTTTAAAATTGAGCTAGATCAATATCCATTGAAAATATGGATTCAGGGTCAACAATATTATCAGGGGAGATCAGGGAAGGAAATTACTATTTGCTAAAGTCGCATCTCAACCAATGATATTGGTGGAAAGTCCTCATGGGCTCTGGACATTGCAAGGTTCATGATTGATTGTGGCCTTCTCCAGTTCTTAGTTTTTTTTAATGATTTCTTTATGTAAATAGTTAACTTACAACTGCAAAAGCTTCACAAAGTAAAGTTAACCCTACAACATAGATCATATCACAGTGACATGACTTTTATGACTCATAACAAATAATATTAATTTTTTTCCAAAATACAAATGACCATTCAATAACTGAGGTACATTTATGGAAAATGAGAAAAGATGTGTGGGACACAACATACTATTTCAAAATGTATTGAAACTTCTACTCAGACTTTGTCAGAGGACAAAGCCTTTAAAAAGGGTATCAAGATTTTACCTATAGTTTCACACACCACCCAAAAATAGGTTCTTAACATTAGCTAAATCTTAGTTATTAAAGCAATGGCAATAGACAGTGTCCTGAGAGTTAATGTTAGTGTTCAGTCTAAATGTAGTTGGAGGCTCTGTCCAGTAAGTGTCACTGTTGAACAGCCTAAATCTTCAGTCAGTCAGCAGCCATACTCACATTGAATGAAACAAAAGATCGACAATTGGTACGGACACAAATGTAATTTAATTGCCATTGTTTGCTTTCTTCACCTTGCTTTCTCAACATCCAGCAGGTTCATTTTTCTTGGTCTTTTTGTCCCAATAAGCCATCAGACTCAGAATCACAGAAAACAGAAATATTCAGTGGGTCAGGCAGCTTTGTGGAGGAGAAACAGAATTAATGACACAGGTCAATGACTTTTCAGAATGGATGAAAGGTCATTGACCTGAAACACTCCCAGCAATCAACTTCAACTCCTAAACTATTGCATAGCATTTAAAAACACTGTGCTAAGCAATGGAACTCTAATGCTAGGAGTGAAGGAAAATTTAATAATCAGTGGATGCAGATCTAAGACAGCACAGTAGCTCAGCAGTTAGCATTGCTGTTGCTGCATAGTTTCAGAAACCCAGGTTTGATGGGCGCTGTCTGTGTGGAGTTTGCATGTTCTCCCTGTAACTGCACAGGTTTCCCCCGGTAGCTCAAGTTTCCTTCCACATCTTAAGGGTAAGTTGGAGGGTTAATTGGCAACTGTAAATTGCCCCTAGTGTAGGTTAGTGGCAGGAGAATCAGGGAGGTGTTGATAGGCATGTGACAGGAAGGCGACGGAATGGGAGTGCTCTGGTACTGACTCAATGAGCTGAATAATCTCTTTCTGTTTCATAACAAAATACGTGTTGCAAGGAAATATGAGATAGAAAATGGGATTAGGCTGGCTTGCTCCCTTCAACTGGGTCAGACACAATGGGGGTGAATGGCCTCCACCTGTGTCATAAATTTTCTATGATTCTACTATTGTAATTTTCCTTATGTGGAAACATTCTCTCTGTATCCACTCTGACAACATTCTTCATAATTTTAAAGACCCCTTTTGGGTCTTCTGTCAGCCTTCTTCTCTCAAGAGAAAACAGACCATTATATTAATCATTTCCTGCTCTATATTCCCTCTCATTTCTGGATTTATCCTGGCAAATCATCTCTGCAGTGCCTTTTTATTCTTTTCAATAACACAGCAACCAAAACCGTGCACAGTGCTCTGTGTGGTCTAATCAAGGTTCAATACACACTCAGCAGAATTTCCCTGCTTTTCAATTCCATCCATCTGAAAATAAACCCTGTGCTTGGTTTGCTTTTTTTTCATGGCTTTGCTAATCTGTGGCACCACTTTCAGTGATCAATGCAGTTGTACTCTGAGATCTCTTTGTTCCTCTACCTCACCTAGATTCACATCTTCTAAGTAATAGTGACCACCCTATTCCCACAAAATGCACTACTCTGTTTTGAGCTTCGCCTGTCAATTGTCCATTCTGTGTTTATTAATGCCTTCCTGGAACCTGTTGCAATTCTCTTCGGTACTGACCATTTCCAGCCCACCCCATCCTCCTCTCCGAATTTGACATCATCGGCAAATTTAGAAATTGATCTTTTGATTCCAGAGTGTGTATCATCAATATAAACTGTAAAGAGCAAACGTCTACAGAATGTTTCAGGGCTAAGAGTAAATCATTCAGTGCCTTAAATCTGCTGTGCCATTCAATTAAATTGTTGCTAATCAGTAGTTCAACTCCATTTTCAAGTCTCGAAATACCTTAATAAAAATTAATCAGTCAGTTGTCCTGAGTCTTTTGGGCAGAAGGTTCCAGATTTCTGCCTGCCTTTATGTGAATACACACTTCCTGACTTTATTCCTCCCATAAGCAGAGGAATTTGTTCTTTCTATATAATTTTAATGACCTTAATTAGTTCATTTCTTAATTTCCTTGATAAAATACAAAATATCCCATGCAACCACTTGCATAAATATTAACACCAGCTTTCCTGCATTTCTTACTTGCTACAACGTAGAAGGAGGCCATTTGGCCCATTGAGTACAAGTTAGCTCCCAAAGGAGCTATCCCATCCCCCTCCTTATTTCCCTACAGCCTTGTAACTACTTTTCTCTCCCATGCCCATCAACTCAACTCCTCTTTGCTTCTTTTTGCCATTAACCACACTTAAAGGGTGACTTATAGTAGACAATTAACATACCAATACATCCTTATGCTGCAGGAGGAAATTGGTTCACTTGGGGGAAAACCTGCACAGTCATGGGGAGAAGGTGCAAACTTAACACAGATAGCACCAGAGGTCAGGATCAAACCCAGGTCCCTTGAGCTGTGACTGCTGCACTACTCTGCTGTGTCTTCCTTATTTTTTTAAAAATTTTATTTACAGCATGGTAACAGGCCCTTCCGGCCCAACGAGTCGGCACCACCCATTTTAAACCCCCAAATTAACCTACCCGTACATCTTTAGAATGTGGGAGGAAACTGGAGCACCCGGAGGAAACCCACGCAGACAAGGGGAGAATGTACAAACTCCTTACAAACAGCAACGGGAATCGAACCCCGATCGCTGGCGCTGTAATAGCTTTGCTCTAACTGCTACGCTACCGTGCCGCCCTTGAATGCTTAGCATTCCTCCTTATTATTCACATGCTGCACCTCCAAGCTTGTCTATTGCATTTGATGCTATTGATGTGGCCTCCTCTACATCGAGGACAACACGCGCAGGCTGGGCGACTGCTTTGCTGAGCACCTGCACTCCATCCATAATGGCCATCTTGAGCATCCAGTTGCAAACCATTTCAACTTCCCTCCCCATTCCCGGCCTCCTCCACTTCCTGGGTGAGGCCAAATTCAAACTAGAGGAACAGCACTTCATATTCCACCTGGGTAGTCTACAACCCAGTGGCATGAACACTGAGTTCTCCAATTTCTGGTAACCCGCACCTCCTCCGCTTCTTCCTCTCACCTCCCAAACCACCCTGGTCCTCTCGCACGACCCCTCCTCCTTCTTTCCACCACCTCCCCCACCCCCCTTGTTTCCCTGTTTCTTTCACCTCCCCCACCTGGTTCCATCTGCCTATCACCCACACACTACCCACTAGGTCCCCTATCCCCTCCCTTCCCCCCACTGTCCTCCTTTTGCCCAGCATCTCTCCCTTATCTGGTTCCACTCACCAGCTTCCTTACTTATCAGATTGCAGAATCTGCAGCTCTTTGTTGTCTCCACTGAACACCTCCCAGCCTCCCTCCCCCACCTGGCTCCAGCTGTCACTGTCTCAACCTCTCCTCACCTGGATCCACCTTACACTTGCCAGTCCCTGCCTCCCCCTCCCACTCAACTCTTTATACCTCTTTTTGCTTCAAGAACCTGGTCATGGCACACATAGAACATAGAACAGTACTGCACTGGACAGGCCAACGATATTGTGCCGACCTTGATGCCAATTTATACTAAATGTCCTCCTCCTGTGTATCATCCATATCCCTCCATTCCTGCCATACTCATGTGTCTATCTAAAAGCCTCTTAAACTCCCTTCCACAACTACCCCTGGTAACCTATTCCAGGCACCTACCATTCTCTGTGTAAAAAAAACTTGCCCCTCACTTCGGCATCAACTGCAGCTTCCCAGACAATCTAGACCCACTGTAATTCGCCTACCGCTGAAACAGGTCCACGGCGGATGCCTTCTCCCTGGCCCTACACTCATCTCTGGAGCATCTGGATAATAAAGACACCTACAGCAGACTACTATTTCATGACTACAGCTCAGCCTTCAATACCATAATTCCAAGCAAATACATCTTCAAACTCCTAGACCTGGGACTCAACCCCTCCTTTTGCAACTGGATCCTCGACTTCCTGACCAACAGATCAGAATCAATAAGGATAGGCAGCAACACCTCCACCACGATTATCCTTAACACTGGTGCCCCACAAGGCTGCATCCTCAGCCCCCAACTCTTCTCCCCATACACTCACAACTGCGTGGCCAGATTCTGCTCTAACTTCATCTACAAGTTTGCAGATGACACCACTGAAGTGGGCCAAATCTCAAATAACAATGAGTACAGGAAGGAGATAGAGAACCTCGTGGCATGGTGTCATGACAACAACCTTTCCCTCAATGTAAGCACAACAAAAGAGCTGGTCATTGATTTCAAGAAGCCAGGTGGTGCACACATGCCTGTTTACATCAACAGTGCTGAGGTGGAGATCGTTGAGAGCTTCAAATACCTAGGAGTGAACATCACCAATAGCCTGTCCTGGTCCAACCACATAGATGCCATGGTCAAGAAACCACAGCAGCACCTTTACTTCCTCAGGAGGCTAAATAAATTCAGCATGGCCCCATTGACCTTCACCAATTTTTATAGATGCACCATAGAAAGCTTCCAATCCGGATCTATCACGGCTTGGTATGGCAACTGATCTGCCCTAGTTCACAAGAATCTGCAGAGAGTTGTGGACACAGCCCAGCACATCACAGAAACCAGCCACCCCACCATGGATTCTGTCGACACTTCCTGCTGCCTTGGTAAAGCAGCCAACATAATCAAAGATCCCTCCCAGCCCAGACAGTCTCTCTTCTCCCCCTTCCCATCGGGCAGAAGATACAAAAGCCTGAAAGAAAGTACCACCAGGCTCAAGGACAGTTTCTATCCCGCTGTTATAGGACTACTGAATGGCCCTCTTGTACAATAAGACGGACTTTTGACCTCACAATCTACCTCATCATGGCCTTGCACATTATTGTCTGCCTGCATTGCACTTTCTCTGTAACTGTAACACTATATTCTGCATTCTGTTATTACTTTTCCCTTGTACTACCACAATGTACTGATGTGATGAAATGATCTGTATGGATGGCATCCAGAACAAAGTTTTTCACTGTGCTTAGTGCATGTGACAATAAGAAACCAATTACCAATACCAGCTATTTCTCCTTTACACTTTCAGTCCTGATGCGGGGTCTCAACCCAAAAGGTTGACTATTCCTTTGCCTTCAGGAATGCTGCCTGACCTGCTGAGTTTCTCCAGCAGCTTGTTTTTTGCAACCTTATTTGTAAGAGTCTTCACATTAACGCACACAGATGCTAAGACCATGCCCGTCTGCTTTGCATTTTACCTCTATGTAAGTCTTTCTTTATCTACACTATTTGTCTTTTTGATATTTCTCCTTCCTAATTTTCAATATAGCCCATCTCTTCTCCTAGCAGCAATGTCCTGGTTCTACATGTTTAAATCAGTTGAATCAACTAACTCGGCATGGATCAGGTATTAAGAAAATAGAGTGATAACTTCCAATGTTATTGCACCTTCATAGAAGTATTCAAACTAAAGACTTTCTTCATCAATATGTCTTAGCTCATCAGCCTCAACATAGAGAAGAATAGTTGTCTTCTGTTTAAAATATAGCCCCTGATATTTTGTATTTAACAGAGAAAATAAACTGATGAGAAAATTGATGTCAAAAAATTTGGAAGTGATTTAAACAATTTGACTGGCTCATTGATTGTTTACCACATTCTATTTCCTGCTGACTGGTGGTCAAAGCTCTTGATTTGTTCAATTTCATAGGTTTTGTTCAGTTGAATGGAGATACAAGTTTGAATCCCACCATTGCTGATGGGGAATTTAGATTCAAGAAACCAAATAAATCTGGAATACAAAGCTGGTCCTAGTGAATATAATCATTAAAGTGGATTGCTGTAAACCATCTTGTTCAGTGATATCCTTCAGAAAAGGAAATGGCTGTCCTTGCCATTCTGACAGAGACTCCCAGACCCACACTAATATGGCTGACCTTGAATTATCCTCTGAAATGGCGTGACAAGCCAATCAGTTCAGAAGCAATAAGTGCGGGCCTAGCCAGCGACACTCATATATCATGACTGAATAAAAATAGGCTAGGTGTTTTTGTGCATCCTAATAAAGAAGGTGTTTGTCTCTGTTTAAATTACTTTCAGGCCATTTAATTCATGCTTCCTAAACATGCTGGAGCAGATGTTTTGGAGCTGACTCAATTTGGGAATTTGCTTGTCCCAAATTTTCTTGGACCTTTTAGTACAATTCTGGGCCTTGATCCCCAAAATGTAATCAATCTGCTTGCAATGAGCATATTCTAAAATCACAGATATGATAATAGAAACAAGAAACTAAACAAAAAAAAGTAAGTAGAAAGAAACAGTTAACAGGAGATGGGGAAATTCGTCATAAGGGAATTAGCGTAGGTTAGTGATGCTAAGATAAAAGATAAATGAAGGGCAAGGCTGGCGGGATTAGGGAACCCTGGTTGACAAGAGATATTGAGGCTCTGGTCAGGGAAAAATGAGGCATTGATTGTGGACTTCAGGAAGAGGAGATCGGGAGAACACACCAGTATTCATCGAGGGGTCAGCGGTGGAAAGGGTGATCAAGGGTGTTGGGCGTCAACAGCTCAGGTAGGCGCCTTGATCAGCATGGGCGAGTTGAGCTAAAGGGCTTGTTTCCATGTCGTATGACTCTATGACTCTCTATGACACTATGGCTCTATCAGTCACTATCATTGAATGGCTGAGCAGGCAAAAGGGGCTGAATGGCCTATTCTTCTTCTGCTTCTTAGGTTCTTTTTGAAAGAAATTTCCACAGATGTTGCTTGGCTTGTTGGAAAAAAATGCAACAAGCCAAGCAACATCTGTGGAAAGAGCAACCAGGTTAACATTTCAGATACAAGACCTTCCATCATAACTGGAGAGACTGAAAGTTGCTACAAGATCTAATCAGGTGTTGTGGCAAGAAGAGACAGAAGAAAAGGAAAGGACAAAAGAATTGTTCTGCATTGGGGTGGGAGGTGATCATATTTGATGACAAAGATGATGATGGTGCAAAGTAAAGTAGGGTGGCAATGGGAAATGTTCCTTTCAACAGGTGCCAACACACACAGAAATTCATCTCCACATCAGCTTCATGATGACTTGCAAAGCATGGTCTTAACCACAGGTCTCCAACAAACCCAATCTCAGTGCAGACATGAGTCAAGCAAGACTGAATTGCCTAACCTTACTGAAATGCTGGAACTCACCTCCAACAAGCTCCTTACTGGAGTGTAGCTAATGTATAGGACAAAGGGAAATTGTTGGAGCTTCATTGCCTCTGCTCAAGGTCACTCCAACCTCAGTCATTGAACTGGACCTTGTCCAGAAGGCAAACGCCAAGTCATTGTTGATTCATTCACTGGTGGACAAGAGAATAGGCCTCACACTTAATGTCCACAAAACAGAGGTCTTCTACCAATCTGCCCCTGCAATATAAGCCTGTCCTTCAACAATAAAGGTTCACAACAAGAGTCTGGAAAACATGCACCACTTCCCATATGTTGGGAATCACCTCTCAGTGAAGATCAATGACAAAATGATCCCTTACCTTCTGTGTGTTTTGAAGAACATGTACTACCTACAGGAGGCACCTCAAAGCACTCTTGAGGTACCATCAATGCTTTTGTTGCAAAATCTTCTAAATCAACTGGGAGGATAAGTGAACCACCATCAGTGTCCACCATTAGCAGAGCCTGTGTCCCCCCTATTGGTCTCATCAGCCACCTTAGTAACCACAGTCTGGAGTGGAAGCAAGTTATCCTCAATCCTAAGAAGAGGAAAGTCATGGGACATGTAGAGAAACAAAGGATGGATCTGGAGGAGGGGTAAGTAGGAATTGCAATCAATACCCACTGTTTGAAAGAATGGGAAAAATGACTTATGACCTGAGATTAGTGAATTCAGTGCTAAACCAGCACTGACTCAACTGTGTAATCAAAAGGTGAAGAGCTGTCCCTCAAATTTCCATTCAGCTGTGAGAGTAGTGTGCGGAACATCAAGGAGAGAATAGGAGAAGAGTGAAAAAATTGAAGTGACAAGCACTGGATGCTTGGGGGTCAACTTGTAGACCAAATGAAGGTGTTCTGCAAAGCAATCACCGGATCTATGTCTGCTCATCCCAGTGTAGAGGAGACTGCTATGTGAGCAGCAAATACAATATATTTGCCTGGAAATTTATCTTCAAGTAGCAGCGGGTCATCTGTTAATAGTACTAAGGTGCTACACAGCAATGACAGCATATTGTATTTAGCCTTTGAAATTCATTATGGAATGGCCCTATCATTTACCAGACTCTGTATCTTTAAAATCTGTTAAGTTCTAACATTTCCCCGTTTTGATAAAAGGCTATTAACCTGAAACTATAGCCCTGTTTACATAGACACTAGCTGGCTTCCTTTGAGTTTGCAGCATTTTGTGGTTCTATTTTAGCAGTGTTCTCAATTGCTAAAGCAGTAGTCACTTTATACTGCAATCATGTTCTGGCACTTGAGTGTTTAAAACCTATTGGACCTCTAAAGCTGGACTAATTCATGGAAATGTTCCCTTTATGTTAAGATTTATGTTTTCATTGGGGTCCTGGCAGCATTTGATAAAAGCCCAGAACCAGGAATGAAAGTGCTTACCAGCAGAATTAGATTTGCCAGTCATGAACTAAACAGCTCTTTCATCAGATGGAGTTTCAGTGCACAAGCCAAAAGCTTTAAATGAGCTTTAGTTTAGACCAAAGAACAACTCAAATGATCACGAAAAGGCAATGGAAGACCCTCACAAAGGAAACATTTTTATCATAAGAACATAAAAAATAGGAGCAGGAGTCGACCATGTGGCCCTTCCAACAGCACCTCCATTTATCAAGATTGTGGCTGATCTTCCACCTCGACAGCATTTTCTTGCACTGTACCCATTTCCCTTGATTCCCTTAATATCCAGAAATCTCTGTTTTGAATGAACTCAATGACTGAACCTCCACAGTCCTCTTGGGTAGAGAATTTCACAAATTCACTGCCATCTACATGAAGAAATTTCTCCTCATCTCAATCCTAAATGGCATAATTTTTATTCTGAGACTGCAACCCCTGGTTCTAGACTTCCCGGACAAGGGAAACATCTTCCCTTTATCACATATCGAGCCCTGTAAATTTCAGTGAGATTGCCTCTCTTCTATATTCTAAAGAATACAGCTCCAGGATGCTCAATCTCCATAAGGAACTAGTCTATCCTCAGTCCACTGAGAAAAGGAGGTGCAGGAAGACACTTAACTTCCTCTGCCCAGAAAAAAATACAGGCATGGGACAGTTAAAATTGAGTGGCTGACACATCAGTCTTTGAGTCACACAGCAAGGAGACAGGCTCTTCAACCCATTGAGTCCACACTGACCATCAAGCACCTATGTACATCAATCCTACACTAACCACATTTTATTCTCCCCACATTCCCATCAATTACCCTGGATTCTGCTACTCACCTACACATTTGGGGCAGTTTACAGTGGCAATTAACCTACCAACTGCATGTCTTTGGGACGTGAGAGGAAATGAGGAAACCCATGCAGCCACAGGGAGAACATTCAAAATCCATGTAGACAGCACCCAAGCTCAGGATTGAACCCAGGTCTTGTGGCGCTGTAAGGCAGCAGTTCTACTAGCTGTGCCATTGTGCCATGCAAAGTGATATGTTACAATTGCAAAGTCCCACTCAGTGCCTTACTGGGCCTGATTTGCTGTCTCTGGGATATCTGACTTTCCAAGGCCTTCCAATGGACTTCATGGCTGGGCAGGAGTTTTGCAAGCAGCATGTTAATGCGCCCCAACCATTAAAATTGTTTGGGCTCTGAATCCTTCTCCCAAGCATTAGGGAGCCACCTGCCCACCTATTTTTAAAATTCCCACTGCCAAAATTGATTACTGGTCATTTGTACTTTAATTCCATCTATGACCTTTGAGACTCTGCTTCCTCAATTCAGATCTCAATTTCAAAAGTTTACCACTTTATTAAAACTGGTGGAAAATTTGATGGATTCTTTAAAATTACCATTTTAGAAACTGATGTTTCTATTGTGGCATTAGATCTTATGAATTAGAGGATGCATTGTTTAGTAATGGGCCATTAAAGTACTGGTAATTTTAATATACAATTACCTTTATGAAGCCGATGGAGAAAATTAACTCGTTCCCAAATCTTTATCTTGTTCTGTCTTTCATCATTTTTCCACCATGTCTTTGCTGCACTTCCCATTTTTGCCCATCCCGAACTATTTTCACAGTTTTCTTATTTCTTCTAAGTTTTTTGGGCAATGCAATTGGTAACACAAGTGGGTTTTGTTGGTCAGAAGAGGTTAAGTGTCAGGTGGGTGCCGAGGTTGGGTACATAGAGGCTATTTGTAAGATGGCAGAATACATGCAAATAAAAGAGAATGTGAAGTGACATGATTCAAGAGGCAATGTAGTCTGGGAGCAGTCAGTGAGGCCGATGCTGTGAACACCCACACTGGTAGGGATAGAAATGCTACAGTGTCTGACTGTCCCTACTTAGTAGCAAATCATCTGTGATGTTGGAGTAATGGAGGACTCAGAGTACTGTAAGTTGTGGGATTTTAGAAACTGGAAGTAGGGGGTTGAGAGGACCATGGGATGTGTGAATTTGGCTTCTTAAACCGACTGGGTCTATATTTACTTGACTTTAGAAGAATGAGAGGTGATTGTATACAAAATTCTTATGAGGCTTTGACATGGTAGATACAACGATGATGTGTCTCCTGACTGGAGGAATCTCAAAATAAAGAGTCAACTATTCATAATTGAGATAACACAAAACTTATTTACCCAGGCAGCAGTGAATCTTTGGAATTCTCTACCTAAGAGGGCAGTTGGAGCTCCATTGCTAAGATATGAAGTGAATAAAGTGATAGTGCAAGAAAGTGGTGCTGAGGTAAAAGATTAACCATGATCTTACTGAATGGTGGAGCAGGCGTGAAGGACCAAAATCCCTACTCCTGTTTTTATTTCTTACATTCTTAGCACCAAATGCTTCCTGGCTCACTGGTCACGTGTTTCTCAGTTCGTTCACCCACTTTCCTGCTCTAGCTGGTTTTGTGTGCTTATTTATTCATTTGCATTGAGACACTGGTTAGATTGCCACAACTACCTCTCAGAACCTCTGTGCTCCAACCAGCCTTACTGTTTCCCTTTCTGCTCGCCGGCAGTTGGAGAATTCCTGCTTCACCTGGCGGGCCATCCTCTCCTCCACAGAGCTTTCTGTTAGAAACTTCACTGGTTTCCTTCTACTCTGTTCAGCTTCCTGGCGCACTGGCAACATTATGGCTAATGTCAAGTTTTGTTGCTACATCCAGAAAGAAACACAGCCTGCCCCTCCAAATCTACAAAGGTAGAATGTTTTCAGGCCCGCCTGCACCACAGCTTTCCTTTCCATTTTCTGCTCCATATTTTCTAGCCCTCCCCTTTACTCATTAGTTTTTCCTGTCTGGGTGCCCTGCTGTCTGCCTACTATTTCCAGCAGCTGTGCCTGCAGCTTTCCCCTGTCCTCTGTCTGTGCTCATTCTGTGTTTTGATGCTTCAGTGACCCCAGCATGACAGCTATAGTTGACTATCAGAGAATAAAATCCTATCATGGCAAATTTCAGGCTTCCTGCATATTGGCCTATATCACCCTGTAGATGCAAGAGCCCAGACAAACTCTTTAGTGGCTTCAGACCTCAATTCTACTGACTGTTTAAATACCCACATCTAATCTTATTCCAAAGTTCGGCTGCCTACCCCTCATTCATCCCAGGCTGATTCAGACTCTCTCTTATGTTTCAATACCAATGCCCTCATTCTTCCTGCACATTCTATTTCAACCCTTCCCTCAACTCTTCTCCAACATTCTGGCCCAGCTCCAGCCTTGGGGGTGGTGCGCCTCATCTTCCTCTCCACCTTGATCTTTATTATACAAAAAAATGATGAAGATTTTCAACGTATCAATAAATATGAGAACAACACAGACATTGGGCAAGGTAGAGGAGGGGAGGGCAGTAAAGAGACTGAGATAAGTGAGAGAATCCAGAAGTAACAATGAGAAGGTGTATATTTGCAAGAATGAGTGTGTGAGAAAGAGAGAGTGGGAGAAAAGAAAAGAAAGCTTCACCAGGGAGCTTAATGGAAACATTTAACACCCACAAGAACCGGATTATCATACTGTGTGTGTTACCTGGTATAACATTCCTGACACTTAAAGTAACATATCTTCTGACTCACTATGAACATTTCAAGGGGGATCAGGCATGTTTACCTGGATTTACAATCTGCTACTCCAAACACTTTTCAGCTGTTATCAATCTTACAAACAATCTTTTTGATTTTCTTGAAAGACTTGGCAATTGTCTTAGTTACATAACTACACAACATAAACTTGGAAAGATCCCAGGCAAAATTGCAATAAATGGGAACCAAATTAGATGGTTATGGTGATGGCTTGTAGTGTAACATTAAAAATGAAGAAACTTAGTGGGCAATTTTATTCTAACTCGCCCAGTCGGATGAGATCAGCTGATTCACCTATTTTACTCTCCATCCAATTTCATTTCCTTGAACAAAGAAATGTATAGAGATACATTTTGGCTCCAAAGAAACCACGAGTGCAGGAATTTCCAGATTCTTTTATAAAATGTCAGGAAATCAGTGGACTTTTCAACTTAAAATGCCAAAAAGAATTGTATATTTCCTGTTATAAATGACCCAATACTATGTCAAAGCCAAATGTACTGCTGCCAAAATGATGCAAAGTAGGATTCTACTGCACAGTGAATGATATTGTGACCAAAATGTTTCCTTGTTTTTGAAATGGCTTATGTATAAAATGGTGAGTATAATATTTACAAAGATCTACCAAATGTTATTACCAATAAATTGTCAACCCCACATACTTTGGGCATAATAATTCCTGTGCAGAAGGTCATGGAAGCTATGGAATTCGGAGAAGAGAACAGTGATGACCTGAAACATATCAATATTATGAAAGAAGAGGTGTTGGTGGTCTTGATGTGCATAAAGGTGGATATATCCCTATGCCTGACCAAGTGTATCCTATGTTGTGGGAAGCAAGGGAAGAAATTGCTGGGGTCCTACAGAGGTTTTTGTGTCTTCCTTAGCCACAAGTGAGGTACAGGAAGACTGGAAGGTGGCTAATTTGGTGCTTTTATTTAAGAAGGGCTGCAAGTACAAGCCAAGGAACTACCGCCTGGTAAGCCAACATCAGTGGTGGGAAAGTTACTGGGGATTCTGAGAGATAGGATCTACTGCATTGAGAATGATATATCTAAATAGATCCATCTAAAAGTGAATGATAGAACCCTGGGCAGTTCTGGAGAACAGAGGGTACAAGTACGAATTTCCCTGAATGTGCCAACACAGGTAGACAGGGTGGTGAAGAAGGTATATGGCATGCTTGCCTTCATCAGTCGGGACAGTGAGTCCAAGAGTTAAGATGTCATGTTACATCTGTACAAGACGTTGGTGAGACCATACTTGGTTGCCATGCTATTGGAAGGATGTGTTTGAGCTGGAAAGGGTGTAGAAAAGATTTGCATGGATGTTACCAGGACTGAAGGGCTTAATTTATAAGGAGAGATTGGATAGGTTGGGACTGTTCTCCCTGGAGCAAAGGAGGATGATGGTGACCTTATAGATGTTTATAAGATCACGAGGGGCACAGATAAGCTGGATGGTCACAGTTTTTTCCCAGGGTAGGGAGTCTAAAACTAGAGGGCATGAAAGTGAGAGTGGAAAGATTTAAAGGGGACCTGAGGGGACGGTTTTTCACACAGACGGTGGTTGGTTAATGGAACAAGCTGCCAGAGGAAGTGGTAGAGGTGAGTACAATTACAATGTTTAAACATTTGAACGGGTTCATGGATAGGAAAGATTTAGAAGGATATGGGCCAAATGCAGGCAATGAGACAACCTCAGGAAGGTACCTGGATCAGCATGGCTGAGTTGGACCGAAGGGCCTGTTTCCATGCTGTATAACTATGACTCTATAATCTGTACATTCTTGGAACTGGACATTCAATTTCAGAAGATTAATGTCATGCATGAATTATAATAAGATTCTTGAACTGTCATCAAGCAAAACATAATACTTTCAATCTAGTACCATGCAGTGATTCTCCTAAAATATTTGTTTTAAATATTAATCCGAATGTTTCTAATGGCTCATTGAGTTTGTCCAGCAAATAGATAACTGCAAGAGCAGTATGGCCTGAGATTGATTCCTGATTTGCATAGTCTCAGTTGGGCAGGTGAGACTATGCGCAAAGTAACTACAATCATTCTCAGTGACTTGGTATGTTGAGGAGGACAAATTAACTTAAATTTCTTTTGTGAATTGCTGCTGACGGAGTAGAATTTGACTTTCCCCAGTGGTATAAAATGAGTAGTAGTACATCAGCAACCCATTTTACATCTCTTTTGATTTTTACTTCGACTGACTTTAATGGAAATAAAAATCTGGAGATATGTTAAATAGGATGACAATTCACTAGTGTAGGTTACCATCCACAGTCAAACTAACCTAACAAGTGCAAATGTGTGCCCAAGAGATAAGGACAGAATCGTGCTTGACTACGATCATCCCAGAACGAAAATAAGTTGAAGATGCTTTGTCTGAATAATGAATCTGGTATTTATTTATAGAACATAAAACAGTACAGCACAGAAACAGGACCTTCGCCCCACAATGTCTGCACCGAACATGATGCCAATCTAACATGCCGTCTGCCAGCACATGGTCCATTCCCTGCCTGTTCATGTGTCTATCAAAATGCCCCTTAAACAATGTTATCGTATCTGCTTCTACCACCTCCCTTGGCAGCACATTCCAGGCACCTACCACTCTCTGTATAAGAAATTTGCCTCGCAAATCGCCTTTAAAATTTCCCGCTTTCACCTTAAAGCTGTGTCCTCTAGAATTTTACATTTCCACCCTGGGAAAAAGACTCTGACGATCTACCCTATCCGTGCCTCTCAGAATTTTATCCACTTCTATCAGGTCATTCCCCGGCCTCCAAAGTTCCAGAGAAAACAATCTAAGTCTGTGCAACCTCTCTGTATAGCTAACACTCTCTAATGCAGGTGGCATCCTGGTAAACCTCTTCTGTACCCTCTCCAAAGCCTCCACATTCTTTCTGTAGGATGGCAACCAGAACTGCATACAATACTTCAATTCTGGCCTAACTAAAGTTTTATACAGCTGCAACATGACATCCTGACTTTTATACTCAATGTCATAACCAATGAAGGCAAGCTTACCCAACACCTTCTTTATTACTCTATCTACTTGTGTTGTCTCTTTCAGGGAACTAAGGACTTGCACCCCAAGATCCCTCTGTCCATCGATGCTCTTAAGGGACCAGCCATATACTCTATTTTCCTCTTGCATTTGACTTCCTTAAATGTAACACCTCACACTTATCCAGATTAAACTTCATCTGGTATTTCTCTGCCCAAATTTCCAACTGATCTATGTTCTGCTGTATGCTTTGACAACCTTCCTCGCTATCCACAGTTCCACCTGTTTTCATATTGTCTGCAAACTTACTGAGTTTACTAATCAGACCACCTACATTTTCATCCAGATGATTAATATTTAAGTAGATAGTGAAAGAAATGAAACAATACAGGACCAGCCTCTCTGTGAATATTGGTACCAATTTGCATTTCCTGGTAAGAAAATCTTAATAATATTAGTGTTAATGTTCAATTAACTTAATGCTTATTAGTATAGCCCAAGGATGCACATATGCTTTCATCAGCAGCATTTTATAAAGGCTGGACAGGAATAAAAGTTGCATGAGGCCAATTGTTAGCTCATGTGTCTTTGCTGCAAATTAGATAAAAACTAAATATTTAGTGCAGAAAAGACAATTTTATATTAATTTGTGATGTCAAATGTGGAAGTCAGGTTTGTTATTGCAAAAGCTCTCAACTACTCCATTTATATCTCAACGTGTATAAAAAAAATAGATCGGGAGGACAGTGCCTTATTGGTGTGATTTGATGCAATGCAATAAAAATGCTATCTGTTGTTTTTGGGGACTACGAACAGTGGTGAGAAAGAGGACAATTTCTATTTTTGTTTCCCGCTTTTAGTCAGATGTAAGCTTGTTAGCACTGTGCTGAAAAATTAATGTGAACAATTTCTTAATGGAATCTATATGCATATACAATGTAGCAAGCACAATGCAGTAAGGAACTCACAGGAGCAGAAGGGTTTCTCACACTGATGCTTGGCGTTGTTGCTCGAAGTGCTCCAGTGGCTCCATGGTAATACTTAAAGCAGATTTTTGTTTCAGCTGTAAAATAGATTAAGGTCAAATTAAAGCTTGGAGAGATTACTGTGTGGGATGTCACAATTTCTTATTGTTCTGCAGCTTGAACCAAGCAAGAGCCATATTTTGATTTCAATACAATTTTTCACCATTTTCTTAATTCCACAACTTCAATCTCTGTTGTAAATTATGTTATTTCTCATATGGAATAGCTATATGTATCAGTTGTCCAACGGAGACATTCACGTGGATATCACTCGTGTGAACTTCACAAGCGTCACTGGGATATTCGAATGTATAGATATCATGGGTCAAGCATCATGTATTCTTGTACAAGGTTCAGACCATGTACAAAACCATCAAGGATGATTAGGTAGCACTTAGACACAGGGACCCTAATTTCCTCTCTCTAAACAGCAAGCATTTTGTGTTCATTACAAAGAAACAATAATCAATATGAACAAAGGAAAAACAGAATTAATTTGTATATATTTTTGTTTAAATCACCACTTCTTGTGATACCAAAGCAACACAAACTTTTCAGATGCATGGGCACAGACATTTAACTGAGCTCATTAGTTTTGTTTCAACAGGAACACATCTTCAGAGAAAGCTCAAATGTACCAGAACTCTGCAACATGCTTACATCATTCATCAGCTCACTCAAGATTAGATCTCAGCTTAATCCTGAGCTAAACAGGTTGATAGAAGAGAAATAATACTTACAGTAAAAGAAATCCTACTGAGAATACAGCTTACCTTTTTTTAATCTTACGGGGTTTGTGCCAGAAACAGGATGTGCTGCTATATTAGAGTCTGGGGGATTTATGAGGGATAAATCTTATGAGTTCCAAGAAAAGGAAGTGTGGTTCAGTGATATGGTCTGTCCTCACATTCACTAGAATGATGCACTAAGATTGTTTTTTTTCATTCTTAATACTTCTGATGCAAAATGTAAAAACTCAGGATTAAAGACTCATTAGGATCTTTCCCTGGTGCATACACATATTTACCATGGCTCAATCCTCTCCACTCCTAGTGTATATGTTTCAATCTTCTTCACCCCTAGTGTCTGTGCTTAAAATACGTTTACCTCCAGTGTATCTGTGCCTCAATTCCCTACATCCCCAGTGTGTGTGTCTCAATCCTCTATATCCTGTGTGTCTTAATCCCCTACACCCCACTGTGTGTGTCTCAATCCCCTACACCCCCAGTGTGTGTGTATGTATGTGTGTGTCTTAATCCCCTTCACTCCTAGTGTGTGTGTCTCAATCCCCTTTACTCCTATTGTGCGCGTGTGTGTGTGCGTGTGTGTGTGTGCGTGTGTGTGTGTGCGCGCGCGTCTCAATCCCTTTCACTCCTAATGGGTCAATACACAAAAAGTGTTGGAGGAACTCAGCAGGTCAGGCAGCATCTATGGAGGGGCATAAACAGTCGACGTTTCAGGCTAAGACCCTTCATCAGGACTGGAAAGGGAGAGGCCGAAGCCAGAATAAGAAGGTGAGGGGAGGGGGAGGAGTTCACGCAGGCAGGTGATAGGTGAGTCCAGGTGAGAAGGGGAAGGTAGGTAGGTGGGGGAGATGGGGGGAAGATGTAATAAGCTGAGAGGTGATAGGTAGAAGAGGCAAAGAGCTGAAAGAGGAGGAATCCAGTAGGAGAGGGCAGTGGACCATGGAATAAAGGATGGGAGAGGGGAGGAGAAGAGATGGGCAGGTCATCAAGGTGGGGGAAGGGAGCCACAGGAATAAGGTAAGACAAAGGAGTGGGGGGGGAGGGGTTGCTGGAAGTTAGAGAAATTGATGTTGAGGCCATCAGGTTGGAGACTCCCAAGGCGGAATATGAGGTGTTGCTCCTCCAACCTGCGTTTGGCCTCAACGTGGCAGTGGAGGAGGCCGTGGATAGACATGTCTGTATGGGAGTGGGATGTGGAATTGAAGTGAGTGGCCACTGGGAGGTCCTGGCTGTTGCAGTGGACGGAGCGAAGGTGCTCGATGAGGTGGTCACCCAACCTGCCTTGGGTCTCACCGATTTACAGGAGGCTGCACTGGGAGCACCAGATGCAATAAATGACACCCTCGGGCTCACAGATGAAGTGCTGCCTCACCTGGAAGGATGATCTGGGACCCTGAATGGTGGTGAGGGAGGAGGTGTAGGGACAGGTGTAGCACTTGGTGCGGTTGCTGGCATAAGTGCCAGGGGGGTTATCGGTGGGGAGGGACGAGTGGACAAGGAAGTCGCAGAGGGAGCGATCCATGCGGAATGCAGAAAGAGGGTGTGAGGGGAAGATGTGCCTGGTGGTAGGATCCCATTGGAGGTGGTGGAAGTTGCAGAGAATGACGTTTTGGATGCGGAGGCTTGTGGGGTGGTAGGTGAGGACAAGGGGAACCCTGTCCCTGTTATGTCGGGGGTGGGGGGGGGGAGGGACGACATGTGGTAAGTGGAGGAGATACGGGTAAGGGCAGCATTGATGGTGATGGAAAGGAAACCCCAGTTACTGAAAAAGGAGGACATCTCTGATGCCCTAGAATGGAAAGCCTCACCATAGAAACATGCGGCGGAGGGACTGGGAGAAGGGGATGGTGTCCTTACAAGTGACAAAGTAGAAAGAGGTGTAGTCAATATAACTATATATGGGTCACTGTTGCAATCAAGATTAAACCTACTAGCCAGTTTGTCATGTGTGAACAAAAACATTCCATTGCAAGGGCAGATTATGAAAGATCTTTTCTGTGTTTGTGCAGGGAATTATCACCATTTTCTCCTGACAAGATGAACACTTTCCTTTGAAAGAAACCTATTACTGCTTTTAATGAAATGTATTCACCAAGCATGCTACTTCAAATTAATAAACATAGAGTTTGTATTTTGTACATGGGCAAATAAAGCAGGCAATTTGAATGTACAGTATAAATGTGCCACACACACTACTGAGGTATATGACCTGGTAATTTGGTTTTGTCAATGTTGGTTGAGAAATAAATAATGGCAAGGACTGTGTGAAGGATCTTCGACCTGCAAACCTGAAAGGCTCATTCCTTCGCTCTCCACTGAGGTTGCATGACTGGCTGAGTTCTTCTAGCAATCTTGTTTCTGTTTCAGATTCCAGCAACTGCAGTTTTAATTGTTTTCCAGGAATGTACTTAGTATGGACGGTTGAGTGCTGCACATCTCTGATATGCAGCAGACAAATGCCTTGGATGGGTTCAAGTGTCAAAATACCACAATCTATCCTTTTGAAAAAAAACTATTCTGACACAAGGGCCTGCAAATATATTGACAATGCACCAGTTTCACATGTGTAAGAATGCCCACGTAAGGTAGTGGCTGGCATGTCCATGCAGATTCTGCTATGGAAGTGCAGGAGATCCCAGTATAGACGATCTGCTGGAGGAACTCAGGGGGTCAGGCAACATCTGTAATGGTAAATGGACAGTTGACGTTTCAGACTAAGACCCTCCATCTGGACTGAAAGAGTATGGGGGAGATAGCCAGTATAAAGAGGTGAGGGGGAGGGGTAGGGCAACAGCTGTCAAGTGATAGGTGGATCCATGTGAGGAGCGGTTGAACAGATTCCAGCATCTGCCTCCAGTGTGGACATTCTGGTTTGCACCTGAAACTGTCCTCTTTCAAACAAAGAGCCAAAATCCTGTTGAAAGAACCCCTCTTGAAGTTGAGCCGCTCTAAATGCAGCTGGTGCCAAGAATCCTGCATTCAAATAATGTGTTTTACATGCTGACTCACCAGCAGTCCTAAAAGGGATTGCCGATAACCACAAAATGTTTAAAATAGCTGGAATGTGGAGCTAGAATTTTTCCACTGCAGTGTGTTGTTCAGCAGGATGTGCATTGCTGCACTGCAGAACTCAGTTCGCCGTTTCGCCATGTAGTATTCTATTTTAGGGTCTTCCCTACAGCTAGGATTCTACAATATCTCATCCTGCTCCCCTTGATATCCAAGACTGAATGATCAATAAGTTACCTCGGCCATGCATCCCACTGTTGAGCTTGAAAAAGAAGGAATCAGAAAAGGCAGCTGCAGAACTGAACCTCTCTTTTAAATGCTTATCCCTGCCAATGTGCTTTAGTAACTCTCCAGGAGCAGTTCATGCAATGATTTGAGAGAGTGCTAAGTGCATCACACCCATGGTTGTGTGTTGCTGCAAACCTACCTGACCAACTTGCTGATCACTATGGCCATTTCAAGACCCTCCGAAAGTCAAGGGGCCCCAAGTGCAGGCTTCCATCACAGATGTTTTGATTTGAGAGCTTCAAGTTCCTATGTGTCGCTTCTACTTATTTGGAAGGCTAAGGAAATTCGGCATATCCCTAATGACTATTACCAATTTTTACAGACACGTCATAGAAAGCATCCTATCCAGATGCATCACAGCTTGGTATGGCAACTGCTCTGCCCAAGACCACAATAAATTGCAGAGAGTTGTGAACGCAGCCAAGTCCATCACTTAAGACGACCTCCCCATGATTGACTCTGTCTCCACTTCCCACTGCCTCAGGAAAGCAGTTAACATAATCAAGGACCACTCCCACCCCGTTCTCTCCCCTCTCCCGTCAGACAGAAGATGCAAAGTCCTGAGAACACGAACCACCAGACTTAAGACAACTTTTATCCCACCGTTATCAGACTCTTGAACAGACCTCTCATACGCAAAAAGATGAACTTTTGATCTCCCCATCTACCTCCTCGTGGCCCTTGCACTTTATTTGTCTAACTGCACTGCACTTTCCTTGTAACTGCAACACTATATTCTGCATTCTGTTTTCTTTTTACTACCTTGATGTAAATATGTATGGCATGATCTGTCTGGATGGCACACAAAGCTCTTCACAGTATCTTGGTACATGTGAGAGTAATTAACCAACACTAGTATATAAAATGCTATCAACATTGCCCTTCATTTTGTGTTATTAAGCCATACAGTGTGCTGCTGTATGCTTCCACAGGTAATCATTAGCAATTTCTTTAATTGGCTTGAAGCATCAGTGTAATATGGATTAGGAGTACCAGCCAATGCTGCCTGCTGTAGCTTTGAAAAGCCCAATGGCATGAAGGATCAAAGCAGCCTTGGTTAGATTGCTTGCCATTTCACCAGACTGATTCCAGAGATGGTGGATTTGTCATATGGGGAGAGAGAGACTAGATCTATACTCTCTTGAGTTTAGAAGAATGAAAGAAGAACTCATGAAATGTAAAAAATTGTCACAGGGCTTGATAGAGTAGATTTGGAGATGTTTCCCCCTGGTTGAGGTGTCTGGAACCAGGGGCCACAGTCAGAGGAAGGGCTCAGCCATCCAGGACAGAAATGAGAGGAAATTACTTCACCCAGAGGGCAGTGAATCTTTGGAATTATTTACTCAGGAGGGTTGTGGAAGCTCAGTTGCTCAGGTTACTTAAAACCACGATTGATAAATGTACATAAATTGAGGGAATCAAGAGATATGGGGTAGTGCAAGGAAATGATGCAGGGGTTAAAAGATCAGTCATGATCTTATTGAATGGAAGAGGGACCAATTGGCCTTCTTCTGCTTCTATTTTTTATGTTCTTCTGGCCACCGACAGAACAGCCCCTCTAACAGGGTTTAATAGCTATGGTTGCATACTCATCTTGGAGTTATACTTTGTCCATACAGATGTTGTTAGTTATGATGATATGTGAGTTTCTGGCTAAATATAAGTATACAACTCTTCTCGATCTTCATTTTCTTCCAACACAGAATTTAAATGGTCAGAATCTGCAGATGCCCAAAGGACTGACAAAAGCTGTAACCCTCAATTCCTTATGAGGGAGCTTTGAGATACTGGGTGATAAGGTAATAAAAGATGTTGGTGAAAGTGAAGCATACCCCAGAGTCCATGTGAACATTACTGTTTGCTTTTTATCCTTTATATTTCTGTTCAACAATTTCAACACAGAGACAGGCATGTGCATATCAGGCAGTGTCAGGCCGAGAAAATTTATCTCATTTTGTGGTATTCTCAGATCTAGAGGTTTTGATTTATTCAGAATTTCAGTCACAGTTTGTGACCATCCAATTGTCGTGCAATTTGTGCAAGTTATCAAATAGAACAGTATGGTTGCACATGTTTTGAGTGCACGTGTCAGAGGAATGCAGAGTAGGCAGTTGATGATATTAGTCCTCGTGTGATGCTGATTTGATTCTTGAGTTGCCAAACTGGGCAGCTTCAATGCACCTAACTGCAATATGTCAACCACACATAGGAAACTAGTCAGAGCTGCAGGAAGGAAACTATCCTCAGCCAACAGCCCAGTGCCTGCACAAGGGTTTGTTGATTGAACAGGGGGTGAGCTGACTCTGGAGAACTGTGCCTTAGAACCTTTCTCAATATAATTGGTGAAATGTGAGGTGATGAATCAATTTAGTTCTTTATTTATGTTATACAGTTGCTAAGGAATCACCCCCAGTTCCAGTTCTCCATAAGTCCATAAGACATAGGAGCAGAATTGGGCCATTTGGCCCATCGAGTCTGCTCCGCCATTCGATCATGGCTGATTTATTTTTCCCTCTCAACCCCATTCTCCTGCCTTCTCCCCATAACCTTTGATGACCTTATTAATCAAGAACCTATCAAAGATAGGCTAAAGAAATTTATGTCCTGTCCCTTTAGAGCAGAAATAAAGAAATTCCACCTTATCTCTGTTCTAAAGGGACATCCTTCTATTCTGATTCTGTGCCCTCTGATCCTAGACTCTCCCCCTACTGGAAACATCCTCTCCACATCCACTCTATCCAGGCCTTTCAATATTCAGTAGGTTTCAATGAGATGCCCCTCATCCTTCTAAGCTCCATCGAGTACAGGCCCAGAGCCATTAAATGGTCCTCATACATTACCCTTTCATTCCTAGGATCATTCTTGTGAACCTCCTCTGGACCCTCTCCAATGCCAGCACATCCTTTCTTAGATATGGAGCCCAAAACTGCTCACAATACTCCAAATGTGGTCTGACCAATGCCTTATAAAGCCTCAGCATTATATCCTTACTTTTATATTCTAGTCCTCTTGAAATGAATGCTAACATTGCATTTGTTTTCCTTACAACTGACTCAACCTGCAAGTTAACCTTTAGGGAATCCTGCATTAGGGCTCCCAAGTCCCTTTGCAGGAGGTTGAAGAAGGAATTTGGCACGCTTGCATTCATTGGTCAGGATATTGATTGAAGGAGATGGGATGTCATGTTACAGCATACAAGACATTGGTAAGGCCACATTTGGAGTACTGCTTACAGTTCTGGTCACCCTGCTATTAGAAGGAGGTCATTTAACTTGAAAGGGTGCAAAAAAGATTTACAAGGATGCTACCAGGACTGGAGGGTTTGAATTATAGGTAGAGGCTGGATAGGCTAGGAATTTTTTTTTTCCCTGGAGTGTAGGAGGCAGAGAGGTGACCTAATAGAGGTTTATAAAATCAACAGGGGTATAGATAAGGTGAGTAGCCACAGTCTTTTCCCCAGGGTAGGGGAGTGCAAAACTAAAGGGCATAGGTTAAAAGTGAGAGGGGAAAGATGTAAAAGTAATCTGAAGGCCAGGTTTTTCACACAGATGGTGGTGTGTATATGAAATGAGCCACCAGAGGAAGTGGTAGAGTCGGGTACAATTATGATATTTAAAAGAAGTTTGGACAGCTTCATGGATAGGAAAGGTTTAGAGGGATATGGACCAAAAGCAGGCAAATGGGACTAGCTCAGTTAGGCAACTTGGTCGGCATGGACCAGTTGGGCCAAAGGGCCTGTCTCCATGCTGCTGTAACTCTACGACTCTATGCATCTTTGCCTGAGCTACTCCTTCCACACAGTGCTCTGCCAGTGGCTGTGGCTCCAGTTAACCTGTTGACAGCCTGCTTCCTTCCTTGCAACGGAGGGCCCGGCAGGTTGACTCCTGCAGTTCTGGGTTGAGATGGCTTGGTTCTGCACTTCACCATAAGCAGCAGCAACCTGGGATACCTGACTGATATGCCACAAGCAAGGGCACAGGTAGAGTGGCAATGGTAGCATCACAAATTCTGTCATCCTGGGAGACAACAGCTGAAGATCTCAGGAACACTGGTAATCTGCTGTGGAACAGACGGAAGACTGATTCCCCTGTGAACACTGAAATCCAGAGCTAAGGTGTCAGTAATCTGCACTTGCACAGCAAAGCTCTGCATTTCCTTGCAGGACTCATGCATTGGGTGGCTTCTCTTTGAAAAGCAATGGATGCTGTAATGGTGATCAGATGCCGGTATATGTTTGGGTCCGCAAGTTTTGACATGGAGCTCTTCCACGCTTAAAGGATGGGCTCCAGAACCAGCCTAAAGTCTGCACAGTTCACACAGGCTCTCAGGCAGGCTTGACAATGCTCATCCTTGCTCCATCCTCCTTCTCCTATTGCTCATCCAGTCTTCATCTGAGTCCCCTGGAACAGAACTCATGCCATCTTGTCCTCTGGGAAATGGCACATGAGGTGACCATGTCCCTGCCCTCCGATTCACCATTGGCAGATCGACTCTAAACCACCCAACATCGCACACCATGTCAGTGTCCAATCTGGTGGCTGCAAGTTTCAGATAACAAGAGTATCTTCCTCCTCAATGCAATATTGCACCACCTCCTCAACAGACTTCCTTCTGCAGTGGAATAAATTTACAGGGAGAGAGGGAAACTCTTTAGCCTTCAGTGTCTCCACCCCAGAACCCGGATTATCCCAACCTCAGTTATTGATTTACACAACACATGCTTCACACAACCATTTTCCATGCCTTGGATCATCTCAGCAAAGTCAAACACTGAAGATGGAATTCATCACCCCCTCCAGTGCACCAGAAAAGCCTGAAGGCTAAGAACAAACTCTTGAAAGGTTAGAGATCAGAAAAGTTAAATTTGTTCCATTAACTCGAGTTATGTAATGTCCACAGGATAAGTGGGCTTAATTGAAAATAGCCATCAGATATTTTTTGGTTGAAATAAAATAATGTCCTTTGTAAAATTCCATTATCTAAGAGCCTCTTGAATGCCTTTATTATATTTGCCTCCACTACCACCCCTGGCAGTGTACTCCAGGCACCCGTCACTCTCTGTGTAAACCATCTCCTTTGAATTTACCCCTTCTCACCTTAAATGCATTCCCTCAAGTATTAGACATTTCAACCCTGGGAAAAAGATACTGGTGTGGCGGCCCACACACGCGGGACTCGAACCGCCATCAGGAGACACAGGCAGACATGCAGTAGTGCGTTTGGAACTACCTGCTCCGGGGTGGACCCTCCAGGGACAGTCAGACGTCACGTCCACCCCGCGGGTCGCAGGGATCCATGGGATGGGAGATTTAAGCGCGTGATGTTGAATCAGTAAAGGATTTTTGAGTTCAGCACTCTCTGCCTCCGTGTGTTCCTTTAGTAGCGCGTTGTGTGCGGCTACATTGGTGACCCTGACATTCCAGACGGCATCTGGAGCTGGTGACTCAGCGACCAGCCATGAGTTCAAGCAACTCGCACAGCGCGGTCTCTCTGAAGCTCCCGACTTTCTGGGCCACTCAGCTCCATGTTTGGTTCGAGCAGGCTGAGGCCCAGTTCAATATCAGAGACATTACAGCCAACGCCACGCGGTACTACTATGTGGTCAGCACGCTCAACCAGGACACGGCAGGCCAGATCATCGACTTCCTATGCCAGCCATCAACGGAGGACAGGTACACTAAGCTTAAGGTGCTCCTGCTCCGTACCTTCGGACTCTCCCACCGCGAACAGGCTGACGGCTCCTACACATGGACGGTCTGGGCGACTGCACGCCATCCGAGCTCACGAATGATATGCTGGCGCTTACGGATGGCCATAAGCCATACCTTTTATTTGAATAGTTGTTCCTCGAGCAAATGCCAGAGGACAGTCGCCTCCTCCTCACGAGAGAGGATTTCAGCGACCTATGCAGGGTCGCAGCTAAAGCAGACGTCCTTTGGCAGAACAAGCAACGTGGAGCAGCCTCCATCAGCCTAGCCACGAGCACATGCCCCAAAGCCCAGGCCCCGCAACTAAAGCCGTCGAGACCCACGGGGGAAAAAGACAAAAGTTCAGAACAATGATGTTTCTATCACCAAAGATGGGGTTCAGGCGCACGCCGCTGCCGTCCACCATGTGCTTTTCCGGGAAACGCTTGGGCCAACCGTCGCTAATGGCTACAACGGCTGGCCACCGAGACAACCTCCTGTACCTTTGCGACCGACACTGTGGGCGGCGCTTCCTGGTAGACACCGGGGCCGAAGTCAGCGTACTTCCCCCCTCGAACATGGACACTTGTAACGCGGTCCCAGGCCCCGAACTCACCGCTGCAAATGACACCAGTATTTGGATGTATGGCCCACGAATTATCTCACTGCGTTTCGGGTCCAGTCGTTTCACTTGGACTTTCACGTTGGCAGTGGTGTCACAGCCACTACTAGGAGCAGATTTCCTATGAGCCAGCTGCCTCCTGATCAACCTAAAAGGCTGGCGTTTGGTCCACGCCGAGACGTTCCAGACTTTCCAGCTCAGAGAAGCCAAGCTACTGGCCCTCCACCTCGATTCCGTGACCCTCTCGGGTAACGAATTTGCCAGGGTGTTGGCGGAATTCCCCTCCATAGTCACCCCGCAGTTCTCCACGGCCGACCCCAAGCACAGCGTGCAGCACATCCCCACACAGGGACCGCTGCTGCACGCCCAAGCTCTCAGGCTCCCACCCAACAAGCTCCACCTCGCCAAGGAGGAGTTCTGTAAGATGGAAGAGATGGGAATCATACGCTGCTCAGACAGCCTGTGGGCATCCCTGCTGCACATGGTGCCCAAGTCCGCAGGAGGATGGAGGCCCTGCAGAGACTACAGGAGGCTCAACGATGCCACAACCACCGACAGATACCCGGTACCCCACATCCAGGACTTCACGGTGAACCTGCACGGAGCGACCATCTTCTCGAAAATCGACCTGATCAGGGGATACCATCAGATCCCAGTGCACCCCGACGACGTGCCCAAGACAGCCCTCATCACCCTGTTCGGCTTGTTCGAATTCCTGAGGATGCCTTTCAGTCTCAAGAATGCAGCCCAAACTTTCCAAAGGCTCATGGACTCGGTGGGACGCGGCCTGGATTTCGTTTTCATTTACTTGGACGATATCCTGGTGGCCAGCAGTTCGCACCAAGAGCACGTGGCACATTTGCGCTAGCTCTGCCAACGCCTGAGCAATCACGGACTGGCAATCAATCCGGCGAAGTGCTAGTTCGGGCTGACGGAGATCGACTTCTTGGACCACAGAGTCAACCAACATGGCACAGTTCCCCTACCGGACAAGGTCCAGGCCATCCGCCAGTTCCCTAAGCCCAGCACGGTCAAGGGCCTGCAGGAGTTCATAGGGATGGTCAACTTTTATCATTGGTTTGTGCCAGCGGCGGCATGCATCATGAGACCCTTGTTCAGCCTGATGGCCGGCAAGGCCAAAGAGGTGGCATGGAACGCGGAGTCCACGGAGGCGTTCGAGCAGGCCAAGGAGGCGCTGGCAAAGGCGGCCCTCCTAGTGCACCCAAGAGTCGAAGTAACCACAGTACTCACAGTCGACGCTTCCGACACGGCAGTAGGCGGAGTCCTGGAGCAGCTCGTCGAGGGCCAGTGGCGACCACTCGCTTTCTTCAGCCGGCACCTATGGCCACCAGAGGTGAAGTACAGCACTTTCGACAGAGAGTTGCTAGCAGTCTACTTGGCTGTCCAGCATTTCCGGTACTTCCTCGAGGGAAGGGAATTCACCTTGTATACGGACCACAAGCCCCTCACCTTCGCACTGGCCAAGGTATCGGACCCATGGTTGGCTCGGCAGCAGAGGCACCTGCCCTTTATTTCAGAATTCACCACGGACGTCCGCCACATCGCAGGGAAGAACAACGTCGTCGCCAACACACTGTCTCGCCCCTGCCTCCACTCAGCGGGCATATCGTCCTCAGGAACAGACTACGCAGCACTGGTGGAAGCGCAACAGTCGGACACCGAGATCCCGGCTTACCGCATCGCCGTTTCGGGGCTCCAGTTGGAGGACGTCCCCATCGGCCCAGCAGCGGATTGACTCCTGTGCGACGTGTCTACCAGCAAACCCCGACCCATGGTACCAGCAGCATGGAGGTGCCGGGTGTTCGACACGCTGCACGACCTGGCCCACCCGTCCATCCGGGCGTCCATCAAGCTGGTGGCGGACAGATTCGTCTGGCACAGTTTGCACAAGCAGGTCGGACACTGGGCCAGGACCTGCGTACACTGCCAGACCGCCAAAGTCCAGTGGCACGTGAAGGCTCCCCTCCAGCAGTTCCAGCTGACGCACAGGAGGTTCCAACACATCCACGTGGACATCGTCGGCCCCCTGCCCGTCTCCCGGGGCGCCAGGTATATCTTTACCATGGTAGATAGGTTCACCAGATGGCAGGAAGCCGTACCGCTCGCAGACACGTCCACTGAGTCCTGCGCCAGGATGCTCATTGCAAACTGGATCGCCAGGTTCGGCCTCCCAACGGACATCACCTCCGACAGAGGGGCGCAGTTCACGTCTGGTTTGTGGACAGCACTGGCGCAGCTCCTGGGCACCCAGCTGCATCACACCACAGTGTACCATCCCCAGTCCAACGATTTGGTAGAGCGATTCCACCAGCATCTCAAGTCGGCCTCGATGGCATGCTTCAGGGGCCCCAACTGGACAGATGAGCTTCCCTGGGTCCTACTGGGCATCCGCACAGCCCCCAAGGAGGACCTGGGCACCTCCTCGGTGGAACTGGTCTACGGCGCCCCGCTGACGGTCCCGGGCGAGTTCGTACCAGAGGCCTGAGGTTCGGAAGAAACTCCAGCAGCGGTGCTAACGAGGCTGCGGGACAAGGTAGGGACCCTGGCACCAGTCCCAACCTCCAGACATGGTCCCATGCCATCCTTCACCCCTAAAGACCTCTGAGTCTGTGAGTATGTTTTTATTTGCAGGGGCATGCACAGGTCACCTCTTCAGCAGCCGTACGAGGGACCCTTCAAGGTGATCCGGCACAATCGATCCACATGTGTCGTGGAGGTGGGTGGCCAGGAAGAGACTTTTACAGTGGACCGCCTCAAACCGGTGCACTTGGACATTGAGCAACCAGTGAGGGTACCCGCACTGCGCCGGCAAAGCCGGCCACCCAGGCAAGCCACACAGACTGGGGGCTCCACTCCCCTGATGGACGTTTCTGGGGGGGGTGGTGTGGCGGCCCGCACACGTGGGACTTGAACCGCCATCGGGAGCTGCAGACAGACACACGGTAGCACGTTTGGAACTACCCCCTTGGGGCGGACCCTCCTGGGATAGTCGGACGTCACGTCCACCCCACGGGTCGCAGGGGCCCATGGAATAGGAGATTTAAGCGCGCGATGTTGAATCAGTAAAGGGTTTTTGAGTTCAGCACTCTCTGCCTCCGTGTGTTCCTTTAGTAGCGCGTTGCGTGCGGCTACATTGGCTGTCTATGCCTTTCCTAATTTTATAAACTTCTATCAGGTCTCCCCTCAGTCTCCACCTCTCCTGAGAAAACAACCCTAGTTTGTCGGATCTGTCCTTATAGCACATGCCCTCTAATCCAGGCAGCATCCTGGTAAACCTCTTCTGCACCCTCTCCAAAGCCTCCACACATCCTTCCTATAATGGGGCGACCAAAATTGAATGCAGTACTCCAGATGCAGCCTAAGCAGAGTTTTATGAAGCTGCAACATAACTCCCTGACTCTTGAACTCAATGCCTTCCTTTTCTTTGTGTCATCATTCAATTAAACCCACTTAACAGAATAGCTGCTTATTGTCATCAGTCAGCATTTATGTTTTCCCTCATTTCATTTAAAAAAAAGGCTTAAGAAAGGAAAACAATAGATTGCTGCAGCAATACATTAGCTACTCCACCTTGTACACATAGGTTTGTACATTTTTTTGCAAAGTAAGTGCTGGTCACATGGCAAGGTGGGAAAAAGGATGAAATGAACAGTGAAAGAAACTGCATTTCCTTCACTAATCATATTGAAGAATTGTGAAATGAAAATGGGCTGGACTGATAAAGTATAAATTACAGACAATGAATTAAAGTTATATAATACAGAAAGAAAAATGGAGAGGGAGAGTAAAAATAGGTTTGAGAGAAAAAAAAAGACAAGGATAAGAAAAATAGGTATTTTTAAAATGGCCAACAAGTGAAAGCTGAAGCTACAAGTCTCCATACTTGTAGTGGCAGAGAGGTAGACTGGAAGTAATAAAATATTTACAACAATATCAAAAAGCTATTCATACTCAATGTGACTACTTAGTTTCTGTGGAAAGTTTAGTTGGTATTTACCACACAGGTACAGCAGCCTCATGACATTTAATGTTGTTCATAGAGTGATGAGGCAGAAACTGAGATATTGTGTCCACAAATCTAATGCCAGAGAGATGCAATCTGAATTTTGGGTTACCATGTACACTGCTTGAAGTTTCTGTGTCATTTACTAGTAAATAAAAGCAACTGACTTCTATTATTTGGAAGAAAAGTTTGACCACCTTTACTATTTCTGTCTCTCTTTGTCCTTTAACAAATATGCTTAAATTGTTATTCCTCCTCACCATGAAAGATCTGTTCTTAATCTTCTTTTCCTCCTTACAGTGATGATACAGCTCTTCTTTCTACACACAAAGTGACTGAAATTTAACAAATGTTGCTTCTAATATTAATTTAGGCCCGATGAATGCACCATTGATAATAAATGTGTATGGCACTCTTTACAAACAGACAATGTATATTAAGACAACTACGAATGCAAGCACAAGTTCCGCTGAAAAAACTGAGAATCATTCAAGATGCTCACTATAGCCTCTTCAGTAAATCTTCCTTAATACCAAATTATTAGCATCTGCAGCCCCAGTGGCTTTAGTCATAGATAACATATAGTGAAATGCTGTAATTCTTGTGCTCCTTTTTCCATAATTTCAATACCACAGAAATAGGATTTTCATTGCACTTCCATTGATGTTTATGTGGCAGATTAGGGCATCTCTGAATAAATATCCTCATCCAGCAGAGCCATAATGGATTTCCATCCAGACACACCAGGGAAACTGAAACCTTAGTATTATCCAGGAACTGGCCTTTGAATGTGTCAAGGATTAGTTTACTTTGAGGTTTGAAGAGAATTAATGAAGTAGATTTGGCATTCATAGACACCTCTGAGAGGGATGGGTGCAGCTCCTGTTTCCGCCATTTCTGTTTTTCCATAATTTGTTGAAAGGTTTCAAAATGTTATTATTTTTGTACCAGGTCCATCTATCATCTCAGGCAATGAGGGGAAGAGGTGGGGGCAGTTTTCCAGGTAATACCTACCCAAGAGTTTGTGTCAATGTTTCATGTTTATCCTGAAGATTTCCTCGAAGTACTTTCTGTGTCCTCCTACTGAGCATGTGACATGACTGAGCTCAGAGAAATTCAGGAGACTGAAGCTTGGCCTTTGCAAGAGCATCTCCTCATTATGATACTTCATCCACAGGCAACAATGCAAGTAACTTTGCATTTTCTGCCCAAGTTGCGCATTTATTGCAGGTTAGCTTTTTATTCCAGCATATTATGCTGTTCCTCTGCTGTGTCTCTTCTATGTAAAATGGCAATCCTTTTCAATGATACAATATATGAACTGGTGTATAATGTAAAATGAATTACACAGAGTCCTATTCCTCTGATAATTTCAGTGAAAAGTAGGTGACAGTATAAAGATATTGCATAGATTAAAAAGCACTCACATGAGATTTGTCTATGTTGAACATCAGACTGAGAAAAATAGGTTAATGTGTGTTCACGACTAGGCAGAAAAATACCCAGTTGTTACTCATAAGATGTGTTAAGGTCATTAATCAGACAATTTCATTCTTCATAAATGGGTTTATGACTTTGTTATACATAACACATTTAGCAATTTTCTACCAATGTAATTATGCTGCTGTAGAGTAAGCACTTGTACATTTAACACCTCATCTATTTCTGAAATCAGGGCAAAGCAATATTGCCAACTGCTCAAAACCAAGGCATTGTCATTCTGAAAGTGATAAATTTCCACTGTAATAACAAAATGTTAACATTTATCAGTCTTCTGTGTAGTTTACCCACCCATTCAGATCTAACAAATAAAAATCATATTAGAAATGTACTGCTGCACATGAATGATGAAATTAATTCCAGCTCCTTCTAACCACCTTTTGTTATGGTGCAGCTAGTTCACCTTTAATATTTTACATGCATTTTCTGGCCTATATATCATCACTCTGTGATTTGTTATTATTACTAATGCAATAAGAGCACATAAGTCATTCTTGTACCATCTCCATGATCCATTCTTTACACTTAGTTATTATCTATGCAAGAAACTTTTCCAAAATAATACAGGCTCTACTTGCTTAAAACTTGGTACAACTCTAATTTTACTAGGTCTGATAAAAAGTCGTTAACTAGAAATGTGAAATTCAAAGATGTTCATGATCTGCTGAATATTTCCAGCATTTTCTGTATTCACTATATTCCGTAGGCATATTCTGTTTTCTGTATGCATTTTTCCTACCCTTAACAGTGCCAGATCCATAAACTACCTCCCATTTCCTCCTAGGCTTTACTTCCACTGTCTAGGTTACAATTCTGTCTCAGCTTTCAGATTTTCTGCTGAGCTCTTGCGTCCTGTACCACATTAACCCAGTCCCACTGTGGCCAAAAGAACCAATCTGCCATTCGCTACCAGCTCTAGACTCTCCATTGCTTCATCTCAATGGAAGTGAACTGGCACCAGAGTATAAAATGGAATATGAACTAGACATTTACTATTGTCCAATTTGTACTGATTTCAAGGTAAATTTCATCAATAGTGAAGAAGGACTTATAAAAAAGTGAAAATCTTGTAGAAAGAAAGTGAGAGTTACACAAAGAGAGTGGGAGACAGAGTGAAAAAGAGTGCATTACAGAAACGATGAAAACAGATACCAAGAAATAAGCTATTACAAGAAGCATTGAGTAAAAAAAAGAGTGCAAGACAACTGGGGAAAAAAGAACCAGAGAGTAGGGGACAAACAATTATAAGACAAAGGATGCTATTTTTGGTAAAACACACTGGGTTAACAAACATGTTTCAAAGAGGAGAAATGCAGGAAAACTCAAACATGTTAACAAGATTTAACAATGTATTTTTAGAAGTGAGAATCACAGGTTTGGCAATTGCTGTTTACTTTCTTCTAATGAAATAAAAAACACATTGCCATATTTCCAGAGCCTGGAAAACAGCAAGGGCTTATTAACAGTTGAAATTCCAAGATTAACTCAATCTGTTTGTCTAAATTGAGTATGAATGAGAATATTTTAATCAGCACATAAGGCTAATATGCAAGACTCAAAATTTATATTTTTCATTACATTCTGTGACAGTCAAGCACAGTTGTTGAATTAATTGTGTGCAATTTATGTTCACATTTCAGTTCCTTTTAGCTTTTTCAGTTTCAATACCCATTTCAGAAGTAATTGAATATTTCTTCTTAAAGTACAGAAAAAGAAATTACTGGTTATCATGAAGCTGTCAATTTGCTTTCATACCCCCATTAATTTAAGAATATCTGAAGTTTACGATCTATCTGGGACATGGCCAAAGTAGCACAGGCCAGAATTTTGGGTCTCAAACAAACCTTTTAGTTGTCAACTGTAATTGTTTCTCTGTCTCTCACTCTCTCTGATTCTTCCTGCCTTTCTGGTGTCAGAGTGTTTCTATCTCTCTTTTCTTTACTCAACGAATCCCTTTTCTGGCTTCTTTTTCACACGTTCTCACTTCTTGCTCTAAGTTGCACAGTCCTTCTTTCTTCTCTGTTGCTGTTTCTTTTATTGCCCGTTTCTTTCTTTCTGAACAAAAAAATAATCCTTAAATTCTTTCATTGTTTATCAAGATTAGCAAATTCTACAGAACAATAATTATCATTGCTAGGATGGTGTTAAAAAAGAGAAATATTGTTTATTCTTTTTTAAAATGAGCTATTCTGTAACTGGTATAATTCAGATTCTTCATAGAATCAGAAAATCTACAACATCAAAGAAAGCCATTTGGTCCATTATGCCAGTTGATAAAGAACTAGCCAGCTGAATTCTGTCTTGCAGCAATTCGTCCATAGCCCTGCAGATCAAATCCAATTACCTTTTTAAATGTGATGAAAGTTTCTGCCTCTACCATCTTTTCAGGCTGTGAGTTTTAGATTCCTTTCACCCTTTGATTGAAAAAAAAACTCATCTCCCCTCTAATTCTTTTACCATTTAGTTTAAATCTATGCCCTCTGCTGAGGGAAATGGGTCCTTCCATCTATCAGATCTAAGCCATTCATAATTTTATTCACCAATTAAGTCTCTCCTCATACTCTGCCATTCTAAATTCTTTCTCTTAGCTAAAATTTTCCAGTTATCTTCATAAATCTCTTCTGCAGCATCTCCAGTGTAATCACATCTTTCCTACAGAATGGCAGCCAGAACTGTATACAGTTTTCAAGCCGTGGTTTAATTAGCATGGTATAGAATTACAGTACAACCTCCCTGCTGCTATATTCCATGCTGTGAGGGAAAGTAACTTGTATGCTTTTAAGTCCACCTTATTGACGCCCTGCTACTTTTGAGAATCAGTAGATCTTCAACACCTATTTTCTTCTTCTCAGGATCCTCCCGTATATTTGCGGCAACAAACAATCTGTTGGAGGAATTCAGCATGTTGAGCAGCATCTGTGGACTCATGTAAGGTTTTGACCCAAAGTGTCTACAGTTCCTTTCCCCCAGCAGATGCTGCTCTACTCGATGAGGTCCTCCAGCAGATTGTTTGCTGCTCCAGATTCCAGCATCTGGAAGAATATATTGCTTTACTGCAAATACATTTACATCCTGTGCAAGTGGAATGTTTGGCCAGCAGGTTGATTAAATGGAATAATACCCATAACATAGGGACAAACACACATTTCATACTTTATCAGACTCTGAACCTGAACTCTGGGTATAAACTGTTGTCCAGGCTGGAAAGGGGAGAATTGTTAGAAAATAAAGGGAAACCCAAAAGTAAGCAAGTAACAGTGTGCTATAACACTGGCCTTCTAATTCAGAGTTATTAAATGAAAGTACAGATGTATAAGGTGGGTATGATGAATGTTTCCTTATTGGGCACATCAGGAAATTATGGCTTAGATGATACCAGAGCACAATTCCTGATGTCAGTATGAAGAAACTTCCATATTGTGTGCTGCACCTGTGAGAACAAGTGGGAGAGAACACAGCACATTCTACATAACCTGTGGTGAAGCAATACTGGGCAATAAAATTGTAGCCATGAAAGGCTTTAAAGTTTTTTCCACAAAGTATTGTCTGCTGAACATTTAGATCTCCTCCCCATCAAGTCCTTATTAACTTAAGAGTGTCTGTATCTTACAGTTATCCATACCATCTTGAAAATTGGAGGTGCTTTTAACAGCAAGGATAGTCTTTGGCTACAGAATGATAATTAACTGGCTGGTAGGTTGGACAGAGAAATGACAATCCTGACAAGTGCAAGGTGGTGCATTTTGGGGGCTCAAGTAAGGTTAGAATATATACCCTGAATGGTAGGACCCTAGGGAGTGTTGAGAAGCAAAGAGACCTTTGTTCACAAGTCCAAAGATCCCTGAAAGTGGCTTCAAAGGTAGATAGGGTGGTGAAATAGCATACGGGATATGTGCCTTCGTTATCTGGGGCACAGAATATAACAGCAGGGAGCTCTTAGTACAACTTTATAAAACATTAGTTAGGCCACAGCTCGTTGGCACTCTATAGAAAGGATATGATTACACTAGGAGGATGCAGAAGAAATTCACCAGGTTGTTGCCCGAGGTAGAAGATTTCAGTTATGAGGAGAGACTGGATAGGCTGGGTTTGTTTTCCTTGGAGCAAGAGAAGCTGAGGGCGGGAATGTGATGGAGGTATATTATGAGAAGCATATATAGGGTAGGTAGTAAGGAACTTTCACTCCGTGACAGAAGCATCTAACACCAGAGGGCATAGGTTTAAATGTGAGTAGTAATAGGTTTAAATGGGATCCAAGGAAGAATTTTTTCACTCAGGGGGTGGTTGAAGTCTGATGCGCACTTGTGAGAGAATGATGGAGGCAGGTACTCTCACAAAATTTAAGAAACTGCTGAATCGCCAAGACATAGTGGGCTACAGGTCAAGTGCTGGTAAATTAGTACAGATAGGCAGGAAATGGTGGGCCGAAGGGCCCGTTTCTGTGCTATATGATTCTATCATATGTAAGATATCTACAGGGTGCAACTTAGAATTTAAAACCTCATCATTCGCCCATTGTTCAAATTATTTCAGTATATTAAAACCTCATAATGAGCAAACTCTTACTGAGAGCCAATGTGTGATTCTTCCGCTTCCAATCTGTTAAGATGACTTTTCTGCTGATACAACCAGGTGAGGGTTCAGAGCCAAAGGAGAGAAAAGCTACCTTGTCAAGTTTCCCATGACATGCCCAAGGATCTTAATGGTGTGCAAGGCATGAAGGGAACAGAGTGCAGCCTGTACACTGGTGATGCTTCAGTAGTGGTAGAACAATGGCATTCAACTCAAATAGAGCAGATGGCCCTCTAAAGGATCCTTGCATGTCTCGCTTTGCCCTTTAACTCTACAATGAATAGAGAAAATGCAAAAGGGGGGCCAATCCTCCAGCAGAGAAAGTTACACATTGCATTGATATAATTCTAAGCGGGAGGTAGTTGCAGGAGAATAAAGGAAAACTGTAGCCAAGACTCAGATGTAAAATTAGCCACTTTTAATTACCTTTATGTGTTGAAAGAGGGTTATGCCTGCTTGTTTTCAGGAAATGCCCTCACTTTGTTAGTGCATAAGAACTAGAAGCAGGAGTAGACCATTTGACTCCTTGCCTTTCCTCCACCTTTCAATAAGATCACAGCTTACTTTAACCTTCGTGCCACTTCCTGTACTAACCCCATAACACCTTATATCTAAAACTCTACTGATCTTGTTTTTGAATGCACTCAGCAACTGAGCCTCCCCATGGGTAGAGAATTTCAATGATTCACTCACCTATGGGTGAAAAAAATGTCTTCATCTCTGTCCTGGGTGACTCCTGGCTCTAGACTCCCCAGCCAGGGAAACATCATCCCTGCATTCGTCCTATCACACCCTTTAAGAATTTTGTGTATTTCTTCTAAATTCTAGAAAGTATAGACTCTGTCTGCTTAAGCTCTATGAGAAGAAACCCCTCATCCCAGGAACCAAACTAGTGAACCATCTTTGCATTCCTTCTAGTGCAAGTAGAGCATTCCTTCAGTAGGGAGACAGGGTCCACAATGTTCCAGGTGCAGTCTCACCATGTAATTGTAGTAAGATGTCTTTACTCTTGTACTCAAATCTTCTTGCAATAAAGGACAACTTACTATTTGATTTCCTGATTTGCTTTTTCTACGTGAAAATTAATTTACAATACAAGGATTTTAAGGTCCCTCTCAACACCAATACCTTTCAATCTCTTAATATTTATGGTACTCTGCCTTGCTATTTGACCTTACATTCTTCCATGTTAAGGTCCAACTGCCATGTCCTCGAATATTCACTGGGCTTGTCTACACTTCCTTCAAGCCCAACAACACTTTCATCCACGCTGCCATAAGCTTAGTATCATCAGTAAACTTGCATAATTGATCCCCTCATCCAACTCAGTGATGCAGATTGTGACGCAGCTCCCTGAAGCACCCAATTAGTCACAGCTTCCCAATTCTCATCCAAATCAGTGATATGGATTTTGACATAGATCCCTGCACCACCTCATTAGTCACAGCTCCCCAAACCCTAACCAATCCTCAATCCATACCAATAATACCCTCCTTGCTCCACCCCTTCCCCCACCTTTTTATCCTGGCTATCTCCCCTCTTTCTTTTCCCGTCCTGATGAAGGGTCCCAACCCGAATATTGACTGTCCATTTCCCTCCATGGATGCTGCTTGACCTGCTGAGTTCCTCCAGCTCCTTTGTGCGTTGCTCCAGATTTCCAGCGTCTGCAGTCTCTTATGCCTCGATAATACCCCCAGTCCCATTTGCTTTAGCTTAAATAATCTCATTTCACATCATCATAAGACCTTCTGAAATATACCTCACCCACTGATTCCCTCTTATCCTTAACTACCAAATTATTAATTGACCCTTTCTAATTGCACAATACCAGATTTAAAAAAAGCCTGTTCCTTCATTGGTTCCTCAATATCCTGATTTTGATGCATTTGTCTTCCACACAATTGCTGCTAATTTGGTTTGTGCAGTCGATATCTAGATAAAAATCCTGTCATTATTATATTAACCTTGCTAAATGCATCTCCATGTTCGATGATACCATTACTGTTTGGGGGCATGGGTACAATTTGGGAAATATATTTTGCTGTATTCTAGAAGAAACTCACATTGCCCAATCAGAAATTAGCTGGCAACACGTTATTTGTGATGAAGGCCCGGGCTCTATAAATTGTTTTCAGCACTTGGAAAATGCCCGCACCACTGTCATACAGGAGCAGAATTCAAATCCAAAGTATATTGCTAATGCAGAGTGAAAATTATGGTGATACAATGAAAAAAACACACACAGTTACACAGAAATTTACAGCTTTTAGCACAATAGGTCCTTGCCAGTATTAAGCTCCACATTACTCTCCTTCTACCTAATTTCAACTCACCCTATTGACATAACTTTCTAATTATTTCTTCCTCGTGCACTTACTTATCTTCCTCAAAGTGGTGCATTTCATTGTTGCATTGGTGAATTTCATTACCGGATTATTGTCTGTTAAGGCAGAAATATTCAATGCAGCAACACATCCTGAATTATAAACAGAAATGACAAGATCATCAACCGAGACCTGAGCTCTAAAATGCAGTGAACATTTGAAACTTGAACAAATGGACCTGGATTCTAGCTTCTTCTGTTTTAACTTTAACTTTCTATTTTAACAAAGTAGCATGAGGCCACAGAAGGAGCTCTCGAGTCAGAGAAAAAGCAACAAAGATGCATATCAGGGAAGTGAGAAACAGGGGGGAATGATGGCACCAACTGGGGCTTATGCTCCACTCCCCAATTCCCTATCTCTGCCAGACCCTGTTAGGATAGGACAGAAAATAGGAGCAGAGGCTCAGAACACGTAGTGTTCAACTCTTTTGCTAATGATGGGCATATCCAGTGGCCAGACAGCTGAATCACACCACCTCCAACATGATTCTACAGGAATACTGCTGGGCATCTGCCAGCCCTGAAAGTCATCTGTGGAAGTCAGGTGGAGCTTTGCTTTCAGATCAGAGAATCTGGATGAAGCAAACAGCAAATTCCTTTTACCCCATGAATGTAAACTCAATTTTTTTGGATGCTGCCGCATAATTAGATGCCTCTTGCTTTTGTTCAAAATATTGCTAGGAGTTTATGCTGCCTTTAAATGAATCCAAATTTCCTGCCTCAGGTTTAGAGCAAGCATCACTGATTTCACCCAATGTGCGGACAAAACATGGAAATGAGCTGAATCCAGAGAAATAATTGGTTTAATTAAGGGTCAGTCTGCAAACAAACTGCATTGCCCAAGTCACACTGAGCAATGAAGCAGAAGGAAAATTACCCTTGTTCTGTATATTTCACATTCATTTGCATTCTTAAAATTAAAATATTGCCAGTATTGCTGTGACTGACTGAAAATCTCTCAAAATAATTTAAGTTTAGATCCAAAGTGTCAGTTATAAAATGAATAATAAACCAGTTTAAAAATCATGTGCAAAAGAAAAAAATGAACAACTTGAAGCCTTTTATTGGAAGATAATTCAGATCAGCTTGACATATCTCAAAATCATTTGGCATATTTCTTGAACCATAACAAGATGTCAAGAAGTATATCTTATTAACATTAAGAAAAGCAGTTTTAAGCAATTTTAATGAGCTGTTTATAGGGTATTCCTTCCACACTTAAAAGCAATGTTAAAAACTATGCTGATAAAAATGGGATTGTGGAATAATCTAGATAATTAAAGACCAGTCCTGTTGTTCAGGTACTTAATTAACTCAGGAATCTTTTATTACTTGCTTGCACCTTAAGGTCTAAATGGTCTGAACAAGTGACACTCAATTAAAGTGCCATTTTGAAGTTGCACAGGACCTTGGTGACAATATATTTTGTTCACGCCTCTTAAGAAGAATCCAATAAGAAGCCATAAGTTTAATACCAAAACTCAGAAAAATGAACTTTGAGGCTTCATAAATGCTCATATTCTTCACTCTTCAGAAGAAAAATCTTCAAGATGATGAATAATTTTGGAAAATCAGTAAAGCATAAGATCCCTGAAGTTGTATTCCCTTTTCACTTGCTAGGTCTTGCAGAATCAGCAACTTTTAATTGTTAACTTCATATTTCAGGCATGTGCTTTCCAATTAACATCTCCTCATCCTGCTTACTCCTCATTCCTTCTCTCTCTTGGTCATGACCAGGAAAAGCCCCAGATATTCCTGCGGTCTTCACAAGATCACAAGATCACAAGATAAGGGAGCAGAAGCAGGCCATTCGGCCCATCGAGTCTGCTCCAAGGAAAAGGGAAAAAGAAATGGGGTGGGAAAAAAAGAGAGAGAAAAAAAAAAACTATTCTAATCCCATTTGCCAGCCTTATCCCCATATCCCTTGATACCCTGACTATTTAGATATCTGTCTATCTCCTCCTTGAACACCCCCACTGATCTGGCCTCCACTGCTGTGCGTGGCAAGGAGTTCCACAATTTCACCACCCTCTGGGTAAAGAAACTTCTCCTCATCTCTGTCTTGAAACTGTACCCTCTAATTCTAAGATTGTGCCCTCTGGTCCTGGATACGCCCACCAAGGGAAACAGCCTAGCCACATCTACTCTATCCTTACCTGTCAACATTTTAAATGTCGCTACGAGGTCCCCTCTCATCCTTCTGTACTCCAGCGAGTACAGTCCAAGAGCCGACAAACGCTCATCGTACTTAAGCCCTTTCATTCCTGGAATCATTCTCGTAAATCTCCTCTGAACCCTCTCCAACGTCAGCACATCCTTCCTAAGATGCGGGGCCCAAAACTGCGCACAGTATTCCAAATGAGGCCTCACTAGCGCCCCGTAGAGCCTCATCAACACTTCCTTACTTTTATACACTATACCTCTCGAGATGAATGCCAACATAGCATTCGCTTTCTTAACCACCGATCCAACCTGGTGGTTAACTTTTAAGGTATCTTGTATAAGTACCCCCAAGTCCCTTTGTACTACCGCACTATCAATCTTCTCTCCTTCTAGATAATAATCTACCCGCTTATTTCTACTTCCAAAGTGTACAACTGCACATTTCTCAACATTGAATCTCATCTGCCATTTTCTTGCCCATTCTCCTAAACTGTCTAGGTCCCTCTGCATTCTTTCTATTTCCTCTATGCTCCCTACTCCTCCACTTATCTTGGTGTCATCCGCAAACTTAGCCACACAACCATTTATTCCATCATCCAAATCATTGATGTACAAGGTAAAAAGGAGAGGCCCCAACACCGACCCTTGCGGCACACCACTAGTAACCGGTAACCAACCAGAACGAGATCCTTTTATTTCCACCCTTTGCTTCCTGCCAACCAGCCAATTCTCCACCCATTTTGCTACCCTGCCCATAATTCCATGACCTCTCATCTTATTAATCAGTCTCTTGTGAGGCACCTTATCAAAGGCCTTTTGAAAGTCTAAATACACAACATCTACCGCCTCTCCCTTATCCACCCTACCTGTGATTTCTTCAAAAAACTCCAATAGGTTGGTCAGACAGGACCTCCCCTTCACAAAACCATGTTGACTAGGTCCTATCTTGCCTTGCGCCTCTAGGTATTCGGTAACCTCCTCCTTGAGGATAGACTCCAATAATTTTCCCACCACTGACGTCAGACTAATAGGTCTGTAATTGCCTTTGTGCTGCCTCCCACCTTTCTTATATAACGGAACTACATTCGCTACCCTCCAGTCCTCCGGAACCATGCCAGAATCTATCGATTCCTGAAAAATAATCGCCAACGCCTCCGCTATCTCCACAGCCACCTCCTTCAGAACCCGGGGATGCACCTCATCCGGTCCGGGAGACTTATCAGCCTTAAGCCCCTTTAGTTTTCCAAGCACCTTCTCCCTATTAATCTCAATTGAACTCAGCTCCAATTCGTGAGACTCCTGACTAACGGGCACATTGCTTATGTCCTCCACGGTGAAGACCGATGCAAAATATTCATTCAATTCCCTTGCCATCTCACTATCATCCATTATAATACCTCCTGCACCGTTATCAATTGGTCCTATGTCAACCCGTGTCTCTCTTTTATTCCTTATGTATTTAAAAAAACTCTTAGAATCCTTCCGAATGTTGTCCGCCAGCTTCCTTTCGTAACTCATCTTTGCTTTCCTAATGACCTTCTTAGTTTCTCTCTGCAGATTTTTAAAATCGTTCCAATCTTCTGTTTTCCCACTAATTTTTGCTACTTTGTACGCCGCCCCTTTTGCTTTTATTTTATCCTTCACCTCCCTCGTTATCCACATCTGTGCCTTTTTTCCATTCAAAACCTTCTTTTTTCTTGGAATACCTTCTTTTTTCTTCTTTGTAAGCAGACACACACCAACTCATAGTTTCACTCTCTGCAGGGTAGAACTGCCACAATGTGAAGGATATGAAGTAAGAATGTCCAGAATCATGAATTGGATCAGCAAGTGCTGGAAATCAGTGCCTCAAAAGATCTCATAACAGGTGTCTGACCACCTTTAAAACCTCAGGAAAGTAGGTAACCTGACTATATCAAGCTGCATTTTGATGCCTTCTATTTTTCTCCAACAATTGCATTACCTAGAATTCACCACATGGGACCATTTCTCAGAAAAGACCGATTTACTTGCTGCATGAAGCCCAAAAAACTGACACTGGTACCTTGGCAGGATGGAGAGTTAGTTAAAGGAGGTCATACACTGTGAAGTTTGGGGAAACAGGAAGAAATAGTGAAAATGAAGACAGCACAGGAAATAGCTCACTGGAGACCAGGTACTCTTCAGTGGGAGGACAGTGCTTTGACTTCAGGGGCCCAGCAAGCAGATGAAAATAGATGGATTCACACAAGCGGTTAAGCCAGGTATTGGAAAGCCAGAGACGCAGTTTCGGCACCATGAATCCAAACATAAAGTTTCCACCCTGCAGCATCATCTCACATCACATGAGAACTGCTTGACTATCTTGAAAACTGTGACTGTTCAGATAATTCACCAGCCTTGAGATCTGGTGGAGCATTGATTTCGAGCACTTGCTGATCCAATTCTTGATATTGGACATTCTTACTTCAAGCCCCTCCAGGGTTTTAAACAAAGAAATGATCAGATACTTTGCAGTGCACAGTTTAGACTCTATTTTGGACCTATAAGTGTTCACCTTGATCTCTCAGTCTACCTTGTCATGGCCCTTGCACCTGATTTGTCTACCTGCACAGCACTTTCTCTGTAACTGTAACACTATATGTTGCATTCTGTTTTTCTTTTTCTTTTTATATTACCTCAATGTATGGAATGATCTGTCTGGATAGCATGAATACAAAAGTTTTTCACTGTATCTCGGTACATGTGACAATAATAAACCAATACCAACACCAATACCTCAAGAGACAAGAGGACCATTGGAATAAGGGCTCTCAAGGAGAATGGTTTTCTCTGCCACAGATCAACAAACACACTCCCCAGATGGTGCCGGCAATGAGGCACAAATTCTCTAGGTCTCAGTTGTCTGCTTCACTGCCAGACTTAACCAATACAAGCTTCAAAGTGAACCGGAAATGCACAAAATCAAACTGTATTTCCTGCTCCTTTACCCTGTGTAACAGGTGATGTGGAATTTCTGCAAACTGCCATCTATTATAGCCAATTCTTCTCTGGGTTCAGCTGAATTACATGTGTTGGTAACCAGACAGCTAGGCTGGCTGGAAGCTGCTGAGTTACAGAAGGCTGTGGTGTGACCTTCAATGGACCTGACATAACAGGCCACAACATCTACTGCTTCCTCATGTGAGCAGGGCAGCTTTCCACTAGCTCTGGGGCTACCGAGGAAGCACCTTGTAATATATAAACTAGAAAAACATAGAACTTTATAATTTGGATGACAAAAATATTGATTAGTATTGGAGTGAATTCCATTCTTGATGATTCAACTCCTAATGGCATGATGGTTAAAGGAATGTTGCCATTCCAAAGAGCATTATTCTGAAATAAACTGATACAAAATGCATTAGAATGGCATTGTGTGTTATACTCACCTGAAATAGGGTAAACTCTCTAGATTCAATTTTATCTGGTAGCGCAATGGTATATTTAGAAAGGCTGAACAGATTACAGGAGAAAAATGAGTTCAAACCCCTCGCATGGCAGCTGAGGAATTTGAGTTCAAGTGATAAAATAAATCTGAAATTTAAAGAAAAAGCTGGTTTCAGCAATAGTAACCAAGAAACCAAAAGGTTATGATAAAAACTGGTTCACTTAAGTCTTGAAGGGAAATCTGCCATTCTTGCCTAGTCTACCTGTATGTAACAGCAAAATGATCAATTCTGTTGAATCCTAACTGTCTCCCTGATTCAGAGACAAATAATTATGGACAATAGATGCTGACGTTGCACATGACTTCAACATTTTATGAACAAGTAAGTGAAAGAAAAAATAATGCATGTAACTTTGCCATCTTACCAATACATTTCAAAAAAACAGCTTCATAAACCTGGAAACACATTTGTGTATTGCTGTTTTACAGATTTCACTTCTGCATTGATTCTTTTCAAAATTCTGCCAAGCACTTATTGCTTTTCTCTAAAATGTGTTTAATGTTTTTGCCAGAATTGTAATATACAGCCCACACTTCCTTTTGAGAAAATTGTGAAACTTTTAAAAGCTTAATTATAGAAATCACAAAGTGCATATTAATACAAAAACATGGGCAATCTATATCTGTAGGTGTGTTAAATGTTGCAGTTGATATTATGAGCAGTAAATATAACTCTATGAGACTCTGCAAATTGAAGAAGGAAATTAATTATGGTTAGTTCTTCACAAGTTGGTAGCTGAATCAAGCATTTTGTAAACAGACATGTATTTTATGTCTTAAAGAGAGGTTATATTTTAATAACCAAAATTTTGCTATCTCTGCAGCTGGAAATCATAAGAAAAAATTGCAGGAGAAAAGTTTATTGTAACCATACTTCTAAATATACCTTTATCCTTCTAAAGATGGAGTTTATAGTGAGGGGATCATGGGCATGTACATAACTAAACATTCTAACAATGTACCACCTATTAGTGTAGGACCGCACTGTACAACCATGCTATACAATTCAAGTTTCGTTTTCTGATCATTGAAAATAATTGTCACTGCAGAGCCTCAAGCTGTTTTAAGCTTTTCCCATCAAGTAGTCCAAAAATAGACAACTTGTCAATTCCTCGGTGTATACTGAGAGGAAAATGACAGAAATATGTAAACAAATGGAATGTTTCCTGGGCTTGGTATTGACACATGCCAAAAGAACATACATACCTTAGTGGATCCACTGATGCAAACCTACTTGCATAAGTTGCCCTGATCCAAAGTGGAGCAGTCATGCATGGTGGCATGTCCTAGTGAAATGTTACATCATCAGGTAGGTGGGTCAGAACAAGCACATCCCATGCAACTGTTAAAAAACACTTTGACAGTTTACTAAACCATTCAATCCTCCCAGGTTTCTCTGACTGAAAAAAGGGGACTTTGGATGTTCCCCATATCCTGAAACATTCACAGGCTGCCTTCAGGCAGGAATCCAGAACTTCCTGACAATCACAGAAAGGAACACTGACATTTTGATATGAAATCATTGGCATTTCTCTAAGTTCCAGTGGTTGTTCTGGTTTCCTGAATGTCAATCAAAAATTATATCTGTGTGAAAAATATTCCTAGAAATTGACTGTGAAGAGTAAACGAATTAATTCATCAGTTGGCACCTTGAACTTCTTTTCCCTTCGTTCTTGTCCTTTTTCAGTTCTCCAAATACAAAACCCCTTCCAACATCCCTCTACTTCTGGACATGAAGTTGCGCCTCAGTAGAACGATGACCAAACTTCAGAAAATTAAAAATTGATAGTGAAAGCATAACTGCAGTCAACTGAACATAATACCAATATCAAAACCCTTTCCCTTAAAATACATCCATACAGGAAATCTATGTGTAGCAATAGGCTAAGTTTAAATTCTGTACACGTGGGAATGGATAGGTATTTTGTAGTTTTATCTGGCTCTATTTGGTGGTCAGACAGTGATTATGCTGAACTATAAGACAGTATATTTTAAAGGGCAGAATAGTTTACATATGACATGTGGCAGAAATGCATTTGATAAGTTTAGCTTATTCCAACCGACACCAATACACTTAAACAGTATTAATTGCATTGGTTTTGTATGGAACTGTTCGCATTTCATCACTTATGTCCTCCTAAGTTTGGGATTCCTGTGTATGCGCAGCCAGACAAGGAATTTGCAAACTTGTTGACAGCCGTTTGCCAACCTTTTCCTAAATGCACTGCAACATTGTACTCCTCATAGATGACAGCCGAGGAGCATATAGTTGTGGCAATTACCCTGCTTTTACATTGGGAAATCGGGAAAAGAACCTGTACCAGGTTAGAAATGATACAGGAAATGCATCAAGAGAAACAGAAATGCAAAACCACAGTAAGTATTATGTAAGTTACTCTTCTTGGAATTAATTAGGAATTAATTAATTAGGTTAGGAAGTTGTGGGCATGCTATGTTGGCGCCATAAGCGTGGCGACACTTGCGGGCTGCCCCCCAAATCACTAAGCAAAAAGATGTATTTCACTGTGTGTTTCGATGTACATGTGACTAATAGAGATATCTTATAAGATCTTATAATTGCTCAGCTAAATGGCTTTCTTTTAAATATTTTAAGTGCTCTTAAGCATTTTTATTTATTTTTTTAAAACATTTTGTCAACCTTAACAATTTTCACTTGCTTTTGAATGTTTCCAAAAGTCATTCATATTTATAAATATTCAAAGATTTTGACAACTTTGGCACTTGCCTAAGATGCAGGTGTGGGTTATCCAGCCATCAAAGTTTTCCTTTGGCTTTCTTGGTTGGGGTTTGTTTTGGTCCTCTCATGAAGCAGTATTCATGTGCCCAAGTCTTTGCAAGTGTGCAGGGACTTGCCACTAAGGACTGGGCTAATACTTTGTAGGAAGTTGGTGCCAGGAGCTCCCTTAGTGTATCTCATGTGATCAGCATGAACTCATGCTGTAAATCAATAGAGAACTTCGGTGGATTGTCACTGACAGGAAATTCTAGGCTATTGCTTCAACTATTGCACTGGTAAGCCACTCAAACCTGACAAGGTAATATCCACATGAAAACCTTCTCTGTAGCTGCAGGAAAACTGATAGCATTTATTCACTTCTGTGCTGCATTTTGCCATTTTGTGCACTGAGATTTTTTTTTACACATATGCACCTTTATGTTAAGGAATGAGCAATTTTGGATCGGCACTTTGTCTGGCCAAGGAAAATGGTCTTGCAGTGCTGGCATTATGCCTCAGGCCCACTCTAATTTTAGCCAGTTCAATTTTCTAATGTCAGAATCAGCCCAACAGAAAAATCTTTCATATCATTGTAAATGTCACGTTTAGCGATATTACTTTCAACACTGGATTGTGTGTATATTTGGGAACCCATAAATGAAACTCCTTGCCTTGTGGTGTGGATGGGAGAGCAATGACAATGCTGTCTGAATAATTATGTTCATGACTGGCTGGTGTAGCACATTGTGGATTAGTACAGCATAAAGAAACTTAGTCGTGCAATAGAAATGTAATATATTCATCAGAATAAATCATTTTAATTGATATTTGCTGATTAAGTGAACACTTTTGGCAATTAACTGGATAACATCATTTGAATCTTTAAGCTCCATTTACTACAATTGTAATAAATTTATTGTTCACCATGTAGCTGGTCGAGCACAGTTAAGTTTAAGGCAGTGACACAAGTTGATGTCATTTGTCCTTGACATGCAATTAAAATCTTTCCAGAGTAAAATCCTTTCTGAAATATGCAAATTCAGCCCAGTAATTTAAGCTGAGAGGATGCTTGTGCCACCAAGCTTTGTCGTTAAAAGCAAGCTCTAGCCATTTTCCTCATGAGACATTGCTATATTTTTCTTAGGAAATAATTTGAAAAGCTAAACGTAACCTAGATGGTCCTGCTGTGGATGTCTTTGATGGCAATGGAACTCATGAGGGATAATCTTCCAGTTTTGTTTTTTGATTGGGGAATTTCTCCTGCCTGTGGCTAAAAAATCAGGGTTTGGAAATCTAATTAATTTACAACTATTTAAAATAATATTCTGGAAAATGGTTGTGGTGTTGCCAGATTTCTAATGTGTGCATTTGGAAAGTTACTCTGTGATTGCTTCAAAGCATCTTTCAAAGTAAAATCCAGTGAGGGGACTGAGAAAAGTTTTAAAAATACAGAACTTATTAGTCAGCAGATGAAAGTGATAAATATTTAAAACAAAAAATGCACATACTAGAAATTCGGAAAAGGAACAAAATGCTAAAAATACACACAAGGTTTGACAGGGTAGTAGTAAGCAAAGATGAGTAAATGTTTTAGATACAGATTATATGTCAAAGCTCAAAGGGGCTAGTACAGATTTTTTTGGGTGCTGATGTAAAACACACAACATTTGATTGACTGGCTGTTAAACACACCTCTTAATTTTTGTTCTCTTTAATTTGGTTGAAAATTAAATCATGGGAACTGTACTTAACAGGCAGCTGAGCCACTATTACCCAAAGTTGAAATTTTCTTCAAGAATGCTGAAATTCTAGGGGAGGCCATAAACCCCAATCCACATTAGGGAGAGTGTGGGAAAAGTTAAGATGAAACATAATTACAGTCAGATTCCTTCTTGAATGTGTTATTAATTTTTTTAATTAGTTAATTCTGTGTTAATAGTATATAAGTGTTATTGGAGATGTTTAAACATTGTTTCAAACCCTCTCTACTGCTAAACCTGAAGCCCGCATGTCTGGTCTGCCTGATTGGCAATGGGTCTGGTGTAGAGTTACAGCCATTGTGTCATAAAATTATACAGCACGGAAACAGGCCCTTTGGCCCAATTGATCCATGCCAACCAAGATGCCTATCCAAGCTAGTCCCATTTGTCAGAATTTGGCTCATAACCTTCTAAACTTTTCCTATCCACTTACCTGTCCAACTGACTTTTAAAAGTTGTTATCCTACCTGCCTCAACCACTGCCTCTGGCAACTCATTCCACATACATACCACCCTCTGTGTAAAAAAGTTGCCCCTCAAGTTCCTATCAAATCTTTTCTCTCTCACCATAAACCTCTATGCCCTTTACTTCCTGATTCCCCAACCCTAAGAAAAAGACTGAATGGATTCAGCCTACCTAGGCATCTCATGATTTTATACACCTCTATAAGATCACTCCTCTGTCTCCTACACTCCAAGGAAAATAGTCCTAGCCTGTGCAACCTCTCCCTAGAACTCAGTCCCTCGAGACCTGGCAACATCCTTATAAAGCTTTTCTGCACTCTTTCCAGTTTAAGAACATCTTTCCTATATCAGGGTGACCGAAATTGAACAAAATACTCCAAGTGCAGCCTCACCAGCGTCTTGTACAACTGCACCATGACATCTATACTCAGTGCCCTGATTGATGAAGGCCAGTGTGCCAAAAGCCTTCTTCACCACCTTGTCTATTTGTGACTCCAGGCCATTTTCTATCCAGAAAAGTGTGTGTTGGCAAGGTCTGCAGATGGTTAGTCTGAGCAGCAGCTGCTAGCAGAACAATTCCCCTGAAGGTTCCACTTCCTTATGGCTATTTCAACACGCCATTCTATTTTTTGTTTTGGCCTGTTGTATTCAGTAGCCAAATCAACATTATCCAGGATTCAGACATTTGCCAGTCAGCCTCACTTCACCACTGGACCATGCACAATATTTCTTATTATGTTCATTCATAAACCATCAAAGATGATGAAAATTTTCTCCCTAACCCTTAAGAAAGGCAAAAAAAATTCTAGTCGCATTTAACTAAGAAGAGAAAAGTTCTGGAAATGCACAAAAGGTCAAGAGCATCCTTAAAGGATGAATGTCATGATGTCAGAGGGTGTTTTATCAATTCTGAAAAGTTAACGACACAGAGCATTTTTGGCAAGTTAGGAAACAAGACAAATCAAAAGAGATGGATGATCAATAGAAAGTAGCTTAAAACGAAACTACTAAATGATAATAAAATGTCACGAGAGAAATAATGCATGGATACCAAAACAAGGGAAAAATTGAAAAATATTGGGAAATAAGATACAGATAAGGTGCACTGAAATAAAGGAATGAGCCTTCAAGAGCCCATGGTTGGAGATGCATAGAGTTCTCAGAAGGTTGTTGTACTGGTGGAGATTACAGAGAAAGGAAAGGTCACCATCTTGGAGATTGAAAACATAGATGAAAATAATGGGGTGAATCCCACAGGCTGGATTTGATTGTTCTTTCAGCCCCATTGAATCTTCAATCACAGAAATACTAAACTTACTGAGGAACAGATGGCACCTCATATGTCACTACGTTCTGTCGTTGGACGCCACATGGAGTCCAGCAGTGAGGCCTGGTCTTTTTGGGATTCCCCTGCATTATGTTGGGAATTGGGAATGTTCCCATTTCAGACCTGGCATTGGAGAGAGATGCTGCTGGGAATTCTAGATCTACAGATTTGGAGGCTAAGGAGAAAGCAAATAATTTATTAAAATAGTTTCTACTATAGTTTAATGCTTTTAAGTTTTTATTGCATTTTAAGTATTTATGTTTTTAACTATTTAAATATTTTCTAGATTGTTAACCATTTGTTTCAATTTATATAATTTTAATTGTCTCTTAATTTTAGAGACATGTAAAAGACCATTAAAGTTTTTGATGGTTATGACAGAGGGCAAAAGTCCATCTCCAGGTTAGCCTTCTGTCAAAGCCTACCACAGGGGTGGAGCCTCTGCACCAGGCCTGAACATATCTGAGACCTCGGCTCCAGACTTAAGAGTGTAGACGATTAGCGAAAGCAGCTCTCTATACCTGGACCTGGTGAACACAGACACCTTGGGGCTCCAGGTGTCATTTACCTGGACCATCGTGACCCAGCACTTTAAGTTCAAGCACTGCTCAAGTAAAAGCCAACGCAGGCCAACAAACACAGGAACTTGGCGAGAGTGAGAATGTGGGCTGCAGAATTCCTGTTTATAATGTTGAGAGAATGGCAGGCTGACCAGAAATGCAGTGGAATAGTCAAGAACAGAGCAATGTTGAGGGTTTAAACTTGCAGGAGTAGAGAGGGTAGTGAATGAGGTGGAAATAAATGGTCTTCATTATGACTCTTACATAATGAAGATCACAATGGAGTGGATGGGTGGCCCAAACCTCATCTTGATGTCAGATGTGTCATCAAGATTTTCAAGGAGTCAACCTGAGACAGTTGCCATGGGAGTGGGATGGAGTTAGTACATATGGAAAAGACAATGGCATTGGCTTTCCCAATATTTAAGGATGGAAAATCATAGTCTACTCAAAAAGAGTTAGCACAGCTACATGAATGGGAAGTCATGTCCAACAAATTTATTGGAGTTTTCTGAGGAACTGTCAACCACAGAGAGGGAACCAGGAGATGTATTTTGTTTTAACTTCCAGAAAGCACTCAACAATTAAGTCACAAGAGCACATAGTTTTGGAAGTAATATACTGGCATGTACAGAGGATTGGCTAACATGTAGGATGCAAAAATTAGGGATAAGGGGGTCATTTTTAGTTTGGCTACCTGTGATCAGTGGGTACCACGGGGATTGATGCTGGGAGTACAACAGGCTTAGAGGATGGAAGCGAATGTATAGCAATCAAATTTACAGAAAACACAAACAAAGGTGGGAAGCCAAGTTGCAAGGAGAATACAAACAGTGTACAGAGAGATATTGATAGGAAAGTGAGTGGGCAAGAAGTTGGCAAATGGAGTATAATGTGGGAAGATATGAAGTTGTTCATTTTGGAAGGAAGAACAAAATAACTGAGTATCATTTAAATGGAGAAAACTGCATTAAATGGAGAAAACTGCAGAACATTGCAGCACAATGAAATTTTGGCACCCTTGTGCACAAAACACAGAGGGCTAGCACACAAGTGCAGGAAGTCATCAGTAAGGCTAATCGAATGCTAGCTCTTATTTCAAAGGGGTTGGAGTATAAAAATCAAGAAGGTCTTACTGAGACTGTACAAAGAACCCAGAAGGTCACAATTAGAGCACTGCTAACAATTTTGGTCATCCTATTTTAGCTTAAGGGTCTGAATAGCCTACTCCTGTTCCTACTTCTAATCATCTTTGAGAGCATAATAGAGATTAAACTTCAAATACTTGATTTGACCTGAGGCCTTGAAAGGCTGGAAACACTCTGCATGACAGGCAGCATCCGTGGAAAGAGAAACAGAGTTAATGTTTCAGGAGGAAAACCCTTCTTCAAAACTGGGAAATAGAGAAAACTCATTCATATTAAGTTGCAGAGAAGATGGGGAGGGAATGGATAAGATGAAGAGAATACCACTGATAGGGTGAGGCCAGGATTGCTGTGATTACAGAGGTGATAGATGGGTTAATGGGGGTAGTTAGAAAAGAGAAAGTGAGTAAAAACTATGAAATGAGGACAATTAGAGAGTACGAATACAAACAGAGGAACGTAAAAAGTCGTGAAATGTAGGACTTACTCAGCAGGTGAGGTTGTGCTAATGAAGAGAGAAAAAATTGAGCCAACATCACAGGAGAATGACTTACAAGTGAAGTGGCCAGTTCTGATAATGGACAGAGAAAGGGAGTTACCTTCAGTCATAGATTCCAGTATTGAGATCAGAAGGCTGTAACGTGCCCAGGCAGAAGATGAGGTGTAGTTCCTCAAGGTTACATTGGGCCTCATTTTAACAGTATAGGAGGCCATAGAAGGATAGGTCAGAGTCGGAGTGGGATGGGGACTTAAAGCGGTGGACTTCAGGGAGCTTTGATGTCTGAATGCAGGAGTTCAACAAAGCAATCACCCAATCTGCATTTGGTTTTTCTAATGCAGAGGAGACCACAATGTGAACACAGAATGCAGAACATTAGATTGGAAGTGAAAATAAATCACCACTTCCTTGGAAAGACTCTTTGGGTCTCTGGATGGTGTTCTCCTCTACATTGCTGCCCAACCTACTGAGTCTTTTCAGCTTTTACTGTTTGCATTTCAGATTTTAAACATTTGCAGTTTTTTAAAATTTTTCCCATATAATTGCAGGGTTTTCTTTGTTAGTTGGAGGAAGTTTCTGCCATCTAGTATGTCCACTGGACACAGGGCAATTTGGCAAAATGGTTCAAAAATTGGCTTGGTGATAGGAGACAGAGATTGATGGTCAAGGGATTTTTTTTAAATTTTACTTACAGCGTGGTAACAGGCCCTTCCGGCCCAACGAGTCCGCGCCACCCATTTTAAACCCAAATTAACCTACCCGTACGTCTTTGCAATGTGGGCGAAAACCAGAGCACCCGGAGGAAACCCACGCAGACACGGGAGAACGTACAAGCTCCTTACAGACAGCGACAGGAATCGAGACCCCGATCGCTGGCGCTGTAATAGCGTCGCGCTAACCACTACGCTACCGTGTTTTTATGATTGAAAGCTTGTAACCAATGGTGTGCCACAGAGATCAGAGCTGGGTCCTATAAACTACCTGGATGTGAATGTAACAGATATGATTAGCAAGTTTGCAGATGACATAGAGATTGGTGATGTTGATGGTGAGGAAGGTAGTCTTTAACTGCAGAATAATATTGATCTGTTGGAAAGATGAGAAGAGAAATGACAAGTGCAGCTTAATCCTGAAAAATGGGAGGAGATGCATTTTCAGAAGATTAATACAGCTGGGATATATAATAGGAAGTACTGAGGAACAGAAAGACTTTGGTGTACTTGCCCAAGGATCCCTGAAAGCAGCAGGACAAATAGATAAGGTGATTAAGCAGCCACAGAGGATACTTGGCTTCAATAGCTGGGTGTATAAGGTTATGGTACAACTGTAAAAAAACACTAGTTAGGCCACAACTGGATTACTATGTGCAGTTCTGGATACCGCGTTATAGGAATTATGTGTTTGCACTGAAGAGGGTTCAGAGGTGATTCACCAGGAAATTGCCTGGGGTGGATGTCTGAACTGTGAGAAGAGTTTGATTTCTTTGGAGTGGAGAAGGCCAAGGTGGAACACCTAACTGAGGGGTACAAGATTGTGAGGGACACAGATACAGTAGAGGTGCCTATAACCAGAGGGCATGGGGTTAAGGTGAGGGGTACAAGAACATAAGAAAATAGGAACAAGAGTAGGCCACTTGGCCTGCCCCACCATCCAATACGATCATGACTGATCCGCCCCAGGCCTAAACTCTGTGCACTTCCCCCATAGCCCTCAATTCTCTGATCTTTCAAAAATGTATTTACTTCCACTTTAAATACCTTTAATAATCTAACCTCCACTACCCTCTGGGTTAAAGAATACCTGAAATTCACCACCCTCTGTAAGAAGAAATTTTTACACACCTCTGTTTTAAATGACTGGTTCCTTATCTTGAAACGGTGTCTCCTCATTTGTGATTTAGAATGGACTTTGATGAAGAATTTTTTGACCCTGAGGGTGGTTAAAATCTGGAATGCTTTACCTGAAGGAGTGGTGGAAGCAGGTGCTCTTACAATATTTAATAAGTATTCAGATGAACACATGGAATGTCATAGTATCGAAGGCTACAGGGCAGGTACCGGAAAATGAGATTAATACAGATCAGTACTTGATGGTCAGCAGGAACACAATGGGCTGAAAGGCCAGTTTCCGTGCTGTATGACTCTAGTATAGGTTGTGGATGGACATTTTAACAACTTAGAGGGTGAGGTAGAGTGGAGCAAGGTGGTTATAAAGCAGATGTGGAAGTCATTAAAGTACAGCGGAGTCTGACACTGGGCCAGATCACACTGGACCTAGGCTGTGCCTCACATTCACCTCCTGCAGGATGCCTGTGGCCACAGGCATTGTGCAGGACAGAATATGTAGGGGTGGTACATAGGCAGGCAGCAGAAACCACAGCCCCACCCAAAGTCTGACCTGATGGCCCATTGACAGCTCCTGAGGGAGATAGTTAGAAACTGTAGAGAATCATGTAAATAAAAAAACTGTTAAGTTCATTTGAAGCACCAAGACTATTCCAATTTATGAAAACATTAATGCTAGTTAAAATAACAAAAAACAAACTCCATTTACCTTTTTAGTGAACTTCCCTTCTCCTTCACCCCCAGCTCCCTTTCTTTCCTATTCTTAGTCAATGCCCATTTTTCTAAGCATAGGGAAAAGTGATGAAATCATTGCATTAAATTTGAACATACAGATTACTCAATTAACCCACCAGCTATAAGAACATTCTCAAGTGCTGCCAATTATGAAAGAGTTAAAATAATTGCAATGAAACCTTTGGGCGGAGGCATGCTGAGCTAATTCTAAGAACTCAGTCTTTTATCCCGCAGTCTCTGTTCCAGTCATTATTGAGGCAACAAAAATTCACAAATTGCTTATTAATGTTCTACAGTGAACCAACTGGGAACTTCCAGGTTGCTCACATGCACAGATAAAAGCTTTTGTTAATGAAAGAGTTCTCAGTTTTAATGAGCAACACTGCAGATCTCCAGACTGCTTGCTGAGAAACTGTGAATCTAGCCCTGTGATATTGGAACAGCTGCGAAGTGAATGCCCACTGCCTTAGGTTTTTATATCAAAAGGTTCCAAATACTGAAGGAGCTGATGGTGATCAGATCATACATAGACATGGAGAGATATAGCACAGAAACAGCCCCTTCGACCCATTGAGTCCATGCCAACAACCACCCATTTACAGTAACTCTACACTAATCTCATTTTTTTTTCTTCTTCCCACATTCTTATCAACTACCCAGATTCTACCACTTGCCTATACACTGGGGGCAAGTTACAGTGGTTAATTAATCTACCAACCCAGATGGCTTTGGGACGTGAGAGGAAACTGGGGCACCTAAGGGGAAGCCCACATAATCACAGGGAGAAAGTGTAACTTCCACACAGACAGCACCCGAGGTCAGGATTGAACCAGGATTGTGAGACAGTGGCACTACTAGCTGGGCCATTGTGCTGATGATTTCGGAATTGGTTCACAGTGGTCCTGGGTGCAGCTCTGCTGGCTGCTTAGTGAAGCAGTAATGTCAGATTCAAGAAGACCTTCCCATTGAAATAACGTATTTCAGCTCCATGTGCCATGAATGCAGAGACTGCTAACTCACAGGGGTGGTGAGGCAATGTACGTTGGAGGTTCATTTTTGATGTTGAAGATGAAGGACCGCCAAGATCAAAGACCAAAGACAGGCTGATTGTCCACTGAAGGTGCAATAGGAAAGCTGTTCAGCACCTGGGAGAATAGTCATTTTAGAGTGAAAATAACCCAACAATTAGACCAATTCTTCCCTTAAAATGTGGTAGAAAATTCCTGAAAAGTTTTGAGACCTGAGGAAGTGTGTCAAGATCTTCAAAACATGGTGCCCACTGAGAGGAATGCCTGTTTTGCATGTGGCAAGCATCCTTGGTACCTGAAAACTTTGCATTTGCAAAATTCTGACCCCAATCCTCACATTATCAAAAAAGGCGAATGGCAATGAAAACCAAGGTTTAATTTCACTCACAACAGTTGCTTATTTACTCACCATACACTATGGCTCCGTAACCACCTGCACTCCACATTTCCTTTCATACTGGGGAGAATATACAGACCTGACCAGTTATACAAGTCCAGAAATTCTCACCAGGTTTCAAATAAGCTGCACAGAGTAGTGTCTGAAAACATGGCCGACACTACCTCAAACAACATGAAGAACAGGCCTTAGGATTTTTTTTCATAATGTGTTCATTTAATATGAACAGTGTTAACAAGACCTTATTAATGGCCTGCTCCCTTTGCCCTGATAAGATGGTCATCAGGCTTCCTGTAATGCTGCAGCGCTTTTGCTGATAGCACTCTCACAAGTGTGTCAGATATATTCTTCCAGAATAATGGCTGGTAAGATATCTATAAGTCAGGATGCCTGACCAGACTGGTTCTGATGAAGGGTCTTTGACCTGAAATATTAACTTTGTTTCTTTTTCCACAGATTCTGCCTAACCTGTTGAACATTTGCAGCATTTTCTGTTTTTATTTTGGATTTCCAACATGTGCTTTTTGTTTTATTTTCAATTTGACTTGACCACCTCTGTTTCAGTATTTGTGGGTAAGACCCGGACAATCTCTGTGTTGGATGACTCACCACAGTGGGCATTGCTCTGGAATCATAGGGTATTGAGAAAGATCCTTTTCAATTCTGCTTCCTTTATTTGTTCACATATTGTATGCATTCAGCACTTTCTTCACTGCTGAAAATAACTGTTTATGTCTTGTTGCCCTGTCCACAGGGAAAAAGCCTTTGGCTTGCTGTCTGTCTTCCTGCCCCTGAATCAAAAGACATAGGGTTTCAAACCCTATTTCAGACAAGTATTGACATGTGGAGAGAGGAGCTCTGGTTCCAAGCACTGGGTTGTCATGAACTGGGATACATGCAGGGGTATGCCTCCACTTTATCATTGAATGGGTTATGGGTACTCAAAGTGCTCTTCCAGTACAGAGTTAACCATATTATTAGCTATTGTAAAGCTATTGCCAATGGAAACAAGTACACGTCACAGTGAATCAGAATGTGAATCCTTTCGCTGCTTCAAACAATTCTCTAAATGAAGATGGAACAATGAAAATGTCAACTATTACCAACTGGTTGCTTCCTGTGGTGATATCATTAAAAACATTGTGCCCTCTGTGTACAACTACTGATGAACTTTGGGCACTTTAAAATCAATCTCGCAATACTACATTACATCAATGTTTTAATGGAACAAATTTTTGTCCTCATCATTTGGGCAATAGTCTGAATGTCTATTCATTGTGAAATCAATAGAATGGAAATCAAGTGGGGATCTTCACTAATAGACATTCCAATTTGCCAGGGTACCGGCCAGTGAAGATATGAATGTACCCCTAGTACTTCATATGTTTAGGATGGTAATACGCTCCTGAGGCTTTGTACAATGAATCTACTGTGCTTCATAAAAAGAAATAAATTTATCATAAAAAAACAGAAAATTCTAGAAATACATAGCAGAACTTGATGAAACAACATTGACCTGAAATGCTGTATCTGTTTCTCTCTCCATAGATGTTACTTGACCTGCTGAAAGTTTTTAGCATTTTCTATTTTTACCTCAAACTTCTAACATCCACAGTATTTTGCTTTTCAGATTAATTTATTATGCACTCTTAGCTGTATAATCAGACTTGCCTATTTCTTTTGCAGAAACCTTGTTGCTAATTTAAGCAAAACAATTCCTGGGTGATGGTGACCGATATACTGGATTTTACTATTTTATACTCAGTAAAATGTCTTCTCAAAGCGATGCTCTGGGCGATGCAGATGTAAACTAGATCCAATTCCCAAGATATTTCAGCAGCATTTTAAATGGTGCCCATTAATTAAAATGCCAGAAGCCAGTATAATGTATGGCCTTAACTGATATTCAAACTTAGTTTTTTTTCTCAGTAGATAAGTTTTGTTGGTTTCAGGTAAGTATGCAGATGGAGGAATTATGAACTGAAAGGAAAAGACTGAGCTGGAGATTTGTCCCTGCTTTGCTGGATGTTTCTGCCTCCTGTCAGCTAATTAAGAACTGACAATTAATAGCAGATGGGTTGCTTTACCTGAACTTACAAATGCCAGTTATATATCGATGTTATTATTGGCTTTTAATGTGTCCATCTAAAGATCAAAAAATCACAAACCCACATGCAAGTTATAAGAATTATTGATGTTGACAATACGAAAAATTATTGCACACAGTATTAATTTGTTTGAGATGAATCATACTCTAAGTCCCAATGCTTAGATCATTAAAGGGCTGAATCATGTTGGATGTTGCTGGCAGTTCCAAATTAAAGAATCAGTGTTCAGCCATTTGCACTGAGATCAGTCCTGAGCTAATGTAAACCCACAGTAAATCCAAGAATTATTGAGTGACAGATGGCAACACATCCGCTGCAGTCCAACAGTGGGCTTCAGTCTTGCTGAGATTCCTCTGTGGTACGCTGGGGAATCCATCTCTCTGATTCTCTGCCACATCCTCAGTGTAGGATGGAAGGCTGCATTTATTTAAATAGGGATTCACTGCCTGTGGAATAAATAGGGCTGTGTTTTCTTTAAATTTTACTTTAGTTTAATGTTTTTAATGATATTAAGTGATTTTATGTGCTTTCAGTGAACCTAATGTGCTTTAATGTTTATGTTTAAATTATTTAAATCAGTTTTAATAATTTTTAATGTACTGAATGTCAGAGAGATTTATATTCCTTGACAGCTTTGACATATGACAAAGCTCCATAAAAACATAGAAAAATAGGAGTACGCCATTCAGCCCTTTGAACTTGCTCCTGCTCAATACCATATTTCCACTCTCTCTCCATGACTCTAGATGGATTTTAGCAATTAAATTATCTCCTTCTTAAATAGATGTAATGACTTGGCCTCCATGGCCATTTGTGGTAGAAAATTTCACAGGTTTACCATCCTCCGGGTGAACAATTTCCTCTCATCTCAGTCTAAAGTTTCTTATCCTATATCCCAAGACTGCGACTCCTTGTTCTATAACCTTCTTCCCCCATGCCCCTCCTATCAGCTTATTGAATTGTCAGAATTTTGTACACTTCAATGAGATCTCCTTTAATTCTTCTAAACTCTAGTGAATACATTCCTAGATAATTAAATATCTCCTCAAATGACAGTCCTGCCGTCCTAGGAATCTGCTTGGAGAACTTCTGTTGCATTCCTCTATGGGAAGTATATCCTTTCTTCTGCACACAATACTCCAGCTGTGGTCTCACCAAGGTCATGTACTGTATAATTGTAGTAAGACATCTGTACTCCTGTACTCAAAACCTCTTGCACTGAAGGCCAACATTCCATTTGTCACTTGCATGTATAAATATTGCAGTTCCTGCATTTGTTCCATAAATATTAACCATTGTCTACCAAGCATCGCGTCCTTCATGGATGCTCCCCAATATTTCATAGGTAACTCACTCCTCATAATTTTATAGTATCCTTTGTTTAGATTTGGGACTCAGTTTCAGATTGAAATTCTTCACTTTCCTTCTTAATGGAAAATTCAACCTGTTATGGCCAGTCTTCCTTGAAAGATCCTATACAACAAGATTATTAAATAACTTCTTCTCGTTGCACAGTACCCAATCTAGGATAGCCTGTTTTCTAATTGGCTCTTCAATATACTGGTCTAAAACACCAGTCTGCACACTTTTCAGGGACTCATCCTTGACATTATTACAGCTAATTTGATGTGACCAGTCTACATGTAAATTAAAGTCACCATGATAACTGCAATACCTTTGTAATTTGCATCTCTAACTTCCTGTTTAATTCCAACGCCAACACTACTATTACTGTTTGTAGGCCTATAGACAACTCCTACCATGATTTTCTGTCACGATGCTTCTTAGCTTCATTCTAACTGATTCTAAATCTTGATTTTCATTGCCTTCTGTTAAAACTTGCCAGAGGTGTTCTGGCAGCAGGGCCTAAGATGGATGCCATCTGAGGCCTAGTTGCCACAGAATCCTCACATTGCCTCACTAATATCTTCAGATTCCAGTGGCCCAGTAAAATTCCATCCAAGCATTGTACTGGGTTAATTCTGATATGGGGGTATCTGGTGGAGATTCAGAGCAACAAGCAAATCCAGCATAATTTGGCACAATAAATTGCAATATTCTGTATGGCACTTAACTTTCAGACACAGACTGAATCATTTCCTGAGAATTTAAAAGTATATTGAACAATAATAGTTTAAAAATCTACAAGAAATAAAAAATTAATCATTAACAAGAAATAAATAACAATCATTATGCTATACCAGGGAAACCACAACTGACAGGAAGTGTGTTGCTGGTCAAAACCCACATGAACCTTAATGGAAACCTTCTCCTTGATGGTGACAGAAGTGATAAGAAAAGCCACAAAAGACTATATTAGCACAATGTGCGACTTTTTGTACTTTGTAGACTCAGTGTGGCTTGTCCAAATGATGCCCATAGAAAAAGTGACATCCGGGACTTGCATTCCTCAAATAATTATGAAGATAATGCTCCCATTTGTTTGAAGTGAGTCTTTTTATCTCTGCTGATGCTGAGCTTGGGAAAGTAAGTTAGGATGCACCCGAGTGCATTTTCACCAGAGAGAGATCTTGAGCAATTTTCCACATTCACCACTCCAAAACTATCTGAAAATAAAGTGGAACGTGGAGGAAAATCTAAGATTAAATAATGAACTTTCAAACATTTCTTGGCTGTGTTTATATGCTGGTGTGACCATATTATTTAAATAAGGCCAGTCAGCAATCATGAGATAGGAACTGCTAGATCAAAAAAAGACTAAGTTCATCTAGTTTGCCTTCTACCATTCTGAAAGTTGTATGAAACAGCAATAATGGAGTTTTTGATTAATTGCAGCAATTAAGCACTGCCAATTAGTCTCTAACTGATTCAGAAATAACATGACCAATGGAAAGATGTTGCTGTTGTCATATACTTAAACAAAAGTTCACTGTGTATGCAGAAGCATATTCAGCAAGAGCACCCAGATGAAGGAAGACAGGTATGCAAAAATTGCAAAAATAAACCAAAACATTGCGGTAAACTAGACTTGCTTAGTTATATTTAATGCATTCCAAAGAAACTGCATTCACAACATCCTATTGCTCCTTGATTTGTGACTTGACAGCTCGTACTGGTAATTTAGCAAATTGACGCAGCACTTACTGCTCCAGAAAAATGCTCTGCACCTCAAGCGCCTCATTTCATTCATTTCTGCTGTATGCAGTAAAAACCTGCCTATTCTGCTGAATGAATAACAGGAGGCTGACAGCATCAGAAGGAGAACTGAGTTAGCAGAATACTTAAAGGAATGGACTGCAGTATGCAGGGAAGTCCAGGATTCACGATTGAATCATACGTCCACTACCTACAGTGGCTGTATCAATCATTTTTGACTCTGCTCATTGCATTTCTGGTTTCCAATGTCCTGAAGAACTCAATATGATCCGTACTGCATTCTTGTTCTCTGGGAAGGAACCACATAATCCAAATCTCTCTGATCTGCATATATTATCATGAAATCAAGACTGCCTAAAGCAAAAGAAATGTTTTGCAGCTAATTTTTTTTCTACGTGATAAGCAACTTACCTAATTATTTTTTAAAAAGCAATACAGTCTTTAGCATTGAGGCAGAAGATTTAGCTACACTTCATTTTTATTGTGGCATGTCAGGCATAAGAAATCTAAAGCAACAAACAAACTGCCAGAGGAAAATGGAGTAAATTTGTGGGGGGAAAGGAAATGTCAATGTTTCAGATCTTGATGCAGGGTTTTGACACGAAATGCTGACAATTTCTTTTCCCCCCACAGATGCTGCTCAACCCATTGAGTTCCTTTGGCAGGTTGCTCATTGCTCCAGATTCCAGCATCTGCAGTCTCTTGTGTCTCCGCAAACAGTCTAAACATGTTTTCTTTAAATTATCTATGTCAAAGCACATGATGTTCAATAAACAAATGAAAAATAAAGTTTACATCCTTTAAAGTTGTTAGCATAGTCAGTCATTGTACTTACGCTCCACAAAATAGGAACTTGGCTCAATTTTCCAAATGATCTGTCCTTGGTGTGAACCATTAACCCCACGGTTTTTGTAATCCAGGAAGTTTTCAGAGAGAATCTCATCTGTAATTGAAAGAACACAAAATTTGCAGTGTTATTATACAAAGGTGACATCTCAATCACAGCATGCCGTGTCTAGTTGGATTAAGGGGCAGGCAGGAACCTTGGCAATTTCAGGGAAAGAATAAACAACAAATAAAATGACTGCTAAGCCACTATATGGCTGAGGGCTTCAAATGACAACAGAATCCATGAGAATGAGATTTGAGTAGTTGACAGATATAGTTTGAATCCTGAGGTTAAAAAATGGCATATAAATCAACCTTTGCTACTTTCTTTCTTATATACACCAAATGAATAGCCTGTGGGATTGGGAAGTTATCTTATTTTTAGTCAGGTATGACAAGCTGGCATAGCACAGATGCTCACTACATGATGTGGTTTCTTGAGGTATGATGATGAATAAATGTGACATTACTATTGCACATTTATTGAAAAATCATGTTTGGATAATCACCAGGGAACTTATGGTCCAGTGTTAAAAGCAGGTAGCTGGAAGCATTTATCTTCTTGTAAGGTTAAGTAATATAGGTTTTTTAAGCCTTTTATCTTTTGAAATTGTTTATACATTATAAAATAGAAATAAAATAAAATTTTATTTTACTCTTTCTACAATTTCTCTTTCTCTTTCTACTATTTTTTTCTAGATTGTGTCATGGTTCAGTTCATCAAATGATTGTACATGTGTGATACCCAATTCTGAATATTCTGAAGGGTCATTGACCTAAAACATTAACTATGGTTCTTTCTCCACAAATACATCCTGACCTGCTAAGTATTTCCAGTTCCTTCTGGTTTTACCTCAGTCTTCATATCTGTATGTGGACAAAACATATGGTGCACAATTCACTTATAAGAAACAAAGAAACTGTGCATAACTGGCATTTATGGTCACAATTCCACCACGTCAGTAGGTTGTGATCAAGAGTAGGGGCTCTGGTTTAGTTTTCTTTCCTTTAATCCAGGGATTCCAATACCCTTTTAATATCACCACCATCACCATGATTCAGCACGGCCCAAAAATTGTTTCCTTATCTCTACGGCACAGTTCTAAAGCTCTAAGCTCAATGAAGATGTTGTGGATGTTTCTGAAATGTGGTGATTCCCTATGGAATGTGATGCTCACACCACAAGCACAAATTATATGACTGTCGCCCTTTGCAACATCCACAAAGATGTTCTTAAGGAATCATGGATTCATTACAGTACATGGGCCGTTAAGATCACGCCAGCTCCTCGGACAACAATAGATTCAGTCTCACTGACCAGATATTCAACACAGTCCCGCAAACTATTTTCCCTAAGTACCTATCAAATTACTTTTTGGAAACTCTGACTATTTCCACTGCCCCTACAGGCATTGTGCTCCAGATCATAACCTCTTCCTGCATAAAGCACTGTGTTTCCTCACATCCCCTGTGCCTTTTGCCTCCCACACCCCACTTTGAAGCCACGTCCCTTGGTCCTTGAGCTACCCATTGATGAGAAGAACAAATGCACATTTAGCTTGCCTTACCAACTTTAAAAGGACATTTTAAAATGCTCTAGTGGCCCAACAGACAATCTGGCATTTTAACATCAGGCTGAGGCATGCAAACTTGAGGCAATATGACACCAGCTTTCAGATGTGAGAATTAATCAAGCTCTTCAAAGTTTGGAGTCATCTTTACAAGCATGAGTCAAACCTTGAGCTAATTCATGGAGGTATACCATCAGTTATGTGGATAAGAAAGGGCCATAATGAATATTTGCCCATAAGGTTTAATATAGCAGTGGAAGCACTGTTGTTACAACTCAGAAGCTAAAATTATGAAAAATCACGATTTTGTTTTAAGCAAATTCTTATTTAAAAAAGTCAACACATAATAAATCAGTCATAGACAAGTTAATCAAAGGAGGTATTGGAGATATGCTGTGTAATTACTTGGAAGGAACAATGATTATTAAAAAACACCAATATAGTTTTAAAAAATTGTGGTCTCTCTAATTTGATAAAATGTTTGGTGAGGTAAAATTGATTTCCTGGTTAATGTTGTGAACCTTTATTTCAAAAAAAGCTCATAATAAAATGCTGCATGAAATGCTACTGAATAAGATTGCAGCATGTGAGATTAGATTATCAGTGTTTAAAATGGGTCGTGAAATGGTTGCCTTTGCGTAGGCAGAGCATAGTTATTAATAGCAGTAGCTCTGTGTGGGATACATTCACCACAGCTGTGCTGCAAGTATTAGCGTTAAGACTAGAAACAGAAAATGCTGGAAACACACAGCAGCTCAGGCAGCATTATGTGGAGAGAGGAAAACAGTTAATGCTTCAGGTCAATGGCTCTTTATTACAGCAAGAGAAGTGAGAGAAAAAAAGAAAAAAGTGTGTTTTAAGTTGCAGTAGGCAGGGGGTTGGGGAGATGGAGGGAACAAAGACCTTGATTGTAATAGAGTGGAGAGCAAACTGGAGACACAAGAGATTGCAGATGCTGGAATCTGGAGCAAAGAACAAAATGCTAAAGGAACAGTGGGTCAGGCAGCACCTTTGGAAGGAAATGGATGGATGATGACTGGGGTGGAGAGCCTTCACCTGGATTGCTCGTGCAGGTGATAAGATGTTTTCAGTGCTCTCTTTTTAATGGATGAGTGAGGGCAATTAGAGAGAGAATAAAGGAAACAATGAACTTGCTGGAATTGTGAGAAGCAGAACACAGCAGCTGCTGCCAATCTAAAACAAAAGGGAATCCTGAAAATACCCATCAGTTCAGGCAACATGGGTGGAAAGAAAAAAAATGAATAAACGTGGATGATCTTACTTCAGAACTGGCCAGCTCTGACAGACAGGAAAAGCTGATTATCTGAAATTACTGAACTCCAATATTGAGTACAGAGGGCTGCAGCATGTGAGACAAAAGATGAGCTGCTGTGCTTTGAGTTTATGTTGTCTTCATTGGAACAGTGCAGGAGGCAAAAAACAGAGAGGTCAGAGTGGAAATGAGATGGAAAATTAAAATGACAAACCATAAGTAGCTCAGAATCATCCTTGCAGACTGAATGGAGGTGTTCTGACCAGCAGTTACTCAATTAGCAGTTGGTTTGTCTGATGTAGGAGGGACTACACAGGGGGCACTAAATATGCAATACACTAAACTGGAAGAAGTCCCCCAGCAGCATGGGAAACTGCCGTGATAAGGGGAGTGGTTTGTGGAAATGGAAGAGCAAATCGGGAAGGCATGAAGGAAAATGTCTTCTTTGGAGTGCTGTCAGAAGTGGGGAGGGAAAGATGTGTCTGGTCATGGAATCTAGTTAAGAGGGTGGAAGTTATGGAGGAGGATCTGCTGAATGTGGAGGCTGTTGGGATAGAAACTGAAGACAATGGAAACCTATTCTTGTTCTGGCTGGGATGAGTAGTGGAAGTGTGGGAAATAAAGGAGTTGTGGTTAAAGAGAAGCCACACTTAATGATAAAGGAAGACCTCTCAGAGGCATTATTGTGGAAAGTCTCATCACCAGAACAGATGTGATGGAGACGAAGAAACTGGGAGAAGGGAATGGAGTCCTTAAAGGAAGCAGAGCGGGAGATGGTGTATTCCACATAACTGTGGAAGTTGGTGGACTAATAATGGCTATTGGAAGCTAATTTATCCCCTGAGATGGAGATACAGAAGTCAAAAAAGGGTAGAGGAGAGTCAGATATGGTTGATGTGAAAGTGAGAGCAGGGTGGAAATTGCAGCAAATGTAATGATACTTTTGAGTTCTGCATGAGTGTGGGAAGCAGCACCAATATAGTTGTCAAATTACAGATAAAAGAGTTGGCATGACTAGGACTGAAACCAGGACTGTTTCATGTATCCCACAAATAGAGAAAGTGTAGCCTGAATCCATGCAAGTTCCAGTAATCGTGCCTTTGATATGGAGAAAATTAGTAGAGTTGAAGAAGTTGTTCAATGTAAGAATGAGTTCAGCCAAGTTAATGAGTGTAGTGGTGGAAGGGGATTGGTTAGGCCTTAGTCCATCCAATGTAAAATGGAGGTGCAGAGGGATTGGACATCCATGGTGAATTTGAGCCGGTTGGGACCCAATACTTGGTTTCTCATTTCTCCATTTCCGATTAAGAGCCTTTGATCTGAAATTTTAACTGTTTCTCTCACCACAGTTGCTGTCTGACCTGCTGAGTATTTCTATTTATACTTCAGGTTTACAGCATCTGCAGTTTTTTTATGTTAAATCAGTGTTAATTTTATTTTACTGCTTTTGTCCATGATTTTGATGATAGCATCATTAGATCCTTAACTTTGCTGATGACACAAAAGAGTGTTTGGGAACCAGGATTTAATCTATAGCTTGCAGACTAATTAAGATATTCTGGGGTAAAGCCAATCTACAGCAGAGTACCTTCAGTGTGGAGTTTAATTGGCCAAATTTAGTTACCAGATTGTGACATTCATCACTTGCGCCCGTAGAATAGAGAAGAACTTTGGAGCTATGTAATGTAGTCAGGTTTTTGTTAAAGGGAGTTGGGTACTTGGGTTCAGTACCAAGGCACTTAAAAACGTCATGTGAAATTAGCCTTATACAATAATTTGGTTGGGCCACAATGGGAAAAGAACACCATGTTTTGGTCTTTTCAAGTAATATTAAATTTTGTGAATTGGGGATGGTTCTGAGAGTGATTACTAAATTAATATAAAGTTTTAACTCTCTTAGTTTTTGGCTATCTGGTTCATCTGCTAATACATAGACATGTTTTCTGTGGTTTCCCAAAGATATTATAGTTGCTTATTTTTATATCCTTGGTGCAATTTTCAATGAGAATGAGAACGAGGTAGAAACTAAATACCTGCCTCAATTTTTAAGCAGATGTTAAGATAATAAATTTTTATGTAGAACATCTCTGTGTTTTTGGCCTTCTACTGGGGGGAGCTCATCATATGCTTGTTAGACACAGTGAATATGAATGTCGATGAGTTGAACCAACTATTCTCAAAGAAACCTTTAGAGCCAATTGAAAAAAATACCCTAAAAATTGACATGTCACTAATTTTTGTGGGGTGAGAAGAAGTATGATTTACCAGGTCCCACAAAAATCATCGTTCCAACTGTTGATCTCAACATGGCTCTTCATCACCCACCCTCTCCAGCACTGCATCTCCCTTTTGTTTAAAGATAAGATGGAATAATGGTCATGTTACTGGATCCCAGAATGTAGGTTAAGAAACACAAGTTCAAATCCCACCGTGGCATTTGAGGAATTTAGGTTGAATCAGTAAATAAATCTGGGATAAAAAGGTAGCAAGCACAAAGTTGACCATGAAACAAATGGATTGCTTTGAAACAAAGTCCAATCTTTTAGATAAGACTATAAGACATAGGAACAGAATTAGGCCATTCGGCCCTTCAAGTCTGCTCCGCCATTCGATCATGGCTGATTTATTTTTCCCTCTCAACCCCATTCTCCTGCCTTTTCCCTGTAACCCTTGATGCTCTTACTAATCAAGAACCTATCAACCTCCACTTTAAATATACCCACTGACTTGGCCTCCACAGCCATCTGTGGCAATGAATTCCACAGATTCACCACCTTCTAGCTAAAGAAATTCTTGCTCATCTCTGTTCTAAAGGGACATCTTTCTATTTTGACGCTGTGCCCTCTGGTTCTAGACTCTCCCACAAATGGAAACATCCTCTCAATGTCCACTCTATCCAGGCTTTTCAATATTCAGTAGGTTTCAATGAGATCCTCCCCTCGTCCTTCTAAACTCTAGCGAGTACAGACCCAGAGGAATCAAACACTCCTCATATACTAGACCTTTCATTCCCAGGATCATTCTTGTAAACTTCCTCTGGACCCTCTCCAATGCCGGCACATCCTTCCTTAGATATGGGGCCCAAAACTGCTCAGGATACTCCAAATATGGTCTGACCAATGCCTCATAATGCCTCAGTATCACATCCTTGCTTTTGTATTCAAGTACCCTTGAAATGAATGCTAACATTGCATTTGCCTTCCTTACTACTGGCTCGACCTGCAAGTTAACCTTTAGGGAATCCTGCACTAGGACTCCCAAGTCCCTTTGCACCTCTGATTTCTGAATTCACTCCCCGTTTAGAAAATAGTCTACACTATTCCTTCTACCGAAGTGCATGACCGTACACTTCCCTATGTTGTGCTGTCCCTATGCCAACAAAATATGCTGTCCATATGTAGTCTACAATCATCTTCACTGCGTACAAATGCAGGTATATCGGCCTAGCTCAAGAAGACACTTTAGTTGGCATGAACGAGATGGTCTGAAAAGCGCCTCCTTCCATAACTGTGTGACCTAGGACTAATCTACATGTGATTCATTCAGAGCCTCCGATATGGTTGACTTTTAACTGTCCTCTGAAGTGGTCCAGCAAGTTAGTCAGTTCAGGGGCAATTAGGAATGGATAATAGAAGCCAGCTTTGCCAGTATCATCCAGATATCGTGAATTAATTAAGATCCTGCTTGGTCAGCTCAGTAGAGAAGCCAGAGGATTCTCCACATTTGGCAAGCTGTTGTCACTGCTTTTTCAGTGTTGGCATTTCCTGATTAAAGTGAGATCTAGCCAGATGAACAGAAGTAGATAATTCAGCATCTCGAGCCTGTTCCGTCATTTGATTAGCTTGTGGCTGAACTGTATCCTAATTCCCGTTTTATTAAAATAAGACAGATTAAACAGCTGGGTTGTTAAAACCATGGCCTGTCTGCCCTCTCAGAAGGATGCAAAAAAATTCTCACAGCATTTTTCCCAAGAAGGGTGAAAGAGGAATTCCTGGTGTCCTGAGGATATGTAACCCTCACGAGTTGTCAGCTGAAATTGATTATTGAAGCAATGGAATGTATTTCAGAGACACAGTACGCTATGCTAACCTTACTAAGTTGCTCTCTAGTGCTTCTAACCAGGTGGTGCATTTCTTGTTTTTTAAGCTCTCAAGCATGTTGGAGTAGATCTCAAGTCTGTAAATCCTACTTAATTTTCACTTCACTTGAAGTCAGTTGTAAGAAAAATCAGGCAGTGTTTAAAAGGTAACTCATTTACTACTGCCAACAATGCACAGGCTGTAAATTACCCAATTGTTACTCACCACCTTGTTACATTAGATATCAGAGTGTTTTTAACTTTTAGGATTTTATATTTCAATAACTCTTCTTACTTCTTTGGCAGTCCCTCGGTATTGAGGATGACTTGCTTCCATTCTGGATCTGAGATGACTGATGAGGTCAAAGTGAGAACCACAGTCTCTTCCACAGATGGGGCAAGAGATACCTGATGGTTTGGCAGTGGGTACTTGGTGAGATTATGCAGTCCTTCTGCATTTTGTGCAGGATTTCTGTGTGTTCCTAATGCATGGATTCAAAGTTTTCAGTACCATCCCATATGCTCCTTCAGTCTGAATGGTCATATGCCTGAATGGTCATATGCCAGGGATTCCCAAGAGTCAAAGGGAATGCTGCATTTTTTCAAAGGATTTTGAGCATATCCTTCAATCTTTCCCTCTGTCTGCCTGATTATCCTTTCCTGGGACAAAGCTCAGAATACGTAAAGCCATTAATAAACGACTTAATCATGTTCTAAAATTTTCACGTTTTTCTTCAGTCAGGTAAGACAGTCCCCATTAAGCACAGCTCATTGAAGAGACCTGCCCATGGTTTTCCAGCAATAAAACATACCTGTCACACTTTGGTTGAGATTCCATGCATTTTGTTTGATCAAGCCAAAGCTCTTGACCGTTGGAATATTTTTTAGCGACATCAGCTACAAGTAATGAATGTTTTATGCATGCTTAAGTTATTTAAAACCTTGACTATAGGCATGAAAATATTCTAAGTTGCATAACTGATGAATGCATTTTAATTTATAATACCAACTGCACAATGTAAAAGAAGAATAAGAACATAAATAGGAATATCAAGATATGATGGTTAGCTATACAATCAATGAAAGCATAGTATATTTCTAACATTTATTTCAGCTATAAATCATAATATCTGATATGCTCTTTATATATTTTGTATTATATTTATATGAATGCAGATTTCTGATACACAGACTGTTGTGCATTCTTGACAGAAAAAATAAATCACAACCAAGGAGGAAACAATGGCCCAATGAAATGCAAACATCTTAGCTAGAAACCTATCAGAAGGGAATTAATAAAAATACATAAAAACAACTAATCAACTATCATGAATCAAAATGATCTCTGGATAAAAGCACAATGAAATTTATGGCACCATTCTGCATATTTCTGAACCAGAGTAAGTAATTTATAACTGGAAATGGAAACATTTCATTTGATATTACTGTAATAAATGTAGTTATTAATTTTGCCTAAATATTATTTTGGATATTACATATCTCAGTTATTGAGAAAAATGGCACAGACTTATTTTGATAGTTTTGATATTTTGACTGACACAATTGGTTTGTGAAGAAATTATGATGGTGAAAGCTGACAATACAAAATTGCAAGGGGGGCACTTAGATCTATTCATTTACATGAGATAATGACACAAAAGTGTGACCAAAAATGCACATGAAATTTTTAATACAATGTAATTTATGTGGTATTGCATATGTGAATTTAGGCCTAAATGTAACCTTTAGCTATCAGGCTGGATATAGTTGGATTAATACTTGCAGATATAATTCAGTCCCCATTTTAAAATTACACATTTTGTCCTTATTTTTATATTTCTATAATGTATGTCTATATCCAGTTTTATAGTGGAAACCACCATAGTGAAGCTACAACATTGACTATATTTAATAAGTTATTCATTGGCTCCAATGCACCAGAGGATCAAAGGATATAGGATTAGTGCAGGAAAATGACACTGAGGTAAAAGATCAGCCTCTTACTGAGGCAGAACTGGTGCAATAGACAAAATGGTCAATTCTGCTTCTATATCTTTATGTTCTTGTGTGAAGATGCGATCAGTGTGGCAAGCTATTTAGAATAAGGACAGAATTTCATATGGGAAAAACTGATAGGAAATTCACGCAAAGGGAAGTTTTTTTTAAACTCTTTGCAGTCTCATTTAACAGGGAACATCATTGACCTACAACTACCCGATAATCTAGACTGGCACATTTCACTTGCTACAGACATTAAGTCTGCCTTGCTGAACACTGGAATTAAGAACATTTGCAGCTCTCCAGAGAAAAGAAAATAAAACAAACTAAGTACAAATAAAAGACCATTGACCTGAAAAGAGTTTCTCTCCCCATAGTTCCAGCATTTTCTGTCCATTTCTCAAACCTATAGCATCTGTAGTTTTTTTGTTTAAATTAAGACTCATTCCTTTACTTAGTCATAGAGTCATACAACACAGAAACAGGTCCATTAGCCCAACTGATCCATGCCAACCAAGATTCCCATCTAAGCTAGTCCCATTTGCCCCATATCCCTCTAAAACATTCCTATCCATGTACCTGTGCAAGTACCTTCTAAATGTTGTTAATGTATCTACCTCAACCACTTCTTCTGGCAGTTCATTCCATATACTGACCACTCCCTGGGTGAAAATATTGCCTCTCAGGTTCTTATTAAATCTCTCCCCTCCCACCTTAAACTCATGTCCTCTAGTTCTTGATTCCCCAACCCTGGGAAACAGACTGTGTGCATTTACCCTATCTATGCCGCTCATAATTTTATACACCTTTAAAAGATCACTCCTCATTCTCCTATGGTCCAATGAAAAAAGTCCCAGCCTGCTCAACCTCTCTCCATAACTCAGTCCCTCAAGCCTCCAAAACATGCTCGTAAATCTCCTCTGCATTCTTTCCTATAGCAGGGTAACCAAAGCTGAACACAATATTCCAAATGTGGCCTCACCAATGTCTTGTACAACTGCAACATAACATCCCAATCTCTATACACAATGCCCTGATTGATGAAGGCCAGCAAGCCAAAAGCCTTCATCATCACCCTGTCTACCTGTGATGCCACTCTCAGGGAACCATATACTTGTACTCCCAGGTCTCGCTGTACTACAACACTCCCCAGGGCCCTACCATTCACTGTGAATGCCCTACCCTGATTTGTCTTCCCAAAATGCAACACCTCACACTTATCTGAATTAAACTCCATTTGCCATTCCTCGGCCCACTTAGCCAGCTGATCAAGATCCCTCTATAAATCCTGATAACCATTTTCACGCTCAATGACACCATCTATTTTAATATTATCTGCAAACTTATTAACCATGCCTTGTACATTCTCTTCCAAGTCATTGATATAGATAACAAGTAGCAATGGGCCTAGCACTGAGCCCTGGGGAACATCACTAGTTATGGGCCTCCAGTCCGAAAAACAAACTTCCACCATCACCCTCTGCTTCCTACCATCAAGCTAATTCTGTATGCAGTTAGCGAGCTCTCCCTGGATCCCATGTGATCTAACTTTCCTTAGCAGTCTACCACGTGGAACCTTATCAAAGGCCTTACTGAAGTCCATACAGACCACATCTACTGTTCTGCCGTTATTGACCTTCTTGGTTACTTCTTCAAAATCTTAATCTAATTTGTGAGACATGATCTCTCACACACAAAGCCATCTGACAGTCTCTAATCAACCCGTCTTTCCAAATGTTTGTATGTCTTATCCCTCAGAATCCCCTCCAGTAACTTACCTACCACAGATGTTAGGCTTACTGGTCTATAGTTCCCAGGTTTTTCCTTAAATAAAGGCACAACATCAGCTATCCTCCAGCCTTCCGGCACTTCACCCATCGCTAATGATGATGTGTACATCACAGCCATGACTCCCGCAATTTCTTCTCCAGTTTCCTACAGTGTTCTTGATATACCTGATCAGGCCCTGGAGATTTATCTACTTTCATACGTTTTAAGACTTTGAACTCCTCCTCTGCTGTAATGCAGACTATCCCCAAGACCTCCCCATTAACTATCTCAATGTCTGAAGTTTTCATGTCTTTCTCTACGATAAAAACAGAGAAGTACTCTGATTAAGTTAATCTGATGTTAGTTTTATTCAAACAAAAAACGTAATATTATTTTCCTGATAACTAATATTTAAAATTACAAGATATTTCTTGAGTCAGGTGCTTTTAATGCCAGAATTTTTTTTTCAGTTTGGTTCCTCTGTATACTGCTCTTTTAAAAGCTGATTATCTCTTCTCCCATCTCTGTCCACTTCTTCGTTTACATTATGTGCATGTATTCATGTCCCCAGGTACAAGGAAGAGGGAAGTGGATAGCATTAAAATAATGAAGAGAATAATCTATTAGCACCACTTGTCTGCGTCCTTAGGTCCATGTGGTCAGTGCAACACACTGAAAATGGTGGAAGGTTTGTATATTTTCCTATCCTTCATTGATTCTTAGTGGCTCTAAATTGAGCACTTAACTCCTCTCAGGTGAATGTAAATTATCTAATGTCACTATTTTGAAGAATAGCAGGGGATTATTTTTAGTATCCTGGCCAATAAATGAAATTAATATTTTGCAGAGGTGACAAAAGAGGAAACAAAATTTACAATATATTTTCAAAAAATATAAAACATGCTCAAAATCACTTTTTCTTAAAATAATTTCTGGTGTTGCTTTGAAAGGCAATAGCTTGTATAAGGTAAACAGAAGTACAATTTGTTTCCTCTCACTGACAGTAATTTAAATTCTTCAGTATCAACAATGTGTTGTGTTTAGCTTTTGAAAAAGTAACAGTTGGCAATGCAGCATAAAAGGAAATCTGGAACAGTTTTATTCCTTGTGCATTTAATTATTCTGTGTTAACACTCACACGGCCCAGCTCAATGTACCTTTATTGCTGTTCAGTGCAAGATCATGGCCAATCCAAGGAAAATGTTTTATACTTATCTTGTCAATGTACACAGCACTTCAAAATACTAGTTCCAAGAATTAATCTTTTACCTGCATAACTTTCTTCAGTCTTAACCTCAGCTAATATATTTGAAAAGAGAACATTCTTCAGTATTTTGAGTTTAACATTGGTCTTAATCATAACTAATCTATGCGTGACAATTAATGCTTAAGCTTTTAATATCCTCACATTAAATGTTTTAGCTTAACGTATTAATCTAAAGTAAAAAATAATTAATTGCAGGAAGGCCAATTTCAATGGGATGAGAGTGGATCTGGCCCAGGTAAATTAGAACCAAAAGTTGACAGGCAAAGGTATACCAGAACAATGGAGTGCCATTAAAGAAAGGATGATTCAGGTACAGTTGAGGCACATTCTTATGAGGGGCAAAGGAAGATGGACCAAATTCAAGGTGATGAAAAGATATGCAGGAGAAGATATAGCTAAAAAAGGCTGCACATGACAAGTGTCTGGTTGTAAGTATGAGCGAGAATCAGACTGATTTTAAAAAAATCATAGAGGAGATTAAAATTAACATAAGAGAGGCAAAGAGTGTATTGGAGGCAAGGTGAGCAACCAACAGAAATTGGAATCCTGAAGTGTTTTATAAACATAATAATATAGAAAGGGTAGTGCATGGAGAAGTCAGGCTCATTAAGGGCAAAAATGGAAACTTGTGCATGGACGCTGAGGGCACTGTTAAGGTACTAAATGAATACTTTGTCTCTGACTTCACCAGTGAAGAGGGTATTTCCAAAACAGTAGTGAAGAAGGAGATAGTTGGGATATTGTATCCATTAAAAATTGAAAGCACAATGGAATTAGAGGATGGCTGAACTTAAAGTGGGTAAGTCACCAAGACCAGATGGGATACATCCTAGGATTCTGAGCAAAGCATAGGAGGACATCGCAGGTGCACTGATTATAATCCAACAATGATCTTTGGATATGGGGGTTGTGTCAGAGGATTGGAGAGAAGCAAATATCAGTCCTGTGTTCAAAAGGGGTATAAGCGTAAGCCAGCAACAACCAAGCCAATCAGTTTAACCTTGGTAGTGTTAAAACTTTTGGACACACAGATCTGGAACAAGATGAATTGTCACCTGGAGAAAAATGGATTAATTAAGGCAAGCCAACACTAATTTGTTAAGGGAAAATCAAGTTTAATTAATTAGATGGAATTTTTTGATGAGCCAACAACAGAGTTGATGAAGGTAATGCAGTCGATGTGGTGTACGTGGACTTCCAGAAGATTTTAGATACCTTGCCATATAACAGACTTCGCAGCAAAGTTGAAGCAAATGGCATGGACATCAAGCTGACTAATTAATGGACAGCAGACAGTCGTGGTGAATGGTTGTTTTTCCTGACTGAAGGAAAGTGTACGTTGGCAGTCCCCTGGGATTGGTGTTAAGACCCTTTGCCTTTTTTTGTTTTATATTAATGACCTAAACTTGGGGACGCAAGCTGCGATCTCTAAATTTGCAGATGACACAGAACTTGGCAGTATTACGAACTGCGAATAAGATGGTGATAGATTGAAGCAAGATTTGAACAGGCTGCTGGAATTAGCAGATACATGGGAGGTGAACAATGCAGAGAAATGTGAGGTGATGACATTTGGTAGAAAGAATGAAGATAGGCCATACAGAATACTGTTCTAAAAGGGGTGCAGGGACCTTGTGCACAAATTATCGGAAGTGGCAGGGCAGGCTGAAAAAATAGTTAAATAGGCATACATAATTTTGGATTTTTACAGTGAGCATAAAATCAGGGAGGTTATGCTGAACCTTTATAAAATACTAGTCCAGCCTTACCCAGAGTATTGTGGTCAATTCTGTTTGCCACATTATTGGAAGTAGATGAAGGCAGTAGAAAAGACATATATGTATATGATCTAGCATGAGGGACTATGGTGACATGGTAGGCTAGAGAGGCTGGAACTGTTTTATTTGGAGAAGGCTGAGGGGAGATTTGATTGAAGTATATTGAATAATGAGGGGTCTGGACAGATTGATAGTGAGAAACTGTTCCCGTTGGTGAAGGGGTCAAGGACTAGAGCTGTCAGGTATAAAATAAATGGAAAAAGGAATTAAGAGTGACATGAGGAAAATGTGGTGGAGACAGATTCCATTGGTCCATTGTGACCTTCAAGAGGGAATTGGATAAATATATAGTGGAGGTAAATTTGCAAGGTTACAGAGAAAGATCAAGTGGATGGAACTAGAAAGTTTCTCTGGTAGGGAGCCAGTGCATACACAATAGGCCAAATGGCCTCCTTCTGTGCTGTATCTAATCTATCATATTATGATATTCACTTCTTTATTGAGTACTGGAATATTAATCTTTACTTAACATAATTTCATGTTAATTTCTTTTAAGGAACAAATTATTTTTCAACAAATGATAAAAATAAGCATAATTTAAATTCTACCATCTAGAAAACATCATTTGGTCTCTACTTTGGGCATTTTGTCCTGAAGATATCTTCTAATCAATGATCCTACGGTTTTTTTTTGAAAATGTGAAAGAGAAATTGGATAGTGCTGCTCTCCATCATGAACTAGCCAGAACCTTTGTAATTAAACCTCGGGTCAGAGCCAGACCACACCAGCAGCTATGCTGGGCTCCTGCAGATCCTCAAGAAGTTCACAGACAAATAGGATTTCAACTTAAGCCCACTGCAGTATTTGTGAAGCAAAATTCCACAGGGAGCAATGTGATGAATGATCAATTAAGCTGTTTGTTTTATTGTTAGTTAATTGCCTATTCAGAAAGAATGTAACCCAGGATCTCCTAAACCACAGACATTTACTGCACAAAGGATAACGATGGTCCTAATATTTCTTCAGAGTTAAGAATGGAGTAGAGAGTGCAGTTGTAGGGGATGAGAAGGAGATGTAAAATTTTAAAAGACACTTTGTTGAACACTTCCTGAAAATCTAAATGTATTCCCTTTACCTATCTGATCAGAAACTGTGACTGAAACAATATTGAAGTAGATATGCTCATTGTTATCCAAAGCACGTAAGAACCATTCCTCCCCCAACTCAACTCCCCACCCACAATCTTCAAGTGGCTCTTAATTAACCATGCTGCAGCTGTCCAGTTTAAATACATCCCCTTTGATTCTAACACCCACCTGAACTATCAGAACAGAGAGATGGAGCATCCTTTTAACATTCTGAACGGATACAAACAATATACCCTCCATATTTCATTAGAGTTTCAGTCCAGAGATAATACGCAAGTTGCAAGAGATTTGAATTTAGATGTTAATGATCCAAAAAAATGGAGCACGAGTAACAGAAACAAGCAGAAATAAAGGCTCAGGTTTTGTATTAGTTATGAAGGAGTCTGCCATTATTACACCATTAAACAGACAAAAATCCAGAAGTTAGTGTCACTGATTGAGGACCTCTCGATAGGCTGCTCTGCAATGATCTTGACTAAAATCAAAAGGCATCATTTGAAGTTAAGTAAATTTAAGTTACTATGTAATTAGTCATACTGTAAGATCTCTGAAAATCTTTTAAGGTCATATTACTGCTCGTCAAACAACCTGGCTTTAAAACTAGTTCATGTATGTGTATTGTAATTCCCTCAGATAATTTTTCAAAGTATAAGGAAATTTTAAAATGAAAGTAGTAGTTTGATTTTTAAAAAGTTTATGCTTTTTCAGAGACACAAGAGACTGCAGATACTGGAATCTGGAGCAACAAACAAGAAACTGAGGAACTCAGTGGGTCAGGCAGCATTTGTGGAGGAACATGGACAGTCAACATTTTGGGTTGAGACCCTTCATCTGGACAGGTCCTTATGCTTTTTCAGCTTCAACCTTAATAAACTGTGAATATTCCAATCTTAATCAGCACATTGTATAATGAGTAATGAGTTAATTATAAATTAGTTTTTGGTCCTGGTATGATGTTTGTGCAAATTCCTTAATGTGGTTGGCTGCTAAGTCAATTTGTTGATATCTCAGTTGCTGGCTTCTTTTTCTTCCCTTTGAACAGATGCCTGACAGTAGCAGGTATTGAAGAAGGGGAATGTTCTCTTCACAGAGATCTCTAGATCGCTTTTGGGGAACTTTCTTCAAGGTCAGCAATGAGTGATAATCATTTCAAGAGATTTAATTAATAGGAACTGAAATGGCCAGGTGTTTTAGAGTCACAGAGATGTACAGCATGGAAACTGTTTGGTGAACAGTTTTGAATTAAGATTGCACCCAAATTTAAATGTCTTCAAAAATGGTTATTCACAATGAACAAAGGCCAGTGTGTAATCCTAGCTTCATTTTATCTTGCAAGGTCAGACTCATATTGCTTATCAGATCACTTAGCTTTGACTGATAATCATGAAGATAAAAATCACAGGCTTTATCTTTATTATTATTAAGACTATTAAGGTGTTTCGACTGAACAATGGCATTTTTCCTGAAAGGGGCAAGAAAATGTTAGCCTGGAAAAATTCAATTCAGACCAATGGCCTTTTCAGATCAACTCACAATTCAATACAATAGGTGTAACTGATAAATAGAAACTTACCAGTTCAGTACTGTGATTTTAAGATTATTACAATGCTATCATGCAGAATCCAGAAAGCATCGAATATAGGACCTACATTTAAATAATTGTGATTCAGGCACAGTAATGTGGAAGTTACAAGGTATATTCTACTTCTAGATAACATATGGTTGGCATCGAATGAAGAAATACAATTGTTGAAAAGTAAATAACATTGGCTTTCTTATACTGTTGAATGGTGGATGACAGTGATGGGTTATAAACTTAAATAGTGGAAGAAAGCAAGAGGTTTTAAAGTCAAGAGAAACAATCAAGATTAGAGTTTCTGCAAGGGATTCCCTAATCTCCTGCCTTAATTTCAGTGGAAGCTCAGTGTAAGAAAGAGACCAATGCAGTCAATATAAATGTATTAAATTGGCAGTGTTAGTGACACAGTCATACTGCTAGGAAATTTAAGTTATGTTCATTCTTGGTGACCACACATATCATTCCTCCATTCCTCCCAGGTTTCCACTGACTGGCAGGCATTTAGGAAAACTTGGAAATTCATGGCATCAATTTCTAAGACAGAATACATTATTCTTCAAAAAAAAATTATCAGTGTTCTTTGAGCAATACAATGTCACATAATATTTAATACTTTTATGAAATATGCAAGTTAATTGGAAAGCTAGCAAAGACATGCTTGGAATAAGTGATCTTTATCGTTTTCAAGTTAGTTCATCATCTATTCATGAACATAAGAAACAGAAGCAGGTTTGGCATTTGGCTCTTGTCTCTTGCTCTGCCATTTAATAAGATCTCAGCTAATTATTCACCTCAGTACCACTTGCCTTTGCAATTTAATGATATAATGTTATTGCAAGATATTTGGAAATCTTACATAAAATGAAAATATGAAAACAAAGGATCAATAACTGTCTGCACATACTCATAAACAAATCCTCCAGGTACTTAATTAATGATTTAAAAAAATCAGCCTTACCTACGAGATACATGCCAATCCAATCCCCAGCGTCTACCTCTTCCTTAATGTCCCAACAAATGATGAGGTCCTGTGACTGGCCGATGGTGTAACGGGAGCTGCTGACCATCAGGGTGGAACGACTACCTGAATTCACCAGGTTTGTGTCACTGTTTGCACGCGGAATGGTGACAGCCAGGTTGCGGAATTGCTCAGGGTTGTAGCTGTATCTGAGGGGATCTTTGCATCGCCGTCGGCTTTGAGAGTTTCGGGAAGGCGATGCCATGGCTGCCAAACCCAGAAACCTATTCTGGTACAAGTTCTGAAATAATATAAAAAGATTGTTAATTCCATGTCAGATTTTTGGTGCTAACTTACCATGCACAATAATTAAGTTTGTGGTTGAATAAATGAATGACGATAGTATTTATGAAGCATATTCTTCAAAGTTATTATAGTTTCCATGGTCAGGGCTATGTATTATAATTTGTTAATAATTCTTCTTTATAAAATGAATGGAAGTGCAACATTCATGAGATATAATGGAATTAGGTAGCATGCTGCTTTAAGCATTTCTTCTCACTAAAGACATACCTTCAAATTAATAATGGTACCCTAGGTTATTCGAGGAAGGCAAAGAGTTAGAATATTTTCAAACTTTTGTACTTCGTATGTTAAAATATGCACATTCCTCCTGGCTTTGTGCTTACAAAGTTTTGTTTCACTTGGAAAAGAAATGCAAATTTATCTGCCAAAATCCTTCAACATGTTAGAGAAATTCATGTTATCATATACCCTTACGTCTTTATTATTATAGGAATTGCATTCCAATGCTAACTGGTTAAAATTATATCACCTTGGACAGAAATGGTAAATAAACTTGCATATACATTTTTGAAAACTATTAGCTTTAAAGTAAAATCCCACATCTAAGAAGAGACTCTTGGCTTCAAGATTAGTTGTCGATTGTATGTTGATCATATATTTCTCTTAAACTTTTGCAAGTTATTACATAAATAAGAAATTGATGTCATTGAATTGTAAGAACATTTCATAAATTGTTCATTATTTTCCATCACATTTTCTTCCAAAATGGCTCTCAAAAGATGGGTTAGCTCACACAGATAACCGATTAAGATCAATGCTGATTGGACTTTGTGACAGATTAACAACTGGCCCATTTCATAAAGACTGCTGAAAAATAATTGCATGCTGTAAATTCATGCTGGCATTTTGCTGTTTCTGTGGCAGTTTTAATGGCAGAAATAGCTCCTGATGCCTAGGGGCATGATAATGGACTACTGATGAGTTTCTTTCAAGTGACAGCTAGGCATTTGATGTTAGTTGGACTAAAGAGCCGTCCATGAGCATATGCCTTAAACTCTTATGCCAATTTTAATTTTGTGTAAGCAAGTTGTCATGGACTCAGATACAGCAAAAGGTACATATAGATTTATAGTTTCAATGGATCTCAGCCGTCAGTCCTGAAATGTGCCAAACTCTATTCCTTAATGGTATATAAAAGTGAAAACAAATCATGAAACCAAACACACTTAATCATGCTTTGTGATTTACATCAAATCTTTGAAATCTAGTCCAATATCTTACTACTTCTGATTCTGGCCTTCAAATCTTTCTAACAGTATATCCACAGATAAGTGAAAGAAATATCTTCCCCAACATTAATTTGAATTTAAAACAATAAAGAAATCAAAAACATGAAACAAAATTGCAAAAAAGAATTAAAGATATGAATGTAGATAAAGAAAACAACAAAAACTTTCTGCAGGAAATGTAAAATGTAACATTTTCTCAGAATGCAACATTCTAGTATTTATGAGGCAAGCTACCACGTAACAAATTAAATGGTAAATTAGTTAGTCCAGAATGACACTATCCAGTCCAAATAGCCTTGAAGAAGCTATCTCACTGGGCAAAACATTCAGTGAAACAACCTTAGTTTACCAATCTCACTTTGCATGGTTCTGAATATATAATGGGGTCTGTGTTGTTGAATGAATGACTGCTTTAAAATAAAATTTCTGTTCTCTTATTACTTTCTTCTATATATTTTCTATCATTTGCCATCTACATTTTTGTTTTGTATAAGTTTCTAAGCTTTGCTCAGAGGCTCCATTCTTACCTCACTCCCTGATGGTGCGAAAGTTCCACTGTGGAACAGAACCTTGAGGCCACAGGTTGATGAACTCGACTCACACAACAGAACTCTGAGTCCTGCCAATACAATCAGCAGGGAGAGAGGTAAGTAGGGCACTTATACACATTGTAAAATCAGTGTTTTATCATTGTGTGTGTGTGTGTGTGTGTGTGTGTGTGTGTGTGTGTGTGTGTGTGTGTGTGTGTATCTGAGTACATGTATGTGTATGTGTGCATGTTGGATCTGTATAGGAAAGTAGCCACAGAGTGACTTCTCCAAGTGGTGCAGTGGATTACAACACTGCCCTTGCATCTTTGGAATTCAGGTGCCCATCCTGTTCAAGCTAATGGAATGAAGGTCTCTCTGCCTGTCAGCTGTTACAACTTGAGATGAGTTTGAGTAGTTTTAATTAAATACCTTTAAATAATGAAAATAGCAGGTATGAATCTACAGTATAAAACTAGCGATAATTTGGCACCTAGCCAGTACATTCACTCAGTGTTTATTTGAGGGGCTTTATTATGTCCCTTATCCTGGCTATACTTGATGTGGGTGCATCTGACACTGGTTTTGGATAACCTAAGTGAAAAAATTGCTTCAGCCTCCAGAACTATCAATCCTCAAACTCAATGATATTTTTTTAAACAGGCTGTCTGTTGACTCAGGCATGGAGTGAGATATTAGCTTGGTTTTCTCCACTCTGGCTTTTAAATGAATCTTGAACTACAATTTGAATAATATGAAAAGTAGAAAAATACTTAATAGCTATCATCTATTTTTACTTTATATTTTCTGGAGGTAAGATGCTGTTGCAACAGATGAACCTTAAAAATATATGGCTTTAATCAGAGATGCACTGACCAAATTATTCTGATTATTGCATATTGTTTCTGTTAGCTAAATGAATAATTGCAACAAATTAAAATTAATACATGTAATATTGTTCAAAAAATTGCTCAATTCACAAATATGTGTTGAAAATATCATTTTCTGTAATGTAGCTGAAGTTTAAGCATTCATGTTTAGGCCTCATCTGCAGTACAAGAAGATTTAATGGTGTAACAGAAATTAGATTAGATTTAAATCATAAGGTGTCGCTTTTTTTTACTTTGTCTTTTAGATTGGAAGGAATTTTTGTTTATCACATCACTCCCAAGTTTTAGTTATGGCAATGTACATTCTGGGACGGTAGGGGGGAGCTAAACACAGAAGGTTACTCTAGTGGAAGAGACATGTCAATGCTCATGTCATCAAGACCAATGCGGAAATACTTTCTTTTGGATAATGGGTCTGACTTCTTGATCAGGAGGATTGCTTTTATTACAGATACTGACTTTCACTAGCTGATAGAAGTATATGGCATTTAAATGAACCTTAATGCCATTTATTAATGAATTTATCAGAAATTTAACATATTCTGAGTAGGTATTCAGAAATGTATATCAGTAATACAGGCTGTAGAATACACTGAGAATATGCAATTGCAGAATTTGGAACATTGTGTACCAATCTAGAACCTAATAGAAATACCTTCATACAAAAGAGTTATCAAGAAGAATGGATTTTCTATATTAAGCATTGTGTTCAGTGCAGCGTTGGCTGGCTAATTGTTGTAAAAGTCATGAAAAGGATATCCTATGGTGCACATGGTACCAGACAGATAAATTATTGGATTGTGCCCGGAACTCTAAACACAGATATCATATAATCTGTTAAATAAAAGAAAATGGATAATGAGTCATTTGAAGATTCTTCACATGTACAATAAATGAACACTGCTGACTGTATGTAACCTCAGTATATTTGATATGTGCCACTGATGTTCCAAATCTGTGATTGCATGATTTGTTTTTGTGTACACAGTGCACTCTGCAGCCTGTGTAGCACACTAGTTCTTTGAACTATTGCTGATACTCATCTCAGAATCTCTGTTTAGAATAGGTTAAATTCTTGATTAATCTAGTCAAGATTAATGTTTGTTGTCAAAGGATTTTCACAAATGTGTTAAAATAAGACGATTTTCATTTTGTTAACTGCTTCTTTGTTTTACAAAGGTGATACAAAAAAATTACACACACAATATTTTTGTACCACAGCAAATAAAGATATTTGCTAAATGAGGAATGATTGGGTCGATTATGTTTATATTCACTAGAGGTTAGAAGAATGAGAGTGGAGCTAATTGAAACCTATAAAATTCTGACAGAGCTGGACTGAGTGGATGTGGGGAGGATGTTTCCCCTAGCTGAGATGTCTAGAACAAGGGGCAAGTGATTTAGTCCTGAGATAAGGAGAAGTTTCTTCACTTGGAGAGTGTCAGACCTGTAGAATTCACTGCTGCAGAGGGCTGTGTAGGTCAAGTTGCTGAACCTATTTAATAAGGAGATAGAGACATATCATTTTTTAAATTGTTCAATGGATGTGGGCTCTGTAGGCTGAACCAGGATTTAATTGCCCATCCCTATTTACCTTTAAGAAGGTGGTGATGAGCTGCCTTCTTGAACCACTGCAGTCCTAGAGGTGTGGGCATTGTGGGTAATGCTGTTAGGGAGGGAATTCCAGGATTTTGACCCAGTGATGGAGAAGGAATGGCGACATGTTTCCATGTCAGGATTGCGTATGGCTTGAAGGGCTACCTCCAGGTGGTGACGTTTCCATTCTTTTCCTGTCCTTGTCCCTCCAGCTGGGGGAGGTCATGAGTTTGGAAGTTAATGTCTTGAATTGCTGCAGCGCATCCTGTGGATGGTACAAATTGCTGCTACTGTGTGTCAGTGGCAGAGCGAGTGACTGGTTGTGGACTGGGTGCCTGTCAAGCGGGCTGCTATGTCCTATATGGTCTCAAGCTTCTTGAGTGTTGTTGAAGCTGCACTCATCCAGACGTCAAGGGATATGGGGAAAGAGTGGGAATGTGATATTGAGATTGATGATTAGTCGTGATTGTACTGAGTGGCAGAGCAGGCTCAAAGGGTGAAATGGCCTACTCCTACTCTTAGTTTTCTACTTAACCAAGATTTACACATAAGTAATTTATTTTCTGCAATGGTTGTTGATAAAGAGGTGGTATTTAGAATTGAGGTGGGTGGTATTATAAATTACTGCTCACAGTGAATTTTATTTAGTCAACCTTCACATACTTTATGATTTTGCAGTCCATATATCAGGATAAAGGATGGAGTACTGAAAGAATGTAAAGTTTGCTCAGCAATCTATAACAAAGGTCATAGCAAACATTGCAGTCTGCAATGGATGAAGACAGTCCTTTGGGGCCATCAAGAAACTGCAATACATTGTGGTTAATTCTGCAGAGCAAATTATTTCTTGAAGCACTGTTCAAGTAACACTGGAAATAAGGTGGAGTGTTTAGATTAAACTGAAGTGTGGTTTGGTAACATTTGAAGAATTGCATAACTCAGAAGGAAAGGATTAGTACTTCAAAATACTAGGTGCTATGAAATTGATGATATTGGGAAGACCTTAATCACTTAAATTAGATTTTTAATTATTGATAAGAAAGCTCTCTCAGGAATATGCATGAACTAGAAAAAGTTATGGGAGGGTGAAGACCTGCTGAATGTTGCTAATCCCTGCTGCAAAAGGCTGTTTCTTCACCATTTACCAAATTGTAACAAGTATGTGATTGTGCTCTTTTAGACAGACCTCAGAAAATAAAAGATGGTGATAGTTAATCCAAGTGCTTCATTAGAACCTCAATGACCAGTGTGAAACATAGCCATTTAAATGTGGAAAGTTCCAGTTTCGATCTCTAGTCTGTTGCTAAATACACTAGTTTTGCCAAATGCAGCTCCTGGACAATGCAATGGAATTACAGTAGAATACCCTTGGGCTGGAAAGGTAAGTAACTAGTCAAGGCTTCTGTGCCTAATTGCTAATCTTGTTGAAAAGTGCAAGTAAAAACAAGATCAGTTGTGACGTCCCCCAATGTAAGATAGCCTACTGGCACTCACCCTCAATATTCATGTGCAAAGAATTGCCACTTTGACAAAATGCCAGATGATTGAGCACACATTACCATAGCCCAGCAAACTCAAAGCCATCAGGAAAAGGAGAAGGCAAATTGGAGAAGCAAAAAGCACCAGCTTATTAATGAAATACTCGACATGTTAGATAACAAAAAGAGATTTAAAAATGTATGTGCTTAAAGCCAACTCAAGGTTTAAATTTAAAGTTTGATCTGTGTGAAAATGTAGACATCTTAAAGATTATCAGAGAAAACTGGGATATATCAGTGACAGTCTACTGTATATAAATCAAATAAACGATTGAATAATTCTCATCAAAGCTGGCCACAGAAGCAGCACTTCCACTATTACGACAGAAAGGTTTTCATGTGTCAATATTAGGAAAACAATCTACAAATTAATATTTACTATATTAATCTCAGACATAAATTAAATAACATTAAAATTACTTAAATAAAACAGAAAATACCAACTATGGCTTGTCAGCTGGTACTTAAAAAAGATGGCTTAGTCGATACTTAAGGAAGATTGAAATAGTCTGATTCTTTCAAGTGATTATTGGATTCCTTTCCAACTTCACTTCAAATTAATACATTATTTATTCTTCTTGTCGCTGACTGTAATTTTATGTAGAATGTTAAACTGTAAACTCAACTGTATCTCAACTTATTAGCAGAAAAAAGACCAAAGCCAGAAGGAAAGCAGCAAAAGTTTCCTCCAAGTCATAAAAACATTGCTTTAGCGGGCAGATACAGTTTCATTGGAGAGAGAGGGAACATTTTTCTGAATGTTTATGCAGATAATATATTAGATAATCTCCTCCCAATGACCATTCATAAACTTAACTTAATGACACTGTATAGGTTGTTTCAAAGTTCATTTAGCAACGAGCTGATTGACATAGGATGAATAATTCAAAAAAGTTCATATATAGCAGCAAGTTTGTTGCAGGCAGCTGCCGCATCACAAGAATCCTGTAAATGAAGAAGGAGAAGTGCCTTGGGTAACTATAATAAAGCTATTCTGGTAACAATAGGTGGTATAAACTTTAATGTGTGAGCCATTTAGCTGGTTATAACCTAAAGTTATTTAACTGATTTCTGCATTATTTTTGGGGAACCTGCACTTTAAAAACAAATATAAATTTGATGATGTTGGTTAAGGATAAATCTTTGCCGGGATGCTGGATAATAACCCAACTTCTTTTTGAACAGTGCTATAGAATCCTTTACACCAATCTGAGCTTTAATTTTATTCTCTGAGATCTAATTTAACTCTCTATCTTCTTCAACTTACTATTTCTCCTCAAAGTGATTGTATCTCTCCATCAGGGGGCTCTGAGTGGTTGTCCAGATGGAGAGATACAATCAGCTGGAGGAAAAATGGTTATTAAGTCCAGTAGGCAGAACAAGCAAGTAAGAGAACATCAAGAGAATTCAAGGCTAAATTGTGTCTATTTTTAAAGCAAGGAGTATAACTACTAAAGTTGATGAACTCAAAGCTTTAATTAAGCTTTCAATTTCCAAAAATATTAACTGGGATTGCATTAGTGTTGAAAGCTCAGAGAGGGCAGAATTTTTGAGGTGTGTCCAGGAGAGCTTTTTTGATGCAGTATATAGATAGACCAATGAGGGAAGGAACATTACTAGACCTTATCTTGGGGAATGAAGCTGGTCAAGTGGAGGGAGTGTTAGCGGGGAATCATTTTGGAAGTAGTTACTATAACTCCATATATTTTAAAGTGGTTATGGAAAAGGATAGGGATGGACCAGTAATAAAGGTCTTAAATTAGGGGAAGGCCATATTCATTAGAGTGGAACTGGCAAAGGTAAATTGGGACCATCTACTTGCAGGTAAGTTTGCATCTGCACAATGGGAAGCATTCAAAGGATAAATAGCAAGGCCAACATGTTCCTGTCAGGGTAAAAGCCTGGGGTAACAAGTATAGGGGACTCTGGATGTTGAGGGATATTGAGGGTTGGTTAATGAGAAGAAAGGAAATGTATGACAGGTAGAGAGAATTAACAACAGAGGAGGCCTGTCAAGAGCATGAGAAGTGTAGGGAAGCACTTAGGAGGAAATTAGGAAGGTAAAGAGAGGTCACAAAAAACACTGGCAGACAGTATTAAGGTAAATCCAAAGGCGTTCTGTAAGTATATTAAGGGCAAAAGAATAACCAGGGAAAAAGTAGGGCCTGTTAGGAACAACAGGGGTAATTTGTGCGTGGAGCCAGAAGGTATAGATGAGGTCCTAAGTGAATACTTTTCATCAGTATTCATAAAGGAAGCAGACCTTGTAGTTTGAGAATTCAATAAAGGGGCAGGTGAAAGTCTAGTACAGGTCTCCATAGAGAAAGAGGAGGTACTCAATGCATTAGCGGGTTCAAAGGTGGATAAATCCCCAAGACTGGATGGGAATTATCCCACGTTGCTACAAAAGGCAAGGGAAAAAATTGCTGGTGCTCTGGATGAGACTTCTAAACCTTTGCTGGACACAAATAAGATACCAAATAACTGGAGGACAGTAAACATGGTCCTCCTTTTCAAGAAAGGCAGCAGGAAAAAGCTTGGTAACTATAGACCTGTGAACATATATCAGTGGTCGGGAAAATACTGGAAAAAATCCTTGTCTGACTAATTTGATTGAATTTTTTTTGAAGAGGTAACAAATTGTATCAGGACAGTAGATGTGATTTACATGGACTTCAGTAAAGCCTTTGATGAGGCTCCATGTGGGAGATTGATTCGAAAGGTTAAGGCCCATGGGATCCAGGGCAAGTTGGCAAACTTGATCAAAAATTGGCTTGGCCATAGGAGACAGCCCTGATGCAGGATCTCAACCTGAATCATCGATCATCAAAGTTCTCTCCATAGATGCTGCCTGACCCACTGATTTCCTCCAGCAGCTTGCTTTTTGCTCCAGAGCCCAGCATCTGCAGTCTCTTGGGTCTCTCTCTATGCTGACTGACCTTATAACCTTTGGACAAAAGCACCAGTGACAGTAACAGTTCACAGTGCAAGCCTGGGTTTGAACTCCTGGTCTAATTGATCAATCATATCCCTCACAACTTTTCAGGATTTTCATCTGCTTTTGCTGTGTTTATTTGCTCAAAGACTTCACCCAGCCTTTTCATTGTATATATCTGCTATTGTCTTTTCCTAGGTTCCTTGTCTTCAATCATTTTATAAATCTATTTAATATTAATATCAGCCAGGATCTTTACCTGTGAAATCACTTTATCTATTTATAACTTTGGAAACTGCTATATTATTATGCTTTATTACTGTAGCAGGCCATTGTATGTTTTGTTGCACACTAAAAATGTATAACATGTGTTATTGTTAATTGTGTTTTTATTGTATATTATTATTTCAAATTATATTATGGTGATTTCTGTTGAGTTATATTAGCTACATTATGCTAATTGTATATATACTTGTATGTTATAGTAATCATATATCCTTCAGATCAAGAATGACTTGTTTCCACTCCAGTTCTATGGATTCTGAGGTAATTGATGAGACCAATGTGGACCTGGGACCTGCAGACTGCTAGAGGTGGAGCAGGAGATGCTAAATGGGGGTGGGGGGGGGTTGTGGGGGATGTTGAGTGGGTAGCTTGGGAGGTGCTTTGTTCCTTCCACCATTTCACTTGGTTTCCATATACTTTCAACAAGAGACACGTTTCTCAGCACTTTCCTGGGTGCTTCTGTATTTTGAGCAGTCATGGGCCAAGGATTTTGATATTAAATGAGAATGTTTTATCAAGAAGGCTTTGTCTTCCTGGAAATCTCTTACCCTGACTGGGCTTGGAGTAGGGTGTTTGTTTCAGAGTCTGTTGTCAGGATAGCAGACAATTGATTATAAAGGTGAGTGGTATAATCCAGGGACAGTTGATGGAAATGCGCTGTCAATAAGCAAAATGGGAATAGTGTGGGTGGGATTTTGACTTGGTCAACCAAAAAGCCTCTTTCCATGCTGTATGGCACTATTAGTTCCCTTATCCTGCCAATGAATTTGGCCAGTTTTGGATGGTACATATCCAGTGCATTAAGGTACCAGCTATAAGTAATTCATGCATTTTTATTAGAGGAATTTTGTTCAAAGAAGGACGTATCACTAGAGAGTGGAATTTGATACAGATGGAATATTTCCATCTTTCATCTTTCTTTACATCATTGCAGCAAGCCATTTTGGCCCACTGAGTCTAAGCCAGCTCATAGCACATTCTCAAAAATATTCTCTGCAATCTATTCTCCCCACAACTCCCAAAGTCTAACTCACCTATACCATCAGGGCAATTTATACTGGTCAATTAACCAACCAACCTGCACATCTTTAGGATGTGGGAGGAAACAAGAACACCTGGGAAAACCCCATGCAGTCACAGGGAGAATGTGCAAGCTCCACACAGCCAGCACCGGAGGTCAGGACTGAAATAAGGTTGCAGTAGCTGTGAGACAGCAACACTACAACTGCTCTGTCACCTGTACAGCTGAAATCAGCATCATTGAGGCAGTATTGGCCTCAAACCTTACCATCCTTTTTAAGGTCGACTAGTTAGCCATTGCCAAAGGTATAAGGGAACCCCACTGGGTGGGGCAAGTACATGATGGCTTCAAGCCAGCGTTAACATGTAAGTCAGAGTCCTATGGAATGCACAAGAACCCCCACCCTGACAATCCTTCAACACTATTTTAGAACAAATTAGGTTCGGATGTGAGTTGTATCAGGAAATGGATGCCTAATTATTCCTAGCTGAGCTCCATAAAATAATCAGAGCCATCAATGATTACAACTCCTTCCTGAAGTCTTGCTTTGCTGTCAATCAATTGACAGATCACAATGCTACATCACTCTTAAACTTACAAGCTGCAGTGGGGCATCAGTGGCACAAGTTATATTTAAAAAAGGTCTGGCTCTCAAAAGAGCTCCCAGCCAGTACACTTTATTTATTGTCACTCCATAAGTAATAATCTACTCCAATAACCATTCAGGCATTAACATTTCAAATGGTTTATAACGTTTAGCAAGGAGTCAGTTTTCACATGGCACTTCTGTTTAAATATTTCTTCATCCCTCCAAACTTATCCCTTTTTCTCCTGATGCTAAAAATTCTCACGGCATTACAGTTTGACAGACATCACCACCTTTTGCAAGTGATAAATCTTTACATGTGGTTGAGCAATGAGCTCTAACAGAATACTCAACCATGGCAGGGTAATGGCCAAGGCAAGTCTTCTCCCCACATAATTCCCTGACTATTCTCGTTACTGGATACCAATGGGGCTGATTTTGCCTTTTGTAGTTCAGGGGTGAAAGATCAACTTTACAGGTTCAGCTAAATCAATAAAAAAAACAATTTGACCTTGAGCATTTTCTTCCAAATCATTAAACCTTCAGCAAATTTATCAACAAAACCATTTGGAATTCTTACAAGGAAACTTAAGGATTGCTTCCATATCCAGGTGCCTCCGACAACTGGGCTGGTTCTTAGAGATTAGAAAGTTAAAGAACAAAATGAACAGCATGCAGTTCAAGCCACTGAGTCATGCTTTGAATCCACAGTAGTCATGAGTCCTGATTTTTCATTCCGCTACTTTAACATTATTGTAACCAACCATTAGTTTGGAAATAATTTAGATCTGAAAAAACAGTACATTTTCATCCTCCTGTTTGCTCTTCATTCCTCTTAAACTTTTCATTTTCCAATCAAATATCCAATTACTTTTCTAAAACAATTTATAGATTCCGATTCAGCAACAATTCAACTAGAGAATTATAACCACACTTTGCTAAATGGTTTCATTCTGTTTGTCACTATCTAAAATTGGTCCTTTCTTGTAATTGCCAATTCAGAATTGACCACTACATGCTGTGAAGCCAGGTTAAAATGTTACCGAGAAATAGTTAGAGTCTCTGTTCAAACTTTTATCTTTTTCTTCAATCTCCTGAAGAATGCATTGCTGTAATAATGACATCTGTGAAATAGCAGCACAAGATGGTTCTGAAAATAACCAAATGAAATGATTGAGAACTGAGCTTAAGCATTTTTTGAGATTTGTTATCTCACTCCTGTGATGTTAATAACTGATTAGGGGTTCCATAGCTGATAATGTTTTCACTTAAATACACTTCCTAACCTACTTTTACATTATAAATCTAGAACCTTTTGCAAAAAATACTTTTGCTTACATATTTATTTTGAGTTCAGGCAACTTATATTAGGTGTGCAATACTTTGGTAATACTGAACAAGGGCAGTACACATGCAGCATCACCTATGCCAGAAGTATGATTAGTAGAGCCACTGCCTCACAGTTTGCACATTCTCCCTATGATCATGTGGGTTGTAGAAGGCAGGAGAACGGAGGTGAGAGGGAATAATAAATCAGCCATGATCTAATGGCGGAGCAGACTCGATGGGCTGAATGGCCTAATTCTGCTCCTATGTCTTATGGCTTTCTCTGAGTGTCTTGCCTTCACCCCAAAGATGTAGGGGTTGGTAGGTTAATTGGCCACTGTAAATTACCCCTAGTATGCAGATAAGTGGTAGAATTTGGGGGAGTTAATGGGAATGTGGAGAGAATAAATGGGATTTGTGCAGGATTAGTGTAAATGGGTAATTGATTGTTGGCATGGTGTGCCAAAGATCTTATTTCCATGTTGAATGACTCTCAGACTGCAACAACGATCAGGTGGCAGGAGAGTGAGAATCATCAGAATGTCCATAAAAAGCTGCTAGAAAGAGTCAAAGCCTGAGAGAGCTTGGCCTGTGTGGCAAAGGGGGCAACTGGTAAACAAAATCAAGGAATAGACTAAAGGATAGAGAATTATGAATAGAATACTACTAGAAATAATAATCAGAAATTGAGATTTTGAACCTGAAAAGATGAGAACCTCAGAAAGTGTGGAAAACAGCCTGGATAACTCTGTTACAGCTTGTCCGTGTTGTGAATGGATGCCAACTAATCAGATTACCCTACTGTTAGATGATGGAAACAATCTTTGCTATGAAGTCTGCAGAGATGGAAAATTGAGATGCAGCCTCACTAAACCCAGAACTAAGATATTTCATAATTTTATAAAATGAACTGTCATAATTAATACTATGATAGAATAATGATCTGTACAATATTATCCTGAGAATGTGTTCTATTATTGGTCTGGACTGAGGTAATTCAGACTGCCTGTGCACAGCAATATTTCCACCACATGCTTCTTGACTACTTAATAGCTAAGTATGTTAAAAGTTACGAGGAAGATGAATGATACATTAGGTTACAAATTGTTAACTTTCAGATTGTACATATTTTTGTGGCATCTTATGTAAGGGGATCAGAGCAAATCCTTGCATCTACTGTTACACATAATAAGATGCTTTGAACACATTCAAGATTAGGTTTAGAAAGAAAACTCTTAACTCTTATAAGGTTAGTCTTTGAAATATGAACCTGGTAACATTTCACTGATATTTCGTGGAAATAGAAGTCAATAAAAATGACACAATTACTAGAATAAGGTTAGTCTGAGGTTGCAGCTCTTTAGAAAAGCTAGGGTATTGTGTCATTTATATTCTGGCTCCGACACAATGAATGAGTTGCAGAAATGCAACTTCATAAATGCATAAACAAATAAATTAAACAAGAAATTAGGCAGCACAGTGGAGCAGCTGCCTCATAGCTCCAGACACCAAGGTTCAATCCTGACCTCGGGTGCTATCTGCGTGGATTTTGACCATTCTCCCTGTGGCTGCATGAATTCCCTCTGGGTACTCCAGTTTCCTCCCACATGCCAAACCCATGCGAGATGATAGTTAATTAGCCACTGTAAATTTCCCCCTAGTGTGTGTATGTGAGTGGCAGAATCTAGGGAGAGTAGATGGAAATGTGGAGAGAATAAAAATGAGATTAGTGCAGGATTATGTAAGTGGGTGCTAGATGGTCAGCATGGACTTGGTGGGCCAAAGGACCTATTGCCATAGTGTATGACTTTATGATTCTAAGTCATTTGGTTTGGCCCAGCTTCTCCAATTTAAAACTTCTTTTCTCTAGAGCAGCATTTCACAAAAATTATTGTCTACATCTCAGTTTAGCAATGAGTCTCTATCAGCCTTTAGTCAAGGATTTGTCAAAAACATGGGAAAATAAGAGCAGGAATAGGCCACCAGATAACTCCAGCCTCCCTGCCATTTAGTATGATCATGGTTGATCCATGCTGGCTTCAACTCCTCTTCTGTGCCATTTCATCAGAACCCTCAAATTCTCAATCTTTCCTTCCCCACCTTAAATTTATCGAATAATCTATCCATTTACTTGTTAAAAAGAGTGCAATGATTCTCCATTTACCATACTTACTAATTGATTGGCAAAGCTTAATGATAATAATGAAATACATGCATTAGCATGCAAAAGTATTTCTGTATATTTTTAATGAAATGAAAGTTGCTCTTAAATTGCAAATGAATGTGACATTTTCAGGAGTGAAGGAGTGAATAAATCAATTGAGCCCTGACTTGGATTTTATTAGCTCTGACTGCAGTAGCTCAGAGACTCTATCATATGAACTCACCTTCCATGATATTTGATCTTTGAGCATAATATAATGAAATTTTCACCTTTCTATTTTTACTGTATTTCATGCATTGACCACGTGAGTTCAGCTTAGTGAACAGCCATTTTCAGACCGCCCTGATGTGATGATTTAAGTGTTTCCATCAGGAAACATGACACAAATTTGAAGCAAATATTCTTTCATGTACCTACCGTGACATGGATACCTTTAAATATCATAAAGCTTTAATTACAGACAAAACTCTACCAGCAAGCTCTTAACTACTGAAGGTGCATTCCATTGTCAATGAAGGTGAATGTGTAATGGATAGTGATGAGTGACAAAAACAGGAAAAAACACTAACCTTAACACTACACAGATGCAGCAGCATAATGACTCACTAACTGCAAGCACATCAAATCCTGGGAAAAGGTTAATGAAATTACTTAGCATTGATTCCTTAGCACAAATAGTAGTTATTACATTTATTAGCATAATTCAAGCACAAATTGTTTTCGGATTTGTAGTTTACAAAACACATTTACAATGAATATACAATAAAATGTACTCTCCCAAATTCCACATTGCAGCCATTACATTTTTCATTGGAATATCACTCAGTCTTTTCTTGCAGGTGCAGAAAATTATATAATTGAGTAACACTTTTTGTGCATTCAAATTTTCACCAAAATATTTAATCATAAATATAAAATAAAACTATTATGAAGTTGAATTATAACATATTTATGTAATAGCCCAGATAGCTGCAGGAGTTCCTCAGGGCAGTCAACTTCTTCAGTTGCTCACTAATGAACTCCCTCCATTATAAAAGTTCAGAGTAGAGATGTTTGCTCACGATTGCACAATGTTCAATTCTGTTTGCAGTTTCTCAGTTAATAAAACAGGCATTGCCCAGATGCAACAAGACCAGGACAGTATTCAAATATGGCCAACAAGTAGTGTGTAATAGTCATACTTGGTTGCCTTTGACCACTTCAAGCAACTGGCAGTCTAACAACTTCTCACTAGCATTCAAAGACATTACTATCAGTGAATCTTCTACCATCAATGTTTTGGGAGAACATAAGAAATAGGAGTAGCCCTCTGTGCTTGCTCTGCCAGTCAGTAAGGTTATGTCTAATGTTTCACCTCAGTGAAACTTTCCTGCGCTAACCTTATATCCCTTCATTCTCTTAAGTAAAAATCTATCTATCTTTTTCTGATAGTGGAGAGTTCCAAAGTTTCACTACTTTCTGGGTGAAGAGATTTCTCCTCTCCTTCATCCTGAATGATTGACCCCTTATTTTAAGAATATGCAGGTCAAAACTGATCAGAAACTGGACCAGCTGCATAAATGCTGCAACTATCAGAATACATCAAAGGCTGAGTTTCGGCAGGAAATGACCCATCTCTTTATTTCCCAAACTCTTTCCGCCATCTAAAAAAGCCCACGTCAGGAGTGTGATGAATGAACAACATTCAAGAAATTCAGCAGCATCCAGATCAAAGCAGATTGCTTGATGGGCACTCAGCTCAAACATTCTCACCCTCCATATCTGGTATACCATATTTTCAGTGTACATCATCTATAAGATGAACAACAGCAACACTCTTTTTGAAATAGCCCACCCAAACTCACAATGACTACTGCCTAGTAGGGCATTGCCAGTGGGAACAAAGGCACATCATCACTGGTAAGTTTTCTTCTAAGTCACACTTCTGATAAGGAAATATGGAGTTGATCTTCCATTGTGACTAAGTCAAAATATTAGAAAATCCTAACAGTGCTATGTTTTCACCAAATAGACAGCAGCAGTTCCAGGAGGCATTTCACCATCATTTTCCAAAGAGTAAACAGAGATGGGCAAAAATTGCTGTCCCTTGTTATTATTTTCCATATCCCATTAAAAAGATTTTAAAAAGCCACAGCAAGCAGAACAACCTTCAGAGAGACCATCAGAGGAAATTAAATTAAGGATACTGACTCTGATTAATTGCACAAATCATCTAAAATATTGTATTTGGTGCTGATTTTGCTTTTGAAGAATTGCTGAGTCCTAATCTATTTTTGTTCTGCTCATATGGTAAAGGATTAACACAGTCTTCATTTCCATTGCTTATCCCATGAATTTCCTGTTGGGCAGCTAAAAATCTAAAAGTGAAAAATTAAATTCGATGCTTACTAAAATATGATATACTTGAGGTCAGTCTCAATGCTCATTTTATTTTTGGAAATGTATTTTTAAGTTAAATTTCACATGATATTTCAACCTAATTAAATTCAAATAGCCTATTCATATCAAATGAATGACTTATAGTAACAACAAAAGACAGGTTCAGAAAAAGAAACTGGCTCTAAAATGCAGTTTTTTCCATTATATCAAACATATTATTCATATTACAGCGTCAAATTGTTTCTTAAATCTGTCCAGGATTTGACATTATATTGCTTGTCCTGGCAATGTAGAATTCTCTCTATAAAAAATTCCCACTTTACAACTCAGAATCTGTGCACATCTTGTTGCTCAGCATTTTTGAAGTCATGATGTTATTGCTTTCCATCTGACCAAAATCCAGGCCAACAACCTTGTACAACATTGATTATCCATGGTACTTATCCAGGCTTTCTAATATAACTTCTCCATGTCTCTGATGAATACAGAAGGGGAGGGGTAATTGCTGCTCGGTAGATCATGACCTTGCTGGCAGGTTTGTGTTTTGGACCTTCAAATGCTCTGCAGTCTGTCTTGGCATATTGGAGGTGGAAATGGATTCCATCATCAATGTCTGCCCTTGCTGAGAGGTGGCTCCCAGGCTATGGGAACTGATCATTGTTGACCAGCATCATGGATCTTGATTGTCCAGTGGCAGTATTTTGCAGTGGGGTGCAGGTTGGTAGAAGACCTTTGTCATCTGGATGTTTAATGTATGGAAGATCCTCTCTTACAACTCAACCACGGTTTAGAACTCAGCCTCTGTGAGCATATATATATATATATATATATATATATATATATACATATATATACACACACACACATACTGCCTTTGCAAAATCTTCCAAGTCCTCTGGCAAGAAAAGGCAAATTAATATTTGCATCCTCTCCTCAGTCATTATCCCCAGCAATAAGACTCTCACTGCCATCAGCCAGCTCCAGTGGGCAAGCCACATTGTTGTCCGTGCATTTAGCACCAGGTTCCTGGTACAAGGTCCTCTACGCTGAACTCTATCACAGCAAGCTATTTCCAGGTGAGCAGTGAAAATATTTCTAAGAGGTCCTCAAAATTAGCCTCACCCACTGGCAGGAATCTCTGGTCCAGGACCACTCAAACCAATGGACAAGCATCCAGGAAAGTAACTTGTATCTGGTGTCTTTCCAACAAGAGCACAGAGGCAAACTGCAGACAGCAGAAGGAGTTTGCAACAATCCTATCAACTCACTAGCCTGCCCACATCATCCCCCATCTGCTTCACCCATGGCAGAGCCTGCAGATCCTACTTTGGACTCATTAGTCACCTTGGAACTTTGGGAACAAGTCACTCTGATTCTGCAGAACTGCCTTAGAAGAAGAAAATGTATTGTTTCCAAAGCTCTTAACTTTATGCAAAGGACTTTTGATCCCATAGCTTCTTTGTGAAAGAAAATTTAAATAACAATCTTTCCACTCAAAAGTACTTCTCTTTGTACCTCCTACCCTTTGTGACTCTATGTAACTTTTTCACCTTCATGATACCTCCTGTTCTGCCCTGCTATCCGCCCATCAGCTTCTATTCAGCTCATCCCTCTATTTATATAGCCTCATGGAACATAAGAAAGAAAGATGACCTCTCTGCCTGTTCCTCTACCATCCTTTAATCCCTGGTCTATCAGCTCATCCCTTTTGTTGATCTACTGACCTACCACTCTTACTCCTAATGTCATTCCTGATGCACCTGCCCATCAATCTCTTCTGGCCCTGCAGGTCCATTCCTCTCAAGTGCAAATCACCTACTCGTAACTTTGAAGCTGCCCAGGTGAAAAACTATCAGTTATTTCTTTCCCAGTGAGCCAAATCCTCCAAAGGCAAGTCTAGCTCAGAGAGTAGAATAAACATTTTATAGAATCACATTTGGTGTAGTCTCACCATTTATACTTCATAACTTCAAGTGAGAAAAAAAGATCATAGAAGTTGAGTGTGACAAACATGTCTATGGAAAAGGACAGCAAGTGAGAGAAGCTTAGATAGAAACGTTAAACTAGTTTGGTCAATCAACAAGTTCTAAAATGTTTTTGTTAGACAATATCCAGTATATTGGGATTGACATATATATTGAGATACTGGTGGGGGGGGGGAGGGGGGGTGAAATTTTTAGCATTTTTACATACCCAGTAAGTAACAAGTTTGATTTTAGTATCTCAGAAATTAACCACCTGGATGCCATTTTTGTACTTAGTCTAGAATTCCTGAGCTCGTGTGTGACTTTTTACCTTCCTCAGTCAGCCTTGTCCAAAATTACAATCAATTGATTTCACTGAGTTAAAATAGTAGCTTATCAACTCTGAGAATTTTATGTAACCCAGTCAACACTAGTTGGGATAATGCTACTTCTGTCCAGTGGCTCCAAATGAACAGGGCCAAGTCATTTCCTAATCAGAAGTTTTGATGATGGTTCTCTGACCTGAAATGTTAACTCGGTTTCTCTTGCCTGGCCTGCTGAGTGTTTTCCAGTGTTTTCTGTTTTTTTTATTCCTAATCAGAAGATTCATTCCACAAAACAGTTTACTTATGGAAAGGATTTGCAATCTCATTTAGAGATGCCATTAGATTAGTTTGTTATCTTTATTGGGGTTTGCTGGTCAGCCCTTACTTTATTGGAGACACAGACTGCAGATGCTGGAATCTGATGCAAAAAAGAAACTGCTGGAGGAACTCAGTGGGTTGAGCAGCATCTGTGGGGGTAAAGGAATTGTCAACATTTCAGGTCGAGATCCTGCATCAGGACATTCCCTTATTGACCTTGAAAAAGTGGTGCTGAACCACTTTCCTGAACACCTGGTGAAGGTAGTCACACAATGCTATTGGAAAGGATTTAGACCCAGTGATGATGAAGGACAGGTGATTATTTCCAAGTCAGGATGGCATCTGACCTGGAGGGGAACACACGTGGTGAAGTTTTTCCATGCACCTACTGCCCTTGTCTTTTCTGGTGGTACAGATCACATATTTGGGAGATGCTGCCAGTGTAGCCTGGATAAATAACTGCAGTACATTTTGCAGTTGTTGCACACAGCAGTCACTGTGTGCCAATGGTGGGGGTATGAAAGTCTAGAGTTATGGATGAGGTGCCAATCAAGTAGCCTGCTTTGTCCTGGATGGTGTCAAGCTTCTTGAGAGTTGTTGGTGCTGTGCTTATCCAGGCAAGAAGTCTTCCATCACAATCCTGACTTGTGCATTGTCGTTAATGAAAAGGCTTTGGAGTATCAGGTGAATCACTCACTACTGGATACCCAGCCTCTGACCTGCTCTTGTAAACATGGTATTTATGTGGTCCATTTGACTTTCTGGTTAATAGTGACCTCCAGGATATTAATAATAGACGACTCAGTGACAGATATGTCATTGAATGTCAAAGGATTAAGCAACATTCCAGATCACAATTATGCAGGTAGATGTATCAAAGAAGATTCTACTCCATTGTTGTTTGATTTAACATATGTTGCTACTTGGTGACTGAATACTGATCATATCTCGTTAAAACACCATACAATCCATGCACTTTAAAACCCACTATATCAAGTTGGGGTAAAGATTCATCTCTGGCTACTAAACTGAATGTTCAGATCTAAACCAAAATATTTTAAAATAATTTAAAATTCCTTTGAAAGGAAGAGGAGAAAGTCAGAACGGACTGAGAGAGTGGAAAAACAGAATAATAGGGTGGAAAAGATTCAAAAGCTGATTATTCCAATTCAGCAACTGGGATGATAAATAACAGTTCTAATAGACATGGATTTAATAGGTTTGTGACGGCAGGATACACCCATGAGAGGCAGATTGTAAAACAAACATATCAGTCTAAGGAATAAAGTATTTGCACCCCTCACAGTTCCATGAGACCAGGAGCTGAGTTTCTCTCTTCCCCACTTTCTGGATCAGGGATCAATGTCAGTTCAGTGTGGGCTCTTCGGTAGATCTGTGCAATTAATAGAAGGCCTACAAGTGCTGAAGAAGGAAATTCACTGTGAGGCACCAGCTGTGGCTGCTGAAGGACGGCCACACACAGTGTGGGAAAGAGCCCAAATTTGTGAAGCGCTCGTTCATTTTTAAGGCTCGACTGAGCTGCAGCTATAAGATATTATGAAGCTAGAGGAGAATGATAAGATCCCAATACTAGTTTCACTCTTTCCACAGGATCATTCAGCAGGCTACTGTCATTGCCCCAAAGCTCGCCCTCTCTTGGGTGTTCCTGAGGCAGCAGCTGTACTGGGGAAGGCAAAGAGACTGGTTAGGTTTCCAGGCTATGTCACCCTGTGCACAAAGCAAGGACGTAAGGGGAAGGCAGGAGCTTTTGTGCTGGGCAGTGAGTGGAAGTGCAAGGCAGTGGGTCATCCAGCCTGACTTTTTTTTTGGCATTATATTGGATGGCACAGCGCTGAATAATCTACTCCTAGGAATTACAGAATACACCAGAGATCTTCACTGGAGAGTGAAGACAGAACAGATTCAGAGAGAAATAGAGCACAGAAACAGGACCTTCTGCCCACTGAATCCATGCTGTCCATCAAGCACCTACTTCTACACAAATCCAAACACTGGCCCATTTTATACTCCCCACATTCCCATCAAACAGTCACAGGGAGAATAAGCAAAGTCCACACAGACAGCACCAGAGGTCAGGATTGAGCCCAGACGGCTGGAGCTGAGAGACAGCAGAACTACCAGCTGTGCCACTGTATCATTACCTTTACAGAAACATCATATCTGCCTTCTGTTCCCCATCCACAGTAACAATAGACTTGTTGGTTTGCAGCTACGAATATATGTTAATACCTTCAAATCAGAAATCAAATACTTATCCTGTAAAATTGAATCTGCTGTCCTCTCCTGACATCCGTAACCTAAACCAATTACAAATGTAAATGCAGCTTGATTCATCAGTGAGACACATACCTCATGCGCTGCTTCATCTTAATAATACAATGCCGAAATGATTGTGAAGCCGGTGTACACACACATGGTTTCCTAATATACATCGCAAATTCATTCCTACCGCCTGAGAGCTCTCAGCATGAGTAACGTGGAGTGAAGAGCAATCTGATTTTTTTTTCTGCTCAGTACTAAAGGTAAATGTTTTATGTTTTGGTATTGTTAACATTTTATGTAACTAAATGTTTAGAGTTATATATTTGGAGCTAAGCAACTGAAAATTCAGATCAGTTCCTGGTCACGGCATTTTTAAGATGTAAGAAAGTCACATCTGTGAAAGAGCACAAGAACATAAAAAACAGAAGCAAGAGCAAGCCATTTGGTCCCTCACCCCTGCTCTCCCATTCAACAAGATCATAGCTGATCTTCTGCTTCAGCATCACTTTCCCATACTAAACCTACAGCCCTTGATTCCCCTAATATATGAAAATCTATAGATATCTGTCTTGAATATAATTAGTGACTGAGCTTCCACAGTCCTCTTAGTAGAAATGTGAACAAACTTCTCATTTCTGCTCCAAATGGCTAACTACTTATTATAAGACTGTGTTGACCTGGTTGTTGAAACTCACCAATTTATTATCTCTGCAGATCACCACAATATTTTTCTCAATTAAATCAAATTGCCTCGTTAATTAGCTTAAATTGTCCTCTAGTATTTTATTAAACTGTTCCTTGATATTTTATCACACATCTTTAATGTTTGCATGATAAAGATCCAGGTATTTCCTAACTTAGAATTCTTTAAAGAGAGAATGGAAAGAAGACATAGCAGTAATGCAGTAAGATGCCATGTAACTGGTGTTTTACCAGACCTTTGATCAGGTAGACTCTGTAGAATCCAGACAAAACTCAGGCAATTAATGTCAAGGCATAGAGAGCTCAATGATAACAAATTGCCTTACAAACAGAGAGCAGAGATTAGGAGGAAAGGGTTTCAGATTGGAGAGAAGGAATCCACAAGGATCAATGCAGGGTCCGTTGATATTAATAATTTACATTAATGATTTGGACTTCAAGAAAACAAATTCAGCATCAGAATCTGCAGGTGCTAACAAACAGGAGATTCCACCTGGCACGTAGGAAAAATGTTGCAGAATGGAAGGAGACAATGGAAAACTTGCAGGTCAGTAGTTAACTGGTAAGTACATTTTAATATGGCTCCATGTGAACAAATCATTGAACAAAGCATGGCATGAAAACAGACTGCATGGGTTTCCTCAGGGTCTCTGGCTTTCTAAGGACATGCTGGTTGGTAGGTTAATTGTCCTTTATAAACTGCCATTTGTATAGTTGGCGTCTGGGGGTGTTGATGGGAAAATGGGGAGAATAAATATGGGTTAGTGTAGATTTGTGTAAATAGGTGCTTGATGTTTGGCGTTCCATGCTGTATGACTTTGAGAAAATGCTAGAGATATTCAGCGAGCCAGGCAGCATGTGTGGAAAGAGAAAGAGAGTTAACATCTTAGATCTGGCCGGCTGAGTTTTTCCAGCATTTTTCATTTTTATTTCAGATTTCCAGTATTTGCAGATATTTACATCCAATTGAAAGAAACATCATAGGTCAGGTCACAGGGATTTATTTCTAGGGCTACAAAATTCAAAAAGAACTGAAGTTATGTCAAACTTTTCAAGAATTCAGTCGGGTGCACAGTTCTGGTTTCCACAAAAAAAAACTTAAGGACTGGAGAAAGTGTAAAAAAAAATGTCCAATGCTGGTCCACTATCTGTTTGAAGTCCCTGTCTGATTATGCTTACCTGGACCAGATGAACTCACTATCCATCCCTGGAAACTGGGCTGAGGTATGAGGCATAAGCAGGCCATGCAGGTGCCTAGGCCTCAGATAAGCCATGCAAATACTACAAATACGACAAGTAACTTCACTCCTGACACCTCAAAGCTAACTCCAGGAACCCCTGACAGCCTTTAACAAGAGGTAAAGCAGGAGATAGATATTCAGAAACATTTAAAAACTATTAAAATTACTTAAAATATTATTTAAAATATAGCAATGGTAAGATTTTTAAAATTAACAAATAGATTGATTAAAAAAAGAGTTGAACATTGAAATAAATAAAACAACAAAATAAATGAAAATAAGTTTTAAAAAAAGGCTTAACTTTTCCCTTTTTAAACTCCAGGTTAGAAGTAGTGTACAAATCAATGCAAATCCTGATTTTGCATTTGATCTGACTTGGTGTAATATCTGAGAAACAATTCCCCAGAATAATGCAAGGTTATCCCAGCAAAATGGAGTCCTGCCCTTGAACACCATGCAGAGTCCAGCAATGGACTGAGGACTGATGCAATGTCTTTTATTTATTCATTTTGCAGGGGGTGGGTACCACTGGCAAGGTCAGCAGTTATTGCCCATTCCTAATTGCTCTTGAGAAGGAAGCGGTGAGCCACCTTCTTGAAGCATTGAACTCCTCCAATTGAAATTTGTCCCACAATGCTGTTGGAGAGTGAATTCCAGGATTTAGACCCAGTACAGGTGAAGGAATGGCAATAGGTTTCTAAGTCAGTATGGTGTGCGACTTAGAGGGCCACCTGAGGTGGTGTGTTTCCATGCGCTGCTGCTTTTATCCTGCTCAGTGGGAGAGATCGCAGGTTTGAGAGTTGTTTTTAGAGCTGCCCAGGCAAGTAACTGCAGTGCACTTAGTAGATGTAAACATTGCAACTCCTGTGTGCAATTCATAGAGGGAATTTTGTCCAGGTCTTGCTGCATACAGTCAAGTGCTACTTCATTTGCTGAGGAGTTGCGAATGGAACTGAACATCATACCATCATCTGCAAACATGCCCACTTCTAACCAGTGGCGAGGTGATCAAACTCTAGCAACCGTAACGAATTGCCTTTAGACAAGGTATGATTTCAACCACTGGGGTGTTTTCCCTTTAACGCCCATTGACTTCAGTTTTATCAGGGCTGCTTGATGCCATACTCTTGTCAACTGCTGTCTTCACGTCAAAGGCAGTCACTCTCATCTCACCTCTGGAATTCCACTCTTTGGTACATGCTTAGACCAAGACTGCGATGAGGTGCGGAGGCAAGTCATCCTGGCAAAACCCAAAATGGGCACCAGTGAGTTGGCACTGCTTAACGGTATTCTTGATCACATTTTCCATCATTTTTCCAGTGATGAAGTAGACAGATGGGTTGGAAATTAGTCAGATTGAATTTGTCCTGCCTTTTGTAAACAAGATACCTGGACAACATTTTGTATTATTGGTAGGTAAGAACATAAGAAATAAGTGTAGCCCAATAAGCCTGCTCTGCCATTCGACAAGTTCGTGAACGATCTTCTATCTCAGCAGCATTTTCCTGACTTATGCCCATACCTTTTGATGAATATCCTGAAACCTAGCAATCTCTATTTTGAATGTAATCAATAGCTGAACCTCTCCAGCCCTCTGAGGTAGAGAATTCCAAAGACTCACCACTCTCAGAAAGAAGAAGTGTCTTCTCATTTCAGTCCTAAATCAGTGACCCCACATGTTGAGTTTATGACTTCCAGTTTTGAACTCTCGCCAAGGGAAACATTCTTCCTGTTTCTACCCTGTTGAGCTCTCTAAGAATTTTTTATTTTACAAAAGAATCATTTCTCATTCTTTTAAATTCCAGAAATTAGAGACATGGCCTTCTCAACCTCTCCTCATAGATCTGTCATCCCAGAAACCAGTCTGATGAAACTTTGCTGCACTCCCTTTATAGCAAGTTTATACTTTGTTAAGTGAGGAGACTAAAATTGTACATAATATACCAGCAGTGGTCTCACAAAGGCCAAATATAATTGTTGTAAGTCACCTTTGCCATTGTACTCAAATCTTCTTGTAATAAAGGGCAACATAATATTTGCCCTACCAATTGCCAGCTGCAAATTTGTGTTAGCTTTCAGTGACTTGTGTGCAAAGACAGCCGTGACCTCTCATCATTTACAAAATACTAAACATTTCTGGTTTTTTTCCAATATCAATGTTGTAAATTGCACTAGAACAATTTGCTCAGAGGCACAGCTAGTTCTGGAGCACAAATGTTTTCTATCATAGCTGGGATGTTTCCTGGTCCCATGGGCTTACAGATTGTGGTGGGGTACATTTCCACTGTTTGCCCACAATGCCTCATGGATATCCAGTTCTGAGGTGCTATTTAACATGATTGTAGTACCATAAAACACGAAAGAAAGTCTTCTGAGTACGAAGACAGGGCTTTGTCTCCAGAATCACCGAGTGATGCTCATCATAACCAATTCCGCAACAGGCATATGCATCTGCAAAAGGTGAGCTAGTGAGGAGGAAATCAAGTAGGCTTATTCCTTTTGCTGATTCTCTCAATACCTGCACTGTATCCAGACTGGAGCTATGCCTTTCAGGGCTCTGTCTACGTTTATCCTACCAAGTCACTCTTGGTGCTGGATTTCACCAAGAGTACATTCTGTGCCCTTGCTACTTTCAGTGTTGCTTCCAGGTTTTGTTCAATACAGAGGAGCACTAATTCATCAGCTGAGGATGAAAGGTAGGTGGGATTGAGGAGGAAGTTTTCCGGCTCATGTTTGACCTGATCTCATGAGATTCCATGGGGTTGGGAGTTAATGCTGAGGACTCCTGGGGCCATACTCTGCTGCTTGTATACCACTGCACTGCCACTTCTAACGTCTCTGTTCTGCTGGGTTGAGATGTACCCAAGGATTGTGATGGAGGAGTCCTGCACATTGTTAGTAAGATATGATTCTGTCATGCTGTTGCTTGGTTAGTCTGCACTTTGTACACTTCAGACTTCCACACTGCTGAATACCAAGTGGAACTGCTGACTCTGGCCATTAATGAAATCCAAAGGGAAAATAGGAAATACTTCTTCAGAGTGTGGTGGAACTTATTGCCATGGGATATGGTTGGGACAAATAGCTTGGACATTCAACAAACTCAAAGCTTACAGGAGAGATGAAGGAAATGAAAATACACTTAAAGCTGAGGATGATCTATGTAGAATGGAAGGAGTCCTATGTAGAACATACACAGCTGCATTAATTCATTGTGCCAAATGGCCTGTTTCTGTGCTGTATATTTTATGTCATTCTGTGTCACTTCATAATTTTAACTTGTATCATCTAATAATAATCACCTTTACCAGAATAAATATATTTTCTGAATTTTGATTTCTTTCACAACTTTGAAAAGTTCAATTAAATCTCTTTTTCAAATAAACAGACAATTTCCTTGAATCCTTAAGCTCTTCATCATCAGAATTGTTTTTGTTGCTCATCTCAGTGTCCTTGCAAGTTCAGAATTATCTTTCATATGATAGTTGAATGGACTATACATCGTATTCCTGGTGTGATCTGGACAGGATCCAAAACAGTAACAATCCTTTCAGTTCATTTGTGCTCCATTGTTCCATTGCACATATTTCTTTCAATTATCCCCATAATTATATCTATATAATTAGACTTGCAATTTTCAGTGAACACAATGGAGGGTCTCCAAAGTTTTTGGAATAAATTCAATGGAAAATCAGCAGAAATCCCAAGGAAGCAGATTAAGTAGTCATTCACATCTTTTCTTCGGGGGTTTCCATCAAAGTTGCACTGGAAGATCCAGCAATCCCTGTAGAAATTCTACGTCTGACATCAGGCACACCTCTATCACTTCATACCCTTAAAAGCAGTCACAACTGATTTTGCAAATCTTGCAATATTGGAGCAAAGAATGATGAATATATAGAAAGGTTTTCCAGGTCAGGAAGCAGAAGCAAATCCTCTGAAGCATTCAGGAGGCAGTCAGAATATTTGAGGGAGGCATTACAGGTTTCTAAATGGTTGTGCTTGGTTTGCTAAATGGCTTGTCACATCTGTCCTTGTGTTGCCTATCAGTGGCTTGATAAATAAGAGTTGTTGGTACACACTACAAAAATATTGAATTTTTAAAACAATCTCTAATGAATAAAACAAAAAAACATTGATTTAGGGGTCAGTATCTATATTGCAAATAAATTACCATGGCTTCACAGCATAAAAATGTATTGACTTCTCAGTCAAGTCTGATATATGCCCCTTCTATGCTATTGTAATCATTTCACGGCTGGTAAAATAAATACAATCCGAGCAGGCTTCATATGTAAAGATAATATAATCTCCTGCCGGTAGCGTGTAAAATTAAATGGCTCTGCTCTAGTAATTTGAAGCATTTCCATGTGGTACAATCTCCTTGTTGTGAGTTGTAATGAAATAAGTGGAGCACAACTGCATAATAAAGGGAGATTTATTGCATTGTATCAGAACAACTGGTGCAATATAATAAAGCATTTTAAAACACACCAATGGATCAATGTACATTTGACTTTTTTTTGTACATCTTCTAGTTAGAAATATTAGGAGACAAGGATTATCAATCTGAGTTATTTAGCTCCCTGGATCAGACAAATACCTGGATTTATGTACGTACAGCATTCTGCACCAAACATTTTTCAATTCTGGGAAGCAGCTGGGTAATAACACGCTCTTAATTTCCCTCTTTAGATCCAAGGATAACAAACATGGGGGGGAAAAAAAGATCAAAATATTAGTCTTCAAACTCCAGGAACCTTTCTCAGATGCCGAACAGGAAATTAGTGGGACTCCTCTCCAGAAGGACATGTATTCTAACCTCGTTCTTGTATCTGGAGCTATTGAGATAAGCAGGGCCCATGGCTCTGCTCCATAATATAAGCATCTGTCCCAACCTGTCCAAAGGGGCAGGACAAGGCCATTTTCAGGCAATCAAGGTAAATGGAAATAATTAACTTCTTTGCTCCAATGGGCCTTTTCATAATTGTACATCAATTGGACACAGTTTTTGGAGTGTTGTAATCATTTAGAAGAATCATTCAATACAGGGACTGTAGTAGCTAAAGAAATAAACTGGGCCGAGGCTGCTCTAATACACTGACTTAACTAATGAATTCATATTTTGGGAGAACATATACCTTTAATATATGTAAGCAATGGCTATCTCAGTATTTCAGCACTTATAACAGGGATGCTTCAGCACAAGTGATTGTCTCTCTGAATGGTATCTGAATCTAAATGGCCCTTTGGGCAATAAACTATGTATGCGAATGAGCCAGAAATAACACGTGCAAAGTAGATTAAAGTCAAATTAGTTGTAAAATACTGCATCAGCTTGAAGTAATTACCCTGTTGGAATATTTACATATGATAACTTAATTTAGGGTATGTTAATTTATGTTTTTATTTTCCTTTACAGTAATTTTTATTTTGATATACATTTTCTACTAATGTCAAATTTTAATTGGCTGCAGAGACTGCACAATAGTAGCCCAGGATACCCCTCCAATATATATTTCATTCCCTGTGAGAAATAACATAGCCTTTGCACAGCACCTAATAAAAAATGACACAGTTCAGATACTCTTATTATCATAGGCAAGGAATGTAACCTCATGAATGTGAAACCAAATAGACTCTCTAACTCAGAAGCAACAAAATGTCTGTTTAGTCCTTTCCATACCACTGCTACAAACCAGACAGCAATTGTTCATGTGAGATAGTAATTAATGAGGGAGGAATCTTAAAGCCACAGTCACCCTTTTACAGCCAATATTAAAATATACTGTGATCACAAACACTAATGGCCTGAATTTTGAGCTCCTACCCAACATTCCATCTCCCATTCCTCAATATCCTGAGTGGAAATGATGCAGGAGTTGAGACAGGAGAGCAGGGCAGGAGCAGTGGTATGGTTTAATCTCAGAGCAGGAGTTTGTACAGCAATCCTGTCATTGTAACTTGGTTAACACTGTCAAGATGTTCCTGCGCAAGAGACGCACACCAACAAGCTAGCCTCAAAGTTAGTAGCAGGCAACCTCCTGCACACAAAGAGCCTAGCTGTTATAAGTTAAAATAATGCTTAGTAGGTTCCATGTTGGCAAGAGGAAGCAGAAGCACAGCTCCAGTTCCACAACGAAAGTACAAAACAACGTTTTAGATTTACTTTAACATGCATCCACAAGTGGTGGTGACATCACCAGCAAGGACCAGGGTACAGGGATGTAGCCAACCTGCTGAAAATAGGGAGTTATATCATGATTCACGACAGACCTGCTTTATCATTCCATTGAAAGCGACCTGTTGTTAGGAGGGTGAGAAAGGGGCAGGAGCTTGAAGCAATGTGTGCCCCTCAGGTAAGATTATCTCCTCCCCCGACTTGCAAATAATACCTGGAAGTGTAATTGAATTTCTGTCACACTGAATCTTTTGCAGAAATTTCCCTTCAACATATTTCCAAAATCTGCCATCCAATTGATTCTAGGTCAATTGTTAACTTCATATCTGATATTGATAGATTTGTGTTGACCAGAGGTTTTAAAGCATATGGGGAAAAGACTGGGTACACGGAGTTGTGAAAGTGAATAGCCACAATATCATTGCATGGCAGAACAGGCTCCAGAGAATAAATGGCTAACTTCTTTTCCCACATTCCCATAGAGAGTTTCAGCCTCAAGTTAAAAACAGGGCTATATATTTCTTTTAATTCTGCAACACATCAAGATCAGAATAACTGCAGTGCAGCACATGAAGAGGCCATTTGTCATCTGTTCTATGGAGAGACCTCTGCTTCATCTAAACCAATCAACATATCCTATAAAATCTTTGTATCTCATGTACTATCAAGCTTTGCCTAATACACATCTACATTACTCACCTCAACTAGTCCATAGTCGGTTCCAAACTTAACTACTCCTCAAGGTGTACTGCTCTAGTCATCGTCTCCTGCCATGTACCACCACCACTACCACCTCTTCAAACCACCCACTCACCTTTCTGAACCCAGATGACTGAACCCAGATGACCAACATCCCTAAACTTGGTCAGTAAGTGGCAGAAGTGAGATTGACCACAACAGCATGAAACCAATCCAATAATGAATTATCATGAAACTCCCACATACCAGATAAGTACCTTTACAGATGAGAAGATGGTCTTACAAAATCTCTTCAATAACCACAGTATTAATTTGGCTCCCAGAACTCAATTAGCAATTTTTAATAGCTTGGCTTACAATTAAGAGAGTTATATAGAAAATAAGAACCACACAATTTTAATGTAGCTACAGAATTCTCTAGGTATAGATATAATCCCTGAGTAACATAGTTCTATTGCTGGTGGTATAATTGCAGTAGTCCCTAATGTGAAAAATAGCTGCAAAATTGGCGGGGACCAAATGGTTATAGTTATCTCACTATGAACGATGGTGATGCAGTGATTGCGTTATCAAGCTAAAGTCATGGAGCCCTACAGCACAGAAACAGGCACTTTGGCTATTTTGCCCATGTCAAGCATCTATCTATACCAATTCCATTTACCAGCACTTGGTCTGTAGCCTTCTAAGCCTAGGTGATTCAAATCCTTGTCCAAGTATGTCATAACTGTTGTGAGAATACCTGTCTCCAACATCCACTCAGGCAGTGTATTCCAGATTCCAACCACTCTCTGGATGGAAAAATTCCTCAAGTTACCTCTCAAGCTCTTGCTCCTTAGCTTAAATCTGTCATCGAGCAGATGGGATTAGTGTAGATTAATGTAAATGGGTGCTTGATGGTTGGCACGGACTCAGTGGGCTGTTTTCATGCTATATTATTGGTATTGGTTTATTATTGTCAATTGTACCGAGGTACAGTGAAAAACTTGTCTTGCATACCGTTCGTACAGATCAATTCATTACACAGAGCACTAAGGTAGTACAGGGTAAGAATAACAGAATACAGAGTAAAGTGTCACAGCTACAGGGAAGTGCATTGAAGGTAGACAATAAGATGCAAGGTCATAACAAGGTAGATTGTGAGGTCAAGAGTCCACCTCATCATATAAAGTCAATGCCATTCAATAGTCTTATCACAGTGCGATAGAAGGTTACTCTATGACCCCACGGTTTCTCATAACATCAGGAGAAACATGGAAAAGAAAATCTCCTTGTTAATACTCACTGTCCCCCCCTTAGGTGATAAATCAGTGCTCCTCCGTGTTAAATAAGACATCAAAGAAGCATTGAACATTGCAATGGCACTGAGATGTGCTCTAGGTGGGGGAACTTCCACCTCCATCACCAATAAGGGCTTGGTAGCACAATTATGGATCAAGCTGACCAAGTCATGTAGGACATTGGTGCCAGACTGGGTCCGCAGCAAGTAGGAAGTTAAGTATATGAGAGACAAACACTCTTGACCTCATCTCAAAAGCATCTGCCCATGATCGCATTGTGAAAAGTGACCACAGTACAATCCTTGTGGAGAAGTCAATCCACAGAAGCCAACTCACACCGCTCAAGAAACATTGGATTCAACAAAGACTATGAGACTAGACAACATCCCAGCTGTAGTACTGAAAAACTGCATTCCAGATTAAGCCACACCTCTATCAATTCCCAGTGCACTCCCAACACTGGAATCCATCCACAATGTCGGGAAATGCCTGGGTATGCCCTGTTCACAAAAAGCACAACAAGTCCAATCCAACTAATCACCATCCAATCAGTTTGCTCTCAATAGTCACCAAAGTGACGGAAAGTGTCATTTCATCCACAGTGCTACCAAATGGCATCTGCTCTCCAATAACCTGCCCACTGATGCCTAGTTTGAGCAAGACTCTAGGCTTCACCACGGAATTGGTCTAAGCTTGGGGCAAAGATCTAAATTCCAGAGATGAAGTGAGAATGACTGCCCTTGAGCATCAAGGAGCTCTGGTAAAACTGAAGTCATAAATTGCACAAAGAAAGACGGTTGTAGTTGTTGGAAGTCAATACCCAGCCAGAGGGCATCACTGTAGGAGCTCTGTCCGTATGCTCAAAGCAGCAATCAATAGATCGCTGGGCAGTAAGGTAATCAATGGATATAGGAGTGGTGCTGGAAAATGGTGCTGAGATGGATCAGCCATGATCCTGAAGAATGATGGAGCAGACTGGAAGGGCTGGATGACCTACATCTGCTCCTACTTCTTATGTTTTTATGAGTTCATCAGGGTGGTATTTTAGGCCCAGCTATATTCAGCTGCTTCAGCAATAACCTTCCTTCCAACATAAGATCAAAAGTGTCTACACTCATTGATGATTGCACAATGTTCAATTTTATTTGAAATTTGTTAGCACATGAAACAATCCATGCCTGCATGCACGATGAAAACTAAAAACAAACAGTTTTCAGGTACCTAAAATCTGGAATAAATACAGAAAATGCTGGAAAAACCCAGCATCTGTGGAAAGAGAGCAGTAACATTCATGTCACAGGGCTGCAAAACAGTGACAATCTCGAATGAGAGAGAGTTTAACCACCTATCCTTGTTATGTAATGATATTACTATTGGCAAGTTTCTCACTATCAGCATGTTTGGGGTCACCACTGACCTGAACCAAACTGGACCAGCAGGTCAGAGGATGAATAGCCCACTCCTGGTAACAGAAAGCCTTTCCACCATCAGCAAGGCACAAGTGAGTGATTGAATATTCTTCACTTGCCTGGATGAGTGCAGCTCCAAATATTCAAAACTGGTAACCCACGCACTGTCCAAACATTCATTGCCTCTGCTATTGAGGCACAGTGGCTGCAGTGTAAACCATCGACAAAATGCACTACAGTTCCTCGCCTAGGTTGCTCCAACAACACAAAAATGGTTCAGGGCAGCAGGTACATGGGATCACCATCTGCAGGTTTTCCTCCAAGTTGTACGCCATTGTGACTTAGAACCAGCGGCATGGTAGTGTAGCAGTTAGCGTAACGCTATTACAGCGCCAGCTACCCGGGTTCAATTCCGGCCACTATCGCTAAGGAGTTTGTACGTTCTCCCCGTGTATGCATGGGTTTCTTCCAGGTGCTCCAGTTTCCTCCCACATTACAAAGATGTACGGGTTAGGAGTTGTGGGCATGCTATGTTAGCGCTGGAAGCGTGGCGACACTTGCGGGCTGCCCCCAGAACACTCTACGCAAAGCTGCATTTCACTGTGTGTTTCGATGTACATGTGACTAATAAATAAATTTTATCTATATCACAGGTCCTTTGTTGTCACTAGGTCTAACTCCTGGAACTCCCTGCACTGTCAGAATACCTGCACCAGAAGACCAGAAGTTGACTCACCACCACCTTCTCAAGGGCAATTAGGAATGAACACAGAGATGAAAGTAAGACAGTGGCTGAAGATAGCTTTACGATATTACCCTATAGTAAGAAATTTATATGATTGTTCCAGTAAGAAATATGTTACTTTCACCACAGGATGGAAAATAAATATCGGCCTTGCTCATGATGGCTCAAATCCCAAAAAATTAATATCTAAAAAAAAAGTGCAAATTTTGCTCTAAAGAACGATTGTTGTTGGAGAAGCTGATGATGGATCTCTGACAGTGCTTTTGATAGGAACAAATAGTATTCCCTTCATCCAGTTGTACCAGGGTGTAAATGATAGGAAACCCACTGTAAGATTTATTACTACCTTTTGCATCTGTTACAGAGTACCTGCCTAAAATTCAGCAAGAATATTGAACACCCAAAGTTATTTCTAGCACAGAAAATAACGCCAGTTCTCTGCCTGGTTTTCAAACTCCTTACCAGATAACAAGGAATAGCAGTATAATTAAAAAGAAAAGGCAATTTCCCTTTTAACATTAAACCAAGATGGAGCAACATTCCTGTGAAACTTGGATTTGTGAAGCTGCCTTTAAAGTCACTTTTGAAACTGCATTCAGAAGTTACTTTATCTGTTCCTCTTGTGAGGACGGTATTAGAAACTCACTTCAAGTACCATCACCCAACCTTGTTCTTTTGGTAGCAAGGCAATGATTCAAAGTCAAAGCTGAGTTATTGTCATATGCACAAGTACATGTATGCACAAGTGCAATGAAAAACTTACATTCAGCAGCATTAAATATAAATTATACAATTTTTACGAGAAAACATAATTAGAACAAAAATGGTTGAAAGGAAGTAGCTGTTCTTGAACCTTGTGCTTCAAAGAAGAGTATATCAAAGAACAAGTAGGTACAAGTGAAAGTGATGAATCATACAATAATGGGAAAGCAAGAATTTATTCCCAGAATACCAGTGAATACAATAGAAGTGTTTTATTACTTTTCTTTGCATTTATTTCCTTAATTTGTACAATTGTACTCAATGTGCTGAAACAGTTGGTTCAAGGTTTACGTCAAATCAGCAACAGGTTCTCTATTTAACTCAGCTCGACAGAGAAAAATTAAGTTGCTTAGAATGGGAATTAAATGCAACACTTCTATGGTGATGCATGTTCAATGCAAAACTTTTGAGTATATAGATGTGTATATTTTATAGTATAGTAGCCTCATAATTGTTGGGATGACAAAAATGGTTGCAAGTTAATGTTGTTGCACATCAAAACTTATGGGATTTGCATGGACTAAATATTAATGCTGTAAATATTATAATTAGAGAAAATAAAAGGTGACTTCTGACCTAATGGTTTTGGTGGAAAACTCCCTCCCTCTCTCTCCACTAAGGCATTGCACGTTCAGGCAAACCTTCAGTATCTTGAGCTCAGAAGCCTAGCACTGTTTACTCCTTGTCTTGATACAGCCCATCTTTGGTTATATATATCCTGAAGGAGGCTAAACTTGGTTATGAATCTGCCTCAAAGTGGCTCACCTTGGTAGACAGAATTTCACTGGCTGCAATTTATCAGTATCTGTCCTGCTTACATATATATCTTGTGAACATTGTGGGTCACATGTGTCATTGCATGTGCCAAATCCCAAATCTGGTTACTTTCTTTTCTAATCAAGAAGGAACTATTGTAGCTGCAAAGATTTATATAGATCTGTGAAGAAGTATAGAAGATTTTCTGTCACAATGAAGGAATAACAAAAGAAACAGCTCAAAGGTTTTGGTTCGCGTATTGAAGTGAAAAAAATATCAAGTTGAAATACAAGAGGAGAATTCCAATTATATCAACACCAGAATGAAAAATTTACTGAGGTGTCATGCTTTTGATGGGAAAAGAGTCAAGAATTTATCTTTTCCTTGACAGCTGTTTCATCTTACTTCTCTTCCATCAATCAAAATTCCAAAGCCTCTGTAAATTTGCATTGCTATATTCATATAAACACAAGTCTCCATGCCTAGGGATCAGTCAAACTTTAAAATTTAACCCTGAAGTACAAAATTATATTTCTGATGCACCATAAATACAACAGCAAATGATTGAGAAATTCTTATACCTAAAAATAAATCTGGAAAGCTTATGCTCTAAAAAAAAAATTGGCGAACACACTTTCGTACCCCATACCTTTCATTAGCAACATGGAAAATCTGGCAGAGTACCTATATACTCTTCCATGGGAACCTGCAGCTTTCAGGCGTCTCACTAATTCTATACAAATAAGCCTCAACATTGAGTCTCAGTGGACCATTTGATTTTGGAGGACAACATAGTTAAACTCAATTCTGCACCTACATCGACCAACTTTTCAATAAAGGTCAGTCATTCAGTGAAAGAGACTCTGGATTATTTTATCTGTTTAATGTCATACTCTAACTACCTTCAAAATAAATTTATACAACACCAAGCTGTTCATTCATCTGTTAAACCAAAGGCTCCAATTTTAAGAAGAAATGTCACGATTTGTCTGCATATCTGCCAATATTTCCCCATTCAGCCTTCAGCAACTTCATGATATCTAAGCAAATGCATGAGTCCCAAATTGCAATCAGCTTTTTTCTCTATTTTATTTTTCATTTTTCAGGATATGGGCTTTACTGTAAAGTTCAGCATTCATTGCATATTCCCAATTGTTCCTGAGCATTTTTGTGGGTTTGGAGTCACATATAGGCAAGACCAGGTAAGGCCAGAAGATTTCCTCCTCGAAGGGACATTACAGTCATAAAGTGATAGAGCCATACACTATGGGAACAGCCATTTGGCCCACCACATTCATGCCAACCAGTGGAGATCCATCCATATTAATCCTATTTCCCAGCACTTGGCCCATTGTCCTCTATGCCAAGGCAATTCAAGTATTCATTGAGACATTTCTTAAATGCTGTCAGCTGATCTGAACCATAATTTTTAACAATAATCTGGTAATTTTATGGTCTATTTCTTAAAAAAAATTAATAAAATTTAAATTCCACAGTCGCCTTGGGATTTCACTCAGGTCTCTGGAGCATATGCTCTGTTTTTGAGGCTGTCAGTCCAGTAATGCAAACGGTCTGCCAACACTGCACTGCTATACTCAAGGTGGTATTCCTGAATGTGCTCTGACATCCGGTAAACCAGTGTAATGGTGTAATAATTCCCCACTATCCCAGTGGGGAATCCACACAAAGATCCTGGAGCATAGGCAGCTGTTCAATTCCTTTTAATAGAGGGTTGAAACGTGAGGAAGGCAAGTATTAATTAATCTGAATATTTTAAAAAATTGTTTGAATGCATTTAATTTTTTTTAACTGAATTTGTTTAGAATGTGTTTTAATAGCTTGTAATGTTTTTTTTAAATATTTCTCAATGTCATAAATAGTCAGAATCTTCAAAGAATGTGAAAAATTTGACAGTCAGCTGTCTAGGGTTTTCTTCTGGCTTTCTTGTTTATGGAACTCATTCTGCAGGCCTAACCCCACTCCCCTCCAGATATCCCATTTTGTCACTGAAAGCCCAAGGGAAGGGCAGAGCTTTACTGCAGAGGATCAAGCTAGCACCAGATCCTGTCTTAGAAGAGCCCACCCATCCTTAAAGTTATGATTCACCCCATATCCCTCAATTCACATAATGCCACAGGTGACTCACTGGTATGTTCTATAACTTCCAAATTACATTGCGATACTAGGACAATCTAGATTCCTATCATTGATGATCCAAGGTCTTTATTGTACAGAGTCTTTTTTTTGGATCAGTGGAATATGACGTGATAGAAAGAATAGAAACACACATTATTTTTTAAATGATGAGGGATTGAAAGGTGTTGGTGTTCAGAGGAACCTAGCTGTAGTGGCACATGGATGACTGAAAGGTAACATGCAGGTATGGCAAGCAATTAGGATGGCAACTAGCATAATGCCCCTTATTGCAAAAGGATTTGAGTACAAGAGTACTTAAGGAAGGACACACTTGTAAGCAAGTGTGCAGTAAAGATACATCAGATAGAATTCTGAGGCAGGACAATTATCTTATGAGAGATGATCTCAATTAAATATACAATTTCTTATTGGCTTGATAGGGTAGATGCAGGGATAATGTTTCCCTTGGCTGTGGTGCCTAAAAGCAGGGGGTCACAGTCTCAAAATATGGTATTGACCATTCAGAAGGCAGATAAGAAATTTTTTCACCCTGAGGGTAATGAACCTTTGGATTCTCTACCCAACAGAGCTGAGAAACTCAGTTGCAGAGTATAATCAAGGGAGAAATTGATAGATCTTTGGATAGTAATGATTCAAGCAATATGGGGTTAATACAGAAAAGTGGTGTTGAGGATAAAGATCAGCCCTGATATTGAATGACAGAGCAGGTTCAGGGGCCAAATTTCCACCTCCTGCTTCTCTTTCTTATGTTTTAAGATCTTACTGTCTGACATCAATAAATCATGGGCAAGAAAGATGAAGTTGAATTTCTATCATTCATAGTGTACTTGCTTTCATTGTTGTGTCTAGAATGGTGCTGTACCATGAATGTAAAGCCAGAACTCAGGAGTTCTTGGTTGCTTAGAGACTTCTCAAAGTCATGAACTAAACAATGAAATGCTAGCAAAGTTCTGCTGTGACTCACAGTAGAAAGACTAATGAGCTGGAAGAACTTTAGAGACAATGCAGTGTCACATTCTCCATGACCATTTCAAGATCAAAACACTGAGAAAAAAATCTTCTTTCTCTTAGTAGGCAGGCTGCTATGAGCACAACTTTCCCCCAAGAAGCTCAGATTCTCCTGTGGGAATGCTTTCATCAAACTAATTTTCATCTGGCCTTCATTACTTCCGACACATCCGTCTGACTGAGTAATTTGAAAAGATCCATGAGCAAACTGATCCTCGTGATCTGATCACTAAACCTTTATCTTTTATTTGGAACCTCCTTACCGAATGTAAGGTACAGTATAACATCATGTTTTTACCACATCCTTAACTTAAAACAGAAAGAAAGTTGAGAGAAGAGGGAGCATATTTGCAAAGGATGATGAAGTGTAGGGAACCGATTCCAGAACTCCAAGAAAGTAACAGTGTACCAAAATAACACAAGTTGTAGGGTTAATTAAACTATAATAAGAAGATGAATAAAAAAGCAGTGGGCACAATGTTAATGCCAAGACCACAGATTAACATAGGACCATTTCCAAAAGAGATATTGAGAACCCTGAAGGAACCATGAAGGTTATGAAGCAAGACTATCAAAGCAAAAGCCTTACATATCTGCAGCCATTCCAGTAAACGCTAGTATCTTCAGGAGGAGTCTGTTCAGACAGACATGAGTTCGGCCATGATGCTATTTGCTAGGTTTTGAAAACAGAGCAAAATTTTGAGTTAGCTTAGTAGGGAATGGAGCCAATTCCTACCCTGTACAGGGTAAGTGAAGGAGTGGGACCAATGTTGAGGCCAGTTCTTCACGTTCCCAGGAGTAAACATCACCAATAACTTGTACCGGTCCAACCACGTAGACACCATGGCCAAGAAAGAGCAGCAGCGCCTCTACTTCCTCATGAGGCTAATGAAATCAGGCATGTCCCCGTTGACACACACTAATTTTTATAGATGCACCATAGAAAGCATCCTATCCGGATGCACCATGGCTTGGTACGGCAATTGCTCTGCCCAAGACCGCAAGACCGCCCTGGACCGCAAGGACTGAAAGACTTCTTTAAGAAGGCCACTATCATTCTGGTACCTAAGAAAAATATGATAACGTGCCTTAATAACTACTGCCCAGTGGCTCTGGCATCCACCATTATGAGGTGCTTCGAGAGGCTGGTCATGGCACGCATTAACTCCAGCCTCCCAGACAACCTCGACCCACTCCAATTTGCATACAGGTCCAATTCAAAATCTCCAATTCGAAACAGGTCCACCGTGGACGCCATCTCCCTGGCCCTACACTCATCTCTGGAGCATCTGGACAGTAAAGGCATCTATGTTAGACTGTTTATTGACTAGAATTCCACCTTCAATACTATAATTCCAAGCAAACTCATCTCCAAACTCCTCAATCTGGGACTCAACACTTCCCTTTGCAACTGGATCCTTGACTTCCTGACCAACAGACCGCAATCAGTGAGGATAGGCAGCAACACCTCTGCCACAATTATCCTCAACACTGGTGCCCCACAAGGCTGCGTCCTCAGCCCCCTACTTTAATCTCTATACATTTACAACTGTATGGCCAGATTCTGCTCTAACTCCACATACAAGTTTATAGGTGGCACCACTGTAGTGGGCCAAATCTCAAATAACAATGAGTTGGAGTCTAGGAAGGTGATAGACAGCCTAGTGACATGGTGTCATAACAACAACCTTTCCCTTGATGTCAGCAAAACAAAAGAGCTGGTCATTGACTTCAGGAAGGGGGGCAATGCACATGTTCCTGTTTACATCAACAGCACCTAAGTTGAGAGGGTTGGTGCATCACGGCTTGGTATGGAAACTGCTCCGCCTGTGACTACAAGAAACTGAAGAGAGTTGTGGACATGACTCAGCCCATCACAGAAACCGGCCTCCCCTCCATGGACTCTGTCTATACTTTTCACTGCCTTGGTAAAGCAGCCAGCGTAATCAAAGACCCACCCACCCCGGACATTCTCTCTTCTGCCCCCTCCTATTGGACAGAAGATAAAACAGCCCGAAAGCTGTACCACCAGGCTCAAGGACAGCTTCTATCCCACTGTTATAAGAGTACTGAACAATCCCCTAGTACAATAAGATGGACTCTTGACCTCACAATCTACTTCATTTGGCCTTGCACCTTATTGCCTGTTTCCATTACACTTTCTCTGTAACTATAACACTTTATTCTGCATTCTATGATTGTTTTTCCCTTGTACTACCTCAATGTACTGATGTGATGATATGATCTACATGGATGGCATGCAAAACAAAGTTCTTTTTACTGTACTTCAGTATATGTGACAATAATAAACCAATTTACCAATTTACTTTCAGGCGTGACCTATATCAGGGAAAGAACTCCAAGTCAGAGCAAACACTTAAAAAAATAGGCTCTTGAGCTTTACAGATTGCAAAGAATAATAAAAAAATAAAGAAACTTTGGCTAAATATATTAAATCATTGGTTAGAACTCAGTTATTTTACTGGTTTCATTTCTGGGAACCACACAATGATTTCTCAGTATATTACCAGGAATAAGGAATATTTAGTGGTGAGATGAGTGCAGTGTTGGCTAGTTTCCTTACAGCAGAAATTAATTTCCCAGAGTGAAATTCAAAAAACCTCTAGATAAAACAAAATCAGAAGATGCTGGAAATAGTCAGCAGGTCAAGCCCTTCACCTATCTGACCTGAAACACTGATTCTGTTTCTCTTCCCACAGATTCAGCCTGACTTGCTATTTCCATCAATTTCTGTTTTTGTTATGAATTTACCAGAAGTGCTCAATATTTTCAAGGATTTTGAGTAGGTAGATATGGAGAAATGTTTGTACTGGCAGGAAGTTTGGCATAATAGGTAGAAAGGAGAGAAGGTCTCTCTATCTCTCTCTGAGAACTGGAAAATAATTGGTGATTATTCACTGATCCAGTAGAGACAAGGCAAACATGGTCTCCTCCTATGCTATATGCTTCTGCGAGATCTACCCGTAAGTTCCATAACAGAACTACACCTGCCACTCCTTTGAGAAGCCTGGAGCTCTGTGACAGGTTATAGAAGCGTTGAGGATTTCAAAGGCATTTTATTTTACAATTCTATTTCAAAGGAATTGTGAATTTGTGAATTATTCCCTCCCCTCCCCTCTCCACCCCCCCCCCAATTGTCTCTTACTTTATCAAATTCTCATTAGGTTATATTCAATACAACTTATCTTCCTTCATTCTTTATCTGTCCTTGGTATCCTAAAACAAATAGTAATTCCTTTCTTAATGTTAGAAATTAATTTTGTATCTTTGCAGTGTCCTCCACCACTGCTGGCAAACTAACATCATGTTTGCTGAAGAAATTCTAAATACTTTGGGAATATTCCATCTTCTGCTTTCAATCCAATCAATATGTACATGATAATGAGAATATGGTAACCCATGAAGCTCTTGGACCATCAGCAGCAACAGATTTGTGTTCGTACTCATGACCCAGCAGTTATTCCTCACTCAACCACTACAATCCACCAGGGGAATCAATCCTAGTTCAATGAGGAATGTAGAAGGGCATGCTGGGAGCAATACCAGGTCACAAGTGTACCTAAAAATGATGAGGTGACATTCCACCAAAGCTGCAACACGGGAGTATATATTTGTGAGAAAGAGAACGTTATGCAACAAGTAGAGCCAAGTGATCCCAAAATGAAACCTCTACAATCCTACCAGATCTTGGCATGAATAGTGGAGGCTTCCAGAGCATCCCCATCCTCAACAGTGGTAGACCCCACCAGGTGAGTGCCAAAGACCTGGCTGAAGCATTTGCAACCATGTTCAGTCAGAACAGCCAAGGGGATGATCCACCATGGCTTCCTTCCAAGATTCTTACCATCCTGGAAATCAAACTCCAGCCAATTTGATTCAGTCCATGTTTTATCAAGAGACTGCTTAGAACCCTGCATATGTACAATTTACAAAAAGGAGAAATCCTATCCAGCTAAGTATCACCCAATCTGTCTACTCTCAACCGTCAGTAAGGTGATGGAAGGTGTCATAATATGCTTTCAAGTGGCAGTTATTCACCAACAACATCCACACTGAGGTCCAGTTTGATTCTTACCTGGATCACTTGGTACCAGACCTCATCATAGGGTTGTTCCATGCATGGACCAAAGCTAAAGTGAGAGTGACTGCTCTTGAGGCTTAGGGGGTGACCTGATAGTAGATAAGAACTTCCTTTGCTCCAGGGAAAACAAACCCATCCTACACAATCTCTTCCCATAACTAAAGTTCTCCAGTTCAGACAACATCCTGGTGAATCTCCTCTGCACTCTCTCCAGCACAATCACATCCTTCCTATAATGTAGCAACCAGAGCTGCACACAATACTCCAAGTGTGGTCTAACCAGCATTTTGTGAAGTTGCAACATAACCTCCCAACTTTTGTATTATGAAGGCAAGCATGCCATACACCTTCTTCACCACCTACTGACCTGTCTTGCCAAATTCAGGACACCATGGACTTAGATCCATAGGTCTCTCTGTTCATCACCGTCCCTGAGTGCCCCACCATTTACTCCACACAAAACTCAAGGTGCAGTGTCACCAAGGCCCTGTACAATTGCAGCAAGACATCCCTGCTCCTATACTTGGATCTTCTCACTATAAAGGCCAACATACCATTTACAAATTTCACCAGACGGGTTGCTGCAGTTTACGTGACAGTCAAGTCCAGTTACAGATGGGCAACAAATGCTGGCCATTTCAGCCATGTCTATAACCCCAAAAATGAATAAAAGCATCTTCCAGAACAGTAATATTGTTATCCATAATCAACTCTTGGATCAGATGCAAGATTTCCTCTGTAGTTCATTTCTATAATTTGAAAGATTGTAATACAACCTGTTTTTCTTAAAATCTCCTAGCCCCAAGTGTAGTGATTATGTATTCATTCCTTCTCTAAAACAATTCTCTCATTCAATTGTCTTGACACAATTACCGTTCCTCTAAATATTGATGTCTCTTTCATTAGCTTCCCTACTCTCTAAATGTTATTGAAAGAAACCATTCTTTAGTCTTCTTGTCTTGTCATAATCTGCCAGATTGGATAGATTGGCCCATTGTAGCACCAGCCTGGTTTTCATTCCAATGAATTTGTAATCCATTCAATCCCAATACACTAATTTCCCATTTATCCAGTTTGTAGCTACATTTTTGTTTCTTCTCTTAAGTCCAGATATTTGGATAAAATAATTGATTCCAGTTAGTCACATTTATTTCCGACATTCTTTACATTGTGACTTTAACCTTTGAAGCACTTTGCATATTTTTTGCCTAATCCATTGAGCACCTTTAACCAAGTTTAATGTATATCTATTCATGTTCAAAATAACTCCTTACACATTTAATTAATATTTCCTCAAGAAATGGTACTGAAATTCCAAGGGAAAGTTCTGGGGCATGACAGAGATATTTGTTTTATCGTCATCCGTGGGTGAGGTACTGGAAGACAGGAGGGTGGCTAATGTACCTTTACTTAGGACGGCTGCGGGTTTAAACCAGGGAACTATAGGCTGATGGTCCTAACATCAGTGGTGGGAAACTTACTGGAGGGGATTCTGAGAGAGGGGATCTATCTGCATTTGGAAAGGCAAGGACTGATTGGGAATAATCATCGTGGCTTTGTGCATGGGAAATCATGTCTCATGAATTTGACTGAGTTTACAAGAACAGGGCATTAGATGTTGTCTAGAGAAATAAAGGACTGCAGATGCCACCTACATGGACTTTAGCAAGGTCTTTGACAAAGTTCCACATGGTAGGCTTGTCCAGAAGGTTAGGTCACATAGGATCAGGTCACATATGATCCAGGGTGAACTGGCCAATTGAATACAAAATTGTCTTGGTGGTAGGAGTCAGAGTGTGGTAGTGGAGGGTTGCTTTTCGGATTGGAGCCCTGTGACGAGTGGTGCACCCCAGGGATCCGTGCTAAGTCCTCTGTTTTTTTTGTCATCGATATTAACAATTTGAATGAGGACGTAGGTGGCATGGTTAGTAAGTTTGTGGATGACACCAAATTGGTAGCGTTGTGGACAGTGAAGAAAATTACAACAGGATCTAGATCAACTGGGGAAACTGGTCCAAGGAGTGGCAGATATAATTTAACTCAGACAAGTGTGAAGTGTTACATCTTGGGAAGTTAAACCAGGGCAGGATTTGCATAGTAAATGGCAATGCCGTGGAGAGTGTTGTAGAACAGAGAAACCTAGGGGTACAACTACATATTTCCCTGAAAGTGGCAACACAGGAAGACAAGGTGATGAAGAAGGCATATGGCACACTGGCCTTCATCGGACGGGCATTAATTACAAGAGTTGGGATGTCACGTTACAGCTGCACGAGACATTGGTGAGACCTCATCTGGAATACTGTGTGCAGTTCTGGTCACCATACTACAGGAAGGATGAGATTAAGCTAGACAAGGAGCAGAAAAAATTCACAAGGTAGTTGGAGAAGAAAGGAGTGGTGAGATATGGCCAAATGTGGGCAAATGGGATCGGCATAGATGGGCAACATGGTCAGCATGGACAAAGTGGGTTGTAAGGACTTGTTTCTGTGCTGTACGTATTTATGATACTATGATCCAATGTAATTTCCCTGTAGATATTCACACAAGCAAAGGAATACAATGAAGCCCTTTACCTCCGTTCATCATACAAACTACCAGATTTTAAAATATTCCACAAATGATTAACTCCTTCTCCAAGTTAGCACTGTGAAAATAATGGAATTTCCTAAAATGTCTGGTTCAAAGGTTGTGAGTTCCAGCTCCAGACCAAGATTTAAAAACATCAATGAAGGAGGACTCAATCGTCACAACTTCTGGCTGAGATATTAGCCTGAGACATTGGTGGGGATTTTAGGAGAAAATTCTAATGGAGAGGATTTATATTCACCTGAAAAGGCAGGGACTGATTAGGGATAATCAGCATGGCTTTGTGTGGGATAAATTCAATCTCACTAATTTGATTGTGTTTTTTTGAAGAGGTATCTAAGGAGACTGATGAAGGCAGGGCAGTGAATATTGTCTATGTGAACTTTAGTAAGACATTTGACAAGGTTCTGTAGGATGGGCTGGTTCACAGGTTAAGGCATATGGAATCCAAAATTAGCTTAGTGATAGGAGGCAGAGGGTAGTAGTGGAAGGATGTTCTTCTGACTGGAAATCCGTAACCAGTAGTATACCACAGGGTTTGGTGCTGGGACTTTTAACATCTGTGATATATATTAACGAATTGGATGTGAATGTACGAGGTGTGATTGGTAAGTTTGCAGATGACATTAAAATTGATGGTATTGTGGATAGTGATGAAGTTTATCTAAGGTTACAGCAGGTTATAGATCAGATGGAAGGTTGAGCAGAGCATTGGCAGAGAGAATTTAATCCCAACAAGTACATGGTGATGCAGTTTGGGAAGTCAAATATGGGTAGTAAATGATCAGCCAGGAAGCAATGTTGATGAACAACAAAACCTAGGGGTCCAAATACACAGTTCCCTGAAAGTGACCACACAAGTGGAAAGGGTGGTGAAAAAGGCATGTGGTCTGCTTGCCTTCATAAGTTGGGGCATAGGATGTAAGAGTTGGGACACTGTGTTGTACCTTTACGAAACAGTGATTAGGCTGCGTGTGGAGTACTGTGTGTAGTTATCCCAAATCTTTCCAAACACTGGTCTGGCCTCATCTGGGGTATTGTGTTCAATTCTGGTTGTTCATTATAGGAAGGATGTGAAGGCATTAGAGTATGTCAAGAAAAGATAGACAAGAACGGTTTCTGGAATGAGGGACCACAGTCACATGGGTCTGTTTTCATTGGAGAAGAGAAAGCTGACAGGAGATTTGATGGAAGTGAAAGGTCTGGACAGAGAGGATAGTGGAAGGCTGTCACCAATGCTGGGAGAGTCGATAGCTAGAGATCAGGTATAAAATAAAGGGGAAGAAGATTAAGAGTGACATGAGAAAAAGTTCTTTCTTGCACCGTGTGTGGTCAGAATCCAGCCTTCAGATATGGTGGGGACAGGTTCCATTAAGACCTTCAAAAGAGAAGCAAATAACTATATGGTGGAGAAAAATTTGCAGGGCTATGGAGAATGTGCTGGGGTTGTTGCTCGTGAGTTGCTCCAGCGGAGAGTCTGTGCAGACACGATGGGCTGAATCTCCTCATTCCCTGCTGCAACATTCTATGATGCCATGGTTATTAACACAGAGAATGTCTGCTAGGCAAGATATTCAGGCATCTCCAGTTTATTTTCTTTTGTGGTTTAGATATAACTGAATAAATAGTTAATTAGAAGCAGGTGAAAACCATCATTGGCATAATTTTCACATGCGACCACAAGATGGACTGCAGAGATACAGATTTTGTTGACGGAGGTTCATTAAATATCAGACAAACCCAAAACCCATTGAAACATCTGCCATGGGGTTGCTGTATGTGGGGAGCTGGGTCAGATAACCAGCCATGGGGAGTTGCTACTCTGCACTTACATGAGAGAGTAAGGCATCAGGAATCATAAATAGTTCAAACTATGGACCACAAGAACTACGACAATGAAGGTAAGTACCATGAATGAACAGGCAACAATGTGAAATGGATGATTGTAATAGCTTTAGAAAAAGGGAGAAATCAAACACCCCAAGAATCTGAGCCAGATGAACCAGAAATACAGAGTAAACAGAAATAAAACACTGCATTTATTTAACTATATTCTGAAATCCAGCATGGGAGTGACTATATCTCATCATTGATATATAAACAATTTTATGAAGAATTTAGTTTCTAAACCTCAATCAGCATCACCAGGTCAACGAAAGAAGCAAAGTTTTCAATGAATAAATTATCCCTTACAGACTAGTGACGACTAGGATAATGTACTTTAATTTGTAATTACATACCCATAAATATCGAATGTTTTAAGAATAAATTAAAAATCTACTAATAAAATATATTTATTTTAAATATTCTATTTTTAAATTTTCACTTCAGATAATACTTTGTGGAGACCTTAGTGACTCATTCACATAATGTGTTAAAAGCAAAGGCACTGTGACACCAGTCAAGGGAATCCTGTTATTGTCACTGGAGTCAATGTGCTCTTTCTTCTGCTATTTTGTTCACTCCAAGGGATTCCTTTGGCATGCCCTATTTCCTCAGCACACACTGCATGGTAAACGTCACAAGGTTCCAAAGAGGCACTGATCAAAAACAGATTTATTTTTAATGGGCTATTTATTTGGAACAATGAACACCTTGCATGTAATTACCCTTCACTGTACTATTCTTCTCAGCCACCTTTTTCTGAGACACTGATACCATATTTGTTTCCTCTTAGTGGGTTTTATTATGGTGATGTCACAATATAACGATAGATGCTGCTTTGATGTTTAATTGACAATTACTTGTACAATAAGAAGTAGTCATAGAAGTGATACAGCATAAAAACAGGCCACTTGGTCCACATGTCTATGCCAACCATCATGTCTACGCCAACCATCATGTCTACCTACACTGATCCCACCTGCCTGCATTAATTCCATATCCTTCTATGTCTTGCTCATGCCTTGTACCTATCCAGATGCCTCTTAAATGTTGTCTCCACTACCTCCTCTGGCTGCTCATTCCAAAGAACAGCTACTAGAAAAATTTACCCACTCAGATTTCCTTTAAGCCTCCTCCCTCTCACCTTAAATCTATCCGCTCTCGTTTTAGACACCACTACCATGGGAAACAGACTCTGGCTATCTACCCTATGTATGCTTCTCATAATTTTATATACCCCTATCATGTCACCTCTCAGCCTCCTTTGCTCTGGGGAAAACAGACCCAGCCTATCGAATCTCTCCTAATAACTCAAACCCTCCGATCCAGGCAACATCCTTGTGATCTTTGCTGCACCCTCTCTGGTTTAATCACATCTTTCCTATCGTGGGGCAACCAGAACTATGCACAATATTCCAAGTGTGGCCTAACCAAAGTTTTGTATAATTGTAACATGGCGTCCCAACTCTTGAACTCAATGCCTTGATCGATGAACGCAAGCATGCCATACATCTTCTTCACCATCCTGTTGACCTGTGTTGCCACTTTTAGGGAACAATGTACTTGTCTCTCTGTTCAACAATACTCCCCAGGGCTCTGCCACACTTCCCAAAATGTCTCACTTTGCACTTGCCTGAGTTAAATTCTATCTGCCATTCCCTTGCCTACTTTCCAAGTTGATTTAGATCCTGTTGTAATCTTCTTCACTGTCCACTATACCACCAATTTTGGTGTCATCTACAGGATGAAACAAAGGAGTCCACTGCGTAAGCTTCACCCATTAAATCAGCTATAATTTGTATTGTGTTGACACTTTATCAGTTTATCTATAACTCCTCAAACATTATTATTATTAGCTTGAGATCATGAATAGTGATTATTCCTCAACAGCCTCTCCAAATGTCTAAAAGTCACTGAAGGAAAACCTCAGAGCAGGATCTCAGTGTCCTGGCCCAGATCACAGTGGGCCCACACATTGTCCAGACTCATCACCCTCAGGTCCCAGCCATCTGAACTTACTTTCCCTGGTGAATGAGCTGTCTCCCCTACCCTTGAACCTAAGGCGTCCCTTGAGAGGCGGAATTGGCTCCGAGCGGTGAGAAGGCCTCAGGTGTTACATCCTGAGTCTGTGCCCCAGAGCATCTTGGCCACCTTTGGCAGCTTGGCACCTGTCTGAAGCTTTGTCTGCCAGTCAGAAGCATTCAGAAACTATTCAAGTTATTAAAAAATTCTAAAAATAATAACAAGCACATTAAAAGACTGACAGATAATGCCCATCAGCAGATGGTCAGATGCTCCAGTATTTGATTTCCAGCTTGTCCTGGCCCTCTGTGTTTGACTGGCATGCACAAACATCTAGTCATGCTGAGGCCTGAGCAGTTAACAGCCAGCTGTCAGTCAGCTTGGTTTGGCCCATTATTTAAATCCAACCTTGGAAATGCCTGCCCCATTGCTCCCACAGGAAGTGAATCATAAAGAGCTAAATTGCTAGCATCACAGAATCACCCATGTTGCTCACCTCTTTAGATAACTCTGTCTCCTTATCATTCCAAATTTGCCCACAAAATACCTGGTCTTTCTTTAAGTATCTGGGTCTGGTCCCAATAGTCCAAACTGTATTTTGAACTGAGGTGTGGTGGTCTTCTCATCAGGTCAAACCGGTGAGGATGGCGCCGGAGTGTGGAGACTCATAGCAAGCTGCTCTCTACAGATCTACTCATTACCCTTACTGTAATCGATCTATACTTTTAAACTTAAATTCTAGGTTACTTACTATTACTAATAATGTTCTCTGTAGCTGTGACACTTTACTCTGTACTGATATTGTTTTTACCTGTACTATCTCAATGCACTCTGTACTAACTAAATGTAACTGCACTGTGTAATGAATTGGCCTGTACAATCAGTATGCAAGACAAGTTTTTCACTGTACCTCGGTGCAAGTGACAATAATAAACCAATACCAATACCAAGAAGGAGTCAGCATCAGAAAAGATTCACAAAGGCAAAGGTGATTTGACACTGGAGGCCTAGATGATGACTCCTGTTTAGACTTTCTGTGCCCCATGTATCCCCCTACATCCACCACAAGGCCTTCCCAAACCTTCTCACAGCCACATCACAATCCATTGCTTCAGGTCCATGATGACATCCTCCTGCACCCACTCTACCCCCACCTCCATGCTTGCAGAAGAACATACACAATTCTAGGGAGCTCTCACCGAAGGCTAGAGCTGAGGGTTGGGAGTTTCAGGGTGGTATTGGTGGTCTGGACTCGTCAGGAGTGGTAAGTATATGTCACATGTGCACAGGAAGAATGACAAAAGACAATCCACAGTCACCTGATGCTGACAGCTTTGCAATGAGTGTTTAGCATCTGTGCTACATCGAAGATGAGGTGCTGGAGAAAGATTCCATCCTGGCTTTTAAAATGGAATTGCATTGGTACTTGAAGGAAAAAAATGCAAGGTTTCATGAAAAAGCAGGAGAATGAGACTAGCTGCCTTGCTGTCACATAAATCTGGTATAGATCTCTGCTGTTACCATTCCAGGATTCTCTACTGCATCATATATAATTGCGAACGTACCTTTGACAACAGAGTGTGCTACATGGTATGACTATGAGACATACATCAGAGTCATAGAATCATAAAGAGAAACAGCACAGGAAGAGGCCCACTAACTCTGTGCCAACCATCAAGCACCCACCTTTACATCAATCCCACCCCAATCCATTTTATTGTCCCTACTTTCCACATTCCCACCAACACAGCTCCCCACCCCCCCAGCTATCCCTGAATTCTAATACTCAGTTAGACACTGGGGGCAATTTGCAGTGGCCAATTAACCTACCAATCCATGCATCTTTGGGATTCTTGTACCAAATACTGCTGTTTGGATTTAAAAGATGGCTGTTAATAAAGGATATCCTATTGATAGCTCTGCTTGTCTTAGCACATTTAGCAACACAAAAGAACTATAGACACTATATTTGGTATCTGGTCTAGGACTTTGCTTCATGTGTGAGGAACAGGAGAGAGAGAGATGGAGTGTGGTGAAAATAGAGCAGAAGTATGAGTTGTGAGGAAACAGACAAATGAGGTATATCGGGAAACTTAAGAATACGATGAAAAATTCAGCCATTCATCCTGCACATGGAACAAGTGGAGTCATTCCTTAAGGCAAACAACATCATTGGTCCTGGGAGCAGCATCATGAGGAGAGAAAGGTAATACGGCTGCTGTTGGGAGGTTTGGGGGCATGAGACATCAATGTGTCTACTTGCACCATGAACCATCACTCGGATATTTTATCTGACATTGTGTAGACCTTAAAGGGACATTTCACTTCGATACTGATGGGAATTGATGAGAGAATTCAAGCAAAGTGAGTTAATACAGTGGATCTGAAGTTCGAGGGAGCAGCAGGATTACCACAGCAGGGAGGTGCTGCGTGGAAAAGTGAGGCAGCTTCTCTTGGGCAATGATTCTGAGTTGCAAGCATCAAGTTGCTAACTGGATCAACGTCTTTGCCACGGCAAGATACATAGATGCTGCAAGTGGGTTAAGCTGGCAACTAGGAAGTCAAATTAGTGTTAAAGGTAGGAAAGCTACAGTTCATATGGGTTGGAAAAGACAGGAGGCCTTGCCATGGATGCCATGGGAGGCACCTAACTTCAAAATGCCCATTCAATGGCTCAGTGTTAAAGCTGCCATAAGAGAGGGTGCATTGCACATGGTGCAAGTCCTTCAAGAAGCTGGGAGCCAATGGAAAGAGTAATCTCTGTATCCCTCAGAAGGCAAGTTAATAGAACAGGACTGCAGAGCCACATAGACTGGAATTGGGAATATCCAGCTGTATTGGTTGTACAGCTGAAGACAGAGATTAAGAGGATACATGCAGGTCCACTGTGTCAACTGAGGGAGTAACTACAAAGACGTGTTTCGATACCTTTGAGAATCTTTCTATATTGAGACAAGATGCACGTAACGAATATTTCCACTACTGTCCAGGGTGGTCGACATGGACTGTTGGGTGTCAAGGAGAAATGGTTGGGTCCAGTTACTTGCTGCAGTTATGAGTCAGGATTGTGCAACAACAATCACGGCCATTGACCAAATCAAGTCATTCAGATTGAGAAACTGTATCTTTCAAAGGGTCATAGCATTAGGTGACGAGGAGATGCAGAAGCCCCTCACACTGGTCAAGCCTTTGCCCTAATCAAGTGGGCTTGGGAGGTGCTAATGAGTTTTCAGGTAGCAGATATTTGCAGATAAGGATTACAGACAGTAGCCTGAATGGCCTAGACAAAAATAGCAGAGAGCCAATGACTACAACAAAGGTATCTGAGGGAGGAAAAGAGAGTGAGAATTTGCAAAGTCACACCTCAATGTGTGAAAGGTATATTTCAGAAGCTACATGAATTGAATTGGTTTGTCATTGCCACATGTACTGAGATATAATGAAAAACTTGTCTTGCATGCAGTTCATACAGATCAATTCATTACACAGTGCATTGAAGTAGTACAAGGTAAAACAATAACAGTGTCCCAGCCACAGAGAAAGTGCAGTGCAGGTAGACAATAAGGTGCAAGATCATAACGAGGTAGACTGTGAGGTTAAGAGTCCATTTTATCATACTAGGGAACAATTCAATAGTCTTACAACAGCAGGATAGAAGCTGTCCTTGAACCTGGTGGTACGTGTTTTCAGGCTTTTGTATCCTCTTCCCAATGGGAGAGGGGAAAAGGGAGAATGTCCGGGGTGGGTTGGGGTCTTTGATTATGCTGGCTGCTTTACCGAGGCAGCGAGAAGTGTAGACAGAGTCCATGGACAGGAGGTTAGTTTCCGTGATGTGCTGAGCTGTGTCCACAACTCTCTGCAGTTTCTTGTGGTCACAGGCAGAGCAGTTTCCATACCAAGCTATGATGCATCTAGATAGGATGCTTTCTATGGTGCATCAATGAAAATTGGTGAGTGTGAAAGGGGACATGCCAAATTTCTTTAACGTCCTGAGGAAGTAGAGGCGCTGATGAGCTTTCTTGGCCGTGGTGTCCACGTGGTTAGTCCAGGACAGACTATTGGTGATGTTCGCTCCTTGGAACTTGAAGCTTTCAAGCCTCTCAATCTCAGCACTGTTGATGTAAACGGGAGCATGTGCACCAGCCCCCTTTCCTGAAATCAAAGACTGGCTCTTTTGTTTTGCTGATATTGAGGGAAAAGTTATTGTCATGACACTATGTTAATAAGCTCTCTACCTCCTCCTGTACTCCAACTCATTGTTATTTGAGATACGGCCCACTACGGTGGTATCATCCGCAAACCTGTAAATGGAGTTAGAGCAGAATCTGGCCATGCAGTCATGAGTTTATAGGGGGAAGATTAGGGGGTTGAGGACGCAGCCTTGTAGGGCACCAGTGTTGAGAATAACCATGCCAGAGGTGTTGCTGCCTTTGAGTCCCAGGTCTCGGTATTATGACAGACAACTTAATGTCTTTGGAAAAAGAGAAGCCTTTACAATCAAATCAGCTCAAGCTGTCAGATGAAGCTGCAAGGTTCACAAAAGCAGATGACTAATCTCTGGGAAAAGCCAGAGAAGTCATCAGCTTAAAAACATTTCAGGTAAGAGTTTCCAACACAGTGGGGTGGTACAAGAGCAAGCAATCCTTCACTGCAGGGAGTTAAAATGAAGTCCCCACAGTTGGGAAAGCCATTGAAGGAGAAACCGTTCAAGAAATTCCCGATAACTGGAGAGAAACTGATGAAGCTGCAGCAGAGAAGACAACTCAGAGATTAGCTGCAGAATTTTGTTTGTTAAGAATCCTCCACACAAAATGATGATGGCTGACCTCAAAGAAATCTTCAAGGATGCCATAGATAATAGAACTGGTGACTCTTGAGCTGTCATAGAAAACCGAGTGTTGCATTTATTTGAGAATGAAATGACTGCAGCACCAGCATTGGAATGAGGCTAATGTTTAGAAATAGAGGGTTAGTTCACGGTTCTCTACATCAGCATATTCAAAGTGGATGTTACAAACAGATATAAAGATTCAAAGGTACTTATTACACTGAAGATGGCATGTTCTGAGATAATGGAGGATTTACATGAACATACACAGCATTGGTCAAGAAAAGGAGCAGAGACACTTCAAGTCACCACAGGCTGAGTAGTCTAAAGATAGACGAAGGCTCCAGGAATGGAAACAGTACGGTAGACTAAGGACTTAAAGAAGTCTACACTCTGAAGCCAGGATGTGAAAAAATTTGATGATGGATGAGGGTGCAAACAAGAGACAGGTGACGAGAAAATGAAGGAACTTTAAAGAGAATATGGGCCATGACTCCCATCATTCGTTAACTGCCACACATGTTTGATCAGTGTTGCTCAGGGAACTTCAGATGGAGACTATGTAGTCCAAAATAGTTTGACAGTACAAGAAAGTTTGGAAGATCAAACACTGGGCAACCATTGGATTGTGCGCTATAGCCCCAGCACAGCAGGACGGTAGGAAGAGTGTTCTTGGTAGAGGCAGAGTCCAAGATTCATGCATCCCAAGGAAAAAATTGGTGGATAGACCCACAGCAAAGACCAAAAAGCAAAAGAAGGAAGATGTTTAAAGTAAAAAGTTTTGTAGATAAGACTACTGGACTCAGTAAATTTTTAACTGATCAAATTTATGTCTGAAAATAGCTGTTTGTAAGGGTTTATTGCATGTTTATTAAAACTGGAGCAATGTAACATGTATAAATGTGAGTGTAACTTTAAGAATTGAGTATACAATGATACGTGACCCTCATATATTGTTGTTCCAGACATTGTTGTTTAATTTTAAATAGCTGTCCTCACTATAGGATATTCTACTGATAGCTCTGCCTTGTCTGAGTCATAGTACTTGCAGCTACTGCAAAGAAACCTCCAGATTCCACACTTACAAACTTCAGATAGAATTACTGAATGCTTTGCAAATGTGAAAGCAGGAGATTTGAAGCTACGGGGCTACCACTGCTCATTAACATATTTATGATTTAAATTGAAGAGCTCTGGACTTGGTGGAAGATTGCCAAAGGGACCAAACAGCACAAGGAAATGATGAAAAAAATAAGCAGATATCATTTCTGCCAGATTCTCAGTTTCAAAAATTTGTTTCCATAATTATGCAAAAGAAATATGCAGAAAATCAGAAAGTAAATTCAATCTGTTCTGTATCCTTCCTGTATTCCTATTGCAAATAGACATTCCCACATCAACCTCACTGTCCTTAAATTTATTCATATCAGAAGCTTATGAATTCTTGAATGTATTGCTTATTGTGTGCAGATTTCTCTTAATGCTCTCACTCTTCCCAGTTAACCACCATGATTGTTGTTACCAGAGGCAATACAGAGGGTCCCTCCATTGGTCTGTAATCGTCATGTGTGCACTACAGGTCAGAGTAGGATCCTCCCTTAAGTTAATGTTTCTAATTTGTTCATTCCCCTTAATTGGCACTGATCTCCACAAAAGTAGTTTCCTTGTCCAAGTGACGTATATTCATTTATCGAATTTTAAATGATGCAAGAAGAATCCTCTGTCCCGTTGTTTATAGATGGTGTGAAGTGCAAGGGGGCAGGTCCAATGAAATTTCTTGAACCATTGGTACACTGCAAGAACCATGCCCACATATTGCCACTTTCTGCTTTCTGTTGATAAGGCAATTTCAACTTCCCAATCTACTTGTTGCTAATTCAAATGGCTTTATCTTCTGCTGAAGCTGGGGGGTGTGGATCTTTATCAGCACCTTTGAAAATATTACTAAACTGTACCCATTATTTAGTCCTAACTTACCAATTTAGAGTAGATTTGTAAGATGTGATCCAATGCTATTAAAATTGAGATGATTATCTCTATAGGTCTTCATATTCTTTAAAGAACATTGATAACTTCCAAAATACTACTTATTCCATCCACATCAATGACCTTGTTCAAAATGCTGCAATTTGAATAAGAATATACTGTTTCTCAAAATATTAATTTTCTTACTGGCTTTCATAAGGCTATCAACACTGGCATAGGTATTCAAGTAGAGAGAGGTAGCTAATTAAAGATCCCCATATTAATGTGGATTCACTAAATGTTTGCCCTGGAGGAGCAATGTTTAATTGCTTTAGATATTAGTGTTGGTATCAAGTAGGTTTTCTACAGTAATGGTGGATGTATACAGTGCTGGAAATTTCAAGAAGGCACCTGAGTAAACACCGAGCAGACTAAGCGATCAAATGAGGGTGATTGGTAAGAGTACATCTTTCTAATGTAATACCACGCCTCCTGACAAATTATATTCCAGTGCAGCTGTCAAATTGGCATCTGCCTAACATTGTGGAAGACTGCTCTTCTCTCAAGTTCAACTGTCATCTTCTCAACCTGTTTCCAATCAAAAACTACTTACTTTTAATATGATAAAGCACCCCAGGGTGCTAAAAACTTTGAGTGACAGCATATAATTTCTTTTTAAAAAATAGGTCAATGCAAATTACATACATTTTGAAATCAATTTGTATGTTCAATTAATTAATTTAATCTTGCTTAATTCTGGGTGAGTTTAATATTCAGTCAATATCCCAGGTTTACTACTCATAACATTTAAATGAGAATTAGCTTCCCATTTCATTTGTTGATTTTTGATTTTCTGATAAAGGAAGCATGAATGTTATACCTTTGAAAAAGAATCCATTACCTAGCTTAGAAATAAAATGCATCTGCAGCTGGCAGAGTGCCTGAAATGTTAGACTGCCTTGCTGAGCAGTATGCGTCATTATATCCCTGACTGCAGTGCTCAAGGCTATGGCTCAGAATTAATATTGCAGCTATAATACAAAAAAAAGGCAATGCGAATTTACTACATTATAAAATTGTCACAAAAAAGAGAAATTCTCAACAGCAACCATCATAATGTAGGTAAAAAAGGTTAAAAGAATACATCTGCCATTGGTTCAAATAATTTCAGCATGCAGAAAAAACATGCATTGATTAAAATTTACAACCATTACAATCCAGTTAAACACAGTTTTCATTTGATTGAGCTGCTCTTTCTATGTTTTCTTTAGCCTCTCAAATCTATTTCAGATAGATCACCACTGGTCTGTACCTCAGTTTGATTGCCTTTGTCCTATAACCATTACATCCTTATCTATTAAAAACGTATTAATCTTAGTCATAAAAAATTAAATAAACCTGCATCTACAGGCTTTTGGGGGTGGGACTTGCATATTGTCACTAACCCTTCTTTGAAGAAACATTTCCTGATTTCTAAAAGGTCTGGCTTCAATTTTAAGAAATATTAAACTGTGTCTTCTTGCTCTGACTCGGAAACAAGTTCTCTATCACCTCTGTAAAATCTCCCAACCTTTTCAAATACCTCAATTCATTAACCCCCAGCTAAATTAAAAGAAATAGCAGCTGCTGCAATGGGTAGATGCTCTGCTCTGCGAGATTACTGACACATGAAGACGACAAGAAATTATACTACCCTGTTCCAGACAAAACCAAAATCTAACCCCCAGCACACAAATTCTGAGGCTTGGTTGTTTGATTGCTTCTTTATACTTAAACTTTAGTGTTGAGTCATACCCAAATTCACTCTGCAGTGAAAAGCAACACCTGTAAAGAAAGTTCAATCACAGGAAAAAGGAAAGCCAGACTTTCTGCAAGCCTGATCAATTGCTCACAATGCAGGAAAATGGTATCTATAAAATGTGAGACATAGCTTGCCTTTTGTAAGACATTTTTAAAGACAATTTTTCTCCAAAATACATTCAACAGCAGGGTATCAGTCCATTGAAAACCTAGTCCAGGAGGTCTTAAAGGAATTAAAATAATCTGATCTTTCTTTCTTTCTTTACATATTTGAGGAAATCAACATTACGAAACAGGAGGTGCTGGGATGCTGAGGCAGACAAAGGTTGATAAATCCTCAAGGCCTGACTAAGTGTATCCTAGGACATTGTGGGAAGCCAGGGAAGAAATTGCAGGGTCACAGGCAGAGATTTTTGTATCTTCCTTATCCACAGGTGAGGTACCAGAAGACTGGAGGATAGCTAATGTGGTGCCTTTATTTAAGAAGGGCTGCAACAACAAGCCAGGGGACTACAGGCCGATAAGCCTAACAGCAGTGAAGGGGAAGTTACTCAGGGGGATTCTGAGAGACAGGATATATCTGCATTTGGAAAGGCAAGGACTGATTAAAGATAGTGTGGCTTTGTGAGTGGGAAATCATGAATTTGATTGAGTTTGTCTACATGGACTGCAGCAAGGCTTTTGACAAGGTCCTGAATGGTAGGCTGGCCCAGAAGGTTGGCTCACATGGGATCCAGGGTGAGCTAGCCTATCGGATACAAAATTGACTTGGAAGGAGACAGTAGGGTGGGAGTGGAGGGTTGTTTTTCAGAATGGAGGCCTGCGACCAGTGGTCTGTTGCAGGGAACAGTGCTGGGCCTACTGTTAAATATATTAATGATTTGGATGAGAAGGTAGGTGGCATGATTGTTTAAGTTTGTGGGTGACTCCAAAATTGGTGGTGTGGTGGACAGTGAAGAAGTTACAACAGGATCTAGATCAACTGGGAAAGCAAGCCAAGGGATGGTAGATGGAATTTGAATCAGACAAATGTGAAGTGATGCATTTTGGAAAGTTAAACCAGGGCAGGATACACAGTAAATAATAGGGCCCTGGGGAGTGTTGTAGAGACCTAGGGGTAGAAGTACATACTTCCCTGCAAGAGGAGACTCTGGTAGACAGGGTGGTGAAGAAGGCATATTGCATGCTTCCCTTCATTGGGTGAGGCATTGAGTACAAGAGTTGGGACTCACGTTACAGCTAGTCAAGAAGTGGGTGAGACCACACCTTGAATATTGTGTGCAGTTCTGATCGCCATACTATAGGAAGGATGTGATTAAGTTAGAGAAGGTGCAGAAAAGATTCACCAGGATGTTGTTTGGACTGAAGGACTTGAGTTGTAAGGAGAGAATGGAAAGGCTAGGACTGTTTTCCCTGCGGCGAAGGAGTGAGGGGTGATCTTACTGAGGTTTATAACATCATGAGGGGCATAGATAAGATGGATTGTCATTGTCTTGTTCCCAAAGTAGGGGAGTCCAACACTAGAAGGCATAGGTTTAAGATGGGCGGGGAGAAATTAAAAGGAGACCTGAGAAGCAAGTTTTTCCACACAGAGGGTCATCCACATATGGAATGAGCTGCCAGAGAAAGTGGTAGAGGTGGGTACAATTACAACATTTATAAGACATTTGGACAGGTACATGGTTAGGAGAGGTTCAGAGGGATATGGGCCAAACACAGGCTCAGGAAGGCACCTTAATCGGCATGGACAAATTGGCTGAAAGACCTGTTTCCGAGCTGTATATCTCTATGACTATGAATTGTATATTGCACAGTAACTTTGGCAAGTTTCCAAAAACATTTTGCAACAATCCATTCTGCCATGGCGTATGTAAAAAAAAGGATTCCTATCCAGCTAATTACCACTCGATCAGTCTACTCTCCATCACTATCAAGGAGGTGGAAGATGTCATCAACACTGCTACCAAGCAGCACTTACTTACCAATATCCTGCTCACCAATGCCCACCCAGTCTGAATTTTCCTAAGAGTACTCAGCTCCAGACTTCCATCATATTCTTGGTCCAAACAGGAACCACAGGGCTAAATTCAGAAGCTGAGATCAGAGGAACTGCCCATGGCATCATCAAGACAGCATTCGATCTAGTGTGGTATCAAGGAGCCCTGATAAAACTGAAGTCAATAGTCATCAAGGGGAAGACACTCCAATGGTTGAAGTTAAAGCTTACAAAAAAAACAAAGATGGCCACTGTTGCTGGAGGTCAATCATCCCAGCTTCAGATCAACACTGCAGAAGTGATGTCCTAGGTCCAACCATCTTCAGGTGATAGATCAATGACCTTCTTTCCATCCTAGGTCAAAAGTGGAGTGCTCACTAATGATTGCGCATTGTTCAATTCCATTCAGAACTCCTCAGCAAATGATGTTCATACATGCCTGCAGATAGATCTGGACAACATTCGGGTATGGGCCAATTGGAGCAAGTATTACTTGCACCATAATAGTGCCAGACAATGACCACCTCCAATAAGAGAGCGTCTAAACCCTTGAGCTTCAATGGCATTTCCAAAGCCATGATCCCCAAATTTAGCATCCTGGCATAAACATTGACCAGAACTTCAACTCAGTGAGACATACAAATATCGTGGCTACAACAGCAGATCAGAGGCAGAGAGGTATTGTGTAGTGAGTGACCCACCTTCTGACAACTCAAAGCATTTTCATCATCTTCAATGCACAAATCAGTAGTGTGGTGAAATACTCTCCACTTGCATGGATTTGTGCAGCTCCAAAATCATTCAAGATTCTCAATATCACTCAAAACAAAACAGCATGTTATTCTGGCATCCCATCCACCACTCTAAACATTCATTCCCTTCACCATCAATGCACAGTGGCTGCAGTGTATACTGTTTAAAAAAAATGCACTGTAGTTACTCACTCAGGCTACCATCAAGAAGGCAAGGCCAGTGAGTGCATGAGAACATCACCACCTGCAGATTCCCCTCCAAGTCACACACCATCTTGACTTGGCAATACATCAGGGCTCCTTTGTCGTCACTGGGTCTAAATCCAGTGACAGATTGTGGGAGTACCTTCAGCAGAAGAACTCCAGCAGTTCAAGAAGTTGGATCACCACCATCTTCTCAAACATGATAAGTGCTGACAACAAACGCTGGCCGTGCTAGTGAAGTCCTCACACCAAAACTGGAGTCAAAACAAAACATAGTAACAGAGGTAGGCCATTCAGATCCTGTTGCCGATGCAGAATTCAATTAGTATGTTTAATCTGTACCTATGATTCCATTTACCTGCCTCTGCCCCATCCCCAAATAAGATTAACCTCCAAAACAAAATTTATACTCACAATGTAACTCTGAATTCCAACAGGTAGACATCAGAGATTACAAGTAATATAACTTCATCATGCTGCACCCAAGCTTACAATGTATTTCTGGATATTTTACAAATCCATTGTTAAATGTATTAGCATGATAGAAGTTTCTGTCTGCACTTTCAAGATAATTGCATTATAATGATGGGAACAGAGGTCTAAGGTTACCTGCAAATCCCAATAAAACTAATAACTTGTACTTATCTAGCATCTTCCATGGCGTCAGCAGATCCTAATTTGTTTTACAACCACGAAGTAATTTTGAGGTAGTCACTGGAGTAATGTAGGAAATTCAGTAGGCAATATACACTCAAGGTCCCACAAATACTGGTGTGATAACTTTCTTGCTGATCTTCAAACTATTGCCACTGGATTGTTTTTTTATATACCTGGGAGAGCAGAAGGGGCTTTGTTTAACACTTCATCCAGAATGTGACATCTCCAACAACGTAGCAGCACTGACTTGGTGTTTAATATAGTGCCCAAAAAGTTCTCGCAGGATCTTTCTCTTTGTAATTCATGTCGACTCCCATCTACTAAATTACTGGCCAGATTTTGTGGGGAACTACTAGCACTTTTTGATAAAATTTGGGATTCCAATGCAAGCAAAGGTGTCGCAAACCTGCGAACCGATCTTCATTTGCAATTTTCTCCTTGCTCTCTAATGTTGAGCTCCCAATGGCTCCCATAAGGACTGCCGGAATTTACAGCAATTCCCCAGCATTTATGATGGGAAAGTCTACTCACTCAAGCTGCACCGCATTAGTCCTGGCACAGGCTGATGTGAAGCAAGTTATCTATTATATAACTGACATTTTTAAAATTAATTAGTTACATGTTTAATTGTTCTAATGTGATCAGTGGTTTAAGTATTTTAGTTTTTGTTTACTTTTCATAATTTTTAATCACGTTTAAATATTTGAATTGGCATTCAACAGTTTTTGAAATTTTAAAATGTTTCAGTGCCTGAGATATTTAAAAACTTGCAAAGCTTTTGATATGTTTGACATTTATCGAAGCAGGGAGTATAGATAAGTCAGTTTGACTTATGGTGGGATCGGGCTTGATCTGCCCCCTAACACATGACCACTTTATATTACACAAGGGCCTATCCACATGGGCTTGTCATTGGGAATCAGGCCAGCTTAGGAGTGAAAGTTGACCATGGGGGATCTCCAATAGGTTATGTCTGTACCTACCACTTGAACCAGCAAAGAGCAGAGGCAGCCTGTTGCTGGGAGTAAGAGCTGGCCAATTATTGTATAGATACACATCTAGCTTACTTATAGTAATCCAGCCCATTATGTGAATGCTTATGAAGGAAGCCTTCATTGTGTTGCCTGTGATTATTTTCTGCCCATTTTTGTATTGTAGACTGCTTTCAAACTATAATAATTGTCAATTGATTACATATTTCTTTCATTGTTTCTCTCTGCGATAAATAGCATCTAAATTAATAATTATTGCATTGTTCAAGGGGTACTTATTCTATTAAATAGCTCCAATTATGTCTGCCATGCAAATGCGCGATGTCATGCCATTCTATGTACATCAATAATGAGGAAGTTAGCAAAATGCCACTTTTATAAAGTTAATGGTGGAGAAGCAAACCTGACAAGCAACTTTTGGATATTCACCAGAAATGAGCATCCGATTCCCATCTAAAGTTGCAATAGAATCTAACCAATATCACTGATTAGAATTCCTACTTTATTTCTATCACAGTCATCAAATGAGCTCAAATTCTTGCTCGTGGCGAGACTTTTGATTACTTGGAAGAAAAAAACATCATGTCTTATGTTTATCTTTGTTTCAGAGCAATTTACACATCATTTTTCTATTCTTACTGCCGAACTAGTGGAAAAATTACTGTTGGCCCAGAATTTCCAATCAAACTAACCCTAAGGTTAATGAGATTCCTTGGTATTGATACTGTATGTAAATACTATTGCAACCGTACATGAGAATCAGATGCTCCTTTATCATGAATATCCAAAATTTGCTCTACATTCATTTCTCCACCATTAGCTTTACAAAAGTGGCATTTTGTGACTTCCTCTATATCGATGTACATAGAATGGCATGCCATTGAAGATTTGCATGGTAGACATGATTTGAAGCCACTGCAGATACTTATGCCTAGTATTTAATAGTATAAGAACCATTGAACAATGTAATAATTATTAATTACCGTCACCATCCCCCTGGAATTAGTTAAATGTGCAGAGTTCACTCCTTAAGCTTTTCAGTTTTGGGGGAAACAGTCTCATTTTCCCTATGTTTTTTTTTCTTCCCCAAATCTCCTTTTCTTGGTTTCTTTTCCTGTACCTGATTACACCTTGAATATACAGCTGTAACTACTTTGTTTCACTCTCCTCCTCAGTCTTTCCATTGTTTAGTCCCCACTTGTTAAATCCCTGTGGTTAAGGAGATATCCCATTGGCTGCCCTATTCCATCCCATTGCATAACTAAAGGGCACAAGGGGAAGTCCAACAAATGACAAAGACCTACCAAAGCAATGATTATCTGCTGAGCAAAATTTCCCCCATTACGTTTTGTTTTCTCAACTAAGATTATATATAGATTTTTCTTTACTCCTCTGATCAGTCTTTCACATGTTTATTCCCCCAATAATCTCCGTGAACTTTCTTTTCTTTTCCTCCTTTTCTTTTGGGAAGAGGCTGCTTTTCCTCCTCTTTACTTCTCTGGATGTGAATGTCTGAGGTATGATCAGCAAGTTTACAGATGATATGAAATTTAGTGCTGTCATGGGTAGCAAGGAAGGTGACCTTCCTTGCTACCTATGACAGCACTAAATTTATGATATAGATCAGCTGGAAAGTTGGGCAAAACAACAGCAAATGGAATTAAATCCTGATAAGTGTGCGGTGATGCTTTTTGGGAGAACAAACAATGGTGGAATGTACACAGTAAATGGCAAAGCCCTAAGTTGTATTGATGAACAGAGGGATCTTGGGGATTCAAGGTCATAGATCCCTAGAAATGGCAGCACTGGTGGATGAGGTGATGAAGATGGGATGCTTGCCTTCATTGGCAGTGGCTTAGAATAAGAGCTGGGATACGCTGATACAACTTTGGCCACGGCTGGAGTGTTGTATGCAGTTCCAATCATCACATTGTAGGAAGGATATAATTGCACTGGAGAGGGGCTGCAGAGATTCACTAGGATGTTGCCTATATTGGAGCATTTCAGTTCATAAAGAGAGATTGGATAGGCTGGGTTTATTGTCCCTGGCATGGAGCAGGCCAAGGAGTGACCTGATAGGGTATATAAAATTATGAATGTAATAGATAGTAGAAATTTTTCCCCATGGTGGGGGTGTCAAAGATGAGATATGAGATGGCATAGGTTTAAGGTGAGACATAGGTTTAGAGGGGATCTGAGAGGGAATATTTTCATGGAAAGGGTGGTTGGAGTCTGGAATGTCCTGTCTGAAGAGGTGGTGGAGGCAGATACTCTCACAACATTTAAGAAGCATCCAGACCAGTACTGGAATCACCAAGGTACAGACCTAACATGGATAAGTGGGACTGGTGTAAATAGGTACAAGGGGCATCATGGACATGATGGGCTAAAGGGCCTTTTACTGTGCCTATGACTCCAGATCAATGAATTGATTAAACAATGTAGTTAATAGTTTCTCATTGCTGAATTTAATCATGCATTTATCTTATATGTTCTCTATCATGTTTCTAAAAGAGACATGTTATGAATAGAACTTTTGAAGAGTCACTTTTGATGAATTTGCAGTTCCCTTATTTATTTAAAATCAGTTTTTCTATTTCTTCAGCGCAAACTAATTTCCTACTTATACTGACTTTGTAACTGGTAAAATGCCATGGTGTTAGCTTTGGTAATTTGGTTTATTATTGTCACATGAACCAAGGTACAATGAAAAAATTGTATTGCATACCATTCATACAGATCAATTCATTACAACAGTACACTGAGGTATTACAAGGTAAAACGATAACAGAATGCTGAATAAAGTGTTATAGTTACAGAGAAAGTGCAGTGCGGGCAGACAATAAGGTGCAAGGTCATAACAAGGCAGATTGTGAGGTCAAGAGTCTATCTTATCATACTAGGGGATCATTCAATAGTCTTATAACAGCAAGATAGAAGCTGTACTTGAGCCTAGTGGTACATGCTTTCAGGCTTTTGTATCTTCTGCCCAATGGGAGGGGAGAGAAGAGAGAATGACTGGGGTGGGTGGGGTCTTTGATTATGTTGGCTGCTTTACCGAGGCAACAAGAAGTGTAGACAAGAGTCCATGGAGGGGAGGCTGGTTTCCGTGATGTGCTGAGCTGTGTCCACAACTCTCTGCAGTTTCTTGGGGTCACGGGCAGAGCAGTTATCATACCAAACCATGATGCATCTGGATAGGATGCTTTCTATGATGCATTGATAAAAATTGGTGAGGGTCAAAGGGGACATGCCAAATTTGTTTAGCCTCCTGAGGAAGTAAAGGTGCTAGTGAGCATTCTTGGGTGAGGCATTTATGTGGTTAGACCAGGACAGGCTATTGGTGACGTTCACTCCTGGGAACCTAAAGCTCTCAACCCTCTTGACCTCAGCACTGCTGATGTAAACAGGAACATGTGAACCGCCCCCCTTCCTGAAGTCAATGACCAGCTCTTTTGTTTTGCTGACATTGGGGGAAAGATTGTGGTCATGACACCATGTCACTAGACTCTGTCTCCTTCCTGTACTCTGACTCATCGTTATTTGAGATACTGCCTACTATGGTGATATCATCTACAACCTTGTAGATGGAGTTAGAGGAGAATCTGGTCACGCATTCATCAGTGTATGGGGAGCAGAGTAGGGGGCTGAGGATGCAGTCTTGTGGGGCACCAGTGTTGAGAATAATTGTGGTGGAGGTGTTGCTGCCCATCCTTACTGATTGCTGTCTGTTGAATCAGGAAGTCAAGGATCCAGTTGCAAAGGGAGGTGCTGAGTCCCAGGTCTAGGAGTTTGGGGAGTTTGAAGATGAGTTTGCTTGGAATTATAATACTGAAAACAGAGCTGTAGTCAATAAATAATAGTCTAACGTAGGCATATTTACTGTCCAGATACTCCAGAGATGGCTTTTTTTTTCATCAGAAATATATAACTAGAGTAGTGCTCAACATAGCTTCCCTCCTCTTTTTGGAATGTGAATATTGTCTGGGAGGTGATGATAGGACTTGTAACACCACTGCAGTCTGTGTTATGCTTTTTAGTGGTTTTAAGAGGACTGAGTGAAATATTGGGCTGCCACAGAGGAAGTTAAAAATGTTGGAGATGTGTGATTGCAGTCACATTCAGGCCAGCCTGGTAAAAACATTAATGAACCCGGTGGGTGTCCGTGGCAGCTTGATATCCTCAAGATCTTTATGTACAAGTATCCAATTTTCATTTTCACACTTAAAAAAATTAAATTCTTAAACTCCCATGATCATATTTGAATTCAGCTTTTCTGAATTTTAATCAAGTTCTCTGATTTACTACTCCAACAATATAATCAGTAAACTTCTGTATCCATATTAGTGATTTTTCAATGCAAAGAAATGTCTGATACCCTCTCTCCTCAATGAAGCCTTGCTGTTAACTCTACAGCCAGAGGTAATTGTCTTTGCTTATTCATTCTGTCAGGGCTCTTCACACTTTTGAAAACTGCTATTAAGATTTCTCTTAACCTCCACTGTTCTAATAACAGTCCCAGCATTTCAAGTTACTCCTCATAATGGGGTATGCATCCTGGGAAATTTATAATGAACACTTACTTTAGCTTTAATGTCTTCTAAAATGAGTTCTGCAAAACTGCACACACCATTAATTTAAATGGTCAAACCAATGTTTTGTGTAAAGTAAACAACATCTCCTTATTCTCCACAAATTACTTATTTAAACTTTCTGTACTCATGCATTAATGGAATTATATACTTCAGCTACAAGGTCTTCGTTCATCCATATCTTTTACTGTCTTTTCAATGAGTCCATACTGCCATTCCTTTACTTTTCTCCTAAAAGGTATCATCTCATGCCTTTTCATATTAGTTTCACCTGTCACCTGTCTGCCCATTCCTAAAGTGTTCAAATTTCTCCACAGTTTGCCAGATCTCCTCCAGTCGCATCCAGAACAAAGAGTGAGTTGGTCCTTATTATACCAAAACCCAAGTGAAGGATGTATTTGGAAATCAAAAGCAGGTTCAGTCACCAACCAGGGAATCCACCACTTCTAATCAAGCAGCATCTTCCTTTTGGTCAACCAAATTTCCACTGAGTTGCTATTTTGATGCAAGCTTTAACCTACTTAAAAATGGCTGAACAATCTTGTTTAAAAATATGTGCAAAGTGATTTTAGCAATCTTCAGACATGATAATTTCTATATTTTGATTTACAACTGTACTCAGGGTTAGTGCAAAGATTTCATACACCCTCTCCTCTAATTTCTTTTATTGTTTTGAAAAAGTTGGGTTCTGTTTTCTTTCATTATCTCTTTTGTTGATTTACAAAAATTGAACTCATTTCAATTCATAACTCAGTGATTCAACAGTAAAAGGAAATCAAAAAACTGCAGATGCTGGAAGTCTGAAATTGGAAGAGAAAATGCTGGAAACATTCAGCAGGTCAGAGAGCATCTGTAGAAAGAGAAAAATTTAATGCTGCAGGTCCGGAACCTCTTGTCGAAACTGGGAAAGAAAGATCAATGAGTTAGTTTTGAGCAGAAGAGAAAGTGGAGGAAGTATGGGTAGAACAAAAGGGAATATCTTTGATAGGGGAGTCCAAGTGGGTTAATAGGAGAAGTTACTAGCACAATAAGCTTTTTTTGTTTGCATAATATTGTTGTAAAACAGCAAGGTTGTGGGACATGCTCAGCAGACCAGCCTATATTAATAAAATAAGAAAAACTGAGCCAGGATGATAACAGGCAGAAATGACCAGTTCTCATTCAACACTTGATTTTGATGTAGTAAGACTTGGTGAATTTTTACTAGGTGGCTGTACAATGAGGATTACAACTGAACAGTGATGATGGTGTCCATCCATCAGTCCTCTAAGTTGACAGATACCATGATGAACAGTACAGGAACAGGCTCTTCAACCCATGATGCCTGTTAAAACACTTCATAAAAATCGGGACAAATCCAGTCTTACCAATTGCTGATCCGACTGCCTTCTCTGAATCATCAACATAGTTCCCAAAGGTGTTGATGTCAATGCTATCAACCAGAATTTACTGTTAACCTTTTCAATGATGCTCACTTAGCATTCTGCCAAGATTATCCAGCTCCAGACACCATTACAGCTTTGGTCCAAAAATGAACAGAAAAGTTGAATTCTAGAACGAACAGACAGTGACTACCCTTGACACCAAGCCATTTGGATAAATCTCCATTGCACTGAGCCACAACTAGCACAAAGAAAATTGCTGTGGTTGTTGGAAGTCAACCATCTCAGCCCCAGAATTCTATGTCAGGGATTTCTTAGATTCAGCCCTAGGCCCAATCAGCTTGAATGACCTCCCCCCCTCTCAATGGCCAGAATGAGGTATGTTTACTGATAACTGTACAGTAGAAAATCCGTTGGCAACTCCTCAGTTAATGAGGCAGCTCCTTTCTGCATGTAATAAGGCCTGGAAAACATTCAGGTCACGCCATCCAAGTGCTAGACATTTACATCTGTAAAAAGGAATGTTGAACCATTTCCCCTTGCTATTCCCTACCATTACCTTGCAGTGTCCTCCAAAGTCAGCAGCCTTGGTGGTCACACAGACTGGCCACACACAAGCGAGTCAAAGGCTAGGCATTCTGCAGCGAGGTATTTCAGCACATGACACCCTAAAGCCTTTCCACCACACAGGACCACAAGTCAGGAGTGTGCTGGATGAATGCACTTCCAACACTCAAGATCTTTGGCACCATCCAGGAAAAATTCACCCAATCAATTGGTGGCCCATCCATTGCTCAATGTATCCACTCCTTCTTCCACTGTGCCATCTACAAAAAGCACTGCAGTTACCCCACAGGATTTCTTTGACATTATTTCTCCAACATGATCCTTGTAACGTCTAGGACAAGGCCAAACACACAAATAGGAATGCTATAATTTCTGAGTACTCCTCGGTGGCACTCCACCCCTGACTTGGAATTTCTTGCCTGTCTTTCATTATGTTGTGTCAAATTCCTGGATTTCCCTACCCAAACAGTACTGTGGAACAACTTCACCACAAGGATTGAATTTGCCTCCCATCTCAGCAATTTATAATAACCACATCAATACTTCTCCTAGAGTACAAGGGAGCATTGATGACTGTCATAAGTTCAATGACAGCCATTCTGGGTATCAGTAATCAACCATATTTGTGTTGGAAATGATTAATATGGGTATCCCTGGGAAAACACATTTGCTAAGTTGCAAGTTGAGAAGTAATGAAAGTGATACAGCGCATGCGTAACAATGAGGAAGCAGTAAACGCAACACTGCTTTGCCGCATGACTATTGGATCTTTTACTTGTTACGTGGTAATGTTGGCCTGTTCTATTTTTGCCATGGTCCTTAAGGTTTGTTAGAAATTCATCCCCCTGTGAGAGCACTAGATGTTTATATAGCAGTGGCTGAGATCAACGGAACTTAATTTTGAAAAGAGGGGACGTTTGGATGGTACAAATGTAGTGCTACTGACTGGCGATGAAATCCCAGGCAGTGGTCTTTCCACAGCTGGAAGGAATTTTTGCATCTCTCTGATGCCACTTGCTCTTAAGCAAACACATCCTTCTAAATATCACCAGCAACTTAAATGATCTCCCCCTGCTGATATATCTATACATGAAATACTGCTCTCCCACGGGCACTACACAGGACTAGAAAAGCAACCTATTGCTGCCAGGCACAATATCTTCAGTAAAATTTTCCTACAGAGGTGGCTTAATGAAAGATAGCTTACTGTATTACTGTAATGTTGAAACATCATACTCAAGATTAAACAATCAAAATAACCTGAAAGTTTTTTGTAGTCTGTTGCATTATCAGCTGACAAATATAAATTCCCATCTGTTGATCACTATGAATCACAGGAAGGGCAGGAACTGATGATAGAGAGAGTAAATCAGGTTACATAGGACCCAAACTATTATCTTTCTTCTGGAAATGAGATTCTATAGTACAGCTCTGTAAATATGGTGGGTTACAGAGCCATAGAAACAGGCCCTTCGGCCCAACTCATTCATGCCAACACTGTTGCCCAGTGAGCTAGTCCCATCTGCTCGCATTTGGCCCATTGGTTACTTTTCCTTTGGTTGTTGAACAGTTATCCAGAAAATCAACCTTATGAACCAAAAGTACCAACTTACTTTTCTTTGAGAGATTGAATCTGAAAATTGCCAGACATTCAGTTATAGATTTGGAATATCTCTTTTCATCTTTGCTTTTAAAATGGGAGTACCATAAAGCAAAGAGCTGTAAGTTCAAAGTGAAGAGGGCATACTTTTATGCTGGAGCACTGCAAATCAGTGTGGACTTCTTCCTTATAGAAAAGGCTCTTCTATTTAATTTTGTGGAAGAAGTCACATTTGTACCAGCAAAATAAAACTTACAAATAGCTACTAGAATCACTGAAAGACGAATGTAGTAAGCTAGTATCCTTGAAACCAGCAGGATAGACAAACTAAAAAATAAAATTTCAGCTGGAACTTTGCCATATTCTCTGCCAATGAACCTTACTATCAGAACAGCATCAGTCATAATAACCACTTCTGCAATTGTGTCTTTATTTATGTTTTCATGTACTATTTACAGCCCAAATCAGCAGGCTAAGAATCTAACTGAAAAACGAAATACTTCAGATGCTGGAAACCTGAAACAAAAATGGGAAATGCTGGAAATACTCAGTGGCATCTGTAGGAAAAGAAACAGGAGTAACGTTTCAGTTTGATTACCTTTCCTCAGAATTCCGCAGAGTTACGAGTATGTTTTAACTTGTGTAGAGATGGGTGGGTGGGTTGCGGGAGGTTGTGGAGAGAATAAAGAGAAATATGACAGGGCGGATCTCAAGAAAAACAGTGATGCAAAAGTGGCTGAGAGAAGGCTTGTTAATTGTGGATGGTCTCTTTGGAGGAGATATAATGAGGGGATGAATGAGGACAGAGGGTGGGGGGGAGAGAGAGCAAGAGAGACAGAGAAAGAGTGCAAGCTAGAGAGAAAAAGAGCAAAAAAGAGAGAGAACAAATTAATTTTGTAACTTTGATACACTGAACACTGCAGTTTCTGGAAATGTAAATTAAACAAAAATGCCAGAAATATCCAGCAGGTCAGGCAGTATCTATGGAACTAAGTTAATGTAACAACTTGACTCTTCATCAGATCTGATGCAAACTGGAAAGCCTGGTTATCTAAGATTGTTATATTCAATGTTGAGTCTTAAGGGCTGTGATATGTCAAGTCACAACACAAGATGCTGTTCATCAAGCTTACGTTGAGCTTTGTTTGAACAGTGCAAGAGGCCAAATATAGAGAGTTCAGAATAGGAAATGTGAGAGAATTAAAATGTCAGGCAACTGAAAGATTCAGTTTATTCTTGGGGACTGAATGGAGGTGCTCTGCAAAAGAGTCACCCAAACTGCATTTGGTTCCTCTTAGGTAGAGGAGACCCACCATGAGCAGTGAATGCAGTACACAAAGTTGAAACAAGGGAAAGTGACTTGGTGATTCACCTGGAAGGAATGTCTGGTCCCATGGGTGATGGGCTGGAAAGAGGTAAAAGGGCCGAAATTGCATCTTTTGTGACAGTATGAGATGATATCAGGGGAGGGGGAAATGAATGTTGGCAATGATGGAAGAGTGAACAAGGGAGTCACAAAGGGAACAATCCCTTTGTAATGCTGAACAGAGGAGGGAAGTTTTGCCAGGCTGTGGTATCACCTTTAGGCTAGTGGAAGTATTGAAAGATGATCTGTCAGAAGCGAAGGCCAATAGGGAGGAAGGTAAAGTGACAGGGAACTGTATCCTTGGTCTGGAAGGATGAAGATTGGGTGAGAGCAGAAATATGGGAAGTGGAACAAGCACACTTGAGAGTCCCACCAGCAGTGGTGGAGGGAAAGTCACAATTAAGAGAACAGGAAGATGTCTTAGAAGTATTGCTATTGGTATATTCTTGTCACTTGTACTGAGGTACAGTGAAAAACTTGTCTTGCATACCGTTCACACAGATCAATTCATTACACAGTGCATTGAGGTAGTACAGGGTAAAAACAATAACAGAATACAGAGTAAAGTGTCACAGCTACAGGGAAGTGCAGTGCAGGTAGACAATAAGGTGCAAGGTCACAACAAGGTAGATTGTGAGATCAAGAGTCCATCTCATCGTATAAGGGAACCATTGTAACTGTTGTCATCAGAAAATGCATAATAGTACTGGACCAACTGAAAGACTGGAATGGAATACTTACAGGAAGCAGCATGGGAGGAGGTGAAGTTACGATAACTTTGGCAGTTTGTGGGCCGGTACCAGAAACACAAAAGCATTAAATGCTGCAAGTACTCAGCAGGTCAGCCAGCATGAGTGAGGAGAGAACAGAGTCAATGGTCCAGGTCAAGACACCATAAGAGACTGCAGGCTGGTTCTCTACCTAAAACTTCGACTATTCCTCTGCCTCCACAGATGCTGTCTGACCTGCCGAGTTCCTCCAGCAGTTTGTTTTTTCCTCCATAACTTTTTATGCCTTGGTGTTTCAAGTGTTCATCCAAGTACCACTGAAGCACTATGAGCACACCTGCCTCCACTATTCACTCAGGCAGTGCATTCCAGGTTTCAACCACCCAACAGGTAAACAAAAATTCCTCGTCCCATCTAAGTTTCCTCTCCATTACCTTAAATCTATGCGCTCTGGTTATAGAAACTTCTGCTGAGGGAAAAGTTCTCATTATTTACCCTATCATAACTTCACCTACCTTGATCAGGTCACCTCTCAGCCTTCTCTGCTCCAAAGAAAACAAACCCAGCCTATTCAGTCTCTCTGTATAACTGAAACACTTCATCCAGGGCAACATCCTGGTGAATATCCTCTACACTTTCTCCAGTGCCATCACATCCTTCCTATAGTGTGCTGACCAGAACTGCACACAGTACTCCAGCTGTGGCCTAACCAATGTTTTATCAAGTTGTACCTAATCTCTCTGTTCTTATATTCTATGGCCCAGCTAATGAAGTCAAGTACCCTGTACGACTTTTTAACCATACTACCCACGTGCTGCTGCCTTCAGAGACCCTTAGACATATACACCAAGGTCCCTTTGTTCCTCAATACTTCCTGGAGTCCTACCATTCACTGTGTACACCCTTGCCTTATGAGTCTTCCCAGAATGCATCATCTCACTTCTTTCAGGATTAAATTCCATGGGCTGTTTCACTACCCATCCTACCTACTGATCAGTATTATTCTACGGCCAAAGATTATTCTCTTCACAATCCACATCACCACGAATCTTTGTGTCATCTGTGAAGTTACTAATCATATCTAGTATATTCACATCCAGAAGCAAGGGTCGCAGCACCAATCCCTGTGGTACACCTTTGGTCACAGCCTTATAAGTTCCTTCAGATAAATCACCTGCCATTAATAACCTTCATAACCTTCTTTCAGCCAACACCAAAGCCATTTGCACCACTGACATTACCAGTGCTCTCTCTATTCCATTCCCCGTCTCTGCAGCTCAAAACATGCTCAGCTTCTATCTTGCCTGGATACGATGAAAGGCCATTGTTCTGAAACATTTTCCTTGACAGATGCTGAATATTTCTGTTTTTACTCTGGCGCGCTATCTACTTTTATCAGAATGAATCTGATTTGATTTGTTCAGACTGATTCTTCCGTCCTAGTATGGTAAGCAATTTGATTTTGTACACTTGGTTGTCCAGGTTAAGGAATTAATTATTTGAAGAATGTAGCATCTATCCTTTATTTTATTTTACATAATTCTTTAACCACTTCCAGCAATGAATATATGTGACGACCAGAAAACTATATTTTATCACATTGCATCTTTCTCAAGCTTCATGGTGGTTTGTAACTTTGGCGTGCAACTTCCCAATCCCAGGTGCCTTTGATTCAGCTTCTGAATATCTTCAAGGTGCATTGTGTTTCTATCTTCAGCTCCATGTACAAACCAGACAGTCTGGTTTGTATGTGGAGCCAAAGATAGAAACTACGCAGACACACAATGGTGTCACACAACCAATGTGTGACACCATTGTGTGTCTGCATAGTTACTTATTATCTTCCCAAGCCAAACCTCACCCTGGATGTCTTTTTCATATGTCAAGATGTGACATACTGACATAGTCAGTGACTCAAGAATTTCTTAGCTTCTTACGCACATCTATGTGGGATAATTATAGTATGCATAGCACTGGTATCTACTTAAGTGACCACTTCTTTAAAAGATTTCTTCCCTGCAAGAAGAATTTCAGGTTTATTCAGCAACCTGAACAGCCAGCCTTTACAGCCTTTACAGGACTATGTGGAACTAATTTTATGCATGCTTTTTTTCAGACAATGGATAAAACTAAGATAATGACGTGATAGCATGTTAAGTAATTTCCGTTTCAAAATCTAGTAAAAAAGAAATCATACACCATCAATTGTTCATCATGCGAGGTGCAGCAACTTGCATTTAAATAGCACCTGATATTGTGGTAAGACATTTGCCAAGACACTTTGCAGTAGATTGTATGTGTGGATTAGTCGATCACAACAAAAGTTAACTCTCCCCCTAACTGGCATTTATGCAAACACTGAAGTATAATTAGGTTTGTCCAGATATATTAAGGCTGAAGTCAGGTAATTCAGTGCATGCTGTAAGTTAAACCTGGAACTATCTACTCTGCATGGTTCAGCATGGCACTGTAAGGTTTATTTAACTACTGAGTTAACAGGAGAGCAGTTTGATAGTGAAAAATAAATTAATAATCATATGGCACAGAATATCAATAAAAAAAACTGGCCTCATAAATTAGATCGGTTGGCAACCTTTTTATGTGAAAATCCTGCAAACATAGATCATTCTAGTGAACACTTTAGATTGAAATAGTGGCCATTGGGAAGTTGGACCAGCATTTCAGATTCAGATTAGTTTATTGTCATATACACCAGAGTGCAATGAAATTCCTTGCTCGCCTGAAGCTGACAGAGTAAACAGTATACATAGTAATAATAAATACAACAATAAATACAATGACGAACACAAAACAGCAGATTGTAGTGCAAGCTGAAGTAGTGCAAAAATAAATGCTAAAGTGAGAATAACAGAATAACCAAGAGAGGTGCAATTAAGAATGCAGGAGCATGGCACCACCACTACTGGGAAAAGAGTGCGAAAGAGGTGATTGGTTCAGAAGTCTGATAACAACAACTTCTTCCCCATTGCTAAGTCTGGTTGTCTGGGCTTTCAAGCTCCCATATCTTCTCGCAGAAGGTAGAAGAGAGAAAAGGGAATGGCATGGTGGCAGGCATTCTTGATGATACTATTAGTCTTCCTGAAGCAACACACTGTGAAGATGGACTAGATGGATGGGAGTGATGAATCTGCGATGAACTGGGCTGTGTTTACCAGTCTATGCAGGTTCCTATAGTCCAGAGCACAGCAGTTGCCATACCAGGCTGAGATGCAACTCATCAGGATACTTTCTATGGCACATACATGGAAGTTCAAGAGAATCCTTGTGGATGTTTTCTCAGATTCCACAGGAAGTAAATACGCTGATGAGCTTTCATGATCAGCACTCTGTTGACGAGGATAGGGTATTGTGTTCCCCACCCCACCCTCCCTCAGTTCCTCAGGTCAAGTCAACTGTTAACTAGAACAAAGAAATAAAGTAATACAAACAAGCCACTAGTGGCAGGTGTAGGTAGTGCACCTCCAGCTAAACCAGCTGCTCATTTTGCTGATCCCTGAGATAGTCCAGTGTGTGTCATGTGCAATGACACTAAATGAATTGTGATCTTCATCATCCACTTCCTCTTTTCCTCCTATTTCCCTTTTGGTCCTCCTATTCCCCTTGCTCTGTACCCTTCTCTGATGGGGAAGGGGAATCAGTCTATCCTGATACTCCGCAAAGACAAAGCAGAAGAAAGTTGCATGCAAGCTGTGGTAAAAAAAAAACCCACCTTTATGGTGATGTAGCAGCTCAGATGGTAATAAATATGTATCCTGTGGATTGTCTGTGGATGACTACAAAGGGGATGTAGTGATCACAATGAAACTTTGTTAGTGACCATACATGGTAGGATCAAGTGTTCTTGAGGAGGTTGGGAATCAGTTTCCTCTATTGGAAACAGGCAATGAAATCATGACTCTCCCCCTCCTCTCATCTAGATTATCTTCCTTCTATTCTTTGCTGTCTTCACATGATGAAGGAGACTGAGTATGTTTTTCATTATTGCCTCTTTGGATATTTAACTCAATATTGAGATTGACGGGTGAAGAATAAATATGAAAACAGGAAGAACATAGGAAAATAGTAGGGGTAGGAATAGGCCACTCAAGCCCTCAAGCCTGCCGTGCCATTCAATCGTGGCTCGTCTGCCCCTCTTCTGTGTGATGGCAATGGAGTAGGGCAGGATAAAGTGGTGGGGGGGTGTGTGTGTGTGTGTGCGCGCGCGCGCGCGCAGACACGTGCGCACACACACACAAGTCCATGCGTGGATGTGTGTGTTTTGTTCTGGGGCACCTACTCATGGAGGAGACCACTGCATCCACCTCCTGTCAGATCCTTTTGATGGAAGTCCTTGTAGATCACATTGCCTCCTTCTGACACACAATTGAACAATTGATCCCTTCTTGATGCATGTCATGATAAGAAATTCAATGACCCCTTCCAAGAGTTTTTCCCTCTCTCTCTGTTACTGGCATGCAGCAAAATGTCAGCAGTTGCATCTAATTGGGTGTGGTCCTATCAGAGATTGCACAGGTCCTGTTTTTGCAGAACTTGAATAATTCTGAATAATTCTCAGAATTACTTTGATAGGACCTAAATGGATCACGGTGTTAAACACAAGAGCACATCAGCACATCAGATTTAATTTTTAAGCAGATTTTTTCAGTGAGATGAAATTCGCTATAACTTTTATTTTCCAATAGCACTTCTCTGCAAATAACAGCCATTGAATGTATCCTACCTCCAAGTTAAGAGAATTTTGTTTGCGTCTATTGCGTGCCTTGCACATTCCAGATAAAACTTCAGTGTCACACTTTATAATGTAGCAAAATGCTTTCTTACAAGAAAGTCAGTCTTTGACCTTAACCTTGAAGTTTGCAAGCAGTCACTGATTTGGTTTACTTTGAATAGAGTTATCCAATGCAACTAATAGCTAACCACACAGAATAATACAAATTTAAAGCATTGTCCTTCAAGAGAAAAATCAGGTAAACTGTTAAATATAGTCTGGATTCCAGGTAACACAGGATATTCACCCATTCTTTGCTGAAACATTCATTTATACAGGCTTCTATCAGGTTACTCTGCTAAATTACACTTAACAGGCAGATTTTCATTCTTATTTATTTACTTCATAGAGTACACTTAAGTATTTATTGCACATTTAGCTGCATTCAGTTTTGCATGATCAAAGAAAAAAATTCCAAACTACAGCATTAAAATGTTGCACTTACGGCTACAAATCTCAAAGTTTCAGGCAAGAGGAGCATTTTCACTAGGTTTCCTACTGAAGAAACTTTTGTCATCAGTTTCTGGTCTGGGGCGTGAAGATGGAAAAAAAGCAGCCAAGGATCACCGCCCAATGTGCTGAAGCATACCTCCTGATAGGCAAAAGAGTGATAGCCAGGGAAAATGTCTATAAACTGGTTCTAACACAGACAGGATGGGGAAGGGAAAGGTAGGGGGAAAGAGATGGAATAGATTTTTTTAAACCCCATCTTGTTTGGGGAAAGGGAAAGAAGGAGAAGTGATGGAATAGTTTTGTTTTAACTGCACCTTGTTTCAAGAAAGATGGAATAAGTAAAATTGAATAACTTGCCAAATGGCCTACTTACATCTTGGGAATGCTGGAACCAGTGCTTCTATTGAATGGCAATGAATAATTCTGCACAGATTAGATTCTCAAATTGAGAGACTCCATAGTCTGAATACAAAGCTAGGTTGCATATAGTGCACAACTAAAGAAAAAGAAAACTAGCACTTAGGACAGTTCAAATAAGCAGAAATTTGCCAGCCCAAATAACAAGCAAACATTGCAATTCTTCTTTTAACAACAGATATTATGTATACAACTTGTAACAACGCATATTACATGCATTTAAAATAGTAACAATGGTAATTATTGCAAATCATTTAATCCATTCAAAGTAATGCTTTTATAAGCAGCCAGTTGATATAATCTAATATTCCAATGAGGAATATTTGAGAATGTGCTGGTCTGTGCTTCCTTTGCATAATAATATTATAACTGTCCTTTGCCACAGGCAGCATGCTTTTTCGAAACAATATGGGAACGAAGCTATTATTTCCACTGGTCCGCGAAATACTGCAGTTAAATGAAAATCTGGCAGCATCCTACACCTATGTTTTATACTATTAGTGATAGACAAAACACAGGAATATTGTGAATATTTGTAAAATCAATCCTATAAAGTTAATCTTATAAAATTTAGAGCTTGTAATTATTTCCTACTTTCTTACAGAAACATCACTGCTATTTGAAAAATACTTACCACAAGTGTAAAGCTATGCACGTCACATTTTCCAGCATAAAACTTTCAGCATGTGTTTATTTTTTGAAGCACATTAAATAATGATGGCAAAAAGCAGAATATTAAAAGTTAAATGCACAGGAAGAGTTATCCAAATTCTTCTGAATTTATTTAAAATCTTCAAGATTTCTCAAATATATATATTCTTCCAGTCTGTAATTTTAATTCCTGGCAATTAAAAAATATCACCACTATAAAAATATATTAATCAGTTTATTAGAACTTTTGCTAAAGATGAACCAAGTGAGTTGAAATCATTGATTACCATCTTTATGCTCAGGTCATATTTAAAACGAGAGTACTAATCTGACTCCAAGATAATCCATTGATTGACACTCAGAGGATACAGAAGAGTTGGGCACTGCTTTGGAGCTATCTGCTCTCTTCAGTTATCATTTAAGGTTACATGGGCTCTTGAACTGCAGCCAATTTGTATATTACATATAACCCTGCAGTAATAATTTCCAATGTTTATGGATGCATACATTTTCTAGCATAAAATGCAACAATATAGTTTCTTTCAAATATCATATTTGTCAATAACTGAACAAAAGTAAAATTTACATACAAACATATACTTTGAAAGACAAGCAAATAAAATCTTAATCAACATTAGAGTATAAATAAATCTAACTAAAATGAGCCATTATATTAATGACAATCAATTTTTAAGCATGGAGACATAGCTGAACATCCGATTTTGACTTCTTTGGGACTACAAGATGGTCCCTGCTAATCAAAGTCCTATTCAAGCTAAGGTTGTATTCACAGTGCCCTAACCTTGCTAATTAAAGACAGCAGTAGACAACAAAAGAGCTTTCCACCCTGGTCAGAAGGATTGGTAGTCTCTGTCACTGGATGATACTACTGTCAGTCCTTACTTCTGCTGAGCACTACAGAAAACATATTACATCAACCCTGATCTGTAGCATACATAATGCTCACAGTAAATGAGATTCCGTTTGATTGAAAACATCTACCTTAATTATGTACTGCCATTATTTTTTTTATTTTGCCGGGATTTACAATGTAAAAGCCTGTCGGAGCATTGTTTGCCATTTCAGTAAGCCATCAAGTCTGGAAAAATAGACGCTATAGACTTGATAACCTGCCGCAACATAACCTGGCAGTGTTCCGTTCAGTGCTTGTGTTATTTATGCAGATCATACCTCACTGGCTAAAGGAAGCACAGCACTTCAGTTATTATTTTAATCTCTAAAATATTATAATCATCTTCTTGTGCAAATAATTTTCATCACACGTTTCACTTCTGAGTACACTTGAGTGTCCATTTCTTGTCAGCAGTGCAATGGTTTTCCAGTGAATATGCCATATCACGTATCATTCATAGAACTACTGGAACAAAAGTGCTCAGCTAGTCTTTCACCTGCAAAGTAGCCGTGGCTATCCTAGATCCAAACATATACCAATCTCATCCTGTTATTTGTTGATTAAAAGCTATTGCTTGTCAATGCATAATGTCAACACTGATGCATTGCCTGATGCTGTACTAGAAGGCAGTAAAATCAGTTATTCATTGTAATTTTAAACAAAAATCATAGCAAGGATACACTATTTGCTTAGCAACAGAAAGAGCATCTCAGTACTTTACCTGTACAATAATGGTCTGGGCAGGAATCATACTTCACAGGCTGGCTAAATCAAGTGCAAACCCCTCATGATTAGGTTTGTAGTAACAGTCCGTAAGCCAATCACTGATTCACCATATCCCAGCACAAACAACAGTTGCTACAGTGAGATGCTGCACACTTCATTTCCGTTCCACCCTCTGCCTCTCTCTGGGCACCAGACAGCTGCAGCCAACCAGCTTCAGTCTCCCTGCTACTTGGGCTATTAACCCAACCTCTTTCTTTCCTCATCCTCCCCACGTACACACAAACACACTACTACCACACATATCAAGCAAAGTGCTCAGCAAAGCGTTGTCAGTTCTGCAGCTGTACCTCCCTGTCCCAAGGGGCTGTCCCTATACAAGCCTGATGATTTCCGCACTTACTGCTGCAGCTCTGAGGTTCCTCCAGGCTAGGAAGCAGCATCATTTGAAATTTATATACATGATGCTGCTGTTATGTGATATTTAAATATAAGCAGTAGATGCAGTTCAGTGCATCCCTGAAGACATTTATCCTGAATTAGGTTTTCCAAATGAAAATCATAAATTAGTAAAAATTTTCAGTATGCAAGTAGAAAATAACTAAGACATGATTAGAAATATCTGAATATACACTTGAGATTCAATATTCTGAATTTCATTGAAAATATTGTTTCTTACCTGTTTTAATACACTCAGATTTGATGAGGGAGAAACACCTAGTAGCTTATATTATTTTTGCATTAACTCGTCTTGTCAGAGTAGAAGGTTAAATCCATTCAGTAAGACAGCTCTCTGCATTCCATCTGGTGGCTGCCAAAATGCAACACTTTCACAGAAACTGCAGAGGAAGCAGAAGCAATTGAGCAAATGCTTGATACTGGTGTCATTTATTCTGATACAGTTAGCCTTTCCAAATATTGGACATATGATCTTACAGCTCTGATCTCACTGTGTTAACCAAGCTTAAATTTCAGCAGTAAATCTCTCTTAAAATTATTAGTTTTATTTTAAAGAAAGAAGTCCTATTTCAAACAGTTTCTTTTTCATAATCAAAATTTGCGATAAATGCAATGTGGACTTTGTAAAACTGCATTGTTAGCATACTATTACATCTGTAACTAGAAGCAATTTAAAAATATATAGCTGTAAAAGGTGAAGTAATGGAGTGTGATTCCCACAGATTAAATGTTTATAACTATAATTTTTTTTTCTAGGGATGAAAATTACTCCACTTCTGGATTATGAGATTAAGCACTTATTTAGGAGTCACAGATTGATACATTGAATGGAAAAATTCCTTTCTCACACTGGTAACCCAATTGTCTCCCAGCACCAGTGCCTTTTCTCCTCTTACTTTGTGATGCAACACATCGATTACAAACCAATATGACTAATGACGACGTTTAGCTGCATTGCTGGGACATCATGCTATCTTCTTGATTCCAAAAAAAAGTTTGCATTTAGTATTATGCTTTTCACATTCTCTTCAGGACATTCCATTGCAATTTGCAGCTTCTAAAGTGCAGCCACTCATGCAACATAGGAAACATAGCAGTCTGCTTGCATTCAATAAGCAGTAATGTAATAATAACCAGATAATCTTTTTTCTGCAATACTGATTGAGGGATAATTAGGCCAAGGTACTGGGTATTGTTGTTCTTTAAAATAATGCATGGGATTTTTTAATGTCAATCTGAACATTGGTTTAATGATTCATTCAAAACTTCAGATAATGCGGCATGCTCTCAATTTTGCATAGAAATGGAATCAGGCTCATACGGACAGAAACAAGCCCTTCAGCCTACCATGTCCATACTAATCATTATACTTATCCACACCAGTCCCATTTATTTGCACTTGGTTTGAAGCCTTCTAAGCCTGGGTGATTCAAGTGCTTATGTAGATGCCTTTTAAGTGCTGTGAGAGTATCTGCCTGCACCATCCACTCGGGTAGTGCATGGCAGACTCCGACCATTCTTTGGGTGAAAACATTCTCTCTCAGATTCCCTCTAAACCTCCTATCTCTCATCTTACACTTATGCCCCTTTGGTTTAGACACCCCCACCAAGGGAAAAAAAAGATTCTTTCTATCTCAGAGTCATACAGCATGGAAACAGGCCCTTTGGGCCAACTGGTCCATGCCGACCAAGATGCCCATCTAAGCTCATCCCATATCCCTCCAAACCTTTCCTATCCACGTACCTGTCCAAGTGTCTTTTAAATGAGGCCTCAACCACTTCCTCTGGCAGCTCATATGGATCATTCTCTGGGTGGAGAAGTTACCCCTCAGAGTCTTATTAAATCTTTCCCCTCTTACCTTAAACCAATGCCCGCTAGTTCTTGATTCCCCAGCCCTGGGAAAAAGACCATGTGTATTCTTTGCTCCTCATGATTTTATACACTGCTCAATCAATGAATCAATATTCCAATGAATAAAGTACTAGCCTGCTCAACCTCTCTCTAAAACCCAGTCCATCAAGTCCTGGCAACATCCTCTTAAACCTTTTCTGCACTCTTTCCAGCTTAATGGCATCTTTCCTATTGCAAGGTAATCAAGACTGAACACAATATTCCAAATGTGGCCTCACCAACGTCTTGTACAACTGCAATATAACATCCCAACTTCTACACTCAATGCCCTGACTGATGAAGGCCAGCATGCCAAAAGCCTTCTTCACCACCCTATCTACCTGTGACACCATCTATCCTATCTCATAACTTTACATAACTCTTATCAGGTCACTCTCCACCTTCTCTGTTCCAGGGAATACCAAATCAGCCTATCCAATCTCTCCCTATAACTGAAATGCTCCAGTCCAGGTAACATCCTGGTGAATCTCTTCTGCACCCTCTCCAGCATAACCACATCTTTCCTATAGTGTGGCGACCAGACCTGCACACAATACTCCAGGTGTAGCCTGAACAATGTTTATAAGGTTGTAACATGATGCCTCCTGAGCTGATGAAAACAAGTATCCCATATGCCTTTTTTACCACCCTCTCTGTGTTGCTATTTTCAGGGATCTAATGGACATGTACCCCAACACTCCCTCAGGCCCTAACATGTGTTGTGTATTACCTACCCTCATTTGATCTTCCAAGTGCATAACTTTGCACTTGTCATGATTAAATTTCATTTGCCATTGCTCCACTCAACTTTCCAGCTGATAAATATCACGCTGTAGCCTTAGACAACCCACCTCACAATCTACACCAGCACCAAATTTTGTTTGTTTTGGTACCCTGGGTTTCTGTGTTCAACTGTGTCTGGCATGAAATTTAAACCAGCAGTCATGTAATTCAAAGGCAAAGGTACTACAAACTCAGCCATGAGAAAAAATTACCTCAGATTACGTCTGGACATTCTGATGGGTACATGTTTGAGTGGCAACTTTTCAATTGCAATTGATCTGATCAAGCAGCAGCTTTGGATGATATCACTTTCAATAAATCTCTTAACATTCAGATAACAGTATGTCAGTGACGAAAATCACCACCACCTCCTGTGCATCAACACATCCTTTGGCCATCTGAGACGAAGAATATCTGCTGGTCAAAACCTCAAATCTCACAATGAGCAGTAGTAATCCCTGCCACCTCACTTGCTTTTGAGACATGGACTACCTAAAGCAGGCACCTTAAAACACAGGACATATCCCATCACTGTTTTCACTGAATCCTCTAAATCCACTGACAGTATAATCCAACTTAATGTGAGCTCCCTCACCAAAGCCAACATCCACAGCACCAATGCACTAGTCACCCTCAGCCAACTGGGCAGACCACACTTTTCACATTCCTGACAGCACACTCTCGAAACAAGTATTCTTCTCTACAGTGCATCAGAGCAAGAGATTATCAGGAAGACAATGGAAAAACTTCAAAAGAACATTCTCATCAATTAATGAGAATCCCTGGCCCATGACCACTCAAAATAGAAGAAGATCCTCCAGAGAAAGTGAAGTTTCTTCACCGGGGCACGTAGAAGCTCCACAAAGGAAGGAGTGTACCACCTTCCAAGATACCCACCCACTTGCCCTTTCAAGCACCACCTACAGCAGAGTCTGTGGGGCCCACACTCACCTCATCAGCCACCCCCTGAGCCCACAGAACTGGAATGGAAGCAAGACATTCTCAATCCCAAGGGACTGTTAAATTGATAATCTTAATTACTTGAAAATACTCAAGGCAGGCTGAAAATCTGATCACTGTAAGCATTAACTCCAATTAGAAAGCAAACCAGCTTGATGAGGTGGGGTTTGGCCTCCAATCTTCCTCAAATTATCAGCTTCACATTGATCTATTAAACCAAATCAGGTTTATGGCTAAGATTTTGTACTCTTCCATGAGCACATCCATGGGTCTTTGAATGGATATTTTCTTAATGCTCACCACCCCACCCAACAACCCCCCCCCACCCCCACCCCAATCAATTTTGACTTCTTTTTATTCTACAAAAATTGCCCCTAACAGTTGGCAAAAGGTATCCGGAACAATTCTGCACTAAAACCTTTGGAATTTTGAAAGTAATTGTCTGAAAAACTTTCATAGTACTTTTACGGCACTGTAGTCCCAGTGTCCCAATCAAATTTGCATTTAATACCTCCTCTGTAAATAAAAACTTAACTTCACCTCTTCTATATCAGTCTTACTTTGCAGAACAGTTTTCCTCATATTCCTCATAGGAATAGACTTAATGGACACTAGATTTTAGCTTCCAGCAATACTTCCTAAATAACCCAATTATAGGCAGTTTTTACATTAATCTTTCCACAAAAATAAGGTATTGTTTCAAAGTGGAGCATCTATGACTAATTACAAGCAAAGATCTTTCATTCAATATTTTCCCATTTCTGCAATCTAATAAATATTTATATCAAAATGTTGGAATTTTAGCCAGACAATACAAATATATTTTCAGAATCAGTGCTATGTTTTATTAGAAGAGGTATAATACATGTGCTGAGTAGATTATGCTTTGAACAATGTTTCCACAATGCTGATCGTGAAATACTGGATAATGTCATCAATTTACAGTAAAACTCTGATAATCCAGCATCCTTGTTTGGAAATCCTGATAGTTCAGCACCTGGCTTGCTCATTAATCCAGAATGTGAGCAGGGAGTCCAGAGTGCAAGCGGGATGTGTGCCCAGAGCTGGAGTTCTAAAGCATGGATGAAGTCAGAGTGCAGCCAGAGCCTGGGTTGGGGTCTGGAATGCTGTGGATCAGGAATGTGGGTAGCTGGAGCCGGGTTCAGACTTATTGCACATCTCCTGCCCCTTTTTGAACTCATTAGATTCGCTAGAAAAATTATCAGACCACTAACACGTTTAAAAAAGTGAAATAAAAGTGTGCTTGGGTATTAATTGCCATAGCATCCCATAATCCATAAATTCTGCTAGTCCAACACTATCAAAGCTCCTAGGGTGTCGAATTATTGGAATTTTATTGTATGAGGTTAAATTGCTGCATCTTTCTTGTATCAATGTTAAATTTATAACTTAATTTTATTTCAGATCCGTAACTAATGAAAAATTTTTACTTCTCAGATTTGCTTCTATGTTCAATGAGCAGAACTTGCTACTGGCATCCTCCACTGCCATTGGCAGATGTGGTACATTCAGACTTAGCTTCTGCTGATCCACTGCCGTGAACCTGCTTGCAGAGGCTGTCCCAACTCAGAATGGTGAGACCCTGTGCGGTGTCAGGGATTTGCATGATATCATGTGGGTGGCCCAGAACAAATCTACACCCATATGATGGCTGAGCAAAACATTGTTCACTGTCCAGTTGCCAACTCAAATGCATCCAAAGTACCATTTTCCTTATATGCAACAGTCTCTCACAGCCATTCCTCTCAATTCAACACATTTGTACTCCACTGCTGGATTCCATTTCTGAGAACAAACAGGAAATTGGCTGGACTTCCAAACATCCTGATATATATGGGGGGATGCTACCATTTCCTTGCAAATTCTAGTCCAATGTGACAGAAAATGGGCCACTTTTCCCCTAAGTAATGTCAGCTGCATCTTAATTTTCTGTAATAAAAACAGAAAATACTGGAAACACTCAGGTCAGCAAGTATCTGTGCAAAGAGATACAGAATTAACATTTCAGGTTAGAGATCCTTTGTCAGTACTGGGAAACTGACATAAAAAGGAAATTTTAAAATTGCCAACAGAAGAAATGGATAGGTCAAAGGGAATATCTGTAATAAGATGAGACCAGATCAAATAGCTTAAAGAGCTGTATATGGCTAATGAATCAAGTAAGGAATGTACACATTACTACACATGCCAGGTACCAAGACTGTATAGGTAGAGATGGAAATTGGTTGTGCCATGAACTTTTCCCCAAGGGTCACTGTGAGATAGAACTTAGAACATAGAACAGTACAGCACAGGGACAGGCCCTTTGGCCAATGATGTCTATGCCAACCATGATGCAAATCCAAATTAATCCCATCTGTCTCACATAGTCTAATCCCACCATTCCCTGCCTGTTATTGTGCTTGTCTAAATGCCTCTCAAACATTGCTATCATATCTAGTTCCAACCACTACCCCTGGCAGTGCGTTCCAGGCACCTACCACTCTCGGTGTAAAAAAATAACCTAGCTTTGTAAAGCTCCTCTAAACTTTCCCCCTTTCACTTTAAATGCATGCCCTCTGGTATTAGATATTTCCATTCTGGGAAGAAGACTGACCCTATCTATGTCTCTCATAATTTTATATACTTCTATCAGGTCACCCCCTCAGCCTCCACCGCTCCAGAGAAAACAGTACAAGTTTGTCCAACCTCTCCTTATAGTTGATACTCTCTAATCCAGACAACATCTTGGTGAATGTCTTTTGAACCCGCTCCAAAGCTTCCACATCCTTCCTGGAATGTTGCAACCGCAACTGCACACAAAACTCCAAATGTGGCATAACAAAAGTTTTATACAGCACCGACCAATGAAGGCAAGTATGCCGTATACCTTCTTTACCATACTATCTACTTGTGTTGCCACTTTCAGGGAGCTATAGACTTGCACCCCTAGATCCCTCTGTCCATCAATGCTCCTCAAGGTGCTGCCATTTACTGTATACTTTCATCTTACATTTGATCTCTGAAAATGCCACACCTCACACTTGTCTGGATGAAACTTTTAAAAACTTACAGAAAGAAACTAAGAAGGTCATTAGGAAAGAAAAGATGAATTATGAAAGGAAGTTGGCAAATAACATTCAAAAGGATACTAAGAGTTTTTTTATAAATATATGAAGAATAAAAGAGAGACACGGGTTGATATAGGGCCAATTGAAAACGGTGCGGGAGAGATTATAATGGATAACAGAGAGATGGCAGAGGAACTAAATGAGTATTTTGCATTGGTCTTCACTGTAGAGGACATCAGCAATATACCTAATAGTCAAGGGTCTCAGGGGATAGAACTGAATTCAGTCAAGATTACTAGAGAGAAGGTGCTCAGGAAGCTAAATGGACTAAAGACAGATAAGTCTCCCAGTCCAGATGAAGTGCACCCTTGGGTTCTGAAGGAGGGGGTTTTAGAGATTGCGGAGGCATTGGTGATAATTTTCCAGGTATCAATAGACTCCGGCATGGTTCCGGAGGACTGGAGGGTCGCAAATGTAGTTCTGCTGTATAAGAAAGGTGGGAGGCAGCATAAAGGAAATTACAGACTTATTAGTCTGACATCGGTGGTTGGAAAGTTATTGGAATCGATCCTCAAGGATGAGGTTATGGAATACCTAGAGGTGCAAGGCAAGATAAGTCCAAGCCAGCATGGTTTCATGAAGGGAAGATCCTGCCTGACCAACCTATTGGAGTTTCTTGAGGAAATCTCAGGTCAGGTGGATAAGGGAGAGGCTGTGGATACTGTGTATTTAGACCTTCAAAAGGCCTTCGACAAGGTGCCACACAAGAGGCTGATTAATAAGATGAGAGCTCATGGAATTACAGGTAGGATATTAGAATGGGTGGAGCATTGGCTGGTAGGCAGAAAGCAAAGGGTGGGAATAAAGGGATCCTGTTCTGGTTGGCTGCCGGTTACCAGTGGTGTTCCACAGGGGTCGGTGTTGGGGCCGCTTCTTTTTACATTGTACATCAATGATTTGGATTATGGAGTAAATGGTTTTGTGGCTAAGTTTGCAGACGACACCAAGATAGGTAGAAGAGTAGGGACTATTGAAGAAACAGGAAGGTTGCAGAGAGACTTAGATAGTTTGGGAGTATGGGAAAGAAACAGCAGATGAGATTCAATGTTGAGAAATGTGCGGTTGTACACTTTGGAAGAAGAAATAAACGGGCAGATTATTATCTAGATGGGGAGAAAATTCAAAGTACAGAAGTACAAAGGGACTTGGGGGTCCTCATGCAGGATACCCTAAAGGTTAACCACCAGGTCGGATCGGCGGTAAAAGAAGCAAATGCTTCGTTGGCATTCATTTCAAGAGGTATAACGTATAAAAGTAAGGAAGTGTTGATGAGGCTCTATGGGGCACTGGTGAGGCCTCATTTGGAATACTGTGTGCAGTTTTGGGCCCCTTATCTTAGGGAGGATGTACTGATGTTGGAGACGGTTCAGAAAAGATTTACGAGGATGATTCCTGGAATGAAAGGGCTTAAGTACGATGAGCGTTTGTCGGCTCTTGGGCTGTACTCACTGGAGTACAGAAGAACGAGAGGGGACCTCATAGAGACATTTTGAATGTTGAAAGGACTGGACAGAGTAGATGTGGCTAAGCTGTTTCTCTTGGTGGGTGAGTCCAGGACTAGAGGGCACAGTCTTAGAATTAGAGGGTACCGGTTTAAAACAGAAATGAGGAGAAATTTCTTTAGCCAGAGGGTAGTGAATTTATGGAATTCTTTGCCACATACAACCATGGAGGTCCGATCATTGGAGGCATTTAAGGGGGAGATTGATAGGTATCTAATTAGTCAAGGTATCAAGGGATATGGGGATAAGGCTGGAAATTGGGGCTGGACAGGAATGGTTTTAGTTTAGCTCATGGAGCAGACTTGATGGGCTGAATGGCCTACTTCTGCTCCTTTGTCTTGTGATCTTGTGAAACTCCACCTGCCATTTCTCTGTTCATATTTCCAACTGGTCTATATCCTGTTGAATCCTTTGTTAACCTTCCTCACTATTCACAACTCCACCAATTTTTATGTTGCCTGCACACTTACTAATCAGTCCATCTACATTTTTGTCCAAATCATTTACATATCTCACAAACAACAGAGGTCCTAGCTGCAGTCCTTGCGGAACACCACTGATCACTGTCCTCCGCTCAGAATAACACCCCTCCACCACTACTCTATCTTCTATGGCCAAGCCAATTTTGAATCCAATCTACCTAGATTCCATGGATTCTATGTGCCTTAATCCTCTGGATCAGCCTACCATGAGGGATCTTGTCAAAAGCTTTTCTGAAGTCCATCCACTGCCCTATGCTCATCAATCATCTTCGTTACCTCCTCAAAGAACTCAATCAAGTTTGTAAGACATGACCTGCCCCGCACAAAGCCAAGCTGACTATCCCTAACAAGTCTATGCTTTTCCAGATGGTGCAAAAAAAAAGTGGAAACTGCCATCTCATTGAGTGTATATTACTTCAAATTAACGAAATAGTTAAATATATGTGGAGCTTAGTTTTTAAAATTATTTGTTTACATATTTGTCTACAGGAACCTCTCTTCAATCTGGTAGGATATGTCATTACAGTATGCCTCACAGAATGCCCTAAAGTGATGATGGGTTCCTCCATACATTCGAGATTGGGTAACACCAGTTATCTCTCCTTCACATTAATTCTCATCAAAACTTTATTAGACTGAGTTTTCAGTCCAACATATAAAGGGCCAACAGAATAATGCCAAAGTTTCTACAACTGGACTGGTTTCAAGAATATCAGCTTTGCTGTATAAGGATAGATTGAGCAAATCGGAAGCCTATATTCTCTAGAAAATCAAAAAATCTGCAGATGCTGGAAACCCAACACGAAAACAGAGAATGCTGGAACTACACAGCAGGTCAGTCAGCTGAATACTTCCAGTGACTGGCTATTTGTATCAGGGTAGGGGAGTCTAAAACTAGAGGGCATAGGTTTACGGTGAGAGGGGAAAGATTTAATGGGGGCCTAAGTGGCAAGTTTTTCACACAGAGGGTGGTGGGTGTTCTCTGAGGCATACTATTACATTAATTTGGTGGTGGATGCCAGATGAAGTGGTAGAGGGGGGTACAATTACAACATTTAAAAGATATTTAGATAGGTTCACGGATAGGTAAGATTTGTAGGGATATGGGCCAAATGGGACTTGCTCAAGGAGGCACCTTGGACAGCATGGATGAGTTGGGCCAGAGGGCTGTTTTCATACTGTATAATTCTATGACTTTACGATTAAATTAAATTCTACGACTTATGATTAAGTACAGGTTGCATAATCTCAGTATGTATTCCACTGATTTTTGCTGATTGCATGGAAATACAAATGATGCATTTAAAAAGATCAAGAGATTTGATAGGGTAGATACAGACACACTGTTTCACACAAAATAGCACATGCAATATTATAATCTGAAATGTTCTGCAGATTTTGTGGATGTTGTGTCATTTGAAAGCCTCAAGTCCAGGATATCATCTAGGGTCCTTGACCCTCCAGATGACCTAGCTAGTACTCATTAAAATAGACTAATTGTCTCCCGATGGTTACCGCTGGGCACATGGGAGAAATGTGTGTGCAAGTTTATGTATATGCAATGCCCTGGTTGTCATGGCTTGCAACCAAAATCACTTTGTCTGGTAAGTACTGACCTTTGTAACCACACCATATTAATGGGAAACACTTCTTCCTTACTGTAGGAAATTCCCTTTGAATTTAATTAAATGAACACTTGTGGTTTAGACTTATCCATGCAAATTTATCACTCAGACACCAAGAGTACAGAATCAATTACAGTTCCATAATAAACTCAAACAACCTGGCTCTACAAAACCCAAAGTTACCAAGCTTGTCTTTGATAACTTCTGGACTTCTGACTGTCCTAAGCTCTCCTCAGAAGAATGCTACATGATCACTCTTTGCTTTATCACATTAGAAAATAAAATCTCAAATATTTTGGTGATAATAGGATATTTGGCAAAACTGAAACAATTCCATGAGCAGGCACTGGTCAAATGATTACATAAATACATGAAATAGAAGTAGGAAAAGGTCCCTCATGTCTGCTTCACCATTCAATAAGGACATGGTTGATCTTCAACCTCAGGTCCATTTTCTGCAATAACTCCATATGCCTTGATTCACTGATATTTAAAACTTCATTGATCTGTCTTGAACATACTTGATAACAGAGCTTGCACATCCTTTTGGTGAGAGGTCCAAAGACCTTTTCAATGAAGAAATTTCTTCTCATCTCTGTCATAGCCACAGAAACAGGCCTTGGACCTGACTTGTCCATGCTGACCGAGATGCCTATCCACACTAATCCCATTTTCCTACATTTGACGTGTATCCCTCTGTTCCATTCCCATCCATGTACCTGTCAAAGGCTTTATAAGAGCTGTGACCATACCTGCCTCTGCCACCTCATTTTCACAGCGTCCAGCACTGTCTGTGTAAAAAAAAACTTGCCTGAATGGCTGACCACTTATTATGAGACTGTGATCCCTGCATCCACACACCGCAGTAAGGGGAAACATCAACCCTACATCTACCCTGTCAAGGCCTCCAAGAACGTTGTTTGATTCAATGAGATCACCTCTATATTGCTTAAATGCAAGCCAGCATAGGCCCAGTATACTTAATCTCTCCTCATAAGAACAAGCCCACCATCCCGGAAGTTAATCAAGTTGTTGCTTCCTTAGTTAGAGAGACCAGAACTGCACAATATTCCAAATGTGGTCTCAGAAGAGCCCTATATAATTGGAGCAAGGCATCACTACCATTGCATTGAAATATTTTGTGGGCCTTTTTTTTTTGCAAGAAGATTTGCCTTCCTAATTGACTGCTCTAGCTGCATGTTAACTTTTAGTGATTCGTGTACAGGGACACCCAGTTTCTTCTGAACACCAACACCTTTCAATCTCTCCTTATTTAAAAAAATACTCTGCTTTTCTATTTTCTGATGAAATGGATGACATTGCATTTTACTACATAATATTCCATCTGCCATATTCCATAATGGCATAAGAGGAGGCCATTAAGCCCATCAACTCTGCCAGCTCTCACAGCAATCAAATAAGTTCCATTCTCCCACTTATTTCCCCCTAAACTATTCTTTTTCACACGTCTATCAACGTCTCTCAGATTCTCCAACCACTTACCTACACTTGGGTAATTTATCATGTCCAAACATCCTACCAACAAGCATGAGATGTGGGAGGAAACCCACACACACACAGGGATGATGTGTGAACTCCACACAGACAGCACCAGTGGTCAGGATTGAACTTGGGGTCGCTGGAGTTGAGGGGCCGCAGCTGTGCCCCTCTGCCATAATATTGCCCATTCATTTAACTTTGCTAATATTCCCTGAAGTCTCACTGCATACTCCTCACAGCTCACTCTGCCCCCTAGATTTGTAAATTTGGACATATTATACTTAATCCCCTTATACAAATCATTAATGTCTATTGCAAACAGCCTGGTCCCAGCATCGATCCCTGTAGCACTCCACAAGTATTCACTTTCTCTATAGTCAACTCCTTCAAAGCCTAAGGATGTAGGTCAGTGAATCCTCATGACTTATTGACTTTTAGTCTCATTGTTTTGTTTTACCTAATCGCCAACCTGATGGCCTCAACATCGATTTCTCTAACTTCTGATAACCCCACCCCTCTTCTCCCCACTTTTTTCTTTGTCTTCCCTCATTCCTGTGGCCCCTCCCCCTTTCTTTCCCCTTCCACCGCCCTCATGGCCTGCCCATCCCTTCCCCCACCCTCATGGCCTGCCCATCCCTTCCCCCATCCTCATGACCTGCCTATCTTATTCCCCACCTCCTTCCTTTTATTCCATGGTTCACTGCCCCCTCCTACCGGATTCCCTCTTGTTCAGCCCCTTGCCTCTTCTACCTATCACCTCCCAGCTTCTTACATCTCCCCCCTCCCCCACCCTCCTACCACCCCCTCTCACCTAGACTCACCTATCACCTGCCTGCATATGCTCCTCCCCCTCCCCAGACCTCCTTATTCCAGCTTCTGCCCTCTTCCTTTCCAATCCTGATGAAGGGTCTCGACCCAAAACATCAACTGTTTATTTCTCTCCATAGATGCTGCCTGACCTGCTGAGTTCCTCCAGCAGTTTGTGTGTGTCTCTCCACATCCACCCTGTCAAGACCCCTCAAGTTCGTATCTGTTTCAAGTCACCTCTAACTCTTCTAAACTCCAGCAGCTACAAACCCAGCCTGTCCAACTTTTCCTCATAAGACAACTTGCTCATTCCAGATATCAATACATGATATTATCGTAAAAAAAAGGAGCACAGGCTGTCCCCAGGTTACAAACAGGTTCTTTTTTTTTGTAGACGTCCATAAATTGATTTTGTTCATACGTTGGAAAATACACAAAGTTTACTCAATATGTAACCATATCTCCACGGTATTAGAAACATAGAACAGTACAGCACAGTATGGGCCCTTCGGCCCATGATGTTGTGGCAACCTATATAAACCTTATCCACATTCAATCCATCCCCCTCTCCACTTCACCTCCCATAACCCTCTATTTTTCTTTCATCCATACACCTATCAAAAAGTCTCTTAAATGACCATATCGTATCGGCCCCTACTACCACCACCCCCGACAGTGCATTCAAGGCACCCACCACTCTCTGTGTAAAAAACTTACCTCTGATATCTCCCCTGAACTTTCCTCCATGCATCTTAAACAGATGACCTCTAGTATTGGCCAATACCGCCCTATGGAAAAGCTGCCGGCTGTCCACTCTATGATTCTCATAATCTTATATACCTCTATCAAGTCGCCTCTCATCCTGCATCACTCCAAAGAGAAAAGCCCTAACTCACTCAACCTCTCCTCATAAGACATGTTCTCCAACCTAGGCAGCATCCTGTAAAGCTCCTCTGAACCCTCTCCAAAGCTTCCACATCCTTCCTGCACGGTAGTGTACTAGTTAGTGTAACGCTTTACAGCGCCAGCGACCCAGGTTCAAATCCAGCCACTGTCTGTAAGGAGTTTGTACATTCTCCCCATGTCTGTGTGGGTTTCCTCTGGGTGCTCCGGTTTCCGCCCACATTCCAAAGACGTACAGGTTAGGAAGTTGTGGATGGGCATGCTTGGTTGGTGCCAGAAGCACGTTGACACTTGTGGGCTGCCCCCAGAACACTACGCAGAAAGATGTATTTCACTGTGTTTCGATGTACATGCGACTTATAAAGATATCTTATCTCTCATCTATAACGCGGCGACCACATTATTGTATTGTAATGGATTGCATCAAAAGCATACTAGACTGATTAGAAACAACAATTACTAAAAGTGAAGAGAGAGAGAGAGAGAGAGAGAGAGGAAACTAGTTCTGCCATTCACAGGAATGAATGTACTGTACATAAGTCAGATTTTTGAATTTAATAGTATTATTGGGAGCTCACTTGTTTGGAGGCATGTCCATAAGTTGGGCATTCTTAACCTATGATTGGCCTGTAGTAGAGATCTCCCAGTATCAAGCACAACAATTATCCTTCAACCATAACCCTAATGCATGGATTATCTAATTATCTCATGATCTTACTGTCATTTAATGGAAGAGTGCTGCAGATAGGTTGATCATTCTATATGCTGACATTGACTCCTGTTTAAAAATTGAGGTGCTTTGGGGGCAAGTGTTTAGCCCCAGTTTGAAAACAGCTTTTTCTCTTTAGTGAATTTGATTCCAACTTGCAGAAGGTTTCCAATTGGTTTTTATATTGGGTGAGTAAGACACAGACCAATTTGAGCTGTAAATGTATCTCTATGTGGGAAATGCCAAATATATCAACTAGTGTCTTATTAAATTCAATCAAGATGATTTTAATACTGGAAAATAAGATATTCAGAATTAATGAATTCCAACACTACTTTGAAGTCAATCCTTTTTTGTGAGTGACTTGGTCACTCTGCATACAAATCACAAGAGGCGCTTGTTAGACACTCTGAATGTAATACACGACTTGATCTATTTTTAAAATATAAGCAGCACGCTTGCAAAGATTACCACTGGAATGGTTATGACAGACTTTAACCCTTTCACTAACTCATTAATTCCCTAGATTTTTCTCAAAGTTGAAAGTAGCTTCTGTATTTTCCACCTGTATTCCTAGCCAAAACTCAGATTACTAATATCAAGACACATCTTAAAAATCAACATTCTTATTAGAAAATCAGGTTTTGAAGATGCATCAAAGCATGATACTTTGAAACAATGACAATGTGCCATTAACAATATCCAGTTTAGTGTATCGTAATCATTTACTTTAATTAGGAAGCTGTCCTTTGACTGTCATACGGAGACACAAGAGATTCTGCAGATGCTGGAATCTGGAGCAACACACACAAAAAGTGCTGGAGGAACTCAGCAGGTCAGGCAGCATCTATGGAGGGAAATAAACAGTCGATGTTTTGGGTCATGACCCTTCATCAGGACTGCCTGATCTGCTGAGTTCCTCCAGCACTTTGTGTGTTGCTTCAACTGTCATGCTAATCAGCCAACTAGAATGTGCAATGATAGGGTGGGACAGGAAAAGTTCAAATCAAAAAAATCTGTAGGATTTGATAACGAACCAAAAAAATGCACATAATTAATTGCCAACTTTCCAAATGTTATCTTAATGACTGTATCCCTGCAGAATTAACCTGCTGGACGTACGTTAGGATCAAAGCCTGGAAATTTGTTCAGGTAACACTCATTTTAAAAGTGCTAATTACACAAAACTTGATATTTGCTGGAGAAGATTATTCAAGTGATTATTTCCAGGTGAAATCAAGCTAACTGCAAAACTGTAATAGGCATTTCCATGCGCGATCCACAGTAGTGTACCTGAACTTCTGCTGGTGTTAGGAAAGTACCTAATGATGTCATTATTTATATAGCCATAACATCCAATGGTACTACACAAGTGGAGCTGAGGTCAAACTACAACCATTGTGGAACAATCTCAGCACAATTATTCCACTTTAATGCTTTCCTCACTATTCAAAGAGACACTCTGCTGACATTAGGAGACTCAAGGATATTTCTGAACTCACTGCATGCTGCCATGCATTTCGTTGCTGGTGTCTCAGCATTCTATCATTAGGCGCTTCATTATGGCCACGGCTGGCCTCTCACGGTGGCCCCGGGATGTCGTGGAAGAAGGTGAAGATATACAGATCAGCAAACAGTATGTACAATGATGTACAATGGATTTGCAGGCTCAGTTTTTCCCAGCTGATGTTCTGCAGGAAGACTTTCAGACACTGTCTTGTGCCTGGACTTCTCTTTCCGTGAAGGTTGTGTTGACTCTCAACTTCCTTGCTATAGGACCCTTCTAGACTTACACAATAATCTCTAGCAAGTCTCCTCATCTCTGCTCACCACAGCAGCAAAGAAGTCATTTTACAGTACAATGAGATGATTGCATTTATACTTTGATTTAAGTGAAAAACAAGTGGCATCTTGGAGACTACAATTTGCCAGCATTACTCATTTTCCAGGCAGCCAATTGCTACATTCACGTACCTATAAGAGCTGTCATTGAAGAATCCAGTTCACATCACATGACATCAAGAAACAACTGAGAACAATGATTACAGCAAAGGCCCCGAGACCAGACAACAGCCCAGTGGTAGTGCTGATGATCTGAACTCCAGAACTAGCCACAACCTAAGCAAATTATTCTAATGCAGTGGCAGCACTGGCAGCTAGCTGACAATGTGGAAAATTCCCTGGGTACATTCTGTTCATATAAAGTACAAGAAGTCCAATCCAGCAAGGCACGGTAGTGTAGCGGTTAGCGTAACGCTATTACAGCGCCAGAGACCCAGGTTTAATTCCGGCCACTGTCTGTAAGGAATTTGTACATTCTCCCAGTGTCTGCGTGGGTTTCTTCCAGGTGCTCCGGTTTCCTCCCACATTCCAAACACGTACGGGTTAGGAAGTTGTGGGCATTCTATGTTGGTGCCGGAAGCGTGGTGACACTTGTGGGCTTGCCCCCAGAACATTCTACGCAAAAGATGCATTTCACTGTGTGTTTTGATGTACATGTGACTAATAAAGATATCTTACCTGATCTTACCAGTCTACTTATTCTCAACCATTAGCAAAGTGATGGAAAGCATCATCCAGAGTGCCACTAGGGAGTACCTACTCTCCTACAACCTACTCCTTAATCTCTGACTGACTTTCTCCAGGACCACTTGGCTCCAGATCTCATCACAAACTTGGTGCAAATACATCAAAAGAGGTGAATTCCAGAGTCAAGGTGGAAATTACAGCCCTTGGTATCAAGGTAGCATTTGACCAAGTGTGGCTACAAGGAGCACTGGTAAAACTAAAGTCAGTGGGCATCAAAGGGGGAAAAAGCTCCAGTGGTTGGAGTCATACCCTCACAAAAGAAAGTGATTGTAGTTGTTGGGAGATCAATCATCTCAGCCCCAAGCACACCACTGCAGTGTCCTTGCCCCAACCATGCTCGACTGATTCAACAACTGTCCTTCTATCATGAGGTGAGAAGCAGAGATATATGCACTGATTGTTATGCAACGTTCAATTCCATTTGCAGATCCTCAGCAAAGGAAGCAGTCCATGCTTGCTTACAGAACTAGACAATATTCAGACATGGACTGATATGTGATAATGTAACATTCATGCCACAAAAGTGCCAGGCAATGAGATTACAGAGTCTAACACCAACCTTTTACATTCAATGAGGTGGTAATTGAAACAGATGTTGCTTATGTAACATTAGGTGGGTATTGCTTAGATTTGTACCACGTTGCCAACTTCTTTCTACATTTTGTAGCATTGCAGGTACTGTACAGGGACAAACCAGACACACAGAGAAAGAAATACGGGTGACCCACACATGACAGGGAGTGCAAGGTTCATTCCTGGTAGATGGACCACAAATTCTGTGAGAGATAATTTTACACTGTATCCTAAATTTTTGGGTATTGATTTCTAAATTCTGTAAGGGCAAATTTATGTAACCTGAATAGCTGTAACACAGGAGTTGCCTATATTTTATCTTTTTTTGTTTAATAAAGCAATTTTTTGTTTAACTTCACAGCCATCCTCCAGTGTCATTAATGGAGATACTGATATCTGGTGTCACAAGTGCTGGTTAATGAAACAATGCAATTTAGATTTTGTGCCTGAAAATTAAGACAACAGGTGCACCTGAAGAGAGATGAGACACAACAAGCCATACAAGTCGAGTGTGAGACCGCACCATGGAACAAATAAAGACACAGAGCCTGCTGCATTTCTAGAATGGAGACTGTGGAGAGAAAACATTACGTATTCAGCTAGCTACACTCGATAAACCCAATCAGACAAAATGGCTCATTGGTTGGAAGGGCAGAGAACTGTACTGTACCATAAAGCATTCAAGTGAAATCCCTGAGAATGGATTAAACAAAGTGCATTGTAACCTGTCCAGTTATGAAACAATCAACCACCACCAGCTCCTTTCTTGCCTTTAGGAGCAGGGATAATCCTTTTAATCTTTCTTAATAAAACTACAACCATTAGCAGATATTTGTAGTTTTGTAGACTGGAAGGAATTCCCCCAGAGATTAGATTGTTTGTGGAATTTGGGAGACCAGTTTGAGGAGATGGCTCATAAATGAGACTGAATTAATTTTAGAAAAGTGCACAGAAACATGCAAAACTGTGACCCAAATTCAGGCTAGTGGTGCTTTTTGGCCAAACGATGAAGTACACATGGTGAAGCACAAGAGGGAAGGCAAACAGGGAAGGTGTAGCCAAGGTGGCTTAGATGTTACAAATACTACAGGTAGCAACATGACAAACTGATAAAGTATCCAAAGTGGATTGGAAAATTATTTCCACAAACAGTGCATGAAGAAGAGGACATCTAAAGTCCATGAAATTGATAAGTCATGCAAGACCAGACACAAAGTCAGATTCTTTGTACCATTTAAATACAATGTATCTGGTACCAAATGAATTAATTATAGAGTCAAAGAGCATGGAAACAGGCCCTTCGACCCAACTCGTCCACACCAACTGTGTTGCCCAGCGAGCTAGTCCCATGTGGCCATGTTTGGCTCATAGGTCTTAATTCTGTGGAAGGAACAGCCAGTAACATTTCTACATCAGGAAGCCATTGCAAGGGAATTTCAGCTTACTTAGGAGTAATGGGTAATGAATACCATTCCCTGCCCCCACCCTCCCCACCCAGATATAGTCAGTAGAAACCAACAAATCCTGTGCTTTTGATGTGCAACACACTGAAGCATGATGAGAGACCCTTTTGAAAGGTGGTGACCCAGAAGAATCAAGAAAGGTATGATGTGCATTTCATTGTAGACCAGAAGATTGTCACGCCTTTACATGATAGTAGTATAGCACAATAGATGATACCTGTAACAAGATCACGAAAGTGCAAGTAATCACTTCAACCACATTATTCACAGATGCAATTGCAAAGTTCTCATGGAACAAGGAAACCAGAAAGCAAATGTCATCTAGAGAAGAAGCAATTTGTAGTACACCCACCAAACCGTGTTCTCTGAGGTGAAACATTAAAAGCTGAGTTGGAGACTAAAGCAATGACAAAATTGGTGGTGTAGTGGAGAGTGAAGAAGATTGTCTAGGGTTACAACGGATATTAATCAGCTGTGAGTAACAAGCCTTCAGCACTCTCTCATAGCTGGCACCACCACCATTTGTGTCATTAAGTACCTCACAGTCTCCACCTTTTGATAGACATTCTCTTTGCTCCTTCCATTTCACCCCCTTCTCTGCAACTTAAAACATGTTTGATTTCTAACTTTTCCTAGTTCTGATAAAAAAAAATCATTGACTGAAACAGTATTTCTGTCTCCACAGATGCTGATCTACCTGCTTTGTATTTCCAGTATTTTCTGCTTTTGTTTCAGACTTCAGCAAGGCCTTTGACAAGGTTCTACCAGGTAGGCTGGTCCGGAAGTTTAGGTCACAGGGGATCTAGGGTGAGCTAGCCAATTGAATACAAAATTAGCTTGGTGATAGGAGTCAGAGGGTTGTAGTGGAGGGTTGTTTATCGGATTGGAGGCCTGTAACTGGTGGTCACTGCAGGGATTGGTGCTGGGTCTCTGCTGTTTGTCATCTACATTAATGAACTGGATGACAATGCAGTTAGTATGGTTACTAAGTTTGTGGACGACACCAAAACTGGTGGTGTGGTGGACAGTGAAGAAGTTTGTCTAAGATTACAACAGGATCTAGATCAACTTGGAAATTGGGCCAAGGAATGCCAGATGGAATTTAATTTGGACAAGTGTTACGTTTTGGGAAATTAAACCATGGCAGGACTTAAACAGTAAATGGCAGGGCCCCGGAGAGAATTGTAGAACACAGAGACCAAGGGATACAAGAACATAATTTCCTGAAATTGGCAACACAGGGTGATGGAGAAGGTGTTTGGTACACTTCCCCTCATTGGTAAGGGCATTGAGTAAAAAAGTGAGATGTCACGTTACAGCTGCACAAGACATTGGTGAGACCGCACTTGTGCAGTTATAGGAAGAATGTCATTAAGCTGGAAAGGGTGTCAAAAAGATTCACAAGGATGATACCAGGTTTGGATGGCTTGAGTTATAAGAAGAGACTGGATAAGTTGGGGCTTCTAACCCTGGAGCATAGGAGGCTGTGGAGTGACGTTATATAAAATCATGAGGGTTGTAGATAAGGTGGATGGTCACGGTCTATTTCCCAGGGTAGGGGTGTCTAAAACTAGAGCTTTAAGGTGAGAGGGGAAAGATTTAAAGTGGACCTGAGGGGAAACTTTTTCCACACAGAGGGTGGTGGGTATATGGAAGGAGCTGCCAGAGGAAGAGGCGGGACCAATACAAAGTTTAAAGGACATATGGACAGGTATGTGGACAGCAAAGTTTTAGAGGGATATGGGCCAAATGCAGAGAAATGGGACCAGCTCAAGTAGGCAAGCTGGTTGGCATGGACAAGCTGGACCGAAGGGTTTGTTTCCATGCTGTATAACTCTGACTCTATTTCCAGCATTTGCAGTTTTTGCTTTCATATTTAATCTGTTTCAACACATATTTAGTAGATAAAAATGAAGAGGATTGGCATTCACAATCAACACGGCACCAGGGGAATTTCAGCAAAATCTGGATCATGCACTGAAAACTCACAATGTGACAGAGACTGCAGCAGATAACTTTGGAGGAGGAAAAACAGTGGAAGAAGCAGAGTTAGATATCACTAAATGCTGATTATTAAAAATAATGAGAGATGTCACAAGTAATATTGAATGTGTGCCCCTTTAAGAGCTGTGACCAACTGCTCTCAGTGTATATTTAGTTTCATTGTCAGTATTCAACTGGCTTGAAGCCATTGACACACTGCGACTAGCCACATAGAAAGAGAAATGATCTATCCTCTCCAAGTTCACTGGTTTCATAAAGCACTGCTTGTTTTGTTTACTGTCTATGCTCTAGTAGCTTAGAGATACTGATATGGTAGTCATCCATTTGGCAACTGCCCTTCAAACTACCATTCCAACTTTTCCAGGAGATCTGCCTTCGAAATCTTAAAAAACTTTTGAACTCCTCCTCTCACAGAGGAGTCTATACAGGGCATCCTCCATGAAATAATGACACTGGCTAATTTCATCACCCTGTTCTTGATCCATCTGTCTCTCTGGGTGCAAGTGAATATCTCATTTCAGAAACAAGTAAGGTGCAAAGTCATCACCACATAACACCAGCAAACTAACTGAGTGACACTGGAGACAGGAAAGGGGCATGACTAACAACAGGATGCAGAACACAGCAGCCCAGTATCATACAAAATTTAATATTAACAGCAACATATGAAGGCAACAATGTGAGTTTGTGAGAACTAGCAACACTGAGCACTGGGTGACCATGTAGTATGTAACCTCAATAAGAATCACCTCAACCCTGTGCAATTACCATGCAGAAATTTCATACACATACTTTAATGTAATAAGAAATTTTTAAAAAGGACCAAATATAAACTGCAAACTATGTTTAAAATGAATGCCTAAAAATGTCTGATAGTTAAAATCAAATGAAACAGCACTGAATTACTGTGCAACTATAAAATGAAAATCTTACTTAATACTGCAGGAAGGCCAAGGGGAAACCACTGGCTCTTTAAGGAGCACCCAGAGCAGGTGCCACACAGCCCCACGTGGTGTTCAGAATATTTTGGGAATCACGCCGGGACACCCCTTCAGCAATGGAACAGCACCACAGTGCCAACAACCCAATTAAATGAGGCTGTTTTAATCTGCTGAGTGGCATGCAGTGGGGGTAATGGCTGTTTGGAAAATATTGGGTTCATTGTTATTGGTAGCAGAAGGGTCAGTAACAATAGAGCACAGATGTAAGGTAGTTGTTAAAAGAGGCAGATGGAATACAAGGAAAACATTTTTATCCAGCAAGTTATGATCTGGAATGCACTGCCAGGACCAGTAAGGAAAGCATACTAACTTGGAAAACTGTAGTAGGTATGTAAATGAAGGGAGAAAATTCACAGGGCTGTAGGAGGACCGGGACTAATTTGATCATCTCTCTGACCAAACCTACGGTCACTGCCTTAATGTCATTTTCTTTAGTTTGCTGTCTGTTTTTGACTCCTGTGAAACAGCTTTTGGCATTTTACTAGGCTAAAAGCATTATGTAAATGGAATTTGTTGCTGTGAAATCAAACTCCCATTTATATAATTCTATGCTTCCAGAGATATGTTGTCTTACCTGGGATCCTATGAAAGCAAATCCATAATCACTGCTGTTCTGGATAAGCCATCATTACTCACATTTAAACCAAAGAATACAGGAAATAGATATCCCTTATAACTTATAAAGAACTATATGAAACCAGTACATAAAATGAATACTTTAATTATTTTCACCACTAATCTTTGTCAAATAACTTTATCCAATCAAAATGCTGTTTGTGGCTTGGACCCTTTTTAATATATAACTTATTGCTTCTGATTTAATAGATTTACATACCTTGCTTTTCTCAGGCTGTTTATTCTATATTTAGTCATTACATTTCACAGTACAGTGAGCAATATTGTGATGTACCTTCGAAAGCATACTTACATTGCAGTGTCCGGAACTGACCAGTAAGGATATGATGGCACATTGCAGTGTTTCAGATTTAAATCACAAACAATAATAAAAATGCAGATCTCCATAAGGGAAATTAGAAAACAAATAAATTACGAGAAAGGCTGGAAGACACTTCTGTTAGCGTTGAAACTTACCCAATAAGGTTTTCCCCTCCATGTCACCAAACCAATCCTGGCAGGCGATTTAGTCAAGTGAAAATTAGACTCAAGATCAATCCCATCATCACTCATCACCTACAAAAGTACAGCAAAAGTAAGGATCAGCAGGTACCGCTTATGATTGGAAACCACAGCTAATTTCATCACAACTACATTTCCAACCATCCCCTGCCCTAATGAAGGTAGAAACCACTGATATCCATGCTCGTGCCAGCGTACGTGGGTCACGTCAGACAGCTCAGCAAAAACCCAAGAGAATCTGCAACATTTTAGATGGGGGAATCTTTGAATTGGAACAACAGTTTCAACAGATCTACTGTTACAGCTACCAACAAACCATTATTTATAGTTCATTCAGCCATTCTGTCAGAACCTGTTGGGAAAGACACTTAAGAAATACCTACCTAAATACAAATAGAGCATCACAATTAACCATGGAAAACCTAAATGACACCACTGTTCACAAACACAGAGGTTTTTTTCCAATAGGTGCAGAAAAAAAATACTTCTGTGACAGAATTGGAAATTTGGAAGAAATTACTATTCTTTAAGAGAGCTGTGGAACTATTATCTTCCACTATAAATCCCTTAAAATTCTTACACAGGACAAAGTTCAAGCAGAAAGATGGAGGTGAGCTTATAAAGTATCTGAAATGGGATTTCTTTAAAAAATTGAAAAATCAGTGCAAAAGGTGTAAGATACCACTAAGTGAATTATTAAGAAGTGGTTAAGTGATATTAAATGTGCACTGTTAACAGCACACATTTAATATCACTTAACCTCAAGCAAAAACAGCTTCTTTCCCTCAGCCATCAGATTTCTGAAAGGTCCATGAACACTACCTTGTTATTCCTTCTTATTTGCACTGTTTATTTTGTAATTTATAGTAATTTTATGTCTTTGCACTGTACTGCTGCCACAAAACAAATTTCACATCATATGTCAGTGATAATAAGTCTGATTCTGATTCAAATAAAGAGCAAACTATAACTTTATCAGATCTAAAAATCAGGAATTGCAATGCACGACTAACCCCATGGGATGGAATGCAGGCAGCATGCTAATTTCTTGCTGGCTGATAATTATAATGATTTCTGTGAGCAGCCAACTTAACCTAGACTGTCTGTATGGATTGACCATGGTGGGAGATATCATTAAAGGGAATCTGCACTTCTTAAAGGGGATGTGCATTGTGGCTACAGCAGATGCTGGGAGCCATTGCTCAGACAGGCAGCACAGACTCAATGGATGGAATGGCTGCCACCTCTGTCAGTTAGAAGAGAAAACATGAGAATTCTGAAACCGAAAATGACTCGGGAAAGGGGTGTCAATGGGCAAATGTGAGAGTGCTCATGCCCTCTGATTTCTAGATGCTTCATAAGAGGCTTTGGTGGAGGAGAGAAAAGTAGGACAGATGACCCTATGACCCTCCAGAGAGTCAAGGAATAACAGAGAAAACTTAGTGATAAAGGTGAAGGCCAATAGTGTGGCCCCAAGGCCCTGGAGGGCAATGCCTTTGGTCATTTGATGACCCCATGTGTTTGACAAATCTTTTAGAGTTCTTTGAAGAGGTAACCAAAAGAGTGGATGAGGGTAGGGCAGAGGACGTTGTTTGGACTTTAGCAAGGCCTTTGACAAGATCCCACATGGCAGGTTGGTCTGGAAGGTTAGGTCGCATGGAATCCAGGGAGAGCTAGCTAGGTGGATTCAAAATTGGCTTGGAGTTAGGGAGCAGAGGGTGATAGTTGAAGGTTGTTTCTCAGAATGGAGACCGGTGACTAGTGGTGTACCGCAGGGGTTGGTGTTGGGACCCTTGTTATTCATTATTTATGTAAATGATTTGAATGCAAATACATAAGGCTTGATTAGCAAGTTTGCAGATGACATGGAATTAGAAGGTGTTGCTGATAGTGAAGAAGGTTATCGGAGTTTACAGGGGGATCTTGAGCAGTTAGGGAAGTAGCAAATGATTTCAATATAGACAAGTCAGAGGTGATGCACTTTGGAAAGTCCAACCAGCATAGGACTTATACTATGAATGGTAGGGCACTAGGGAATGTAATAGAACAGAGGGACCTAGGAGTACAAGTGCATAATTTGTTGAAGGCAGCATCACAGTAGACCGAGTGGTGAAAACGGCACTTGGCACGCTGGCCTTCATGAGTCAGGGCATTGAGTATAGGAGTTGGGACATTATGTTACAGTTGTACAAGTCGTTGGTGAGGCTGCACTCAGAGTACTGTGTACAGTTATGGTCACCCCGTCATAGGAAAGATGTGATTAAACTGGAAAGAGGGCAGAGAAGATTTACAAGGATGTTGCCAGGACTATTGGGCCTGAGTTATAGGGAGAGGTCAGCCCAGCTACGTTTTAATTCCTTGGAACATAGGAGAATGAGGGCCAACCTTAGAGAAGTGTTTAAAATTATGAGAGGCATAGATAAGGTGGATGGTAACAGTCTTTATCCCAGGGTAGGTGGGTCCAAAACTTAGGGGCATAGATTTACAGTAAGGGGGAAAAGATTTAAAAGGGACCTGAGGGGCAACTTTTTCACGTAGAGGGTGGTGAGAATATGGAATGAGCCACCAGAGGAAGTGGCTGAGGCAGGTGCAATAGTTTCATTTAAGAAGCACTTGGATAGGTACATGGAGGGAAGAGGCCTGGAGGGATATGGGCCAAACGTGGGAATTTGCAACTAGCTAGGTGGACAACGTGGTCAGCATGGACTCATTGGGCCGAAAGATCTGTATCCATGCTGCATTTCTCTGTAACTCTGTGACAATGGACCAAATGGCTCCTGTGTCAAAGTCAAATTTATTGTCATATGCACATGTATGCACAGGTGCAATGAGAAACTTACTTGCAGCAGAATCATAGGCACATAGCATCATATAAACAGCATTCACAAAAAAATAAATTAAACATAAAGTATACATAATTTTTATAATAAAGAACACAATAAGAACAAAAAAATAGTCCACTTTAGCGCAAAGTGATCATAGTGTTGCTAAACTGTAGCGATTACAGTTTTGCCTTTATAACTTATCTATGAATGTCCAGATTGTCATAGACTTTATTCTTTCTCTCATGCTAAATGCCCAGAAGCCCTATTAAGCTAGCCAGGTTTGAAAGCAATCAGTTTATTTACAAGCCTTGAAGTCACCAAATGTGCACTTCGGCACTAACCAGGTGACTTCATGTAGATTACTGAAGATATGAACATAAGGACAAGCAAATACACCACAGAACCATGAAAACAGACAAAAGAGTATACAGCAGGTAGCCTGCAAGCGGTTCCAAATCCACCTTATAGAATGGTTGTTTTGGCACATCTTTATTGTCTAACAATAAGAGAGTGCAGATTGCAGAATAGAACCACAAAATGGCAGTGCTGGCAGTATTTGCCTTATGTCTGTCAACTTTATACTTCTGTCAGCCATCAGGTGGGTATGCAGTAACTCCTTTACCAATATGGCATTTTGTGCACTTTGCATCAGAGTCGTGTGCATACTCTGCAGTGGCCATATGGGAACTTTACCAAAGAGGCAGAAAAGGAAAACTCAAGCTCAATTTTCCAAGGAACCCTATAATTTTAAAGAACTTTTCATACTAGGAGATTTATAATAAATCTTATTTTTGATGGTAACGGAGGGCATCATATTGTGAAGTTTGGGAGGACAGGAGTTTACACACCTACAGATTTACAGTGCTTAAAGTGAAGCCTCTTGTAGAATTATTTTAGCTGCACCCAATTTGCAATGCAACTTTAAGATACAGTTTCTGTTGAAAATGAAAAGTGAAGGCAAAGTTCATGGTGAAGGAAGACCTCTGACATTTATGAATAAAGCAGAAGCAAATGCAGCTCCCAGGATCCCGTGATGTGTTATCCCATGTGGAGCACTAAAACACCAGTGCACTGAAGTTCTTTTGTGAGATGTTACTAACAGTGGTTGGTGCACTTAGATGGAAGTCATTAGCTCATTACGTCAACAAAGCTGAATTATTTTAAGTAAGGCTAACGATTTTTCAAGTAGCACACACAGACATTTCACACAAATGTAACATCTTTGTCAGAGGTAGCCTTCAGAAGAACTTCTCCTCCCAAATTTTTAAGGCTTTACAGGAATGGAGACAGCAAAGAGAGGTGAATGTACAAAATTAAGCTAGCTCTGCAGGGTATTTGATCCCACAGCAGCAACTCTTTGCTGGATCCTGGCCTTGCCAGACATCCAAATCAGCAGTCAAGATTGGGAAAACTGGCTGCTGCTTTCATCTAAACTCAGAGACAGAAGGTCAGTTTTAATCTCCTCTAACCCCAGCAATCTCAGGATTGCCAGAGCAGAAATCAGTTAACTTCAATCTTCTGCTCTTCATCTTAGTATAAAAGCTACTCATCAGATTTATACACCACATCAGTCCTCCAGTGCTTCAAATCAGGACTGTTCTAATGACTTTATAATTAGATTATCTTATCAGGTCAACTGTACACCCTTACCCTATTATCTGCATATCATGGCAATACCCTACATAATTAAAGTCTCTCACTTAATTGTAGCCAAGCTTGTCAGTCCTTAGATTTTCACACTACGTGCTGCTCGATACCAAAATGGTACTGCATTGCTGGTGTGGAAATTATGATTTAAAAGTACATTTGAGTACTCAGTGAACTCAATTCATTAACACAATGAGCAGCTGGTCTATGCAGGCATATCAGCCTGTTTCTCATCCTTCAGCTATACGACATTACCTCATTAGCAGGCTGTAATTGGCTTCAACAAGTAGCCCAGATCATAGGAAATTAGGCAAATTACTGGAAAATGGTAAAAACACTGAATTAGTGAGGGGGACACCTGATAGAGGTGTACAGAATTATGAGAGACATAGATAGGGTGGATAGTAATAAATCTTTTCCCATACGGTGGGTATATATAACCAGAGGACATAGGTTTAAGATAAGGAATAAAAGGTTTAGAGGGAATACAAGGAAGAATTTTTTCAGAGGGTGGTTGGAGTCCAGAATGCACTGCCTGAGAGGGTGGTGGAGACGGAGACTCTCACAACATTTAAGTATCTGGACAAACACTTAAATAACAAAGGCATAGAAGGATACAGACCAAGTGCTGATAAGTGGGAATAGATGGGTACTGTCATGGTCAGCATGGGCAAAATGGGGCGAAGGACCTGTTTCTGTGCTGTATGACTCTATGACTATGACTGAGGTTAGCTGGAAAGAAATGATATTTGGCTGTGATGCTCTGGCAGCCAAATTGCCTGACAGCCTACACTTAAAGTGTAATCACTGAAGTGAAATAGTGCCTGTGGAATAACATCTGGGCAAGGGATCGGCACCTTTAGGGAAAAGGGGAGAGGATAAAGAGTATATTGAAGAATTAATGCATTTTGCTTTCAACTGACTGTGAATACTCAAAAACAGACTCCAATGAAAGGATGGCGCAGTGACCACGCAGGTCTTCCAGCTGTCTCATTGCTCCGGCAACCCAGGTTCCATTCTGACCTGATGAAGGGTCTCGACCAAAACGTTGACTGTCCATTTCCCTCCATAGATGCTGCCTGACATGCTGAGTTCCTCCAGCATCTTGTGTGTTGCTCCATTCTAACCTCTGCTGCTTCTATGTCCTCTGTTGCACATTCTCCCTGTGACTGTGTTTCCTCCCAAAGATGTGCTAGTTGTTAGATTAATTGGTTATTGCAAATTAACACAGGTGTAGGTGGTTGGTGAAAGAATAAAGTGGGGAATTAATGGGAGAATTAATGAGAGAATTGGTTATAACAATATAAATGGGGGAATGAGATTGATGGGATTGTTCTCAGAACCAGCACAGACATGATGGGCCAAAAGGCCTTCTGTATCATCGGGAAACATGAAATAATATGAAAGCTTCATATACTGGGACACTATAAAAGGTGATTCCAAATCTGGCACACAGACTGACTACCTGAAAGAACATTTGAAAGAGGCACAGCGATCAGGATATTAGTCTTCAGTTTTGAGTTCCAGACATTTCCTAATGAGACCTTAATAATTCTTTGAACTACTAAACTATCCATATTCATTTTCTGTAGAGACTTGTATTTTATTAAGCTGTAGATTCCTCTGATACAAGAGTACATAAAACTATTTTCAGTGGCTTAGCATCAATCTTCTCAGTCTTGGCCTCATGGACAACCAAAGACAATTTGTAGCCTTTACAGTAGTTCTGGTAATTTAATACAAGCATGTTTAGTGTTGCAATGTAACTCATAAATCAAACCTGCCAAATTTTCCTTGCATTTCTCCAATGTAAACAGACTCAGTGCTCCACACTAAGGACTGGACAGTCATGTGTTTCATTTACACGAATCAAACTGATTTAAATTGCATTTGTGATTTTATAAAAGGAATTTGGTTTTATCAAAATTTATAAAAATGTAAAAAAATGAACCAGCAGCAAGTCTGTTAAAGCCCATTCTATGTATGCTAGTCAATTGCTAGGTCACATAATGGGAATCTCAGCAGAATCTGATCCACAGCTAATGAACCATTATAATGCTCATTCTGATTCCCATTTACTACTGGAAATTATTTTCGACTTTTGCACATTGTCAATCGCAGTAACTCCCAGCTGCAAAACTATTTTTTTAATGGTCCCTGCAGAAGATCAAGTAATTCTACATCTTTAATGGTGAACTGCTGTAAATCTACATACTCACCTGGGGGAAACACCCAGCAAACATTCATGTGGGTCAAACAACAATCAGACTATCTTCAGCATCAAACCAGCTTAGAAAGAAACGCACCATTACTTTTTTAACTTGATCTATGAAAGTTAACACTAAATTTACCTTTTTCCCATTGGAAGTGGTACTCACTTTATCGTTAATTAACATCACTACTTCACAAATCTAAATATCATAATCAAACATGTGAAACTTCAAGTAATAACTGCAGCATGTGATGCTCTTAATGACATAGGGATCCACAAGAAATTGTGTTTGCAGTCTTTTTTTTAAATGAATAGTTTGAAATGGTATTGCATGTGGAAATGCTATTAAAAAGACACTGTGCATTGGACCCCAACACTGAAGTCACAGGGGAGAAATTTCTCTATGTGATTAGCATGCATGGTTTGGCATTGTAACAGTAGGAAAATCAGGTACCATGAAGACAGAGGTGAACTCCTAGGGATAGCACTGAAGTGGACCGGGTTCTCTGCATAAGAAAAAGATCTTATCTTGACCAAAGAGGCATCCGGTACAACAGTGAAACATTATTGCTGGTTTCAGTGTCAGACAAGCTGATAGGGCCTGAAGTACGGGTGGACCCTTTAACTTATGCTCAAGCAAGCTTTCAGCCTCTTGTAGTTGAGACCTTTGTATTTTCTTCAACAGGGTACACAGGCTCCAAAGTCACAGCAGCATTGTCAAACATGCATTGTGTGCCAACTTACATCACCGCTGTATGCCCAGCCATCTCCACTTTGACGGAGGTTGGAACTCAAAATCACACATTAAAGTATTAATTAATTTTGCATTTCAAGTCATTTGGTAACCACTGAATTTCTAGGCTAGAACGTTAAATCAGCGACCCATACTTAACAATTGAGAGGTAGGGTTCATACATAAGTGTTGAAGAATTATCATATCACAGGTGGGACAGGACCCTGGAGACTTAAAAAGGTAGCAACAAGATTTAATCTGGGATGTTACTGCAAACTTCCCAGTATCTGGATAAACATAATGACAGAATCTGGAAATTGCTTGTAAAATAAAAATAGAAGATTCTGGAAATACTCCATTACAGACCTGACCTGCTGAGTGTTTCCTGCATTTTCTGTTTTTATTTTAGATTTCTAGCATCTACATTTTATTTTGACTTTCATTCTCCTGGATATTGATCCTCTGACTTGAATTCTGGACAAGTAATGAAATGAAGGAATTATTAAAAAGAATAACTCTTTACATATACTTCCAGCTTGCTATGTACTTTTACAATATATTGTAGCTCTGATATTAAAGAAACAAATGACTGCAGATGCTGGAATCTAAATGAAAAAACAACAAGATGCTGGAGGAACTCAGCAGGTCAGGCAGCATCCGTGGAGAAAAGCAGATGGCCAACGTTTCAGGTCAGGACCCTTCTTCAGGACTGAAGATAGGAAAAGGGGAAGCCCAATATATAGGAGCGAAAAGCAGAGCAGTGATAGGTGGACAAATGAGGGGAGGTGGGGTGAGCACAAGGTGGTGATAGGTAGATGCAGGTAAGAGATAGTGATAGGCAGGTGTGGAGGAGGAGAGGAGAGCAGATCCACCGAGGGATGGGTGTGACCCAGAGAAATCATATCCTACGTGCTGATGCAAAAGTGGGATTCAGAAATCTAATTCCAATCAACACACATCTGCAAAGAAATCTGGAAAAAGAAAAATTTGCATTTATAAAACATCCTCTTAGAATATTCAAAGACACGACCAATAATTATATTGGAAAATGAATAACCATTCACAAGAAAAAAATCTATTCTGGTACATTCCATTGTTGGAACCTAGACATGAATTCAGCACATGATTCAAATATTTCTCATGTTTAATAATAACATTTCAATATTAATGTTCTGTGGCAAGTTTTATGCCATTCATTTTTGTTATTCTGGAATAACAAAACATATTCTGGAATATGGACCAGGATACTGATCTCTGCAGGTAGGTTTACACTGATGCTGCTGGACACAAGACAGTTAGTACTTCTAGCTTATGATGTCCATAATGAAGGTCAGTCTTGCTGTCCTGCTCAGTTTTCCAGCTGTTCGTTATATGCCCAGAAAACTGGGGTGCCCACATATCAGCACTATTTATCTTTGTGGTGAACATCTTTCTCATTAGACAGGTCTCTATCTGTTCAATCTGATTAATCAGGAGGCATCATGAAAATCAATAAAAGTGTTCATTCTATTGCACTCAGACAGAATTGTGAGTTTCTGTTGTGATTTCTAGTAGCTTTCTCAAAACAAAGTGGCACATCTATGTGCAGAAGCGGATGGAACATGGAGTCTTGAGTAGACGGAACATTACTCTTTGCGCATAGTAAAAACCATGAAAGGAGGTTCATTGGTCCCAGTGGGAATGGTGCAAGTGGAATGACAATGTAACAGCACCTTGGAGTTGTAAAGATTACAGAATAGGAGGAGTTGGAGGAAGTGGTAGGTTCAGAGTTAAAATGACAAAATTACTATTTGATATATTTTGGATAAACAGTATTTACTTTGGCACAATAGACAGCTAATGATACTTCTTGCTTTTGATCTACATAACTATGATTCACAATATGTGATCTCTCTTCATTTTTAATGCAACTTTACTGCTACTTTCATCAATATTCATTAAAATGAAACATTAAGAGGACCAAGACAGCAAATGCCTTGGCCATGACAGTAGGGCAATTCCTGTGTCAGTGGGATGCAAGGCAGAAGGACGTAGTGCAAAAGGAATGAAGTCATAAAGTAATGTAAAGCTTTGGGTGCAAATTTTGCTCAAAATTGCTCTGTTCAACTCATCGCACTTCAAAGTTCAACCTCATTTGCACATCACAATACACCAGATCTGTCACACACCTGCACAATCAAACAGCTTCTTGGACCAAATTTCAAGGTCCAAAGTGACCAGATATTGTTCTTCAAATGATGAATAAAATCAATAGCACTTCAGCTCCAGAGTCTGCAGACTTTGCTAGTTACAATTTCAGTTGCCTTTACTTAACCAATGTTAGTTACAAAAGATCAAATGAAATGCAAATAAGTAACAGACTTAAACTCCTACAATGCTCACTTGATGTGCAGTATTATATATACTTGGAATATTAAAGTATTTCTTTTTCTAACCTCATATGGTTCATTAGTATCTTTTCACCCTGCTTGCTCAACCTCATTATAACTCTACATTTAACTAATTAGCTCCGTCCTCACTAAGGTTATAGATGTTAAGGTTATTCTGGAGACATGTGAATCACCTCCCCACCCTTGGGTAAATTACAGCCCCTTTTACTCGCTCCAATTATCTAGAATCCTATTTTTAAATTTAGTCAATGGACCTACATTAATGTCATTGACATCCAAAACAAATTCAAACATGTGACTGAAAAAAATAAGGATAATAAATAGGAAGAGAAACAGACCAGCTCTAAACTTAGATTTTTCATTTGTTATTGTTAGTTTTCTTATGATTGATCCAGCAATGCTATCTACACACAGAAAACCAAAACTTGATTGTTGGCCCCTTTGTATGAGTTGTGAAACACACAAGGTTAAATTTGACAATGAAATAAATATTAAGCATCTATAAAAACTTTTTTCTTTAAAAGAGGTTAATAACAGTACATTACTTACATAATTATTGTATTTAATTTCTCAAACATACATCAGGTAACTTAGCTCTTTAAATACTTAAAATTATATTACAAAGGAACTTTTGCACAATAAAAAAGCATACAACTATTTTTATTTACCTCAGTGAAATACAATTTCTCAACTAAATTAGACCAGCATATTACATAAGTAGGGATTTATTTTTCATTTCGTAATGGAAATTCACAAGGAAAAGAATAACAAAACTGACTGCACCGTCAAGTACAAGTACTGCAAGTACTCATTTTACTTGTGGTTCATATTGGTGAGAATGATATTTAGAGTTACTAGTACAACTTAATAATTCTACCCACTTGTTTTGAGAGACTAATTATTGATACCTGCGTATTGTCAATGAGACTGAATGCTAAATTTATCAGGACCCCCAGCAAGATTTGGTTAACTTGATAGCTTTCGATGTATATTTAAAATAGCACCAATAAGTTAATTTTATCTCATTAGAAACGCCAATTACCTAACACAGAATCAATTCTAAGCTCAAAACATTAAAGAAAATTAGCATTCAATATCATTAAGATTTCATATTCAGAATCTGCGGTGTATTTTCTTTTTTATAAATCTATATATATTTACAGAATCTCACCAAAAAAGCCTGTTCAGTTAGCTTAGCCTGATTTAATCTGGGGTTTTGCTTGCAATATATATGCAACACCTCTTCATAAGTCATTCAATTCACATATTGGAGAGAGTCAGCCAGGTGAAATCCTGAAAGGAAATAACACAAGAAAAGAAAGTTGAGAGTGATGAAAGATTATTTGTCCGATCAATTTCAACATATCCAAAGACCATAAGGTAATTTGACTATGGGTTCATTTCTCTCCACACTGCTAATTGGCCTTTCCTCTTGAAGTAGGAGTTCAAGGAGTGCCGTAACTAATAAAATACTGGAAATATTCAAAGTGAGGTGGCAGCTGTGGAGAGAGCAACAACTAATGTTTCAAGTTGATGACCTCTCATCAGAACAAGGAAAAGTCAAAAATGAAACAAATTTAAAGGTGATAGTAAAGCACGAAAGATATCTAGAACAAAAGAGGAGGACTGTAATCCAATGGAGACCAGGCTAGATTGAAAGACACAAGTAATGGTGGTGCCAGCTGAAGGAGGGAGGTAAAAGATAGTGAATAACAAAACCTATGCCTGAGGGAGGTGTAAGTAGAAAAAGATGAATGAAGTCTGAATGACCAAAACAGGAGAGAGAAAAAATACTGAATGTTAAAACTGTGTGATATTAATATTTTTCTCAACTGTTAGCAATGATTTATGAAAGATCAGTATTCCATCACTCTTACTGCTCATATGCAAACCTCAGCATTTGAATAAAAATCTCAGTAATTAGCTATGCCCAAAAGACAAACTGGAACTGTTGTGACATCCATCCCCCCACCCCCCCAACATTCACATATGCACACAACAGAAATGAAAGAAAATTCAGAAGAAATGAACTAACCTTCTCGCTTTCCCTTATTTCCTTCACCACAAAACTTGCACAAGATTATGAACATACAACACCATTTGTGTAAATCCCAGAAGTTAAATAGTCCAATGGCTCAGACACTGAGTTATTCCTTCATGAAGCTCTAATTTCTAACCATCTTCTGCATTTTATTCCACATTTTGGTTTCCCCCTCAACTTTCATCAAACAGAGACTGAAGTGACAGACAAAGGACAACCCATTCTTGGGTTCCTGTCAATACCACACTTGCAACAGCTTCAACTTCTGAGGATTCACAGACTCATCAACTTCCTCAAGGTGGAAGAGCATCCGTCCTCTGTAAAACACCTTCCCCTATTCAGTTCCACTGAGTCAATATTCAGAGAGGGCGACCTGCAATTCTGAGAGGGGTTGACAAAGTGGATGAGAGCAGTGTTCTCTCTTGGCTCCAGTCTGGAACTAAGATGTATTGTCTCAAGATAAGAGGCTGCCATTTAGGTCTGAGGAGAAATTTCTTTGAACAGTGGATTGAGAATCTTTGGAGTTCTCTATTCTAGAGAGCCTGGGATGCTCAGTCATTGTGAACAATGCCCTGAGATTGGAAGTTTTTGGATGCTTAGAGGAATTAAGGAATACATCATCAGAGTGTGAAAGTTGACATGAGGTAGGTGATTCACCATGATCCTACTTAACGGTGGAGAAGAATAATTTTGCTGTATGGCTTATTATTTCTTATATCCTTGGGAGAAACATAACAATTCAATGGTGCACTAATATGCTGTACTACTGGCACAATTCACACCACACAAATATCAGGAAAAAAAAACTTGCAGATGCTAGAAATCTGGGAAAAAAAATAGAAAATGCTGGAAACACTCAGCATGTCCAACGGGATCTGTGGAAAAAGAAGCAAAGTTAATGCATCTGGTCTGAGTACTTTGTCAGACCTGGGAAAGAGAGTAAACATTAGTTTTCAGTAGCAGAGGTGATGGTGGAGGGACGGGTGGAACAAGGGGAATATCCCTGTCATGGTGAGACCAATGAGTTAATGTGGCCATTAGAAGAACATAATGCTTCTTTGTCCGTGTTATGCGCCGTTAATAGTAGAGCAGTGAGCTACGCCCAGCGAGTCAGGCTGTAGTCATAGAAACAGAAAAATAGCAGGAATAGCACAAGCCATTTGGCCCATTCAACCAGCTCTGTTATTCAATAGGATCGTGGCTAATCGTCTACCTCAATACTATATTCGTGCTCTCCCCTTGATGCCTAATGGACAAAGAAAAACTGAACCAAAACCACCAATGGATGACAGACAGAAAGAAACAGCAAGATGGATAAAGATGAAGAATTTGATATTGAAGCCACACAAAAGTGATTTAATAGATTCAAGACAAAGATGGCAGGTATTTTCTCTGCTGGAAGTTAGACTAAAGATAACAAAGACTAGATATGCAGGACCATGGATGTATTTATTTACACCACAGAACCAGACTCCTTCAAGACCTGCCACCACATCCTCTCTAATTCTCCACTAGCAGTGATGGCTACTACGTCCATCTTTATTTCAATGGACATTAAATGCACACCTCCTGTTATACTTACTTGCGTCTTTCTGTCAGATGATGGATCAATCATCACATTAATGAGAGATGGCATTTTCTCCTGAGCCAAGCATGAAACAAGCGCCTTGCTTAGTTCTTCTGGTGTCTGTACGAAGTAACCTTTGCCCCCAAATGCAGACATGACCTGCTCATAATGAGCATTAGGCAGGAGGGTAGTGGGAGGGACTCTGAAAGAAATGAAGAAGGAGATTAACGAAGGAAAACAACTATTTACTTCTGTTTAAATCCAGGTACCCAGTAACATAATCCCATCCCAAAATTCAAGCAATTTAGTGAAATAGTCTGATTCTATTTAAGATAATTGTCTTAGGAAGCTAACATAAATTTAAATTCTTAAAGAGGGGTGTAAAAAGGCAGAAGCTGCTAACTGATGGTCCCTTAGCTTGACATCATCAGTAGTTAACATGGTCAAGGGAATCCTAAATGATGTGTTTTAAATAACCACTTAGACAGAGACAGAAATCAGGGATACCCAGCACTCTTTCCAGAAGACAAAGTCGGGCCTTGTCAATTTTATTTTTAGAGTATAGTGAAAAAAAAAGGCAAGGAGCATTTAGCATAAAATGGCCATTTATCCACATGCCAACTCTAGTATAACCAAAACTTCAACTCTCTTCCAATGTTATATCTCAAGGTTATAACGTCCAAAAAAAAAATTCTGCCAACACTGGATTTTTCCTAAAGAATGCACAAGTAAAAAGAATACAGCCAGAGAACTCATGGAAGCAGTGAGTTACCCTCTAAATCCACTCTGGTAGTGTAGCGGTTAGCATAACGCTACTACAGTGCCAGCAACCCGGGTTCAATTCCGGCCGCTGTCCGTAAGGGGTTTGTATGTTCTCCCCGTGTCTGTGTGGGTTTCCTCCAGGTGCTCCAGTTTCCTCCCACATTCCAAAGACATACAGGTTAGGAAGTTGTGGGCATGTTATGTTGGCGCCGGAAGCGTGGCGACACTTGCGGGCTGCCCACAGTACACTTTATGCAAAAGATGCATTTCACTGTGTGTTTCAATGTACATGTGACTAATAAAGATATCTTATCTTATCCATCTTATCTTAACCAGCAATTTTCCCAATAAGAACTGTCTGAACTTGGCTAGTCCTAGCTTGATTGGCAAGTCTCTGTGCAGCGAAGGGTCTTCTGATTGTAAAACACCAGAAATACTTTGACAATCATATAAGCCGTGCCCTCAAGCTGAACGACTGTCAGACTGTCAATCAGATTTGATTTTGAAGATGAATGTCAACAGAGGTTCACATATATTTTTGAAAAATTTCTCACTTAAAAATATAACAAACAATTAAGTGCAAATTAACTAATTTAAATCAAAGAAAACTACAAAGGCCCTGAAACTGAAGGGAGGCACTGAATCTGTGTCCTGTATGCAGATTTCCCAGTGTAACTGCCGAGAAACTCATGGAGGACCAACTTCTTGCAGGAGCCCAACGTCAAAGTGCAGTCAAAATGACAATGGCCAGGATCTCTAGGGAAGTTTGGGACATCGATGCTTGCACACACTTTGGCAGAAGTCTGAATTTCCTGACAGTTTTGTGGACAAATGCTGGGATCTACACTTGGAGCTGCCAGCAATTCTCAGGAAAATCTGGATTACAGATTTCTTCCTCAGATGCTTCCAAATTTTACATTCATTATACATGAGCAGAAACGAAACGTGCAGCCAAAATAAATTTCGAAGTTTAATTCTCACCAAGAACGACAGCTGAATAACAGATATTACAATCACTCCTTTGTAAAATTAGCACCAAAACACAGATTTGAAAATGACTGTATTTTTCGATTTGCCAGTATATAGGGTAAAGATCAAGTATTTTAGATGGGATCTAACGTCAAACTTTTCACCTAGAGGGTGGCAGGACTCTGGAATGGAGTGCTTGAGTATGTAGTGGAGGAAGACACCCAATATTTAAGAATTTCTAGACAAGCACTTGAATCTCCAAGGCATTGAAGGCTATGAACTAAAAGCTGGTAAATCAGTATAGATAGGTTGACATGGACATGGTGGGCCAAAGACTATGACTATCTTCCCTACTGTCAACAACATCACTGATTTTTCTGTCGTCGGCAAACTTGATAATTACACCTCTGTATTCCTATCCAAGTCATTAATGTACATGACAAACAGTAAAGGTCCCAGTACCAATCCCTGTCATACACCACTGGTCAAACCAGTGATGACCCTCCACCATCACCCTCTACCTCCAAATCAATCTTGGATCCAATTTACCAACTAGTCCTGGATCTAACCTTTTGAAGAAGTTCCTCACGTGGGATCTTGTCAAAAGTCTTGCTAAGTCCACATAGGTAATATAAATACACTGTACTCATTTCTCTACTCTGCAACCACTGCCCTCATCAATACATTTTGTTAACTCTGAAAAATTCAGCCAAATTGGTCAGACAGGACCTCCTCTAACAGAACTATGCTGACCACCTTTGATTAATTCCTGCCTTTCCAAGTGTAGATTAATTCTGTACCTCAATTTTTTTTCCAATAATTTCTGTAAAGCTGACGTTAGACTCACAGGCCTGTAATTAGCTGGCTTATGCCTGCTGTCTTTCTTAAATAAAGGTACTGTACTTGCTGTCTTCCAGTCATCTGGCACCTCACCTGTGGCCAGCACAGATTTAAAAATCTATCAGGGCACTAACAATCTCCTCCCTTGACTCCTATAACAGCCTGGAATACATCCCATCAAGCCTAGGGATTTATCCACTACTAAGCCCACTAATGCCTCCTCCTTTTTAATAGTAACATCTTCTAGACTTTCATTGCCCCCCTCCCTGAATTCAGCAACCACAATGTCCTCCTCCTTAGAGAATGCGGAATCCCTCAGTCACTCCCCCACTAATTAAACCCTATTACTCTCACATCTCTCTGTGATTTGTCTACATATCTGCTCCTCTATCTCATGCTGTTAGGAGGCCTGTAGTATATCCCAGCAAAGTGATCACCCTTTTTTTGTTCTAAGTTCTACCCATATGGCCTCTTTTGAAGAATTTTCCAGAATATCCTCCCTGATTACCATTGTAAATGACTCCTTAATCAATATTACAACGTCACCTTCTCTTTTACATCCTCCCTCCTGCCTGAAGGTTCTAAATCCCTATCAATCCATGCTTTTTTAGAGATTTACATTTTAATCAAGCCCAGCAAAATGGGGTAAATTAATTTATTGGACAGCTGTTAAAAGCTCCAGGCATTAAAAAGATACTGACACATAATAATTCTGATTAATTTAGGGAAAAAATAAAAGTTGCCTATCTCTCCATTTGAGACACAAATTTATGCCGATATTCCAGGTTTTGGGGGGAACAGAAAACATTCAAAATAATCTATCAAAAATCTATTTATAAAATCACTGTAATTGTGACCAAAGCAAAACAGCGGACAGTATGTCACCAAGATTATTTATTTATTAGGGAACAAAGAGAGACATGTCACGAAAGGCTCAGCTGTTGATTTGAGTGAGGAAAAATTAGCAACCCAGTGACCCAGATAAATAGTTTCTTTATTAAAAAGGGCACTTTATCCAACAGTTACAGAAAGGACTTACAGAACCTCCTTAAAACAAATCCTGTTATTAAGCAAACTAGGAATTATACCTTCTGAATGAAAATCCATCATTCAATGTCTTTTCCATAATTCAGTACAAGTAGCTGCATAAATGCCCTCTAATATTTCAGACCAAAAGAGGTCATTGATTTCGAATGTTTGGTTTCTGGATAAATGGTTGAATCAAAACTGACACTAACAATGTGGGTTTTGTTCTCTCATCAGCCACTCAACATGTATTGTGAACTCCTTCACTTTTCTCCAACACCTGCTGCTTTTGTAGCATCAGCTGCAGCCTCATTTCTACCCATTAGAAAATTGTGCCTTTCTATATTCTGTCATTTTGATTGTCCAAAACTGTACCTTTGTACAACTAACATTTTAGGTCAAAAATGGCCGAATATCTCCATTGTTGTCAAACAAATGGAGATATTGGAAGGAGCGAGTTGAAGTTTAGTAAAAGAGTTGGGTCTTAAGGAAGATTGTAAGAGAATAGAGGTAGGCAGTGAGGTTAATGGAGTAGATTACAGAGTCTATGACCCAGTCAGCTGAAGGAAGGGTCACAAATATTGGGCAAAAAGAGTGGACCGTGCACAAGAAGTCAGAGTTATTATTGGAATGTAGGGATGGAGAAGTTTTTGCAAATAGGGAAGAGTGAAACTGAACCAAACTCCTAATTCTCCCTAATAACAACACCTTCCCCACCCCTCCCCCCACCAGCTCCATCTCTCAAGAAAAGACCCTGCCTCTATATCGACCTTCACCAGTCCTTTCAAGTGGAAAGACAATGTGTGGTACAAGTCCCCATAACATATGGTTTGCCCACTTGAACTACAGAATGGTAGTCAGGGTTCTATTCAGGCACCAGACTTTAATATGCACATTTAAATAGCCGTCAGCCCAAATTACACAGACATGGTGTGGGTCTATTACAAGTCTACCTGTCTAACAAGAAAAATCAATGGACTTTAAGCATCCAGGGGACAAACAAGATCCATTTATCTGATTTTTGCCTGCCTAGACTCAGTCGTACGGACCAGAAATGGGCCCTTCGGCCAGTAAGTCCATGCTGACCTTTTTGTCCATCTACACTAATCTCAGTTGTCTGCATTAGGGCATTATTCTTCTATGCTTTACCTGTTTAAGTAACTGTCTAAATGTCTCTTAAACATAGTGCCTGCATCTGACTTCACCACCTCCTCTGGCAGTGAGATCAATCACACTCAAGTTTCCTTTAAAACTCCTTCCTCTCACCTTAAACCTATGCTTACTTGTTCTTGATACCCTTACCAAGTGAAAAAGATTCAGACTATCTACCCTATCTATGTCTCTGATAATTTTATACACCTCTATCTGTTCACCCCTCAGCCTGTTTCACTCCAGGGATAACAAGCCCAGTCTATCCAATCTCTCCCTATAATTAAAGTCCTCCAATCCAAGCAGTATCCCAGTGAATCTCCTCTGCACTCTCTTCAGTGCATTCACATGCTTCCTCTAGTGTGGCAACCAGAACTACACACAATACTCCAAGCATGATCCAACCAGTGTTTTGTAAAGTTGCGACATAACCTCCCAACTTTTATATCCTGTGCCCCAAACTATGACGGAAAGCATACCATATGCCTTCTTCACCATCCTATCGACCTGTGTTGCCACTTTCTGGGAACTATGGACTTGAACCCCTAAGTCCCTTGGTTCATTAACATTTCTTGATGTCCTACCATTTATTATGTACATCCTACCCCTATTTAACTTCCCAAAATGCATCATTTCACACCTGTCAGGATTAAATTCCATCTGCTAATGATCTGCCCAACTTTCTGTCTGATCTAGATCCAGCTGTAGCTTTAGACAACCTTCCTCACTATCCACAACACAACTAACTTTCGTGTCATCCACAAACTTACCAATCATATCTCCTACATTCATATCTAAATAGTTACTATATATCACAAACAACAAGGGTCCCAGCACCGATCCCTGTGGTACACCACTGGTCACAGACTTCCATTCAAAAAAGTATCCTTCCACCACTAGCTTCTGCCTTCTATCACCAAGGCAATTTTGGACCCAATAAGCCAGCTCACCTTGGAACCATGTGCCTTATCTTCCTGGACCAGCCAACCATGTGGGACTTTGCCAATGTTGATCATCCCCTGCCTTTCCAAACGTCCATAAATCCTATCCCTTAGAATTTTCTCCAATAATTTCCCTACCACTGACAAAAGGCCCATGGACCTGCAATTATCTGGCTTATCTCTGCTGCCCTCCTTAAATAAAGGAACAACATTAGCTATCCTCCACTCTTCTGGCATTTCACCTGTGACTAATTAATGTGCAAAAATCTCCTTTAGAGCCTAAACTATCTCCTCCCTTGCTTACCATTGCAACCCGAAACAGATCTTATCAGGCCCTGGAGATTTATCAACCTTTATACATCCCATGACATTTAACACCTTCTCCTTCTTAACTCCGACCTGCTTCAGATTGTCCGTGCACCCCTCCTTGAACTCACTAACTTCCAGGTTCTTCTCCTCGGTTAATACTGATTAGTATTCATTTAGGACCTCACCCACATCATCTGGCTCCACACACATATTACCCCTTTGGTCCCTAAGAGGACCCATACCTTCTTTGCCAACCTCTTGTTTTCTATAATGGAATGTCTTGGGTTCTCTTGAATCTTACTTGCCAATGATATTTCATTTCATGGCTCCTCTTTGCCCTCCTAATTTCTTCAAGTTCTCTCTTACATATTTTATGTTCCTCAAGAGACCCTCAATTCCAGTTGCTTATACCTGCCATATACTTCCTTTTTGTCCTTGGATGACAATTTCATTTGTCATCCAAGATTCCCTAATCTCGCCACCTTTGCCTTTTACCCTTACCTTTCACATTCAAAATGTGTCATATTTGAAGATTTTCAATTACTTAGTTGAGAAGAAAATTTTAGTTTAAACTGCAATATAAGGCACATGTGGGACTAATTCAAAGGTCCAGCACTTTTTCAATTTTGATGGAAGAACACGCTGGCCCTGAACTCTTACTAACACCCTTTTAAGGGAGGCCAACTTGTGAGTTGTTGTTTTACCCGCAAGCATCTGCTCCCAATCTACTTTTCCAAGTCCTCTCCTACACTATTGAAAGCAGCTTTCCCCCAATTCAAGACCTTAACTTAAGAACCAAACTCATCCCTTTACATAGCTACCTTGAAACTTGCAGAATTATGGTCACTGTTTCCAAAGAGTTCCCCCACCGATATGTCACCTGCCCAGTTCTGTTTCCTAAGGTCGAGTGCCACTCTGTGTATTGCTCCAGATTCCAGCATCTGCAGAATTTTTTGTGACTGCCTTGTCTCTAGTAGGACTCTCTGCATATTGTATCAAAAGGTTTTTTCAGACATACTTAACATTTTCCACCCCATCTACGCCCCGTGTACTAAGGAAAACCCAGTCAATGTTGGGAAAGTTAAAATCTCCTACTATAACCCTATTGCTCTTACACCTTTCAGTGATTTGCTTATATCTCTGTTCTTTTAATTTCCACTGAATATTGAGAGGCCGAAAGTGTAACCCCAGCAAAGTGGCGACCCCTCTCTTATTCTTAAGTTCTTCTTTACTATACCACTTGCCCATGTTTAGCAAAATTTCTGTTGAAATGTTGGTGTGCTCCTCCCCCTCCATTCTTATTCCGGCTTCTGCCCTCTTCCTTTCCAGTCTTGATGGAGGGTCTCAACCTGAAACATCGACTGTTTATTTCTCTCCATAGATGCTGCCTGACCTGCTGAGTTCCTCCAGCACTTTTTGTGTGTATAGTTTCTGTTGAAATATGTTTGACTCAGATAGAAATGCTGGTCAAATTGATTTGGCAGCATTAAAATTTCTAACCAAAAACCAAGATAATTATTATTTTTGTAATATTATATAGTTACAACACTTCAGTAATACAAAATGTGTCACATTTAAGGATTTACAATTATTTCACCTAGTAATTTTAAACTGCAATATGCTCTTTTTTAATGAGATGCACACAGGACTAATTCAAAATTTCAGCACATTTCAATTTGGTGAGAAGAAAATGGTGGAGTAACTGAGACAAAGGAGGACTAGATATGTTGGAGAGTGTGGAAACAAAGTCTGTTTATCTTATCAATTTGGGACAAAAAGAAGGTAACTATTTATAATTCTTTCCAGTAAATAATCACATATGGTACGTCAGAAGTTAAAGTCATATAGCAGGGAAACAGGCCCTTTGGCCCACAGAGTCCATACCAACCATCATTCACCCATTTACAGTAATCCCATTTTATTCTCCTCCCAACAGTTGGCAATTTACCCACCAGCACACACCTCTTTGGAACATGGGAGGAAACCAGAACACTCATGAGAAACCCACATGGTCACAAGGAAAACATGCAAACATCACACAGACAACACCAGAGGTCAGGATTGAACCTAGATAACTGAAGCTGCGAGGCAACAGTTCTGCTAACTGTTCTGCAGTGCCTGCATGTTTGGATTATTGTATCCCAGGAATGCATCCCAGGATACTGAAAGAAATGGCAGAAGTTATAGTACAGGCATTTGTGATAATTTACCAAAACTCTCGAGATTCTGGGCAGGTCCCAGCGGATTGAAAGACAGCGAATATCACACCACTGTTTAAAAAAGGATGTAGGCGAAAGGCAGGTAACTATAGGCCAGTTAGTTTAACATCTGTAGTTGGGAAAATGTATGAAGCTATCACTAAGGAAGAAATAGCGGGACATCCGGATAGAAGTGGTTCCATCGGCCAGACACAGTATGGGTTCAGGAAGGGCAGGTCCTGTTTGACAAACTTATTGGAGTTCTTTGAAGATATAATGCGTGCAGTGGATAGAGGGGAACTGGTGGATGTTGTATACTTGGATTTCCAGAAGGCATTTGATAAGGTGCTGCATAGATAAGGATGCATGGAGTTGGGGGTAATGTATTAGCATGGATAGAGGATTGGTTAACAAATAGAAGGCAGAGAGTTGGGATAAATGGGTGTTTCCCTAGTTGGCAATCAGTAGTGAGTGGGCTGCCACAGGGATCGGTGCTGGGCCCACAACTGGTCACAATACACATTAATGATTTGGAAGAGGGGACCAAGTGTAGCATATCTAAATTTGCAGATGACACTAAATTGAGTGGAAAAGCAAATTGAGCAGAGGATGCGGAGAACCTGCAGAGAGATATAGATAGGTTAAGTGAGTGGGCAAGGGTCTGGCCAATGGAGTACAATGTTGGTAAATGCAAGGTCATCCACTTTGGAAGGAAAAGTAGAAGATCAGATTATTATTTAAATGGTGAAAGATTGCAGCATGCTGTTGTGCAGAGGGACTTGAGAGCGCTGATGCACGAAGGGTTGTTTTGCAAGTGCTACAGGCTATCAAGAAGGCAAATGGAATGTTGACCTTCATTGCTAGAGGAATTGAATTTAAGAGAAAGGAGGTTATGTTACAACTGTACAGGGTACTGGTGAGGCCACACCTGGAGCACTGCATGCAGTTCTGGTCTCCTCACTTGAGAAAAGATGTACTGGCTTTGGAGGTGGTGCAGAGGAGGTTCACCAGGTTGATTCTGGAGATGAGGAGATTAGCCTTTGAGGAGAGATTGAGTCGTTTGGGACTATACTCGCTGAAATTCAGAAGAATGAGAGGGGATCTTATAGAAACATATAAAATTATGAATGGGATAGATAAGATAGAGGCAGGAAAGTTGTTTCCACTGGTAGGTGAGACTAGAACTAAGGGATATAGCCTCAAGATTCGGGGAAATAGATTTAGGATGGAGACAAGCAGAAACTGCTTTTCCCAGAGAGTAGTGAATCTGTGGAATTCTCTGCCCAAGGAAGCAGTAGAGGCCACCTCATTAAATATATTTAAGACACAGTTAGATAGATTTTTGCATAGTAGGGGGATTAAGGGTTATGGGGAAAAGGCAGGTAACAGAGTATTGTTGAAAAACACTATGATGCTGGAGGAACTCAGCAGGCCAGGCAGTATCTGTGGAGAAAAGCAGGCAGTCCTGAAGAAGGGTTCTGACCCGAAACGTTGACTGCCTGCTTTTCTCCACGGATGCTGCCTGGCCTGCAGAGTTGCTCCAGCATCATAGTATTTTTCATCTAGATTCCAACATCTGCAGTCCTTTGTTTCTCTGATTTAGAGTATTGTGTTCAGTCCTGGTCGCTTCATTATAGGAAGGATGTGGAGGCTTTGGAGAGGGTGCAGAGGAGATTTACCAGGATACTGCCTGGATTAGAGAACATGTCTTATGAAGAAAGGTTGAGCAAGCTGGGGCTTTTCTCTTTGTAGTGTAGAAAGATGACAGGTGACTTGATAGAGGTGTATAAGATTATGAGAGGCATAGATAGAGTGAAAAGCCAGCACCTTTGTCCCAGGGCAGCAATGGCTAATACCAGAGGACATCCGTTTAAGGTGAGTGGAGGAAAGTTTAGGAGAGATATCAGAGGTGGGTTTTTTTCACACAGAGAGTGGTGGGTGACTGGAATGCACTGCCGGGGTGGTGGTAGAGGCTGATATAACACAGACATTTGAAAGACTCTCAGATAGGCACATGAATGCAAGAAGAAATGGAGGGTTATGGACTACGTAGGAGGGAAGGGTTAGATTGATCACGGAGTAGGTTTATATAAGCTGGCCCGTACTTTGCTGTACTGTTCTATGTTCTAGGTGGAACTGAGTCCATGGCCAGATCAGCCATCATCTGATTGAATGGCAGAGCAGGCTCGACGGGCCAGATGGCCTACTCCACCTCCTATTTCTTATGTTGTTATGTATCATACAAGCAATAGTCATAGCTCTCCCAAATCCACACCAAAAATATTAACTTGTTCGACTAGCATTTCAAATGGACTACCTTCATACCCTGTGGTACTAGGTGGGTGGGTAAGGCATTGATTTTTATTCCCCCACAATCAGCAAAGAAAAGTAGAAAGCAACAAAATCCAATAGGAAAGATTCCCAGAGAGTAAATGGTTACACTTTAAACTTGGTGCCATTCAGAGGAAACAGAATGAATTTTTTTTAAACTGCAGATGTTGGAAAGCTTACATAAAAGCAGAAAATATTGGGAATACTCAGCAGGTCAGGCAGCATCCAAGACAAACAGTTAGCAATTCAGGCCCGGAACCCTTCATCAGAAAGAAGTTAACTCAGTTTCTCTTTCCACAGATGCTGCCTGATCAGCTAAGTATTTCCAGCATTTTCTTTTTTTTTGTATTAAAGGGGAATAGAATAGCTGGCTTTCTGTTTTTTTTTCCCCGAATACTTTCTTAAAAATAAATTGGTCATTTATAGATGATGACATCTAAGTACTTGATTAGTCCACTTTTTGGAAAGAGAATTTTACATCTGGGCATGTAACATTTAAGTAATATAAACATGCATGGATATTGATATCCAAAAATGCAAAACTCCAGTACGTTAAACACAGCTAAAATAAAAAAATAAAATGAGGAAATTAACAAATGAAGAAACATTTCCTTCCCACAGCTCACCTCTCCCCCCACCCCCCTAACTTGGGATGAAACAAGGCTGCTCAGGTTTCATAGCCAAGAATCCACAGGATACCAGTTTCTAATTAACTTAAGAAATGCGGTGTTACAATTGGCATAAACCAAGCAGATGTACCTCTGTTTCATTAAGTTTGACAGACTAGTCAATTAAATCATGAGTGTTGAGCAGGGCTTGTTGTACAGGAGCCAGTTGTATGTCTTGGCAGAAATTTAATCAGTTCCAGATATAGTTTTTTGCTTTCAAAAGGAAGCTCTCAGGTTTAACACTTTACTACATACAGCAAGAGATGTATTAACCCCAAAAAATCTTCATTACTCACACAATTGAAGGCTTTCCCAATTCTGCCATCTTTTTCCAAGAGCCCTCATCCAGTCCATGATAAATTCCATTGTTGTTCACTACAATAATCACTATTGGCAGATTATACCTAAAATAAAGCAAATAGTTAATGCTAATCAGTACATCCTTTTGCTGTGTAAGACACAACAATCCAGCCGCGTAGTCGTAAACCACAAGATTGTGAAGCAGTTTTTAAAATGGTCAAGATAGGTATTGCGATTACACAGCACAGTTTCACCAGAGTAATATCAGGGCTTCAGGGCTTAAAGAGGACAGATCACATAAAGATGCCCTGTGTACCCTAGAATTTATAAAGAGAAGTTGTGGTTTAACAGAAGTACTTGATTCAATAATGTAGAAACAAAAAAAAAATTTCGTCAACTGGAGAGATCCAAAATAATCTTATTATTGTAACTTGTCAATTCAGGAGTGAAATCAGGAACTACATACAGGCAGTGGAACTGTGGAACTCTGCTCAAAAAGGTTTGGATTAACAGAAATTTTCAAGACTGGTACGAATGGAGTTTTTTTGTTAGCTATGGATACAAGTTAGATAAGATACAAAGGATAATTATTGAACTGAATGATAGAGACTCATGGAGTTATACAGCACAGGAACAGCCCCTTTGGCTCAACCAGTCCATGTTGCCAAGATGTCCATGCAAGCTAGTCCCATTTGCCGGCATTTGGCCCATAACCTTCTAAACTTTTCCAATCCATCTACCTGTCCAACTGTCTTTTAAAAGTTGTTGTTGTACCTGCAGGTGAATGGGGCTTAATAACCTGCAAAACTGACCTAGGCAAATTGCCCACTGCTGGAAATGTTTTCAGTGTGGAGGGGCCATTCCCTCAGATTATGATCTCCAAAGGTGGCTATAAAATCAGAGCAAAGATCAGGAGCATGACAAGACCCAGGAGAAGGCCGCACAGGCATTGAACCACCGTGGTTAGTTAGCCAATCCATAAGAAGTGACTAACTAACAGAAGCTTCAGGTTGGTAAACTGCAACTAGTGGGGTGCCTCAGGGATCAGCGCTCAGGACTCAACTATTTACATTCTATTTTTAACAACTGAGATGAAGGGACTGAGTATTATGGTCAAATATACATCTACAAAGATATGTGAGTAATCAAATTCTGAGGACGACAGAGATATACAAAAGAGAAGTAGATTGCCTAATGAGTGTGCAATAATTTGGCAGGTGGAGTGGTGAAATATAAGGTTTCCTACTTTGGTAGTAAGAATAGAAAAACAGAATAATATTTAAATGGAGAGAGACTACAGAATGCCGCCATTCAGGAGGATCTTAGTGTCAACAAGTCAGGAGTCTTGCTACAATTGTACAGTGTGTTGGTGAGGCAGGAGTGCCACACATTTTTATGGTGAATATGCTTTCAGTGGAGGAAGTGCACAGAAAAATTCACTGGGTTGATTTCTGGGATGAAGTGATTATCTAATCAGAATAGAATGAGCAGGTTAGCATTGGAGTTTAGAAGAACGAGAAGTTATCTTATTAAAGTGTAGAAGAATTCAAGATGTCTTGACAAGGTGGATGCTGAGAAGATTTTTCTCCTCACGGGGGAAATCTGGATTGAGGGAGTGTAGATCCAGAGTAAAGATTTAAGACAGACGAGGAGGAATTCCTTTCTTTAGAGGGATGTGAATCTTTGGAATTCTCTACATCAGAGCTATGGAGGTTGAACCATTAAATATATTCAAGGCCTATATTGACAGATTTTGGTCTATAGGAGAATCAAAGGTTATAGGGTATAGACAGGAAAGTGGAGCTGAGGCCAAGATCAGATCAGCCTCTCACCTCTAAGAGCAGGGAAGTGTTTAGATTGCAGGACATAGCTGGCTGCAGCAGAGAAAAACAAATGGAGGTTAGAATACAGCTTAAGTGCACGACAACTAATCATGAGATAAGCTGAGTCACGACAGAAGGACAAGACCATAAACCAGAGCACCTAATTGGAGCAAGAATGGGTGATACTGCTGTCTGGCAAAGGAAGTAAGTCCCATTTGTCAGACAGTTAGAGGCAACCTTTGCAGAGATAAAATGAAGATCAAATACTACAAAGTAGGTTATTGATGAAATTGTGAAATCTGCATGTAACTATTGTTAAGTGAATACTATAAATTGCTGGAAGTCTTTTGGGATCAGTGGAGCATCTTTGAGCTCTCACTCGAAGTGCTCCCCAGTGTACACTGTAACAGGCCTGAATAAACCGACTTGTTCAAGAAACTCACCACTGCTGTACAAGAGATTTTCTTTGTGTGCTGTCCAGATCTGAGCTGTAATTAAGAGGGTGACTGGGCCCTACATAAAAGCCAGATTCAGGGTACAGGATAAACACATAAATTCCTCCTGCACTGCCAGTTTATATACATTATCTGCCTTCTATAGGAACACGTGCAAGGAGGAGAATTTGCTTGGTAGGGTCTTTCACATCCACAGAACCTTCCAAAGCACATTGTGGATAATTCAATATTTAATTACTATCATAATGTAGAAACTGAAAACAGCAGGATCCCACAAAAAGTAGTAAAACAAATTACCAGATGAAAATCAAAAAAACTTGCAGATGCTAGAAATCTAAAATAAAAACAGAAAGTGCTGGAAACACTCAGCAGGTCAGGCTGCATCTTTGAGAAGAGAGACAGAGTTAACATTTTAGGTTGAAGACCCTTTGTCAGTCTGTCTCTCTTCCCACAGATGCTGCCTGACCTGCTGAGTATTTCCAGCATTTTCCATTTTTATTTTAAATTACCAAATACTAAGTCAAGCAGTATCTGTGGAGAGAGGAGCAGAGTTAGCATTTCAGGTCAATGACCTTTTAGCAGATGAAAAATCAATGGCCAGAAATGTCAAATCTGTTTTTCTTTTTACATATGCTGCCTGACCTGCTGAATATTTGCATCAATTTCTGTTTAATTTTAGGTTTCTGGCATCTGCTGTATTCAGCTTTTATATAACCAGATTGGGTTTTTTTTTCTGGTAACATTATTATAATACCTGGTTCCTCTATGTAGTTTCCTGAGTGAGTAACTGAACAGAAGAACAGATTCAGTGCTTCAGCAACTGTTTAATCCATGGGTATTTCCAGACTGGTTCGGGAAGCAATTGCTTAACCCCAGACAGCAGTCACTCACATGACTCTGTACTTAACAAGGTAGTAGGCTTAAAGCCACCGTCACCTTTTAATAGATGATTCAAAATATATTGCAATGAGGATGGAAGATTGGCTTGGATACTTTCCGTGCTCTTCTTTGAGCAATGCCACGACATCTTCAGTTTACATGAAATCACCAACTTTCTGTAAATTCTTTCCTCTCCAAGTACCTATTGTGAATAAATTTCTTCAATATTGAGACTGCTACAGATAACTGCATATAACACATAAATATACTTTGCAGTCATTTCTGAGACTTCCAAATATTCGTTCATTACTTGCACACTTCTTACTTGTCTGATTCTCCCCTGCTCCCAACTTCTTTCTCTGAAGCGAGGGAATCCCCTTTCAACAGTGCAGCAAAATATAACCTTAGAAAGCAATTGACCTTTGTGACCGCAAACGTTACTCACGCATGCCTGAGGGCCCATTCATTGATAGCATGCCAGACAAAGATTTCCTGAAGATGGATTACATATATTACATATATTCAGTAACTCAAAAATAAAATTGCCTTGGAAATATGGTTTGACATCATTACTAAACTCCCTAAAGTTTATTCCAAACCACATCAGTCATCTATAAATGATAAATATTGAAAAATTTTCAGGTACCACAACCCAAATGGTACTTTGATTTAGAATAACCAGCATATTTTATTTTAATACTAGTGAAGCAGTAAATGCAGACACAAATGACTACAGATGCTGCAATCTGGAGCAAAAAGCAAACTGCTGGAGAAACTCAGTGGGTCAGGCAGCATCTGTGGAGGCAGACACAGGGTCTCAACCCAAAACATCGAGCATCCCTCTGTCTCCACGGTCACTGCCTGACCCACTGAGTTCCTCCAGTTCTTGCATGCAGTAAATGCATCACAGCTGCTTAATATGTCTTACATACACTAGATTTTAAAAAATCAATGAGAAAGTAATCTCATAATTCACTACACTTTTTTTTCTAGCAGTTTCGCAAACTGACTGTGACTTAGTATTATGTCACTTGGAATTACAAGCAAGATTTCAATTCAATTTCTCTTATATCTAGAGTTAGCTCATTTCACACAGGTTGGCAAAAGGAATGAGGGACATGGGTGGGGGCAGGTCGCAGAATTTGAATTAGTCCAGCAGCCTAGGTCAAGGAGAACAGGCAATAAGAAGTGCAACAAAGGTTCACCAGTCTGATTCCTGGAATAAAAGGCTGTCATACGGAGAGATATTGCGTCAACTAGGTCTGCATTCACCAAAATTTAGAAAAATGAGAGAACTCGTTGGAACATATAAACTTCTGATGTGGCTCAACAGGCTAGATACAGGGAGGATGGTTTCCCTGGCTAGGGGTTGGGGTCTAGAAATGGGGTCTAGAAATAAGGTCAGCGTCTCAGGATACTGGGTCAGACTGAAAAATCTCTTCACTCAAGTGTGGTGAACCCGTGGAATTCTTCATCACAGAAGGGGGTGGTGGCCAAGGTTAAAGAAGGAGATACATGGACTTCTAGACACAAAATGTATCAAGGGACAGGGAAAGAGAGCAAAATCTGGTGTCGAGAACAGAGGATTGGTCATGGTTGGACTGAATGGTTGACAAATCTCAAAGGGCTAACTTGCCACTCCTACTCCTGCTTTTGTTTTTAAGTTTTTAAAAAACTTAGAAAAGGACAAGATAGTGACTGATTCCTGCTCAAACAATGCTAGAAAGCAAAGTTAATGCGGACAATGTTGGATGGAATTCTCAGAGAGATCAGAAACAATTGAAATATATTGAAATAATTTTTAAAAAATTAAAAGTACTGAAAAAAATTAAAAACACACATTCAAAGTCAAATAATTAAAAAGGCCCTGCCATGTCCTCACCCATTCCTGTTGCCTGATTATTTACCCCTGAAGCCCCTCTGCATCCTGCTAACAAGTCACACTGCCACCTAACTCAAAAATGTGGGTTCCTTCCCATATCTCAGGAGCCAGCTCTCAATGAAAGCAATGATATTCACCATTGCCGCAAGTGTGGTAACATAGCCTTCAGCCGTCTGAAGACAAAAACTTCAAGCCTGGCGCAAAGCTCACGATCTAACAGACAGCAGCAATCCCTGGCCTCTTGTATGCTCTGTGATATGGACAACCTACACCAGATATTACAAAGCACTGGAGAGATACCATCAATGCTGTCTCTGCAAAATCCTCCAAATCTGAAGGAAGGATAAGTGAACCAACGTCAGCATCCTCTCCTGGGCCAACATCTCCAGCACTAAGGCTCCAATTACACTTGTTGGCTCCAATAGGCAGGAAACATCAGTCATTTTCTTAACACCTGAAACAGACTCTTTACTCCAAGCTCTATCATGGTGAGAGATTTCTGTGTGGACAAAGAAAACTCTTCAAGGATATAGTCAAAGCCTCCTTGAGAAAGAGTAACACCCCCAACAATTGGTGGGAATCCCTTGTCCATGACACACAAAGTAAAAAATGAATGGTATTGAAAACCTCAAGTCCATTGTTCAGGAGCACAAAGAACCACTGCATCAATGGTAGAAGGAGCACCTCCCAATCTACTCACCCACACACTCCATCCAGCACTTCTTGTGGCAGAGTCTGTGGCTCCCACACTGGCCTCATCGGCCACAGAACTAGTGTCCTGGATTCCTAAACTCCCAGGGAGAAGAGGACGATCTGCACACGTAGTTAAACTCTGCACAGCCCAATTACAAGAATCAACCAACCATAACAGCCAGAGCAATGTGATAAAGAATAACATGCTCGTGATGAAAAACTATCAACAGACCAACTGAGTTAACCTGTAGCCCAAATTCATGTAAGGTCAATTTCACACAGCCCAATCTTCTCAATGTTCATGAAAGAGGGCAAGGAGAATAGATTATTTTTAAACTCTAGTCCCAACTTCAAAGTATGACATGCAACTCAAAAACTCTAAATACAATTACTCTATATTTATTCTCATTTACCTTTCTTGAGTCTTTATTCACCTACCAGCATTCTTGGTCTCATTCTTCTTCCACCCCTCCACCCCTCCCAACATGTCCAGATCTCCTCCACTGCCGAAAGTGTCTTCAAGATAATTGGTTTCTTCCCACAAGCAATTAATCAATTTCTCCTCAATGATCTTGACATGTCTACTTGTCTTTACAAGTCTTTCACAACACATTCTTCCAATAGCTGGAGTGATCACAGCCCTTTCAAACTCAGGAAAGATACACAGAAAAGTTCATCTGTTAGATCCACCTAACTAGTTTGTATATCAGAGAGAAACTGCAGGAATTCCCATAGTCTTGCAACTTATAAATCCATCATGATGTTGCACAATCACTACTTATGAATTCATGTCATTTTAACCTTAAGCTTCAACATACGGTTTACTTTGATCCTCCAGCTTTGGGTTTTCACAAAGGATAAATATAGAAAACATGGAAATAGTCCCTTTCACAGTTCTAGCACTGATATATACAGTACACAACAATAAAAAGGTCCTTTTTTTCAAAACGCTCTGATTTAATTACATTACCTGCACATGGTCTCCACTTCCATTCCAGAAAATCCAAATGCACTGTCTCCTTCAATACAGATAACCCGCTGATGTGGGGTTTGATCCTTGGCAATCAATGCTGCAGCTATGGCAAAACCCAGTCCTACTCCCATGGTGCCAAAGGTGCCAGCATCCAATCTAAAATTAAAAGCATCAGATGGAATTTTCTACGGTTTTTAATGGCAACAACATAAATTAGATATGTGTTGAAAAACATCAACATTATAACAATATTGTATAGCAGTATCGGAACAACACTTTAGCATCTCAAACCTGTTTTCCCTTTCAATCAGATTAATGCTTATTCATATCATAACTCCACCCTTGGGTCCATATTATTTTGCATCCATGTCCAGAAAAAATTGTTGATCTCAAATTTATAATCACTAATTGAGCTAGCATCTAGCACTTTTTGTGGCTCTTCTATCACCCTTTTGTGGGGTTCTTTTAATGATTTGATCACCTGCATCCCTAGATCCCTTTGCTTTTCTACCTTGATCGGTTTCATATTTTCTAAGATGCTGAGTATGGTTTTATTTTTTTCGACCAAAGTGCATCACCTCACAAGCATCTTTGTTAAAATACATTGGCATCTAATCTCCTGGCTTGCATGTCTTCTGTTTCTTGTATTACGCTGCAATATTTCTCAATATTTGCCATTCCGCACACCTCCACAGTTTGGTATCATTGGTGAGAGGCAACTGATCTCGAAATTGTGCTGTGCTTTATATCCATGAGAGTATGGTGGTTAAATTACTCCATCAGCAGAGCTCTGGACAACTGATATGAGTTCAAAAGATTCTGGCGAGGGGATTTAAATTAAATTAAATAAGGAATTCAAAATAAAATAGCTGGTCTTAATAACAATAACCATGAAATTAGTAGATGGTTGTATAAATGCACCTACTTCGCGAATGTTCTTCAAGAAAGAAAATCCACAGTCCTTCCCCAGTATGATCTACATGTTACTCCAGGCCCAGCCAACATAGTTAACTCTTATCAGCCTCCTCGGTTAAAAGGTAATTAGGGATGGATAATAAACGCAGGCCTTTTCAGCAACATCCACATCCAACGAACAAATAATTTTAAAAATCCCTTTCTTATACCTGGTGCATTGGTGTCACATTCTCTATTTGCAAAATGTACACCACCAGAAAAATGGGCAAATAATATGACCTTTCTCTAGGAGCTCAGAACAAAAGGTCAGCTGAAAAATTATAAATCTAAAATGTTAACAGTTTCTTCAACTGATGTGATCTGACAGTGCTATTTCCACTATTTTCCAGTTTTCAGATGTTCAGCAACTGGAGCATTTTGTGTTGAGAAGTTAACATTCCTTCCAGCATCCCTTGAATCACATCAGTTCCCTCTCTCACTTAAGTATTATTTAGCTGAGATCAAAACCATCAGAAAAAGTGTCTCCAAGAATGTCACAAGAAATGCATGTTGGTAGCTGCAGCCCAAATGCGAGTGAGTCCGTGTCCCCAACATAACATTTCTATTGATGATCTCCCTTTATGCGACCCGTTTTGAGAATATGTAAAGTTCCTTTGATACAATCAGATACATTCTTCTGAAGCTTATATTAATATAAATTGTTGAGACAAAATATTGGGAGTTTTGTGGAAGTGCAAAAGTTAATGATTAAAAATTCTATAAGTTTTTGAAGTTTTCTATTAGCAACCTTGAAATTATTATAATGGTAAGTACCTATGCCTTGGCAAGTAGTTAGGAAGCATGGTACGGCCAATATCCATGGTGTTGGCACCCTCGCTGACAATAATACAATCTTTTGGCAGCAGAGTTTGAATGGTGTGGAAAACAGTGTAGTAGTTCATAGGCAGAGATTTCTTTACTGCCATTGCCTGGAAAAGAAAAGTTTAGATATATTAAGTAACAATTACATCTGGTGTGAGATTAAAAAAAAGTATGCCAAATATGCCAAACAAAAGTATGATAAACAGTGAGAAGGACAGTGATAGATTTCAAGAGAACATAGACAAGTTGGCAGGGCTAAAAAACACTATGATGCTGGAGGAACTCAGCAGGCCAGGCAACATCCATGGAGAAAAGCAGGCGGTCAATGTTTTGGGTCAGGACACTACTTCAGCACTGAAGATAGGAAAAGGGGAAGCCCAATACATAGGAGGGAAAACCAGAGCAGTGGACAAAAGAGGGGGACAAAACTGGGGCCTCTCACAAACAGCAGTGTTGATGTAGGAGGTGGAATTAAACAGAAGACTCAAGAAACATGCAAGAAGGGTACAACAGTAATATTGAGTAACTTTAATCTTCAAAAAGGTTGGTCAAATCAATTTAGAAATAATACTGTGGAGGATGAATTCTTGGCATATACTTGATGGTTTTGTTTAGACCAATATAGGTTAACTAGAGAACACATTGTCATAGACTGCAATGAGAAAGGAAAAATTAACAATCTTGCTGTGCTTCCTTAGGGAAGAGCAACCTTAGTATGACAGAATTCTTTGTTAAGACGCAGAATGAAGTAGTACACTCAAAAACTAGGGTCCTGAATCCATGTGCAAGTGGCAGAACAATTAAACAAATACTTTGGCTCTATCTTCACAACGGAGGATACAAATAACCTCTCAAATATATTAGAAACAAGGAATCTGGATAGAGGGAGGAATTAAAGGAAATCAGTATAAGCAAAGCAAAAGTGCTAAGCAAATTAATGGAGGTGAAGACTGACAAATCCCCAAGCCCTAATAATCTACATCCCAGGGCACTAAACAAAGTGATCCTGGAAATAGTGGATGGATCGGTGGTCATCCTCCAAAATTTTTTGACCCCTGATAATATAGTGGCATGCAAAAGTTTGGGCACCCCTGGTCAAAATTTCTGTTACTGTGAATAGCTAAGTGAGTAAAAGATGACCTGATTTCCAAAAGGCATAAGGTTAAAGATGACACATTTCTTTCCTATTTTAAGCAAGATTACTTTTTTATTTCCATCTTTTACAGTTTCAAAATAACAAAAAAGGAAAAGGGCCCGAAGCAAAAGTTTGGGCACCCTGCATGGTCAGTACTTAGTAACATCCCCTTTGGCAAGTATCACAGCTTGTAAACGCTTTCTGTAGCCAGCTGAGTCTTTCAATTCTTGTTTGGGGGATTTCTGCTCATTCTTCCTTGCAAAAGGCTTCTAGTTCTGTGAGATTCTTGGGCCATCTTGCATGCACTGCTCTTTTGAGGTCTATGTCCAGATTTTCGATGATGTTTAGGTCGTTGGACTGTGAGGGTCATGGCAAAACCTTCAGCTTGTGCCTCTTGAGGTAGACCATTGTGGATTTTGAGGTGTTTAGGATAGTTATCCTGTTGTAGAAGCCATCCTCTTTTCATCTTCAACTTTTTGTTTTAAACAGACAGTTTGATGTTTGCTTCCAGAATTTGCTGGTATTTAATTGAATTCATTCTTCCCTCTACCAGTGAAATGATCCCCCTGCCACTGGCTGCAACACAAGCCCAAAGCATGAACGATCCACCCCCGTGCTTAACAGTTGGAGAGATGTTCTTTTCATGAAATTATGCAACCTTTTTTCTCCAAACATACCTTTGCTCATTGCGGCCAAAAAGTTCTATTTTAACTTCATCAGTCCGCAGGACTTGTTTCCAAAATGCACCAGGCTTGTTTAGACGTTCCTTTACAAATTTCTGACGCTGAATTTTGTGATGAGGACGCAGGAAAGTTTGGAGAAAAAATGGGTGCAGAATTTCATGAAAAGAACACCTCTCCAACTGTTAAGCATGGGGGTGGATCGATTATGCTTTGGGCTTGTGTTGCAGCCAGTGGCACGGGGAACATTTCATTGGTAGAGGGAAGAATGAATTCAATTAAATACCAGCAAATTCTGGAAGCAAACATCACACCGTCTGTAAAAAAAAAGCTGAAGATGAAAAGAGGATGGCTTCTACAATAGGATAACGATCCTAAACACACCTCAAAATCCACAATGGACTACCTCAAGAGGCACAAGCTGAAGGTTTTGCCATGGCCCTCACAGTCCCCCGACCTAAACATCATCAAAAATCTGTGCATAGACCTCAAAAGAGCAGTGCATGCAAGATGGCCCAAGAATCTCACAGAACTAGAAGCCTTTTGCAAGGAAGAATGGGCAAAAGTCCCCCAAACAAGAATTGAAAGACTCTTAGCTGGCTACAGAAAGCGTTTACAAGCTGTGATACTTGCCAAAGGGGGTGTTACTAAGCATTGACCATACAGGGTGCCCAAGCTTTTGCTTCGGGCCTTTCTCCTTTTCTGTTATTTTGAAACTGTAAAAGGTGGAAATAAAAAAGTAATCTTGCTTAAAATATGAAAGAAATGTGTCATCTTTAACCTTATGCCTTTTGGAAATCAGGTCATCTTTTACTCACTTAGCTATTCACAGTAACAGAAATTTTGACCAGGGGTGCCCAAACTTTTGCATGCCACTGTAGTTCCTATAGATTGAAGGGTGACAAATTTAACATTGCTGGAGAAAATATGGAGAATTACAAATTAGTAAATCTAACAGGAAAATGCTAGGATATAGTAGAAAGGATACAATAACAGAAAACTTAGAAAATTTTGATGGGATTGGACAAAACCTAAACTTATAGAATCATAGAGTTATACAACACAGAAACTATCCATGTACCTGTCTAAATGTTTTTTGAACAACCCACATCTACAGCTTCCTCTGGCAGCTTGTTCCATTTACCCACCACCCTCTGTATGAAAAGGTTACTCCTCAGGTCCCTTTAAAATTTTTGCCCTCTCACCTTATATCCATGCCCTCTAGCTATTACTCTCCCCTACCGTGGGAAAAAGATTGTGACCATCCAACTTATCTAATCCCCTCTATATACCTCTACAAGGTCACCCCCTCAACCTCCTACTCGCCAGGGAAAAAAGTCCCAGCCTATCCAGACTGTTGACTGACTTAAATGGTGGAGCAAGCCTACTCCTGCTCCTATTTTCTATGTTTCAGGCAGACAAGAGTTAACCCAATGAGAAAATGCTAGAACCTATTATAAGGGAGATTATGGCTTTCTGTCCCACAATCTGAAATTGAAATAAAATAATTCAATGACTATGGATAGTGATGGATGATGTTGAAATCCAATGGATTCATTTATGGCCTTTGGTGAAAGGTTCTCCACTGGTCTGAGCTGCATACAACTACAATTCTATCTGACATAGTTGATAATGTCCTAACATCATTTTAGACTGGATAATACAAATTACTTTGTTAGTGGTGCTCACATTACAAAACAAATTAAAAAAACACACATTAAAAAAATACCAAGGCATATAGTTGGATTTTCAGGTGTGCTGCATCTTCAATCCAAGGACCAAATTCAGGTTCAGTATCCATAATCAATGCACATTATGGGATCTTGCAAACTACATCATGGTTGCCATAGTTATCCATATAAATATTTCTGAGTGATTTAATGAAGTACTTTATAATTACAAAAGGCTTCTTTTTTCTGATGCTTAGATGGTTACATTAATTAGGTGTACAAATAATTTTGTTTTATTACAAGTAGTAACCAAGTGGGATGTTACACAATTCACAGATTAATGACTGCTCTAACTATCAGCCAGTGAAAGTCAAAACCTATCACAAAACAGTTCCCATCTGGATTACTAAATTAGATAGAACAATGCAGAAGGCTGATGAAAAGAAAGCAGGTCATTACCTCAGACTTAATCCTATATCATTACTTATTTCTAAACAGTTATGACTGAGATGGAAAACCTGATAGTTTTTTCAGATTAACAGTACTTTTGGAACATTTTCAGGTTTGTTTATAAAATTTTCAACATGCCATTCTTTTCTAAACCAAATTACTAGCCCAAATATAATTTTAATAAGAATCTTATGTCTTCATGCAAACTGCCAATATTCCTCTTCCTAAAATATAAACAAAAATCACAAAATAATTACCAGAACTTCCTTGCCAGAATCACCAGAAACAAATAAGCTAAATTTGCAACATCTTTTAAATTCCGCCCTCAACACAAAATAAAAAGATGTCAATCAAACCCACAGATTAAAAATAGCCTGAATAATCAAAGCAAGATTCTCAATTTAAAGTGAGGATACATTTAAAATATATCACAATTTTTCTGATCGGATTATCTCATCAATTTTCTTTTTCTCAGAAACACAGCACTTTGGAACATTCCACCCAGTGATCCAGCAAAACAAACAAAGATATCTCAAATGTCAGTCAAAACTGACACCTCAAATCACAACCTACAACACTGCCATTGAAAATAAATGAGTCACATTTCAAGTAAATGAACCCCAATGAAAGGTTTAAATGATAAATGTCAGTAGAGATATCTGAATAAATTAAGACACTTATATGTGATTCAAATATTATTCAACAGTTTCAATGACTTACCTTAGATAATTCCTCATTGGCTTTTATTTTCTCCTTCAGGAATAACCACCATTCAGAGTTGGATGGGTAAAACCAAGGTTCAATCCTGAAGAAATCCAATAACTGAAAAACAAATGTTGTCATTGTATTCCTGAATTTTAAAACATGGCATATATATTGATCACAGAAACTTGTACTGGAGCCTGCAACCACATCATAGCCATTGAACAATCTAACAGTGAATGAGAAATGTACATGAGGCAATCTAATATGGTAAACACTGATGCAAACAGCATGGTCAAAATTTGTGACAAGCAAGACTGAAAACACAGGGCATAAATTCCAAGTACTTTAAGTTCCGTCATATACTTACAACTGGAAACACACTACACAAATTATTATGGTTTTGCAGTGAGACCTTGTGAGCCTTGTTTTCTGCATAGTCCATATTAGTAAAAGTTAAAAAGGGTGAAAATTAAATCACCAAACATTATGTCATTCTGGTTTGGCACCTTTTAAAAACCATTATATATTAATAGAAACAGCCTATCATAAAATTGATACTAAACTATCATTCATTACGGATCTAACGTTACAACAGTGACTCCTCTTCAAAGTACGTTGCAGCTGACAGAATATTTGGAACATTCCAAGATCATGACAGGAGATACCTAAATGCAAATCCTTTCTTTTTGGATCCTGTGGCATTGCTCATGGAAATTTTGGGATCTACAGTGCAATTTTTTGATGTTTATTGCTGCCCTACACTAATGTAAAACTGGCAATCCTTCCCCCATCACTGTATTATAACAAACCAATTTAAACAATGCATTGTAAGACTTATCTTTGTTTAAAAATGTAACCTGCTACTACAAAAACAAGCTTCTCGGAATGTCTGCAAAACTGTTTATCTCCTGCTTTACAAACTGCATAGATGCATTACTTAGTTTTCCCCTCTTCTTCTTGGGGTTGTGGACGACATGCTTTCATTGTGAAGTGACAGATGAAGCCAACCTGGTATTCGGAGGCTCCACCATTGGGTGGTGTTTATTGGTTTGGCAACTGGTGCACTTCTGTCTTTTCACTGGACTGCTGTGCATTCCCAGAGGAACCAAAGGTTCTCAATGCCATCGCAGAAGTTCCTTCTCCATTTTTAGCAGTCTTGGGCCAAGGCAGTTCAGTGGCACAGACACCAAGCTCCACATTCTTCCTGTATTTGCTTGGGATCCACCCCCTCCCCAATCCCCCGGGTGCTTCAGTTTCTTCCCACATCCCAAAGATGTGCTGAGTGATTAACTGGCCACTGTAATATGCCCACAGTGTATGTGGTCATCGAGAGGATTGGGGGGGGATGGGTTGATAGACGAGAGGGAGAATAGGCTCCAGGGAAATAAATGGGATGGGATTAATGGGATTGCTCTGAAGCCAGCTCAGATATAAGATATCTTTATTAGTCACACATACACTGAAACACACAGTGAAATGCATCTTTTGCAATAGTATGTTCTGGGGACAGCCTGCAAGTGTCACCACGCTTCCGGCACCAACGTAGCATGCCCACAACTTCAGCTGAATGGCCTCTTTCTGCGTTGTACAGAATATATGACATATGGATTCCAAAAGACAGTTACATCTTCACAAGGAAGAATCCTTACCTCTGTCTACCTACTAATCTCTTGCCATGACAAAAGATGGACCAAGACATTACTTCAGGAGTCACTGGTCGAGCACACGAACAATATTCCCTGCTCTTTGGAACTGACTTAGTGTACTCGGAGTACTCACGGGGTATTGGTCTGGGAGAGTACTCCAACATAAGTGATTTGGAGGATTCTGTAGAGGCAGCATTGGTGGTACCTCTTCAGCTGTGTTGAGATGCCTACCATAGGTAGTCCATGTCGCAGAAGATTACAGGTGGACAAGAATGAATGCTGCTGGCAGCGGTGATGAATCCAATCAACAATGACAGCCTTCACTGACAAGTGGCTCCCAAGATATGGGAAATGGTCCATGTTTTCCAGATCCTTGTTACGGAATATTACTGTCAGGGGAGGAGGAGGATTGGAGTTGTACACTGGGGCAGTTTGGTGGGGGGCTTTTGTTTTGCAGATGTCATCTTGTATGCTTCAGTGAGCTAGTCAATGATGACTTGGAGCTCAGCCACTGAGTGGATGCAGTGTTGCAGCTAGGGAGGTGGAGAAAAGTATTGAGGCAATACACGTCCTTGTTTGACACCAATCTATACCAAGATTCGTTCTCTTGTGGATTTATGTCAAAGAAATGCTTAGGTTTATGTCTGGTTACTTGTTCACTGATGTTTTTTATACATGCCCCTATGAAAACAGACAGACCCTTGTAACCTCTTACCCCAAAAATTTCTAACGATATTATTTTCCTTCGGCCCTGTGTCAGTCTAAATGTTTATGCTCAAATCTGTGGAGTGGGACTTGAACAAATAGGGATTAGCTATGTCAACACAACATTGTGGGCCGAAGGGCCTGTTCTGTGCTGTTCTATGTCTAAATAACCTTCCAATCAGGATTGCTGCTAACAAAGGTATTATTACTTACTGATAAGGAGTCAGCATTGTAATGTATATTAAATATCTGTAGTTCAATTTTTTTTTGAAGAAAAAAACATATTTGTGCTGGAGGTGCTGCAGTGATAAGTCTAGAGTCCGTTGATTCTTGATACAAGTATTGCTAATAAGAAGCCTCCACCAGCAGTTTATTAAAAACCAGCAGTGCTGCTTCTTAGCCACAGTGCTAATTATTCATGCAGCTCTCTTCACAAGTCCCATTCACTCTCCATGTTATAATCTGCATGCAGCACTTTCATAGCCCAAAGTCGCTATTTACCATCTTACTTGGTTACAAGACTTATGAGACCAACAAAGATTATGTGATGCTTCACCTCATTAATTGAAAATTAATGTTTATCAAAAAGGAAAAAAATTGAGCATAAAATCATTATGCTTGCCACTAAGATAATTAGAGCTTCCTATATGTTAGGTATTGTTGAAGGCTGGCTAGGATCACAGGACCATCACTAAGAACAGAACTGTAATTTGTACACCACTCAAAACTCGATTTAATTGGTTCCAAACCCCTCGAAGGCTACAGTTATTCCATAAATGAGTTCGAGATCAATAGTTACAGAGTGCCAAGTACGGCTGGCAAGCCTTAAGTAATACTGCAGGTTGCATTGGTTATGACTCGCACTCTGCTTACTAAATAATGTACAACATAGTTAGCTAAAACTCTTCCACTGTTAATTTCATACAATAAACAAATTTTTATGCCATGCTCTATTTACATTTGTACTAAGCCCACATGCATTTTTGAATAACAGTGTGCACATTTATCAACTGCAGCTTTTGCCAACCAAATTATTGAAAATATTTTAAAACATTTTTCCTTTGCCTCCCTTATCCCACAGGCAAAATAGGATTTGCAGCAGCTAATTTTAAAATTGTTATTAGTTTAGAAACTAGCATAGTGGTTAGCATAATGCTTTACAGCGCCAGCGACCCGGGTTCAAATCCGGCCACTGTCTGTAAGGAGTTTGTACATTCTCCCCGTGTCTGTGTGGGTTTCCTCCGGGTGCTCCGGTTTCCTCCCACATTCCAAAGACCTACAGGTTAGGAAGTTATGGGCATGCTATGTTGGAGCCAGAAGCATGACAACACCTGCAGGCTGCCCCCCCAAATCACTACACAAAAGATGTATTTCACTGTGTGTTTCGATGTACATGTGACTAATAAAGAGATCTTATGTTATCTTAGTAATTTTAGTTCATCCCATAATTCCATAATTGGGGTGTGCCTGCATTGAGAAGAGGCGAAGGTAAATCTCTGGCAAGTTCCTTTCTTTCTTGCTTTGGTGGTTCCTTTAGTGCCAGGCCACAGCAGTGAGAACAGCTTCAGGGTCAGTTGTGTGTTCAGCTTGTGAGATGTGGGAGTTCTGGGAGACCTCCAGTCTCCCTGATAACTACATCTGCACAAGGTGTGTCCAGCTACAGCTCCTTACAGACCATGTTAGGGAACTGGAGCTGCAGCTGGATGACCTTCGGCTCCTACGGGATAACGAGGAGTACATAGATAATAGCTACAGAGAGGCAGTCACTCCTAAATTGCAGGAGGCAGGTAGCTTGGTGACTGTCAGAAGGACTGAGAATAGGCAGGTAGTGCAGAGTACCCTTGTGGCCGTTCCCCTTAATAACAGGTATAACACTTTGGATACGGTTGGTGGGGGAGGTGGTTGGGGTTGGGGACGACACCTATCAAAGGAAAGCCGTAGTGCCCAGATCTCTGACACTGAGCCTGGTCGTGTGGTGCAGAAGGGAAGGGGGGAGAAGAGAAGGGTGGTAGTGATAGGGGATTCCATAGTAAGGGGGGGCAGCCAGGAGATTCTGTGGACGTGAAAGAGATTCCCGGATGGTATGTTGCCTCCCAGGTGCCAGGGTCAGGGATGTCTCTGATTGGGTCCACAGCATTCTGAAGGGGGAGGGTGAACAGCCAGAGGTCGTGGTACATATTGGTACCAATGACGTAGGCAGGAAAAGAGATGAGGTCCTGAAGAGGGAATATAGGGAGCTAGGTAGGAAGCTGAAAAGCAGGACCTCAAGGGTAGTAATCTCTGGATTGCTGCCTGTGCCACGCACCAGTAAGAGGTAAGAATAAGATGATTTGGCAGATGAATGCGTGGCTGAGGAACTGGTGCAGGGGGCAGGGTTTCAGATTTGTTGATCATTGGGATCTCTTCTGGGGAAGGTACAACCTGTACAAAAGGGACGGGTTACACCTGAACTGGAAGGGGACCAATATTCTTGTGGGCAGATTTGCTAAAACTGTTGGGGAGGGTTTAAACTAGTTTGGCAGGGGATGGGAACCAGAGTTATAGGTGAGAGGTTGGTGCATTTAGTGCACAAGTAGATGCAGCGTGTAGAAATACTGTGAGGAAGGATAGGCAGTTGAAAGGGCAAAGTTGCAGTCAGTTGGATGTGTCTACTTTAATGTGAGAAGTATCAGGAACAAGGGTGATGAACTTAGAGTGTGGGTAAGTACGCGGAACTATGATGTGGTGGCGATTACAGAGACTTGGCTGTCACAAGGGCAGGAATGGCTGCTGAATATTCCGGTGTTTAGATGTTTCAAAAGGCACAGGGACAGAGGTAAAAGAGGTGGGGCAGTAGCTTTGCTGATCAGGGATAGTGTCACAGCTGTAGGAAAGATGTCCTGGAGGGATTGTCTACTGAATCAATGTGGGTGGAAGTCAGAAACAGGAAGGGAGTAATCACTCTACTGGGAGTATTCTACAGAACTCCAACTGCAGCAGAGACGCTGAGGAGCAGATCGGGAGGCAGATTTTGGAGACGTGCAAAAATAACAGGGTTGTTGTAATGGGTGATTTCAACTTCCCTAATATTGATTGTCACCTCCTTAGTGTAAAGGGGATAGATGGGACGGAGTTTATGAGGTGTGTCCAAGAAGAATTCCTGACACAGTAAGTGGACAGGCCGACCAGAGGAGAGGCCATTTTGGACCTGGTACTAGGCAATGAACCTGATCAGGTTTCAGAGCTCTCGGTGGGAGAGCATTTTGGAGATAGTGACCATACAGTAAGTCCTTGACCTTTACCATAGCCTTGGAGAGGGATAGGAACAGACGATATGTAGAATATCTTGTCAAGAGGAAGAAAGAAGCTTACCTGAGGTTTAGAAAGCACGGATCAGGCAGGGCTCTGGAGAGTTACAAGGTAGCCAGGAGGGAGCTTAAGAATGGACTTAGGAGAGCTAGAAGGGAGCACGAGAAGTCCTTGGTGAGTAGGATTAAGGAAAACCTCAAGATGTTCTACACATGTGAGGAATAGGAGGATAACTAAGAGTGAGGGTAGGACCGATCAGGGATAAAAGAGGAAACACGTGCCTGGAGTTGGAAGAGGTAGGGGAGGTACTTAATGAATACTTTGCTTCAGTATTCAGGAGAGAGAGAGAGAGAGAGAGAGAGAGATTGACATTTGTGAGGATGGCGTACGACAGGCTGATACGCTACAGCATGTCGACATGAGGAAAGAGGATGTGCTGGAACTTCTGAAAAACATTAGGATAGACAAGTCACCAGGGCCAGATGGGATATATCCAAGGTTATTACAGGAAGTGAGGGAAGAGATTGCTGCACCTTTAGCAATGATCTTTGCATCCTCACTGGCCACAGATGATTGGAGGGTGGCAAGTGTTGTTCCTTTGTTTAAGAAAAGGAGTAGATATAACCCTGGGAATTATAGACCAGTGAGTCTTACTTCAGTGGTGGGCAAATTACTGGAGAAGATTCTTAGAGACAGGATTTATGGGCATTTGGAGAAGCATGGGCTGATTAGGGACAGTCAGCATGGCTTTGTGAGGGGCAGGTCGTGCCTCATGAGCCTGATTGAATTCTTTGTGGATGTGACAAAGCACATTGATGAAGGTAGAGCAGTGGATGTGGTGTACATGGATTTTAGTAAGGCGCTTGAAAAGGTGCAAAAGTGCATTCTTATTTCTGACTCTTCAAACTGCAAACATTTCCTCACGTTCAAACCATGACAGCCCATGTGATCCCCATCTCCTCAGCCAGGTTGTGGGGTGGGGAAAGAAAGGGTGGGGGAAAGAGTGCATGGTAGAGGATAGCCAAGGCATTGACTCTCTCGTGATTTAACAGAAGTCCTATCAAAAAATAATTTCCAAAATAACAATAACGACTATAGTATAAGAGATGAAGTGCAGCGGACCTTTGGCGCTGTCTGTATGAAGTTTGCACATTCTCCTGTGACTGTGTGGATTTCCCCCGGTTACTTTGGTTTGCTTCCACATCCCAAAGGCACGGCGGTACATTAGTTGGGGACTGCAAGATACCCCCAATGAAAATGGGCGGTAAGAGAATCAGGGGTGATTACACTTAATGAGAGACAACTGGAGAATAAATGGGGGAACAGGATTGATGGGATTAGTCTGAAAACTGGCAGACACTCTGTTGGGCCTAATGGTCTCCTTCTATGCTGTAAGGAAATGTGACAAACACAAATCTTTCTTTTAAAAGATTTCACAGAGGCATTATCAAACAAAACAGCTCTGTGCCACAAAAATATATTAGAAAAGATGAACAGCTTGCCGAAAGAGTTGGGCTTTCAGAATCTCCTTAGAGAAGAGGAAAGAGAATTATAGAATTGGAGAGATTGAGTGGAATTCTGGAATCTAAAGCCTGGGCAGCTGCATGAACAGCCACAAGCAGGCCAGTGATTATAATCAGGGATGTGTATGAAGTCAGAATGGAAGGACACAGATCTCAGACAGTTGTGGGGCTGCAGGAAGTTACAGAAATAGAGAGAGTGAAGGTCACGAAGCAATTTAAAAATAAAGATGAGAATTGCCAAAGTGAGAGAGAATCTTCCTCAGGGAGCACAAGGGTGAGAAGTAAATGAGGAGTTGTTGCAAATTGAGACTGGAGCTGAGTTTAGGATGAGCTCAGATACATAGGACATGTAACTGTCAAGAGAGCACTGGAATAGGCAGGTCCAGAGGCAACAAAGGCACATGTAAATGTTGCCACAACGGATGAGCTGAGACAGGACTGGAGCATGGGGTGCAGATGGCCACGTTGTGATGATAGAAAATATATTTTGGGTCTGACTGACAGAATGGATATGGGGTTTGAAGCCCTGCTCAGAACAAATGTACAAACGTAATGGTCATCTACGATTTAGCACTGGGGTCCCATTCTAACCTTGCCTTCACTACTTCAACATTGTGGCCTGCCATCATTTTCACATTTCCATCCCTTTGGCCTATATTGTTTCCATATGCTACTTCCTCTCTATCTCCAGCTGCAGCAGCCAGAACAGCAGATGGGAGGAGCTAGCAGCTATCTAAGGAAGGACGTGCTGGCATTGGAGAGGGTCCAGAGGAGGTTTACGAGAATGATCGCAGGAGTTAAAGGGTTAATGTATGAGGAGCGTTTGATGGTTCGGGACCTGTACTTGCTGGAGTTTAGAAGAATGAGGGGGGATCTCATTGAAACCTACCGAATATTGAAAGGCCTGGATAGAGTAGACGTGAAGAGGATGTTTTCAGTAGTGGGAGAGTCTAGGACCAGAGGGCACAGCCTTAGAATAAAATGACGTCCCTTTAGAACTGAGATGACGAGGAATTTCTTTAGCCAGAGGGTGGTGAATCTGTGAAATTCATTGCCACAGACGGCTAAGGAGGCCAAGTCATTGGGTATATTTAAAGCAGAGGTTGATACGTTCTTGATTAGTAAAGGCATCAAACATTATGGAGAGAAGGCAGAAGAATGGGGTTGAGAGGGAAAAATAAATCAGCCATGATCGAATGGTGGAGCAGACTCAATGGACTTAATGGCCTAATTCTGCTCTTATACCTTATGGTCTCTTCCATACCCACTCTGGCACTTCCAGAAGTGCACTTTTAATGCAAGCCACACCCTTCCCTCCCCACCAAAACTCCCAAGTATATGCCACAAATGGATAGAGTTTATTTGTGTGTCCGACTAACACAATCCCACTCCTGTCTTTCCCAGATCGTTACCCTCCTGACTGCTGATCTTTTCCGCTGCTGTCGGATATATTGCTTCCTCTTCATTTTCACTGCCTCCACTGGTTATTTCCAACCATCAGCACTCCCTCTCCCCCACAACACCCCTTACTCTCTGACATACTCTGATCTTACTGCCCAAGAGCCACCTATTATTAATTTGCTCTCATTAATTATCTTTGTCTGTCAATTGTGACAATTCCATTTTAAATGTGTAATATGTCTCATCAGAATGCTCGATGTGGTCACGGATTCCCGAATTAGAAAGTTTTCTTTAAGGAATTGCATTTACATTCCTCCCTTAGCTGAGCCAATTGAAGCAACTCATCCTTAGTCAGACCCATTTTCTCAGACACTGCAGACTACAGATGATCCAATGCAGCACTTAAAAATAAACAGGCCTATTCTGGGCTAAGGTTATTCCTAGTGGAGTTAGTCTGTTCTTTACTGAATGAAATAGAGAACAGCTAGGTCTCCACAAAGTAGCCCTGGCAAAAAAAAAACAAGATATTTTCAGTGATTGCAAATGCAAGGCAACTAAACATCTGAGGTGCCTTATAGGTTAGTGATTATTTATGGTCACTTAAAGCTCATTTAAGAATCATTTAATGTCTCAGTGCACAAGGTACATAAAGTGATAAGACAATGACTCTTTGGCAGATGAGAATGATCAGCTTCAAGAGGTTTCTGAATCCAACCTTACAACTTTAAAGCACAGTAAAAAAAATTAACCAAAGCACTTCGAAGAAACAAAATATATCGAGATATTTCCAAAAATGAAGGAAGAGAAACATGAGACGCAGGAACAGGGTGATAAATGTGATTTAGAGCAATTTGCTCACATTCTTTGGGCTGAATGGACAATTTCTTTGCAACTCCTACATTTCAGATTTAGATTTTAGATCTAAATTTTGAACATCTCATAATACCTAACAGTTTTGAACATTTAATTGGATATAACAAATCAGCTTTCAACATTTTTACTCTGAATTTTAAACATCTTTAAAATATTGTTCAGCACTGTAGTGGTTAGGTTACTGGGCAAATGATCCAGAGGCCAGTACTAATTATCCGAAAGCATGGCTGCAGTATCTTTTGTTGGAAGTGCTAATGAATGCATTGTCCTTCCTCATAGATTTTCACGTGTTGTATGTTTAGTACTGAGAAGCACCAAAAGAGTATTTGATGGCGAAATAACAACAAGAACTTGAGATCCAAAACAATCCCATTATTCAATACGAACTGGAACCAAGTCACTCGGTCCCTAGAAATCAAGAACAAGGGGGTGCAGACTTCATTCTACCTCAAATACTGAGCATTAAGACTTCTACCAATGAAGTAGCAGATAGGTTTAGGAGTTTCAAAATTTCGGCCCCTCACTACTGAAACCATGGTGGAAATTAGAGCAACCCAGAGGTCTCGAAAGGTTGCAGAACTGAAGGAGGGTAGAACTTGGGATAGATAAGGTGATGAAGGGATTGGGTAGCCAGAACAAGCATTTTAAAATTGTGGCATTGCTTCATTAAGAGCCAATATACGTAGGTCAGTAAGGAGAGAGGTGATGGCTTAACAGGACTTGGTGTACATTAAGACAGTTTTAGATGATGTTTTTGAAGGATAGAAGGTAGTTGCTCCAAGGAATGGATAGTCAAGATAAGAGGTAACAAATAAAAAAGACATTGCTGTAAATATCCAGGTCAGGCAGCATCTGTGATGAAATAGCTTTAATATTTCAAGTTGATGATCTTTTATCAGAATCTTTCATGAGGGATAACAAAGGCATGAAAGAGAGCTTCAGTATTGGATAAGCCAAGGCTGGGAAGGGTTGTTTGACGTTACAGAGGTGAAGATTAGGCCGTCTTCAAAGTCATGCTGGAAGATCAACTTGGGGTCAATGGGGTGCCAAAGTTGTAAAGAGTCCGATTCAGCCTCCCACAGTGGCCAGGGAGAGGGATGAATTCAGTGATTAGGGAAAAGAATTCTAAGCAGGGATCAAAGACTGGTTTTGATCTTCACAATATTTAGTTGGAACTGACTTCTCCTGATCCTGTATCAGGCATGGGATGAAGAATCAGGCAAGTTAGACAATGAGAAGGGTCAAGAAAGGAGTAGAGATTCAGTGCCAAATGTCATCAGTGTACATGTGGAAACTTAGGCCACTTTTGCAGATGACGATGCTTAAAGCTACTGCTGGGTGTTTTCAGCATTTACAATTTTTAGCCAGGAAAGAGGAAAATTAGGTAAACAGCAGTTTTGTGGGTAAAGGGCTGAGAGTGCAGGAGATTGGTTTCATGAGATGAGGGAAGACTGAAATGAAACTAATGGAAGATGCAAGTTCAGGGCTAAAATAGGGAGGATTGATTGGCTTGATACACCAAGGGAAGAGGGTCTCAACTTTAGTGACAAAGTCCATGAGTTCCTTGTATTTGTTGACAGGTGAGGGATCAGGAAACAGGTTAAAGATGAAGATTTGCAGTGCAGAAAAAAATCTAGAGGTTATACTTGCATTCCAGGAGTATTTTGGAATAGGTGGTTTTGACATAGAACAGCAGGCCTTGATAATGCTTTATGTGGCCAGCCAGATCTGGCAATTGACCAAAACATTATCCCCCATGGTTAAAAAGATCTCCAGGCAGTGTGCAAGACAATATAGAAGTGGAAAACCCAAGTAATTATGGAAACGAGAAACAATTACCTGCTGAACAACAATTTTCACATCACCGAGTAAGGCAGTAACAGGCCTTACGTTATTTCCTAATTCTTCAGCACAAATATCAACCTAAACAAAGCATATGGAGGTTAATGTTTAAATTCTAAAGAGTTATCATAATATATAACATATATTTAAAACACATTAGATAAATCTTAATTAAAACAGAGATGAGAGGAAAACAAAAACCCATATCTTAAAAATCCAAAATAATACAGAAAATGACTGAAACACACACCAGGTCAATAAATATCTGAAAGAACCGAAAGCAATAAATATTTTAGGGAGTGATGGATTGCACTTGAAAGTTAGTTTCTATTTCTCTCAGGAATTGCATTGCACTTTCAACATTTTTCTGCTTCAAGTTAAAATAGCAATGTCTCCCTCAGTGATCCACAATCCCCCATTTACATGCATGGTAACATTTCAACATCAAGTTTCAGTTTGGGAAAAATAAAATCAGACTTCTGAACAAGGTTAGATTTAAAGGATTATATAATGCTGCTGGAAACTGAAATGCTTATTTTCCAATTCTTGAAGAATAAATTGATGCCTCTGCTCACTAAAAGTAAAGTATTATAGTTTACTGCATGTCTCATACTTTGTTTTATAATCAATTTTAGCTTTGGCATTCTCCCATCTCTTCTATTGGACTTGGCGTCAGAGCTGCTTTGAGACACATGACGACTTAAACCGTATATCTAATAATGTCACTCTCCTCCTCCACAAACATTCCATAAATTAAGTTTCTCCTCAATGCCATGTACACAGTAGCAGCTCAGTCATAATTTTGGTTGCCCTGCCACAATGCTGCAGTGCCATTTGTTAACCAGGATTTTAACCGTAATAGGGAAAAGAAGAAATTAATCTGTATCCAGGGTTCCAATATTTTCTCTCTCTGGCTGCTCAGTAGGTCACTATATATAAAATGACAGAGTTTCTCTTGTTCCTCAACATTCAACTAACCTAAACGAGAAGATTTTAATGGAAGATGGAATCAATGCATGGAGGTACAAGGGTGAGCATTGAATTGTCATGCTTGAGGCCCAGAGATATTTTAACTCTCAGGGTTCATTTCCAACCATGTGCATCAAATTCCCTCACCTCCTCACATTGGTCATCAGATCGCAAGCAGTCTGTGCCAGGAATCTGCCAAAAGGCACCAGTGAGATAAATGGACCTGCAGAAGGGAAGGTTGGACAGTAATTGTTGTCAAAGGAAGGAATTCTGGCAGTCAAGTGTTCCTTGTAGCCCATGGAGGAAAATTCCTCCACAATGGTGTGGTGACTCCCTTGTGATATTTACTTTATGAACTTATTTGAAGGTCAACATTTCAACAGCAGAAAGCTAAGAATGCATCATTCAGAAAGTAAGATTAGTGGTTTAAAAATATCTTAACACGTAATCTAAATAATCATGCTGGAAGAAAACACAAATGAAATATACAGTTGATGGCAAAACAAAAGCACCATTAATTTAGACACTGACCAAAACAGCATACTTTTCAATCTTTTAGCACATAGGAATCATAAGAATCTCTCAATACCTGTATGATTTTCACATCCGATCGAAACCGTGGCGGATGGCCAAAATGCAACATCCAGTTTAACCTGGCTCCCAGCAGTAGAATCACATCTGCATTCAACAAGGCTCTGAGGAACAGTAAAGTTCAGTAAAGAATTTCAGGTTGTAGACTAATTAATGATATATCTCTTAATTATTATTTTCTGGGAAAGAAAGAGAATATTCCAGACGGTCCCAACCTTGGGGTCACAAAGATAAAATATGGCATTTCACAAGCTTTTTGAGTGTCTAATCTTCATTTGATTTTTTTTTCCCACTTCGCAGGGTAACTGATTTACTACCAGCATTATTTGGGGTCACAAAACATTGCCAATATTTAACTGGAATAATGCTTAAGAAAAGATTGAGAAGCACTGCAGTTATACATTTGATGTAGTTTTTCTTTAAAGTATTGTCATCCTATGAGAAGCAAACAAGCTGGCAATAATCCATTATAAAAATGCTGAGTCAGTAAGTGGGATATGAATTACATTTCGGAACACAAACTGGTCCAGATTTATGAGAAAGAGAAATGAGCAATCAAAAAATGACAAACAGGCAGCAATCACATCCATCTACTAAATTAGATTATTTCTTCTTTATAAATAAAATATAGATTGGGAAAATAATGAAAATAAAATACACTTAAGATTTATTATAGAACCAATTTACACTGGAATGGATCTGGGGATGAGGGATTTCAGCTGTAAGGTTTGACTGGAGAAGCTGCAGTTCCTCCTCTGGAGCAAAGAAGGTTGAGAGGAGATTTGTCAGAGGTGTACAAGATCATGACTGGCTTAAATAGTGTAAAGAAAAGGAAGATGTTCCCATTAGTGAACAGTTCAAGGACCAGGGAGCAAGGATTACAAATTTTAGCCAAAGCATCATTTATAATGCAGAGAGTAGCTTAGATTTGGAATTCACTCCCTGTAGGGATGGTGGTGACAGAATCACTGAGAGACTTCAAAAAGGGAAATGGATGGGCACTATAGAGAGGGCAGGAGAATAAGACTGAAGGGGTTACTCCACCTGAAGTCAGAGACTCACTGAGCTGAATGCCCTCCTTCAGGGTCACTATAATTCAATGATTTTTTAAACATGTATAGAATAGCTTGGGTTGGTCTAAATTTAACATGCATGGACAAAACTGTTCAAATTTTAACAGAAAGATAGGCAATAAAAAGACAGTGTGCCACAATTATTTTTTGAAAACACGGTGCCATTTGGATAGATAAACCTACTTAAAAATGAAATTTCACCATCAAACCCCATATAAATATTGAAGGATTTAATCCAAATGGTCTTCCTAAACAAAAACTGAGCCAATAAAGGCCGACAATATCAGAAGGATAGTTTAGAGGAACTGAGCTGAACTCAGTTGCATAAATTTAACGTGAACTCAATAATGAGACAAAAACTACACTACCCTGAGCTGCTAAAGATTTGGTTAATATCAAATCCACTCCCGCACAAGTTCAGATCAGTAAATCCTATAAAGTGACAGTCTTCCCCTTTTGTGGCCAAATATATTGCAGGATGTGGCAGAGAGCATAAAGGCTCCAGGTCTGTTCTGAATGAGTCAGTGTGATGAGAACATATCTCTCCACCTCTGGGTGAAGGGAAGCAGAAAACTTGACCGGGGATAAATCTTGATTCAGTGACTGCCACAGAGACCAAGGCCAGCCTCAGAATCAAGCTCTGCATTGACAACCATAGTTCAAGTGCCCAACCAAACTGATCACTCAAAACAGAAGCTATGTGCTGAGAAATGTTGTCTTTTAAAACTCAATCACCAGAGACTAGCAATGTTGCTCGAAGGACAAATGGAGAAAGAATCTAAACAAAATCATCACAATGATATGTTTTGGGTAGTGTTTTTTTCCCCCATATTACCCATCAAGTCATATTTCTGGCTATAAAATCATAAGAAATAGAAGTAAGAGTAGGTCATCAGCCTCTCATGCCTCGGTTGCTGTATGATAAGATTACGACAGGTCTTTTACCTCAGCCCCCACTTTCTGGCATGATTCCTTGACTGTCTTAATATGTTAAAAGATCAAACAATCTCTGTCCTAAATATATTCATCAATTGAGCCTCAACACCCCTCTTTGGTAGAGAATTCCAAAGATTCACCTCCCTTTTGGTGAAGGAATTTCTTCTCATCTCGGTCCTGAATGGCTGACCACTTACTTTGAGACTATGACTCATGGTTCTTGATATCCATCCAGGAGAAGCCAACTCTACATCTATGCAGTCAAGTCCCATAAGAATTTTGTATGCTTCAATGAGATCACCACTCAACCTTCCAGACTCAAGGCAGAATAGTCCTTGTCTGTTTAATTTCCCTTCATATGACAAACCCAGCAACTCAGCAATCAATGTGCACTCCCTCTACTCCAAGTATATACTTTCTTAGGTAGGGAAACAAAACATGTACACATTCCAAACATGATCTCACCAGGGCTCTACATATATGGCAAAAGATAATTTTGAGGGCAAATCCAAATCTGACACGTGGGAGTCCTTTAAAGGCCAGTTGATTAGAGTTCAAGACAAGCATGTTCCTATGAGGATGAAAGATACGGATGGCAAGGATCACCCTGGATGACAAGAGCTATTGTAAGCTTAGTCATCAGTCTTACGGACAGGATTAATCAAATTTGGAAAAGCAGAGACTTACTAGGGATAGTCAGCATGGCTTTGTGTGGGGGAGATTCTGTCTCACAGATATGATTGAGTTTTTGAGGAAGTGACAAAGATGATTCACGTAGGGGATATTATCTACACGGACTTTAGTAAAGCAGTTAACAAGATCCCTTATGGTAGGCTGGTCCAGAAGATTAAGTCAAATGGGATCCATAGTGAGTTGGTAAATTGGATCCAAAATCAGCTTGGTCATAGAGTGTAGTGGTAGAGGGGTACTTTTCTGACTGGAGATCTGTGACCAGTGGTGTTCCGCAAGGATTGGTGCTGGGACCTCTACTGTTTGTTATATATTAATGATCTGGATGAAAATATAGGTGGTCCATTTAGTAACTTTGCAGATGACACAGAAGTTGATGTGAGCTGTGAATAGCAATGAAGGTTGTCAAAGGATACAGCAAGATATAGACCAGTTGGAAATTTTGGCAGAGAAATGGCAGATGGAGTTTAATCTAGACAAATGTGAGATGCTGCACTCTGGGAGGTCAAATGTAAGAGGAAAGTATACAGTAAATCGCAGGATCCTTAGGACCATTAATGTACAGGGGGATCTTGGGGTCCAAGTCCATAGTTCCCTGAAAATGGCAACACAAGTAGATAGGGTGGTAAAGAAGGCATATGCATACTTGCCTTCATTGGTTGGGGCATTGAGTATAAAATTTGACAATTCATGATGCAGCTATATAAAACTTTGGTGAGGCCACATTTGGAGTATTGTGTGCAGTTCTGGTCACCGCATTACAGGAAGAATGCTGAGTCTTTGGAGAGGGTGCAAAAAAAGTTCACCAGGATGATTTCCGGGTTAAAGAGTACTAGTTATAAGGAGAGGTTGGACAAACTTGGATTGTTTCTGCTGGAGTGTCAGAGGCTGAGGGGAACCGTGATAGAAATATCTAAAATTATGAGGGACGTAGATCGGTTAGACAGAGTCTTCTTCCCAGGATGGAAATGTCAAATACAAGAGGGCATAGGTTTAAGGTGGTAAGGGAAAAGCTTAAAGGAGATGTGCAAGGCAATTTTTTTTTACACAGAGAGTGGTTGGTGCCCGTAACACACTGGTAGAAGCAGATATGATAGCAATGTTTAAGAGGCATTTAGACAGACACACGAACAGGCAAGGAATAGAGGAATACGAACCACAAGCAGACAGATTGGATTAGTTTATATTGACATCATGGTCAGTGCGGACATTGTGGGCTGATCGACCTCTTGTGCTGTACTGTTCTATGTACTTAAGATATGACTACTCTGATACTCAAATCCTTTTGTAATAAAGGCCATTTGCCTTCCTAATTGCTTACTATACCTGCATGTTAATGTGCAGTTATTCATATACAGAGACAGCGAGGCTTCTGTTAAGACCTTTCAGTTTCTCAACATCTAAATAACACTGTGCTTTCCTATTTTTCCAAGTGGATCGCCTCTCATTTTTCCCCACATCATTTCCCATCCACTTATTCTGTCTTTGTCCACCTCAAGGCTCTTTACACCTTCCACACCTTATGCTGTCACCTAGCTTTGTATCAACAGCAATCTTGGATATATTACGCTTGATTCCATCATCCAATCATCAATATCAATTGAGCACACCTGGGACTCCAACACAGATCCTTGTGGCATCCTGTGTTCACAGCCTCCCTTTGATTCGAAGATGACTCAATCCATGCCAATATATTAGTGGCAATCCTATCACTCTAATTTTGTTTACCTCTTGTGTTTGTCACTTATTGAGGGCTTTCTGAAAGTCCAAAAACTGCTAATTACAACCTCCAACATCCCTTTCATGTCCCAATGCCATTATTAATGCATTTTTAACACTTCCTTAGTAATCGATTCTCACATTTTCCCTACCACTGATGACAGGCTTGCTGGTCTGTAGCTCCCCATTTTTTCTCTTTCTCCTTTCTTAAATAGCATTGTTAAATTTGCAACTTTCCAATCTGTGGGAGCAGTTCTAAAATCTGTACAATTTTGGAAGACAACAACTAGTGCATCCACTACCTTCATAGCCACTTCCTTCGAAACTCTAGAGTGCAGGGCTATCAGGTCCTGGGGATTTATTGCCTTCCAGTCCCACTAATTTCATCAATATAATGCCAAATTCTGAAAAGACAGATTTGTTTAAAATATTTGTTTAATTTCTCTGCTGTTTCCTTATTCCCCAAAATAACTTCTCCAGTCTGGGTTACTTTCAGTTAATATTAATCCATGCTAACTTTTGCTAATCTTACCTTCCTACATCTCCACAGAAGTTCTTACAATCAGTTTCTTACTACCCTACTCTTGCGTTATACTTTCCCCTTTCAATTAACGTCTTGGCCCACCTCTGAATTCTGAAATTTCCCAATCCTCATGCTGGCTCCTTTTCCTGACAACATTTTAAGCCTTTTCCTCTGATCTTGATCACAGTGGCTAAAACAGTTTTCCTGCTGAGGTTTTGTTTTGCCTTAAAAGGGATAAATATTACCTACAAGCTATAATTAACTACAAACTATTAGCCGTTGCCAGTCTACTCTCTCACATTTTAATGTAATGTAATTTCACAATCTACCATAGGCAACACACACCTCATGCCGTTGTGGTTTCTTTGTGCAGATTTAAGAGAATGGTTTCAAAATGGATTCAATCACTTTCAATCTTAACATAAAATTATGAATCACCGTCTCCTTAAGGCCCCTTAACTACCAGATCATCAAATAACCCGTTCTCATTTCACAATACCATATCTAACATATCCTGCTCCCTCATGCGCAAAGCAAAACCGAGTTATATTTTGTACCTTGACATTCCATGTTTGAAAAATGTGGGAAGATATAATTAGATCAGATAAATCGCGAAAGCCCTGATTTCATGCAGGTAATCAAGAACTGTGATCTTCTGCACTAAATTACTATTAGGGAACATAAACAATTTAAATAAAGCAAATGCAAGTGCTTAGGAGGCTGCATCATCTTGTCCTGGCGACAGCTTTCTGTTCAAGTATATCAATGTGAGAGTCTGTACAGATGGTGATATGGTAAATAATTAGATCTTCAGTACTAAAAGTGGGTTATTTCCAATTAATATTAATGCATACAATTTTCAGAAGACCTCCCTGACTGCTTGAGCTGCCCCACTTAAAAGAGCTTTTTTTTTGTATGGTGGAAGACAGCTGCCTCTGATAATACTCTAGATATCAGAATGCACGTTACACTTTGCTAAGAGTAACAATGAATATTACCCCAAACAGGTAGTATTATAATACCACACCTTCCTTCATCAATGCCAACAGTCAAATGTAAGGTTCCAATGGTCACTACTACTAATTCAAAATTATTTTGATGGCAACATGAAATAAAGCAGCCAAGATATTAAGACTAGAAACATTTAGAAATTTGTCAAAACTTTAGTTTATAGCAAAATCGGTCTACGGCGCCTAACACAAGATCAAAGTCTGCTGAACCAGAATCCATGACGCCTCAAGATTGTAAAATCCATTTTAGAGAATTCAAGTTATGATGTTTCCCCAACAAATCATGAAATGTCTTTCTTAAAGAGCCTAAGATTCAAAATTTAAATTTCCTAAACTCAATGCTTGAGCAATTGGAAACAAGTGAAATTTTCTTTAAAAATAATTAAGGAATTTTAAACCCCACTTTGAAATCTCTTATTTATTTATCTAATTATTCAGAAGCAGCAAAATAATTTGGAGCAAATTACACAAAGAAAACTACACACAAACCAGTTCACAATCACAGTTGTTGAGCAATTGTGTGACTATTCATCAATAGGCAACCCAATCAGTCTCAGTCCAGTTCTTAATTGAAAGTAAAACATGCAACTAATGTTCAAACACGTTAATGGTTTGAAGTTACTTCATTGGAGTGGAAGCTGTTTTATGGGTTCCTGTCAAATATAAAGTTATAGTGGGTGAACAGGAACAGCTTTGAAGTGATTCCCAGCATGGTGTAATCATTTGGAATGCGGGATGAAGAGACAAAAAATGTAATTACAATTCACTCAAAGATCACTGCATTAGCCTTAATCAAAGCATACATATTTAGCTGAGATTAAAAAAGAAGCTGCTGATGGTAAAAGTTTAAGGGCTTATAGTGGTTAGTTTTAAGAAGGAAAGATGGAAAAAATTAATTGGCCAGTATTTGCAGGCAACAGCAAAGCAATAGCGTTTCTTACGGACCTTGCTAAAAGTTCTCTCCACAGCTCCTGTGATGATAATTTCCACTTCCCTGATACTTGGCACTGCTCTGTGTCAGTTCAACTGGACCTCTAGCATCCAGTAGTTGTGATGTCATCAAGCTGGCTGAGCCGCCAATCATGCTAAAGCATTCTCACAGGCATGAAACTAAATTGAAAATGTTAACTAAAAATGGAAAAAGTTGAAAGCAGTCAGCAAGTCAAGCAGCATCTGTGGACAGAGAAAAGTGGAGGTAATGCTTCAGGACAATGACCCTTCATTGGAACTTGCTAGCTCTGATAAAAGGTCATTGACCTGAATGTAACCCTGTTTTTTTTCTCCACAGATGCTGCCGTACCCATTAAGAATTACCAGCATATTCTGTTCTTATTTTAGATTTCCAGCAGGTGCAGTGTGTTTTAAGAAAATTTTAACTTAAACATTTTAGAAAGTTAAATAAATTGAAATATAGAGAATTAAAATGGGACATGAAATATAAATGTATTTTAAATTTTCGTGGAAAAATGAAAGTTTTTAGGTGAGTTTACAAAATGAATTAATATGTCATTAAAATTCAAATACTTGATGTAACTATGCATAAGATTTTCAAGGTATTTTGTAAAGGATAAAAAAACTCAAAATGAGCTCAAGTTCACACCATTCAAAGAGATTTCAGGTCAATGGCAGTGGAGCAGGCTACAAATAGCAGAATCTGGGAAAGTGCACTGAAATCACAGACAGCAATCAAGAATGGTGTTCAGCTACACAAACCCAAAAATTTGTACATTGCTATTAGTTTCACAGATTTAAAGTGGTGAACACCAGCAGTTCTGCTGACATATCGACTGCCAAATCCAAGCCATGATTTCGAGAGAGATTGTTATTAATGGTGCCCATAGAACAAGGAGATAGGATGAAATGCAAGTGGGAAAGGCACAACTTTGAGGATAAGAAATATACAGGCAGAACAACTAATAGAGCTCAGAGTGGCCCTGCCTTCTTACAAAAATGCCTTTCACAGTCTGGCCATGATCACACATATTGTAACCTTTCAGCTTCTGTCTACAGACTCAAATATATATCCTGTAAAACTTAACACAGGTTCAATCAATACAGATGTTGCTGCTGTCAGGCAGTCCAATTTCTCAATGCCAGTCCCTTCTCACTGTTGGGAAACCTACAAAGTGGGACGTCATACAGGGCAAAGAGTGACGGCAATATCTTGAGGGGTGGGGGGGGAAGAAGAACCCAAAGCTCCAAATTTTGATGGCCACTGTTTAGCTGCAGCAGGAAAGGGCAAGGAAAAGCATCAACTTTTGCAGGAGAGACTTTCAGCGTGCAGACCAAGCAAATAGTCTTGGGGAAAGCAAAGCTGAAATGAATCACATGATCAGCTCCAGCCAATAATAGGCAAGTGCAAATGATAGATTGTACATTTCAGCCACCTGGTTTAGAGATACAATCAAGGACCAAATGTCACTCATGTAAAAGGAGGACAACTGAAGTATCAAATAATAGCAATAAAACAAAATCGTATTGTGAATCTTATTACAGCAACTATTACTGAGAAAAAGCAGGCAAATCACAGAACTATAGAATGGATACAGCATGGAAAGAGGTCATTCAGCCTATCAAGTCAGCACCAGCTCTGTGTGAAAGCAATCCAGTTAGACCCACTTTCTAAGCCTCTCCTGTAATTTTTTTCCTTTCAGATATTTATCCAGCTCCCTTCTCAATACTACAATTGAATCTGCTCCTCTACACCTTGGTATTGCATTCCAGACCCTAACCACACTCTTAGCAAAAAACACATAACAAACTATCTCTCACACGATTGTTCACATGAAGGATATATTGTTTTATAACAAGTGCGCATTTACCTGCACAAACATATACATTCATTTGTCACATTATTCTGGTTAGGAGTCATTCATTTATTTTTAAACGACATAAATTGTGGTACACACCATTGCAAAGTCTGCAAAAGATCGCCGTCCTCTTAGGCTTCTCATTGCTGAGCATGCCTTGTTTCCATTCCAATCCCGTAGATTCTGAGGAGGCTGAAAAGCCAAAGATCTGTCATAGGTGACAGGAGGTGCTTGATGAGAAAAGTGGCCAGCGAAGGTGATGGGAGTTTAGAGGACTGAAAGGCAGTCAGTACTGGCTTGAAGGGGGAACTTGAAGAACTCCCAAACCTTGATATTAATCCTAGACATTAGCACCCTTGACTCTGTGCCGCAGCAAACTATCTGATGCATTCATGCTACCTGGTGAAGTCAACTGAAAAACAAGCCCCTGGGAGCTGCTGAATAACCCTACTGAAGTTCCAAAACATGATAGAGGAGAACTTCTGAGTCAAATTCACAGACGAGGCAAAGGACAGCGTTAGTCTGGCACGGTAGTGTAGCAGTTACCGTAACGCTATTACAGCGCCAGAGACCTGGGTTCAATTCCCGCCGCTGTCTGCAAGGAGTTTGTACGTTCTCCCCGTATCTGCTTGGGTTTCGTCCAGGTGCTCCGGCTTCCTCCCACATTCCAAAAACATACAGATTAGAAGTTGTGGGCATGCTATGTTGGCGCCGGAAGAGTGGCGACACTTGCGGGCTGCCCCCCAGCACATTCCCCAGTAATGCAAAAAGACAAATAAATATCTTGTAGATAAATTGTCTTCTTGTGTGGGCAGATGGGAAAAGGAATGTGTAGTGAATTGTGATAATAACAAGAAACATGGAGTGGATCGGTTAAGACTAATGCAATTTGGTGGTAACGAGTATGTTAACAGTAGCAATAAGATAGCAAATATTAGTGCATGAAGTGCATAATTTGGATTAGTCCTGCTATGCACAGGAAATGGAAACTGAACATGCCTAAATTTGAGGTTTATTTAATATAATATTGCTCAATATTCAGAATGCGTTAATGCCTTAAATTGCTTTCGAAAATTGGAAAAAATAATCAGCTTTGTTTCAGACACTAACCTGGATCTGGCTGCAGAGACACAGTTTAGGTGGTCATCAGGTACCACACCTTTCCCCATTGGAGTAGGCAGAAATGGCAATCCACAGACATCTACAAGCTTCCTAATACATTCCTCAGCACGAGAATAGGCTGCGCCTTTAAGAAATTGAAGGAATATATTTTTCGTGTCATAATGTTCACCCGTGAACAAATGCTTCCAATATAACTATGATAAGAGAAAACAATGGCTTAGAAATTCTTCTGTGCTCTGGAAGGATGTGTTAGCTCAGTGATGCAACAGATGTTTTTTTATGGACACAAAGCTGCAAAACAACACAAGGCCCAAACCATTGTGCAGAATAGATTACGCAGTTTGTGCACTAAAAAAAAATCTTTCCTCTGCATGCTCTGCAGAACCCAGGACGAGGTGGGAGGGGTTGCACTATGCAGGAGTTTCAGGCCATCAGTCACAGTGGATCAGAACTGCAAGGGGCAGGTTGCAAACATTGGGAAGATGGGGAGGGCTCAACCTCATAACTGGTGGGGGTTGGGGCCAGGGTCAGGCTTGTGATTGATATGAAACGGGGAAATGATTGGCGAGTATCAGGCTCACAATTGTGAGGTAGTGTGCCAGAGTTGTAATGGGGGGTAGGGTGTAAAAGGAAGCATGACCAGGTAGGTGTGGTTTAGGGGAGGTTGAAGGAGAAGTGTTGCAAGGAACCCATCTACTTTGAGTCCGTTCTTTGTGCCAGATTCCACTTCCTAAGATCAATCAGGGTCTCCATTAAATAACGTAGATGCCATCACCACATGCATTGTGAAGGCCTCTTTCTACATAAGTGTCCTGCACCATCCACAGGCCACAGTGCATAGAACAACATTCATGGAAGTGTAATTAGACACCACAGCACAAGGCTGGAAGCCCCATGCATTTGCACATCAGATGCATGGAGGAAGCAGCAGGAACATTACAGATTTCATAGTCCTTGCAATAAGTCCCTGATTTTTCCCTTATAATTTTTTTTGACTACAATTTTAATTACCCGGTGCAGAGATCTTGCCCATGTTATAGAATTTCTTTCATCTCTTGCTACAATTCAAGTGATGTAATCCTAAATTGTGTGGTAGGCAGATCTTTATATTGCTGTTTTTTTTAGCTTTTTTAACTAGAAATATAGCAATTTATATTTTCCCTGAGATGAATAAAGAACATCAGCCTGGAAACTCCTCTGTCCCCAAGAGGTACAGTAAACTAGAAACGCACAGCAGGCCAAATGGATTTACCAGAGGAATCGTCTGCTCATCTAGAACTGGAAGTCGGGTAAGCAGTCAAACAACTTAGAGATTCTAAAACAAAAAGACACAACTCAACGGGTCAAGCGGCATTCGTGGAGGCAAAACGGGTAAGTCAATATTTCGGGTTGAGGCCCTACGTCAGGGATTTAGAAGGATGTTGTTCTACCATTGTTACAGAGAGGCCAGATGCAAATCGGAAGAACAACATCTCGTATTCTGCTTGGGTATTTCACAAACAAATGGCATGAATATTGAATTTTCCAATTTCAGTAACCGAAACCTCCGGTGCAATCCTACCGTACACACACGCACCTGTCCACCTAGTTTTTTTTCCCCTCCCTTCGTTCGTTCTTCCCATTCCCTTGCCCCACCTGGTTCCATCTGCTCATCGCCCCTTCCCCATCTGGGCCCACATATCACTTATCAGCCTCTCTCCTACCCACCCCCTCCCCCATCTAGTCCCACCTGCCCATCGTCCCCCTCCCCAAGTGGTTCCACCAATCACCTACCAGCCTCTATTCCACCCCCCTACATACTTTATACTGCCAATCTTTCCTGTTCCCTCTCAGTCCTGATGCAGGGCGTCAACCCAAAACGTCAACACCATTTGCCTCACAGATGCTGCTTGAACCACTGAGTTCTTCCAGCTTTCCGTTTTTCACTCTAGATTCCAGTAGCTGCAGTCTCTTGTCTTCAATTTAGAGATACTGAAGGGTTGAGAGGGACCAAAACGGAGTTGGGTGTTACCAGGATACATATGTGGAACCTGTGGTGAGCTTTCAAGTAAAGTTGCCAGGGGGCAGCATGACAGATGGTAGGGAATTCCATAGGCCACAGTGCCAGAGAGGTAAAACAAGCCATTTTAGGTGATACTCTGGCTATATGGCTGAAGATATAAGAATGGAACCAGGCAAGTGCAGTCCCATTCAACTGAACCACAGAGAAGAAATAATGAGGAGGATGCTGATGTCAAAAGCTACTGTTGGACAAAGATGGGTGGAAAGGAATAAGTTACCATAGTCCCAGTCACATTATTGACTGCGATATCAACTAGATGGGACAAGAAGCCAAACTGTTTACTCCAAGAATTCCAGGAAAAGAGGGCACTGTTTTGGAAACTTATAGCAAATGGAAAGACTTCCAAATTTAAAAAAAATACTATCAATTTTATGTTTAAGATGTCTGTATTTCCATTCACACACCTCTCCTCTTTGGGGCCACAGCTTTAGCCATATTGTTTTTGCAGATTATAGAGTCACAGAGTCATAGAGGACAAAAACAGGCCCTTCGGCCCAACTCATCCATGCCAACCAAGGTGCCTACCTGAGTTAGTCCCATTTGCCTGTGTTTAGCCCATATCACTCTCAATTTTTCCTATTCATGCACTTGTCCAAATGTTGTAATTGTACCCACCTCTACAGCTTCCTCTAGCAGCTCGTTCCACACACCCACTACCCTCTGCGTGAAAAACCTGCCCCTAAGTTTCCCTTTTCTCTCAAACCTATACCCTTTAGTTTTAGACTACTCCCCTACCCTGGGAAAAAGACTGTTACTATTCATCTTATCTATGCCCCTCATGATTCTATAAACCTTTATAATTCACCGCTCCTTCTCTCTGGGCAAAACAGTCCCAGCCTATCCAGTCTCTTCTCATAACTCAAGACCTCCAGTCCTGGCAACATCCTTGTGAACCTTTTCTGCAGCCTCTCTCGCTTAATCATAGCCTTCCTATAGAATGGCAACCAGAATTGCACACAATACTCCAGGTGCGGTGTCACTAACGTCTAGCACAGCTGTAACAGGACATCCCAAACAAGAAATCCCCAACCGGTGAAGGCAAGCATGCCATTCACCTTCTTCGCCACCGTCTACTTTTATCGCACCTTTCAGTGAACCATGTATTTGTACCCCTCGGTCTGTCTGTTGTATAAAACTCCCCAGGGCCCTGTCATTTACTGTGCCCTGGTTTAACTTCCCAAAATGCTTCATTTCACATTTGTCTGACTTAAATTCCATCTGCCATTCCTTTGCACAATTTCCATGTCGATCTAGCTCCTGTTGTAACCTTAGACAACCTTCTTCAACGTTCACCACACCACCAATTTTGGTGTCGTCTGAAAACTTACTAATTCTGCCACATATATATTAACGATTTGGAGGATAATGTATGACAAACAACAAGGGACCCAGCATCGATCCCTGTGGCACACCAGCTGTCACAGGCCTCCAACGTGAAAAACAACCCTCCACTACCACCCTCTGACCCTACCACCAAGCCAATTTTGTATCCAATCAGCTTGTTCACCCTGGATGCCATGTGATCTAACCTCCAGACTAGCCTACCATAAGGGACCTTGCTAAGGTCCATCTAGACAAGATCTAGAGCCCTGCCCTCAACAATCCTTTTGGTCACCTCTTCAGAAAAAACATAATGAAATTCGTGAGACACGATTTCCCACACACAAAGCCATGCTGACTATCACTAATCTGTCCTTGCCTTTCCAAATGCAGACAGATCCTGTTTCTCAGAATCTCCTCCAGTAACTTTCTCACCACTTAGGTCAGGCTCACCGGCCTGAAATTCCCTGGTTTATCCTTGCAGCCCTTCTTTAATAAAGGAACAACATTAGCCACCCTCCAGTCTTCTGGTACTTCACCCATGGTTAAGGAAGGTACAAAAATCTCTGCCAGGGCGCCAGCAATTTCTTCCCTCGCTTCCCACAATGTCTTAAGATACAATTGGTCAGGCCGCAGGGATTTATCCACCCTTATGCACTTCTTTTGTAATATCGATACATTTCAGGACATCACTGTTCCCTTCCCTGAACTCCCTAGCTTCCATGACTTTCTCCATGGTAAATGCAGATGAGAAGTATTCAGTGAAAACCTCACCCTTCTCCCTTAGCTCCACACATAGATTATCACATTGATCTTCAAGGGGATCTATTCTCTCCCTCAGTACCCTTTTCCTCTTAATATCCTTATAGAATCCTTTAGATTTCTCCTTTACCTTACGTGCCAAGGATATCTCATGTCCCATATTTGCCTTCCTGATTTCGTTCTTAAGTGTACTCCTGTATCCCTTATACTCCTCACAGGACTCACTTGATCCCAGCTGTCTATACTTGACATAAGCTTTCTTCTTTTTCCTGACCAGAGCCTCAATATCTCTTGTCAACCAGGCTTCCTGCCAGCTTTGCCCTTCACTCCAACAGAAACATGCTGCCCCTATTTCACTTTTAAAAGCCTCCCCCTTGCCTGATATCTTTTGACCTCTGAACAGCCACTCTGAATCAACCTTTGCAAGTTCCTGTCTAATGCCATCAAGATTAATCTTGCCCCAATTTAGGGCTTTAATTTGTAGACCAGTCCTACCTTTTTCCGTAACCATTTTAAAACTAATAGAATTATGGTCACTGATCCTAAACTGCTCCTCCACTGACACTTCAGCCACCTGCCCAGCTTCATTCCCCTCGTGGAGGCCGCGTTACCCCCCTCTCTAGCAGGGCAATCTACATATTGCTTGAGGAAACTTTTCTGTGCATAGTTAACAAATTCTGCCCCATCTAATCCCTTTGCACTATGGAAGTCCCAGTCAATATTAGGGAAGTTGAAATCACCTCCTATTATTCCTACACCTACCTGTGATTTCCCTACATATTTGCTTTACTAAGTCCTACCCTTTTGGTGTTGTCAGCTGTTATTTAGCTCTGTGGACTGGGATATTGGCAATCAACATTCAGTCGCCACCTCAGTGACATCTGCCATTACAGAGAAGGCATGCAAACAAACACCATCCATCTGTCACACACTGGCACCTTCCACAAGATCCAGCGAATCAAAGAAATTGGACAATACTGCCAGGACCTAACCATGTCCTGGCATTGTTTGACATGTTGACCCACATTCTCAACCTCCAGTAAGGCAATTTCAATCCTTTTGCATTTTGGAAAGTTGATTTTCACTCGTAAGGTCAGTAATCCAAATAAAAAGGTCCCTGGTTTCTGCCTATCTATGAACCACAACTGCACAGAGCACATAAAATATGCATACATGAGGTAGAAATGGAAAATTTAATCGACTCCAGCCTCCCCTCTTTTCTCCACCTATCACTTCTCTGCTTTTCCCTCCTACATATTGGGCTTCCCCTTTTCCTATCTTCAGTCCTAAAGAAGAGTCCTGACCTGAAACATTGACCGCCTGCTTTTCTCCACAGATGCTACCTGGCCTGCTGAGTTCCTCCAGCATCATCGCGTTTTCCAGCATTAAGATGATTGTTAAGGAAGCCAAACAAGCAGGTGGGCTACCACTCCCTGCATATGCCTGAAAGTCTCCATGCATTTAAACTTCAGATGCATGGACAAGAAGGAATGTTGTAGCAGTCAGCCCCTACACCCTAGAACAGTGGTTTTCAACCTTTTGCATGCTGCAGCCCCCCAGAACACGTCTTTGTTAGATGGCGGACCCCCAAAGCCCACAAAATCAAACAATCGATAATTCATGCATACAACACTTAAATTACTGCACACAGGCCCTATTGAAATAGTGACTATTTCAATCACCGATAACTACCAGCGGTGTCTTTCAGTGTTCAGTTCAATGTGAAGGTTGTGCCTGTTTTGCACTGCAGAGTTTGTCCAAACGTAGTGGTACGTGCAACAAACATATGCAAATGTCATCCTCAATATCCAATCTTGATCTGTATTTGGTTTTCATGGCAGTGACCGCAGAAAATGCTATTTCGCACAAGTAAGTGGCTGCAAATGGTAACAGAACATTGACGGCTTTGCAGAACAGCAATGGATACTCCTGGGAACATGCTATCCAGAACGACAACAGTGACATTCGCTTGAACTGCAAGCGCAAAGTCCTGTCAGATGACAGTCCAGCCAATTCTTCTTGTTCACGTCCAGTTAAATTAGTAAGCATGCAGTCAAGCGGACTTTGAATCCAATCAAACATGCTAGTGTCATCATTGCTGAAATACTCATGGAAATAATGTGACAGCTGTTGAATATGGTTCAAAACGGTGCTCGCAATGGCCTCTGTCTTAGTCTCGTTCACTGTCAGAAAGTCAGCCAGCAATGGAAACATATCATAGCCTTGCTCGCATCTTCCCTTCCAGATTCGGAGTTTTTTCTGGAAGGCATTGATTTTGTCATGCGTTTTCAGAACATTTGAGCCAGGTCCTTGCAATGATAGATTTAAGTTGTTCAAAATGTTGAAAATATCTGCAAGATAAACTAATCTGGCAACCCACGTCTCACCTGTCAAGAACTGTGCCAATGATCCGTTATGCTCATTTAGAAAAATGAGCGGTTCATCTCACAATTCATATACACACTACACAACGCGGCCTCTTGACAGCCATCTGACTTCTGTATGTAGCAACAAATGCTTATGCTCGGCTTCCATTTCACGGCATATGTTTTCAAACAAACGATGATTGAGCGGCCTGGCTTTGATAAAGTTAACGATTTTAATGCATGTGGAAAACACATCCGCAAGATTTTCATCCATATCCTTTGCAGCCAAAGCCTCATGGTGAATCATGCAGTGGGTTGCTGCTACCTGTGAAGCTACTTCTTTCACTCGTGTGACTAGACCTGACTTCCATCCTGTCATTGTGGCAGCACCATCCGTGCATACTCCAATACACTGTTTCCACGCCAATGCCGATTGTACAAAAGAAGTGTCAAGCACACGGAAAAGTTCTTCACCGGTTGTACACCCTGGGAACTCCTTGTAAAACAAAAAGTCTTCCAAAGCCTCTCCTTCCCTGCAATATCAAACATAAACCAACAACTGCGCAGCACTGGCAACATCAGTACTTTCATCGAGCTGAATCGCAAATCTGACTTGCTGAAGACGTGCTATCAGCTGACTCTGTATATCTTCCGCCATATCGCCAATTCTTCTGCTTACTGTGTTATCAGATAGTGGAATGGCTTTCAGTTTTTGACTGGATTCTTTTCCCAGTACAACTTCGCACATATCTACTGCTGCAGGCAGTATAAGCTCTTCTCCAGTTGTGTGAGGCTTTCTGGAATGTGCCTATTCGTAATGCTACCAAATATGATGCGCGAAGAGCCTTCTCATTTACAGTGGCGCAGGCTGTTCATTTTGCCTTTCTGCTTGAGGTACAGCTCCTTTTGCCGCTCAAAATATTCCTTTGGCTTACTGGCAATATCGGGATGCACTGTTGTTAAGTGGTGCTTCTATTTCACTGGTTTTCATTGCATCATTGCGACAGTGTTTGCAAACACACAACACAGAGAGGTTGGTCCGCATTTGTCCCCACTACAATGAAGCCATATGAAGTGTATTCTGGATTGTACTTGCGTTGTTTTCTCTTTCAGTCACCCTCATCCCCTCCGTCATCAGAATCTCCCGGTTTCTGGTCAGCTTTTCTCTTCAGAAATTTCTCCATACTCAGCAATACACACTGGACAGTTTAATTACTATTACTGTTAAACAAAATTATCAAAACTAATCTAAAATTTACACACTTGTGCACTTTTCGTTTAACAGTGACATCACCGTGGCGTAAATGCACGGTAAGTAAGCAATATTATTAAGGCACACCAACAACGTCACTCAGTCTCGCTAACACTACAGTGCACAACAGAATAGTAGTGAGTAGTGAACACTACTGACTACTCTGACTACAGAAATCAAATATTAAGCGGCAGCTTACCAGAAGGGAACACCATTTAAGTCTCTAAGATTGTCGCCTATAACAGATAGAATAGATATGGCTGATTTTCTGAATAGTTGAAAACTGGAGCAAGCAAGTAAGCTATGTCTTTGTAACAGGTCGCTTTTCCATTTTTTTCTTGGCTTGCTCGCGGTCCCCCAGGGGTCCGTGGACCACAGGTTGAAAACCTCTGCCCTAGAGTGTACAACTTGGAACGTTGCTGCCACCTACTGCTCAGAAGTGCAATTACCTGAAACCAATCTTGCTGGGTTTTTGTTTGAACAACTTTCTTATTGTTCATATCAGGAAGTGATTAGTTTTGTACAAATTCTTCCCAAATACCATCACCCATATGGAACCCATTAGCAAAAAGACTGATTTCCCTTATCTGTATGCCAGACATTCCAATTACCATCATTCAAAATACTGCTTTTCTTTTGATCACCATACCTTTTCCAACAACAACAAGCGGCTTCTTGGCATTTTTAATGATCAAAGCTGCTTCTCTCACTGCTGCTGGAGTTGCTGAAGCCAATGGAGGACAGGGACAACATGGAACAGTTCTACAGGGAGAAAGATGATTAGATAGATTGTCCTGTCTCTTAACATCCTATCAACACATGATAGGTTTTCAACAACATTGCAGAACAAACATCCACTATAGTTTCATAGATGCACGTTTCATTATAAAATCAATCACATTCACCTACATGATTAATATCAAGAACAAAAAAAGCCATTTACAGGCATGTGATAAATTAGGGTCAGCAATCTACCTTACAGTAAAAGCCAACAAGAAAAAAAACATATGTTCAGGGTTTCTTATTAAAGCTGTGATTAATTAAATGTAGGAAACCGTAAATTGGTAAAACATAGAAACACCAAAACTGCAAAGCATGCTCTTACTGGATCCAACCAATACTAGCTAATTGCTTCTGGTAGCTCAGGGTTGTCACATTTACTGCCACAGAATATCAAGAGGAGAGTAATTGTTCAAAGGTTTCCTCTGCACTAGATGAAAATCTCAAGCAGAGGAATGAACATAAACACTACAAAACACAGTCCTAAGGCAGCGCTCCGCCCTGCTGACATCCCGCTCTGCACCGGCCCCATCCGTTAGAAAATAAAATCAATTTTAAAAAAGTCCATTCCTCTCCAGATGATCAAATAGATTCTGTTTGGATTATCTCTCTGCAACTTAAAACACATTTGTTTTCTACTTTTTCAGTTCTGTAGCAACCTGAATTGTTAACTGTTTTCCTCTCTGCAGATGCTGCTTGACATGCTAAGTATCCTCAACATTTTCTCTTTTGATAAGCAGAATTACTGAATAAATTAAAATTTCTGAAACTACTGACCAATGTCTGACTATCTTGGCAATGCACACTTACCTCAGTGACGAAGTGTGGACTTTGGAAGTCACCATATCTCCAGGGACATCAACATAACAAGCTCCTGGACGCCCATAGATACTAGTTCTAACTGCCTTTTAAAAAAATAATCATATTGAATTAAAAGGATGATGTGCATATACATAGCCCAGGTCATGGAGTCAGAATGCCACAAAACACCTTACAGCCAACTAAGTACTTTTGATGAGTTGCCACAGCTTTAATGTTGAAAATGTGGCAATTAATTTGGGCAAAGCAAGCTCCCACAAACAGCAATGTGATTAAAAGAAACAGAATATCTACTCATTAAGGGATGTTGACAGAGGGAAAAATATAGATTAGGACATCTGGATAAGTTTCCTGTGCAACTTTGAAATAGTTTCCCTTTTCCTACTAACCAACATAGCAGGGACTCAGCACATCTTCTGAAAGGTGCCATTTCCCCAGCCACAGAATTCCCTCAGCACTGCACTGGAGTCATAGTAAACATTAGTGCACCATTTTCCGATGTACATGGTTATAAATTTACTTTGTACATAGGTTTATTTTTGGAAAAGTGCAATGAATTCTGCTTCCTGTAGCTGAAGAAGTTCATGCTTGTTAAATGTCTGAATAACCTTGATAAGAGTTGCTCATCGTTACTCAGATGCATAACCAGCCTGGTTCTGACCAAATAAACACAATTTTAAAAATCCAACAAAAAGCAAAATGTTCGTCCACAAGCATCAATTACAGGAATTCCTCCACTTGTAAATGCGAGAAAAGGAACATCCCTCTCTCTTTCATCACTTTGGTGTGAAAAGAAAAACAATTTTGCTTTCCTTAACAAAAACTGTTATTAAGTAATAACAGATAAACCTTTTAGAATAGCATTTGAAATATGTTCTTTCAAATCATTTTACTGAGATGATTAATAACAAGTTCTGCTTACAGTTATTAAACAATCGCTATAAACTTTTTTTTAAAAGCATGTCCATTTTTATTGGATGCCCAAATATTGGCCAGCAGACCAACTCTTTCACTGGCCCACTGAAGGAACTCCAATATCCCACCATACACCAAGCTCAAGATACTTTCAAGTTGGGCCTTTCCTCCATGATCTTCTGACATTGCAGAGGACATGCATTAGGGAGAGGACAGAGTGGGGAGATGGTCAGAGCTGGAGAAAGGATTTGTTGGGGAGGGGACAGCAAGATGACTATATGGGGAATAGAAAATGATGGGAGGAGAGGGGCTGAAGTGGGGGCAGTAAAAAATTAAAAGTGGCAGCTACCTAGAGGAAAAGGGACTTGCAAACTCTCTGGCATCCGCCTGGATAGGCTGGAGCTCATTAAAGCTAGCCTCACCCCTCCATAAAACCTGCTTCAGTGCCCTCACAACCTTCAAATGCATGGTAGAATATTACACAAGCAAAAACAAGTGGGTACTGTGTGCCATTCAGCATCACTGAGCAGGGGTAGTGGCTTCCCTGCATCACCACTACAACTTCAGCCAGAGCTTCCTGCTCCACACAGAGCTGGCGCTCCAAGAACAGAAGTTGAACACCCTGGTCAATTCCAACATTTTTATTTAACAGCATATTTTTTCAATGAACTGGATATCTCACCCACCATCCCATTTGAATTCCAAATTACCTTTTTCAATAATGGTAGGTACAACTCCCAAGCTGCTTGGTCTAGCTGAGAATTTGCTGTAAAGTCGACAAGCCTCAACCTGCCAAAACAAATGATGTGAGTGAAGCCAGTTAAATAAAGTTTGGCTTGCATAGGCAGAACACAACCTTGTCATGAAGCAGGTTTCACAGTTTGAAAGCAATATATAGTACACGTCATAGATATATTGAAGAAGGATCTCTCTCAAATTGTTCCTTATTGGGAACACAAAGTACTGGAAGCTCTGACATTCAGAATCTGAATATGGACAAAATGGTTTAAATCCTTGTAGTATGTAGTTTGGGAAAATAGTGCATCTACCATTTAGTAACTAACCGGGAAGGCTAGGGTAGCAAGAGGAGGCAGTGAATCATGAAGAATGTGAAAGCTGATGCTGCCAGCTTTCCAGAGTCCAGCCTGAGGTGTAAACACACAGGCGGAAAAAGAGAGCAAAAACTTATACAAGTGCATAGTGCTAACAATAATTTGTTGATTATTTATGATTAATGCCAATAGAATGACTTTCTTTTACAAGAATTAATACCATCTACAATGCCTCCTCACTATGTTCATGAAATATTCTTTGAACAGAACACATACAATTGTTGCTTGAACCTATTTAAGTGAGCTTCCTTTACTGACCTTTATTTCATAATGCACGTGAAAACCTGACTGATCAGTTCAAACACTAAACAAAAACAACTGATAAATAACCATCAGCCCTTTAACTATATATCTACATATCTATTATATATTAAAAATAGTAAGTAAATCACATTTCATTTCAGAATACATTGAAAAGCACACTGCAAGTTGGTTCCTGTAGTATTATTAAACTCTAAATTAACCCCAAATATTTGCAGGGGGCACTCACAATGAAAATCATTAGCTCCATCCACCACTATTAGTGTCAATTCTAAATTTTTGGAGAGGCTGTAGCTCCTCTGTGAGCCACCAGCTGACACCAAAGAACACACATATTTAATCGATTCTTCATGGTTTACAGGGATTGCCCTCCATCCCATTTCCCACACTCGGTACTTATTCAGAATTTTTCAACCAAATCCCTCATCCACAGCTCCTGGGTAAAATGCAAAGTGATGTTTGGGAAGAATTTGCATCAACTCCTCTTGGAGCATCTAGCTTTTAAATTCTCAGTGATTTGATATACTGTCCTGCTGCAATAAGCTCCAGCCATCCACAATGATTTGGCGCACCATCCTCCTTTGTAAACATTCATTTCCTCCACCATTAACACAGTGGCTGCAGTGTATACCACCTATAAAATGCACTGCATTTACTTGACTCGGATATGCTGACACAGCTTCCAAACCTCTACTGCCATGAAGGACAAGAAGAGCAGTCACATGCGAACACCACCATCCTGAAGTGGAAATATATCACCAGCCCTCCATTGTTGTTGAGTTTAAACCCTGGAACTCCCTGCCCAACAGCACTGTGAGAATGTCTTCACCAGAAGGAAGGAGCTCACCACCACAATTGGGCTGGTCGTGCCCAGATCGCAAGATATCTCTCCCCTTCTGCATTCCAAACCAAACAAGGTCATACTTGATCAGACTTTTCACCCTACCATTTTTTGGTGAAAAGGTGATAGACAAACATACAGAAAATCCTGTATTTACATTGGGGGGTGGGGGAGAGGAGTTTAGTGTCTCGTTCAGGACATCTCAAAGCACTTTGGAGCTAATGAAACATATTTGAAATAACTGTTGTACTATGGTAAATCACAGCAATGCATTAACAACCAGGTAAGTTGACACAGAACAGTACAGAAGAGGAACAGGCCCTTCAGCCCATGATGTCCGTGCCAACCATGGTGCCAATTTAAACTAATCCCATCTGCCGGCACATGATCTATCTCTCTCCATTCCCTGCCTCTTCATGTGCCTGTCCAAATGCCTCTTAAACATTGCTATAATTTCTGCTTCCAGGCACCTACCACCCTGAGCAAACAATTTACCTCATAAATCTCCTTTAAACTTTCTGCATCTCAGTTTAAACCAACATCCTCTACTATTTGACATTTCCATCCTCGGAAAAAGCCTCTGACTATTTACCCTATCTATACCTCTCATAATTTTATATACCTCTATCAGGTCACCCCTCAGCCCCCAATGCTCCAGAGAAAACAATCCAAGTTTGTCCAACCTCTCCTTAGAGCTAATATCCTCTAATCCAGGCAATATCGTGGTCAACCTCTTCTGCACTCTCTCCAAAGCCACCACATAATGTGGTGACCAGAACTGCACACAATAGTCCAAACATGGCCTAACCAATGTTTTATACAGCTGCAACATGACTTCCTGACTCTTACATTTGACTTGCTTAACTCTTATACTCAAGTTATTTTAGAAACATTCATTGAGGAATAATTAATGGCCTGGACAGCATGGATAACTCCCTTGCTCTATGTCAAAAGCTCTACCATGAGATCTTCCACATCTAACTGGTAAGCTAACATAGAACATGGCATCTTAGTTTAACATCACACCCCAAAAAACAGCACTTCCTTTGGTGTAGCATCCTACCCTGTAGCAGCCAAAAGTGTCTGCATAAACCTTTGTGTTCAAGTCTCTGATGTGCAACAAGAATCCCACAACAACCTGACTCAGACCACGATCATGATCAACTGATCCACAGCAGACAGAGGCACATAAAATATACTAAGCCGATGGCATAATCTGTTAATATAAAAAATACCAGACAACAATTTTGGCAAATAATAATTGATTAAACAAGAAAACTAATTACAATATGCAATAGTCTAATTTAACAGCAGAAGGGGTATAACTAAACTACTACTATCAGATGTGCAAATTAGTTACATTAATTTTCACATTTTGCTAAATCTTCAGATTATTTATTTTATGTAAATTCAAAAAGCATAAATGGCACAATATTCAGTCAAACTATAGTTACATAGGTTGCTCAAAATGTGAAAGGCAATCTTAAATGGCATGATATCTTAAAACTGAAACACACTGTGAAATTCAGGGGGATGGCAAAGAACTTTAACCGTGAGTTAAAATACCTTATCATACAATGCAACAAATCCAGATGAACAAGTAGTGATTTCAGCAACTTCAAACATCCCAAAATAAGCAAAAACAAAATAATCATAATTCTAAAGAGAAGACAAGTTTCACAAACCTGTGGAAACTCCTGAAAAGCACCCATTGTTTCCTGATTTTTATCAGATGATCCTGCTAGGACAACTACAGGCCTGAAAAAAATAAATTATGTTGATTAAAAAAAACTTCAAATATCAAGTAATGGTCCTTAATCATGCTTACTGCAGTGTGCTCTTCAAAAGAATGGTTACATCTTCAAAAGAATTCATATTTAACAGTTTTAGGTGACATCAATTCATTTTATCACCTCAATTTCTAAGACAATTTCTTCAAATTAAAATGTGTACAAGCCTTGAAATAGATTAAAGCCGATAATCAATTTTCTAGCCAGTGATTAGAATATAGAAACCTCATGCAATGCAGGCCCTTGTGAAGAACAAGTGTTCTTAGCCTGAAGTAATGAGACTTGTGGCTACACTCAGATTAAAGCCTTGTCAGTCACTCCTCAAGTAGACAGTAATAAATGACAGTGTTGAACTTTGTCTCCAATATGAAAATGGGATGAATTATTCGAAAGACCTGTCAACATTCAAAAAAGTAAATGTAAAGATGTAGGCCTATCGTCAGAATCAGCTCCAATGAAAAGTAAACAGCAAAAGCATTAACTCATTCTTTCTCTGATGATGTGGTGCTTAAACTCACTCTGGTGGCCATCTAATCCTGCAAAGGTAAGCAATTTTTAAAGTAAAGCAGGTGTGATTCACAATAGCCTTGAGAAGGACAAGGAAGGATAGATCATGTATGTCATAATTACATCAGATGTCATGAGTGAATTAGCCAATTCTTTTTCTTTGAGATGCAGGGCAGATTTAAAGTGTAACTACAAAACTAAACAAACTATCCTACTTGAAAAGCTTAAAGAAATATATAAAATGCACACAATTTCCACTTGGAGACACAAATGCTGGAATCTGGAGCAAACAATCTGCTGGAGGAACTCAGTGGGTCAGGCAACATCTGTGGGAGGAAAGGAATTGTCAATGTTTAGGGTCGTAACCCTACATCAAGACTCTGTCCTGATGCATGGTTTCGATCCAAAACATCAACAATTTCTTTCCCCTCCACAGATGACACATATTTCCCCATCGTCCTCAAATTCTTTTCAAAAGTAGTGTACGAGGCCAATTGTGTTGTGCCACATTAGCTGCAGTACAGACAGACTGAGGGAACAGCTCACTGCCATCTTAAGTCCGGGCTGCAAAATAAAAAGGAACAAAGTCAGTCTGCATTCAAAATGCCAAATCACATAGCTGAACTGATTTTCACTCCAGGTAGAAGAATATGCCGATGCAGTACTGAATATGTGGGGATAGGTGGGTCTGGACTGGATAACAGTGAGCTACCATCCTTTCACCTGTAACCCTGGATCAATTTCAGCCCAGTTATATCTGTTACATTTCAGCAGCAGTGTTTCAGCCAGGCATCACACCCATTCCACCTGGATTACACCAGCATTCCAGTTTTACGAGAGAGCTAATGCATGATGTACTTTACAATAGTGGAGTCAGGGGACCATTGATGTACACATTTTAAATAAATGGAAATGGCTGAAGCAGCAGTAGACTGGTTCTAGATGGATTGTTCTTTCAAAACCTGTCACATACAATGGGGTGAATAACTCCTTCCTATAAGGATTCAATATTCTTTTCTGGGAACTTATTTTCTGTCTTAGTTACTTTGCTTTGCTTTTCCTTCACATCCACAAGAATGAAAGCACCAAGAGTGCATTGGCAGTTCATATTGGCCAATGTTACATAATGGTACAATTCACAACAGTAAGTACTATTTATGCAATGAGCACTGTGTATTGAAAGTTACTTCCTGGTGATTATCATCAATGCATGTCATACCTGCATTGTTTTAGGCATTTTGTAATACTCTGATTTTAAAGTCACAACAAGCATTCATAATTGGGGAGGAAAGGAGAATTTATTTCACACAAGTTATCTGGAGTGCTCTGCCTGAAATGGGGTGGAATCAGATTCAATAGCACGAGCTTGGGGAAAGAGATTAATTGGTTAACTGTCAAAGAGCTGGCACTATGGTCAAATGGTCTTTTGGTTTCCATGATTAAAGTTAAGGGACCAAATGTGATCTTTACTAGTCCTGTGTAAGTTAAAGTCTTCTTATTCCAGCAGTCAATACGTGACTCCACCATCTCCTCTCCCTCACCCTTGTTCAACAAGAACATTCTTGTAGAAGGAACATTGCTTCCTCCGGCTGACACAACTCAAAAATAGAAGAGTTTCATGTTTCAGATTCATGTGAACGACCACACAGAAAAGAAACGTAAATTGGGATAATTTCACCACCCACTCTTCCCCAAAATTGCTTAGTTAGTAATACACCATTCAGCATGAAGTTGAATTTTGCAGACCGGGATAAATGCAGGTTTGTTCTTTGACCTACACAGGGTTACTAGAGCAATCACAATGCCAATTAAAGACACAAACACAATCCAATAAAAATTACTGTTTATAGGCCAAATTCCGAGGCTTGTATCTTATGCAACAGCATTTTTCACAGAACAAACTGAAATATACACATGCTTCAACAATTAAGTAAAGTTACCAGCAGTTCATGTTTGCATTTGCCATTCCTCCCAGAGCATGAATAAGGCCTGGCCCAGAGACTGCAAGACAAACTCCTGGCCTGAAACAAAAAGATCAGTTACGATTACCTTTAAATAGCAGGGACACATATAAATGTATATTAAAGTGCAGGTAGCAGCAAAGCCGTGAATTAAAAGTCAACCATTGAGAGACTAACCTTCCTGTTAAATATCCCACCACAGAAGCTGCATAACAAGCCTGTTTGGATATGAAAACAAAGAGCCAGTAAAACATCTTAGGACTTCGTTTTGAGAATTCTGTGTTAAGGAGTAACAGAAAGTACCATTTTACTTACAGCTTGCTCATTTCTCATTCCAATGTACTTAATTCCAGCAGCTTGGGCTGCCATTGCAATTTCAATCACTGGGATACCAACAACACCAAACATATACTGAACATCCTGCAGAGAGAAAAAATAAAATCTGACCTTCTGATTGCTGCTATTTTATTAAACCTACTCAGTCTGAATTTAAGAAAGAAATATATTATTTAGATCACGAATGTAATCTTAAGATCTTTTGATGAACTTCAAGTTAGAGCTATGGATAATCAATACAAACACAACAAAAAAAATCACACAATTTAACTAAATTGTAAAGTTTGTTTTAAAAATGCTGTCAGTGAAGTCCTGAAGTCAGATTGGCCGGCCTTAGGAGAAGTACTTGCAGTAAAGCCATTGGGAGGCTACTCAATAGATCTTCTCATTATACACTGTTTCCCTCATGGGTTATATCTTAAATTTATTCCAGGGCTCTTGATCGTTTTGTTCTTTGATTATCCCTTGTTTTAAAACCATGGGTATAGGGCCAGTGTTAATTAATTTCAAACATGCAAAAGTTATCCATTTAACCCCATTCCTTGCCATCACATTGAAATGTTCACTTTTCAATTCCTTATCCAGTCTTTGCTCCTACTGCAATATCAAAGAACTGATCAAAGTCACTAATGACATCCGATGTAATTATGACATACATATTCTATCTCTCCTTGTCCTTCTCAAGCTTCTATAGCTTTTGAAATATCTTCCTTCCAATCCTCTCCTCCGCTAACCAGATTAATAAGGCTGCTTTGACCTGGTTCCATTTTTATCTGTCTGATCATTAGCAGTGAATCACAAGCGATGACTTCTCTTCCCTTGCTTATGAGGTTCCCTCCAATCATCTTCCATCAGCCCTTCCTACTTCTTCTCTGCATGCTGCCTTTGTTTTCAATCTCAGTTTCCACGGCTTCATTTACGACACCCAGCTTTACTCATTGCCAACTCTCCTGACTCCTCCACTCCCTCCAAATTGTTCCACCATTTGTCTGACATCCAGGATAAGTGAAATTCAATAAAACATTAGAAAGAGTCAAGCTATCATCTTCAGTCCCCATCACAGCCTGTTCCCTTGTCTCCGACTCCCTCCCTCTCCCTGCCAGACATCCAAACTTGATACTGACTGCAACCTTGCCTGATGTCAAGTTGAACATTGGTGATTATATTTAAGTCATCTCTAAAGATGTGTATCTCATCTCCCCACTGATCAGACAGCTGTATCTTGAGCAGTGAACAGAGTCATATAACATGAAAATAGGCCCTTTGGCACAACTCATCCATGATGACCCAGATGCCTATCTAAGCTAGTCCCATTTCCCCACATTTGATCCATGTCCATCTAAACCTTTCCTATCCATATACCTGTCCAAATGTCTTTTAAATGGTGTTATTGTACCTGCCTCAACCACTTCCTCTGGCAGAACATTCCATATACGGACCACACTGTGCATAAAAAAGTTGTCCCTCAGGTTCCTATTAAATCTTTCCCTCTCACCTTAAACCCATGCCCTCTAGTTCTTGATTCCCCAAACCAAGGGAAAAGGCTGTATGCATTTACCCTACCTATGCCCCTCATGATTTGATACACTCTATAAGTCGTCCCTCAATCTGCTAAGCTCCAAGGGATAACATCCTAGCCTGCCCAGCTTCTCCCTATAACCCAGTGTCTCCCTACAACACTGACCAGAAATTTAACAACACTGTGGCCACAAGACCAAATTAATCCAGATTTCCTGCAGAGTGACTCACCTCCTGAAACCCCAGTGTCTTTCTGCCATCTAATATGCACAAGTTAGGATTGTGAAGTAATACTCTCCACTTCTTTGGATAAGTGCAGTTCCATCTACACTCAAAAAGGCCAATACTATCCAGCCCATTTGATTGGCACCTGGACTACTACCCTAAACATTCATTCCCTCCTCACTAGTGCACTGTGGTGTAGTGTACATCATCTAAGTAATGCACTGCAGTTGCTCATTCAGGCTACAAACCGGTGAACTCTAGCACCAAGTACAACAGGTACATGGGAATACCACCACATGCAAGTTCACCTCCAAGTCGCACATTATTTCCACTTGGAAATAAATCACCAGTCCTTCATCGTCATTGGGTCCAAATCCTGAAACTCCCCACCAAAACAGCATTGTGGGAGCACCTTCGCTAGAAGGATCGGTGAGGCCGTCTATGTGTGGAGCCACAGAAGACGGACGAGGTCTTAACTAATACTTCTCATCAGTATTTACCATGGAGAAATTCCTGGAAGCAAGGGAATTCAGGGAAGAGAACAGTGATGTCCTGAAACAAATCAATATTATGAAAGTGGAGGTGTTAGCACTCCTGAGGTACATAAAGGTGGATAAATCCCTAGGGACTGATCAAGTGTATCCATGGAAGTTGTGGGAAGCAAGAGAAGAAATGGCTGGGGTCCTGGCAGAGATTTTTGTATCTTCACTAATCACGATTGAAGTACCAGGAGACTGGAAACTGGCTAATATTGTGCCTTTATTTATGAAGTGCTGCAAGGCAACTATAAGGCAATTAGCATAACATCAGTGATGAGTAAGTTACTGGTGGGGATTCTGAGAAACAGGAGGTATCTGCATCTTGAAGGAACTCAGCAGGTCAGGCAGCATCGATGGAGAGAAATAAACAGTCGACGTTTCGGGTCCAGTCCTGATGAAGGGTCTCGACCTGAAACGTCAACTGTTTATTTCTCTCCATCGATGCTGCCTGACCTGCTGAGTTCCTCCAGCACTTTGTGTGTGTTGTTCCAGATTCCAGCATCCGCAGAATCACTTGTATCTGCATTTTGATAGTTTTTTTTTGAAGAATTGACCAAGAGAATTGAGGAGGGGAGGGCTTAGATGTTGTCTTGATGGACTTTAGGTAAACTTTAGACAAGGTCCTGTATGGTTGACTGGTCCAGAAGGTGAGATCAAATGAGATCCAGAGTGAGCTAGGCACTTGGATACAAAATTGGCTTGGTGGAAGGAGCAAGAGGGTGGTAATGGAGGGTTGTTTTTCCGATTGGAGGCCTGTAACCAGTGGTATGCTGCAGGGATTGGTGCTGGGTCCTCTGTTGCTTGTCATATATACTAACAATTTAGACGAGAATGTAGGTGGCATGATTTGTAAGTTTGCAGATGCCACCAAAAACGGTGGTGTGGTGAACAGTGAAAAAAGTTGTCTAAGGTTACAACAGGATCAAGATCAAATGGGAAAGGGAGCAAAGGAATGGCAGGTGGAATTTAGCTCAGACAAGTGCAAAGTGATGCATTTTGGTAAGTTAAACCAGGGAAGGACATGCACAAAAAATGACAGGGTCCTGGGGAGTGTTATAGAACAGAGACACCTGGGGATACAAGTGGATAGTACGATGAAAGTGGCAACACGGGTAGATAAAATGCTTGCCTTCATCAGATGGGGCATTGAGTACTAGAGTTGGGAAGCCATGTTGCAGCTGCGTAGGATGTTGGTGAAACCACATCTGGAATATTGTGCACAGTTTTGTCGCCATGGGACAAAAGGATGGATTAAAGCTAGAGAGGGTGCAGAAAAGATTCACAGGACATTGCCGGGACTGGAGGGCATGAGTTATGAGGAGAGACTGACCATTTTCCCTGGTGCAAAGGAGGAAGAGGATGACCTGTTAGAGGTTTATAAAATCATGAATATAGATAATCAGTCTCTTTCTCGGGACAGGGGAATCTAAAACTAGAGGACATAGGTTTAAGGTAAGAGGGGAAAGGTTTAAAGGGGTGCTGAGGAGCAAGTTTTTCCTCACAGATGGTGATGTGTGTATGGAACGAACTACTAGAGGTAGTGGTAGAGTCGAGTACAATTACAACATTTAAAAGACATTTGGACAAGTTCATGCATAGGAATGGTTTAGACAGGTATGGGCCAAATGCAAACAAATGGAACTACCTCAGGAAGCAACTTCAGTCAGCGTGGACAAGTTGGGCTGAAGGGCTTGTTTCCATGCTGTACAACTCTATGACTGCAGAGATTCATGAAGATGGCTCACCACCACAGTTAGAAATGCTGGGCTTGCCAGTGACACTAAATCCGCAAGACGACATAAAATTTAGAAAAAAGACTACTTGGCAGAAAGATTAGAGTGAGTCTATGGAATTTACTGACTGAAAGGGTATCATGAAGTGATAGCAGAGTGTGTTAATGATTACCGAGCCTAGAAGCAAAACGGATGGCCCCAGAGTTGTGGTTTCCTGTTTAATGCAAGAGCACTACTTTTGATAATAGTTACAAAGTGGCATCGTGCACTGTTAAAATTACGGTATATTGCAATGGCATTGCAGCTTTCATCTCCATGTCGGTGAATACATCTGCTGCTACCAATATCACTCACCTGTTCTCTCAAAGCCTCTGCTATAACCTGAGCTCCACTAAGCTCCTCCAACTCAACACCTACGCCTGGCACTTCCATCTCCCCTCAGGAGGTCCAAGAAAGTGGAGAGAGGAAGCGTCTGCCGCAAGCACCCTGATTGACAAGGACCGGGGCCAATCCGAGCGAGCGGCCCGCCGCCGTGATTGACAAGGACGGGGGCCAATCCGAGAGAGAGGCGCACCGCCCTGATTAACAAGGACCGGGGCCAATCCGAGAGAGCGGCTCACCGCCCTGATTGACAAGGACCGGGGCCAATCCGAGCGAGCGGCGCACCGCCCTCACTGACAAGGACCGGGGCCAATCCGAGCGAGCGGCCCACCGCCGTGATTGACAAGGACGGGGGCCAATCCGAGAGAGAGGCGCACCGCCCTGATTAACAAGGACCGGGGCCAATCCGAGCGAGCGGCCCACCGCCGTGATTGACAAGGACGGGGGCCAATCCGAGAGAGCTGTGTAGGACCGGGGCCAATCCGAGAGAGCGGCTCACCGCCCTGATTGACAAGGACCGGGGCCAATCCGAGCGAGCGGCGCACCGCCCTCACTGACAAGGACCGGGGCCAATCCGAGTGAGCGGCCCACCGCTCTGATTGACAAGGACGGGGGCCAATCCGAGAGAGAGGCGCACCGCCCTGATTAACAAGGACCGGGGCCAATCCGAGAGAGCGGCTCACCACCCTGATTGACAAGGACCGGGGCCAATCCGAGCGAGCGGCGCACCGCCCTCACTGACAGGGACCGGGGCCAATCCGAGCGAGCGGCGCTCCGCCCTGATTGACAAGGACCGGGGCCAATCCGAGCGAGCGGCGCTCCGCCCTGATTGACAAGGACCGGGACTATTCCGAGCGATAGTGTTGGTCCAGAGTTCATGCATGTTGGAGTAATTGAGAGTTGGAAGTTTTCTTTCTGCATGTTGAAATTTGTGCAGTGATTTAGATTTATTTTCCGCACGGAGTAAAGGAAAATAACGTATGGAACGCAAATTGAAGTCAGATCATGCAGCTGGGGAACTTAAATTCTATTAATTAAATAAATATGGAATAAAAAAAAACTCATGTTGGAATGGCAATGGCCACTACTGGGTTGCAAACATTGCACCTGAACACTAAGGACCAAGTTATTTGCGAGGGTCGCTGCTGCTCTCCTCCTGCCCTTCTTTCCAGGAGTGACACCTTTATAAAATGAAAGGAGTGGGATAAACACCATGCTAAGATAGTGGAGGAGTATGACTCGGCCAACTCTTGTGGGTGGATATTCTGACTGTCTACCTGAATTATAATATTCTGAGTTTTATGGCATGTTAGGTTCTATTGTCAGGCAGGGTTTCTCCAAGGGACATCCATCAGCTGTGGCGCATGTTCTACTTGGTATTGGTATTGGTTTATTATTGTCACTTGTACCAAGGTACAGTGAAAACTTGTCCTGCATACCATTCGTGCAGATCAATTCATTACACAGTGCATTGAGGTAGTACGGGGTAAAAACAACAGAATACAGAGTAGAGTGTCACAGCTACAGAGGAAGTGCAGTGCAGATAGACAATAAGGTGCAAGGTCATAACAAGGTTATGCTTGTGCTTCTGCTACTTCATGCTTCTGCTAATTTATGATTGCAAATAAATAACTAAATGTCTCTCAAATATCGTTATTGTACCCAGCTCAACTACTTTATCAGGCAGCGTGTTCCATATATGCACCACCCTCTGTGTGAAGAAGTTGTCCCTCAGGTCCCTTTTAAATCTTTCACCTCTCATCTTAAACGTATGCCTTCTAGTTTTTGGTTCCCGTTCCCTGGGAATAAGACTGTGTGCATTCACCCTATATATACCCCTTATGATTTTATACATGCCAGTAAGGTCACCCCTCAGTTACCTACGTTCCAAGGAATAAAGTCCTAGCCTGCCCAACCTCTCCCTATAACTCAGGCTCTTGAGTCCTGGCAACATTCACATAAATCTTTTTTGTGCTCTTTTCAGCTTAATTACATCTTTCCTATAACAGGGTGACCAAAACTGAACACAACACTCCAAGTGCACCCCCATCAACGTCCTGTACAACTGCAACATAACATCCCAACTCTTATACTCAAGGCACTGACTGATGAAGGCCAGTGTGTCCACTGCCTTCTTCACCGCCCTGTCTACCTGTGACGCCACTTTCAGCAAACTATGCACTTGTACTCTTCGGTCCCTCTGTTCCCCAGGGCCTGGCCATTCATTGCATAAGTCCTACACAAACTGCAACATCTTGCACATCTGGATTGAATGCCATTTGCCAATCCTCAGCCCACTTACCTAACTGATCAAGATCCCCCTGTAACTTGTGATAACCTTCTTCACTGTCTACAATACCACCTATTTTAGTATCATTCGCAAACTTACTAACCATGCCTTGTACATTCACATCCAAATTGTTTGCATAAGTTTCAGACAAAGGTCCCAACACTGATCCCCATAGCACACCACTATTCACAGGCCACCAATCCAAGAAGCAACCTTCCACCATCACCCTCTGCTTCCCACCATCAAGCCAATTATGAATCGAATTAGTGAGCTCTCCCAGGATCCCTTGCAATCTAACTTCCAGACTAGCCTTCAATGCAGAACCTTGTCAAAGGCCTTGCTAAGGTCCATATAGATAACATCCACCTCCATACCCTCATCTATCCTCTTGATCACCTCTTCAAAAAACTCAGAGATTTATCAGACACGATTTCCCATGCACAAAGCTGTGCTGACGATCTCTGATCAGACCTTGTCTATCCAACTGTTGTTAGATCCTGTCCCTCAAAATCCCCTCCAGTAACTTCCCCATCACTGATGTCATGCTCACTGGCTGGTAATTCCCTTGGTTGTTTTTGCTGCCCTTCTTAAATAACGGTACAACATTAGCTACCTTCCAGTTTTCCAGAACTTCACCTGTGGCTAAAGATGAAGCAAATATCTCTGAAAGGGCCTCTGCAATTTCTTCCCTAGTTTCCCACAAGGTCTGAGGATGCACTCAGTCAGGCCCTGGGGATTTATCTACCTTAATGTGCTTTAAGGCTGCCAATACCTCCTTCTTGGTAATTTGTATGTGCTCCAAGACATCACACCTCATTGCCTCAATTCCTTAGCTCCATGATCTTCTCCACAGTAAAACCTAATGAGAAATACTCATTATCTTGCCCATCTCCTGTGGCTCCACACGTAGAAAGCCATGGTGATCTTTAAGGGGACCTATTCTCTCCCTAGTCACCCTTTTACTTTGAATATGCCTGTCAAATCTCAGGATTTTCTTCAACTTTGCCCGCCAGATCCATCTCATGTCCTCTCCTTGCCGTCCTGATTTCTCTCTTAAGAGTACTCCTATACTTCTTATACACAGAGGGATTCACTTGTTCCCAATGGCCCAAACCCAATGCATGCCTCTTTCTCTTTCCTGACCCTTTTTCCTGTAGTTCTTTTTCCAGCCCCTCTTGGATCCTGCTTCAAAGCACCACTGCAGCTGTTGATCCTAGTTACAAGCTGGATTCCGCTTTCAGTTGCTGACCTGGATCTATATGAGCCACACTGTGGTTACCACAACCCAGATTCTGCGGGGAAATCTCAGCAAAATTCCTGCTGTTACCAACGTTACTCCTGTTAATTGGGAGCAATGATTTCCTTGCATGCAATAGTGAACGCAAACATCCCAAAGTTGTGTTCAGCTGGTTGTGGCTGTTTTCTCAATCACACTGAGAAGTCACATCTTCACTTAGGGTACCAAACCTGTTGAGCTCATCTTCCAAGATGGATGCGGGGTGGCGGGGGTGAGGGAGGGGGTCAGTTGCTGAGACAGAGATGGATAGATTTTTCTACATTAAGGGAATCAATAATCATGGGGTTAGTGCAAGCAAGTGGCACTGAAGTAAAGGATCAGACACAATCTTATAGAATGGCGGAACAAGACCAAGGGGCCAAGAGGCGTATTCCTGTTTCTATTTCTTATGTTTGTATTTACTCCAATGTTGGCATTCTCATGGACTCCAGTGAGGGGGTTTAAAGTTGCAGCAATTGCTCACCACTCAAGGTGGTAACAGGATATGGAGGGGAATGCCTGTGAGGAACCATTCCAACAAACTAAATAGAATGGTATGATTATTATAATAATTTCCTTGGTATGTAAATGAGGCTATAAAATCCTAATATTTACAGAATAAACTAGACAACCTCTGGATTATATTTTACCTGCGAATGAAGAATAGGATTGAGGTACCAGTCAAAAAACAGAGATTTTTGGGTTGGGAAGCAATGACTAGCAGGAAGCTGCAGGGATTAGTGCTGTGGCCCCAGCTGTTCATAATCTGTATCAATGATTTGTATGAAGGAGTAAAGTGTAATATATCCAAGTTTGCAGATGATACAAAGTTAGGTAACAGTGTGGGCTTGTGAGGGGAATACAGAGGCTTTAGGGAGATATAGACAACTAAGTGAATGGGTAAGCACTTGGCAGATGGAAGATAACGTGAGGTTATCCAGTTTGGTAGAAAAATGTAAAAGCAGAGTATTATTTACATGGTGAGAAACTGAGCTGGTGTTTAGAGGCACCTGGGTGTCCTTGCACATGAGTCATGGAAAGTTAACATGAAAGTACTGCAATCAAGTAGAAGGAAAATGGTATGTTGGCCTTAATTGCAACAGGGTTTGAGTACAAAAGAAGAGATGACTTGTTCCAATTATGCAGTGAGACTGCAAATGAAATATTGTCTACAGATCAATTTTCATTTCCTAAAGAAGGATATATTTGCAAAAGAGGGAATGCAGCAAAGGTCGACCAGATTGATTCCTGAAATGGCAGGTTTGCCAGCAGTCTGCTTGTAAGCTGACTGGGTTTGTACTCTCTTGATTTCAGAAGAATGAGAGGTAATCTGATTGAAATGTATAAAATTCTTAGAGGGCTTGAGAGGATGGATGTAGAATAGCTGTTTCTCCTGGCAGGGATGTCTAGAACCAGGAGTCACAGTCTCAGAAACGAAGCATGTGCTAATTACAACAGAGAAGTTTTTCACCAAGAGACTGGGAAATCTTTGGAATTTTTTATCCTAGAGAACTGTGGAGACTGAAGTGCTGAGCATACTCTTGACAGAGATCAATGGATTTTTAAATATTCAGGGAATCAGGGGTTGGTGAAGGGTAGTGTAGTGCAGGCAGAGGGGCTGAATAGCTGAGTGATTTTCTTATGCTCTTATATTCCGTTTACCTATTCAACTGAATCCAAAGCATCAAATTGCAATTTTCAAATATCAGTATATAACAAGTCCCATCATACAATGGACATACATATTTATTTTTTTACAAGTATTTAGGAGCTACACAAATGACTTTGATTGACTAAACTCTTTTGCAGATTTTACAGTACAATTCCATGAGAGTGCAGTATGTACTGAACAATAAGTGTTTGCAGATAGTCACAATTAGCTCATTCTCAACTGCTGTAAATGTTCCTCTGGCATCTACTATGATTACATTAATACTGACCATCTTTTTATTTAATGAATGCATATTGATTACCCACTGCATAAGTAATTAACCACTGAAGATGTCTTTAGTTTCCAGATTGTTGTTGAATTTGTCATCATATGAACCCATTTTGCTTCCATATCCTCCATGAAGCTTTTCTTTTCTGCCAAGTCCCAAACTCATCCCTCTACCAGTGAAATAAGACTGAAGGATTCGGAAAAACTGTTCAGTAGGAGAAAAAAAACAATATATTAAAACAAGTAAACAAGGTAAACATTTAAATTCCAATAGTGCACAATATGTTCAAATGTTTTTAAGAATTGGATTGACTAAAAATCATTTGTATCTTCACCAGCAGAAGTTAAAATAAGCTCTTAGCTCAGTTAAAGATAACAAGCAAATTGGAGGATACTAACGTGTTGTACTAACAGTAGACTATTAATTTTTTTCTGCTCTTGATTGAAGGTGAAAGTAAACTTCAACATCGTTTAACTAAATTATTTCAGTGATCTGTGGACAAAAAATTCTTAATGGCTCTAATTTCAAGGTCAGTGGCAAAAGAACTCAGCAGTAAAAGTTATCCACAAAGATCGGGGAATCTCTGGTAAGGTTTTCCCTGTCCCTGACATCCTTTGCTTGCGGGCATCAACTATACAAGATGTCTCATGTCCAGCAACAATGATATCATTGGGCAGATCAAGCAACCAAGGACATTGAAGAATTTTACCCAGACCGCAAATCAGAAAATAAAAAGCATATTCTTTAAATACCTTTTAAAATATTTTACAAAGAATGAAATATAAATTGATATCTGCAAGTAAAAGTCAGCTAGAAACTGAATTATCAAAAACAAACCTTAAATGCAAAATAAAAATCAATTAATTTAAAACGCATGGAATTTTGAAACAATCATCTGATGATGGAATTAGACTCCACAAATATAGAAACAGCAATTTTGCTCAATAGTAATTATGGGTCAGTACACAATTAAAATCTTATTTAGTTTTTATGCAACAAAGTGTATCAATTTCAGTTCTTTTTCTGCAGGTAGATAAATTATAAATATATGATGTTACTGTGGAGGACTTCTTCAGGGAGGTTTAGACCGGTTTTAATTTTTTGTGCTGTTCGTTGTTTCTGACAGATGAGTGATTTGCTAGATCATTTTGGAGAGCAGATCAGAGTCACATGTAGGCCAGGTCAGGTAAAGACAACACCGTCTCACTAATTTGATTGAGTTTTCTAAGGTAACAAAGAAGAATGATGAAGGCAGGGTGATAGATGTGTCTATGTGAACTTTAGAAAAGGAATTAGACAAGGTCCCGCATGGTAGGTTGGTCCAGAAGGTTAAGGCATGTGGGATTCAAGGCAAGCTGGCTAACTGGATCCAAAATTGACTTGGTTATAGGATGTAGAGGGTAGTGGTGGAAGGATATTTTTCTGATTGGAAATCGGTGACCAGTGGTGTACCACAGGGATTGGTGATGGGACCATTGCTGTTTGTGATGTACGTTAATGACTTGGATATGAATGTAGCAGGAGTGATGACACGAAAATTGGTGGTGTTGTGGATAGCGAGGAAGGTTGTCTAAGGCTACAGCTGGATGCAGATCAGATGGAAAGCTGGGTGGAGCACTGGGCGGAGTTGGAAGGAGAATCTCATCCTGACAAGAGCTAGATGATGCATTCTGGAAAGTCAGGTAGGAGTGCAGCATTTACAGTAAATGGTAGGGCACTAAGAAATGTTGCTGAACAAAGAGAAATAGGGACCCAAGTCCATCGTTCTCTGAAAATGGCAATGCAGGTTGATAGGGTAGTGAAGAAGGCATATGAGATGCTTGCCTTCATAGGTCAGGACATAGAAATATAAGAACTGGGATATTATGTTACAACTTTACAAAATGCGGGTTCAACCACACTTGGAATATTGCATGCAGTTCTGGTCACCCACACAAAGGGAAGCAGGTGATTGCGCTGGAGAGAGTGCAGAGGAGATTCACTAGCTGCTGCCTGGATTGGAAGACTTTAGATAAGAGTGCAGAGGAGATTCACTAGCTGCTGCCTGGATTGGAAGACTTTAGATACAGGAAAGATTGGATAGGCTGGGTTTGTTTTCCCTGGAGCGAAACAAGTTGAGGGGTGGTTTGATAGAGTTATATAAAATTACAAGAGGCATAAATAGGATAAATAGTCAGAAACTTTTCTTAGTGGTAAGGGCTTCAAGACCAAGAGGGCATAGATTTAAGGTGAGGGGGAGGAGTTCTAAAGGGGATCTGAGGGGGATGTTTTGTTTTACACAGAGAATGACTAATATCTGCTACGTGCTGCTGGGACTGGTGGAGTCAGACACAATCATTGCATTTTAGAGGCAGTTAGACAGGCATTTGAATAGGTAAAGCATTGAAGGATATGAGTACATGGGCAAAAAGGTCAATGGATGTGGTGGGCTGAAGGGCCCATTTCTGTGTTGTATGACTCTATGGCTCAATAACCCCACCAGGCTGACTTCCCTTTAGTAGAATAGAAAACTGGACTGGATTTTATAACACTTCAGACCCCATTTCTGATTCTACCTTTTTAGTTTGGTTCATTATTAATGAACAGATTTCAAATTCTACAGCTGCTATGGTGGGATTTGAACTCGCATCCCTGAGTCTTTAATCCAGGTCTTTGAATTTCTAGTAATGTACCATAACCACTATACCACCAAGCATGTAATAACACATCGTATTATTGCAACTAAAGACACATCAAATACAATCGTAGAAGTGTCACTTTTGAATATTGCAATTTGCTATATTGATACAAAATTGCATAATAAATGCTAGTTCAAATAGAACATAGAACAATATAGCACAAGAACAGGCCACTCAGCCCACGATGTCTGTGCCGACCATGATGTCAATTTAAACTAATCCCATCTGCCTGAACAAGGTCTGTATCTCTCCATTCCCTGCCTGTTCACGTGCCTGACCAAATGCCTCTTAAATGTTGCTATTGTATCTGCTTTCACCACCTCCCCGGCAGCGCGTTCCAGGCACCTACCACTCTCTGTGTAAAAAAAAATTGCCATGTAAATCTCCTTCAACTTTCTCTCTCTCACCTTAAAGCTATCCTCTCCAGTATTTGACATTTCCATCCTGGGAAACAGACTTTGACTGTCTACCCTGTCCATGCCTCTCATAATTTTATATACTTCCATCAGGTCAACCCCTTCAGTCATCAACGCTCCTGAGAAAACAATATAGGTTTGTCCAACCTCTCCTTATAGCTAATACACTCTAATGCAGGCAACATCCTATTTGAACCTGTCTTGCACCCTCTCCAAAGCCTCCACATCCCAAATGGGGCCTAACCAAAGCTTTATCAAGCTGACACATGACTTGCCAACTTTTATACTCAATGCCCCAACCAATGAAGGCAAGTATACTGTACGCCTTCTTTACCACCTGTACATCAATGCTCTTAAGGGTCCTGCCATTTACTGTATAATTTCTTCCCACATTTGACCTCCCAAATTGCAACACATCAAGATTAAACTCCATCACCATTTCTTGGCCCATATTTCCAACTGATCTATATCCTGCTGACAACCTTCCTGACTATCCACAACTCTGCCAATTTTTATGTCTTCTGCAAACTTCTGCCCACCTGCATTTTCATCCAAATCATTTTAAAAAAATCACAGAGGTCCCAGCACTGATCCCTGTGGAATGCCACTGGTCACAGACCTCCAGTCTATATACACCTCCACCACTACTCTTCTATGGCCAAGTCAGTTTTAGACCCAATCTATCAAGTCTCCGCAGATCCATGAGCCTCAATCTTCTTGATCAGCCTATCATGAGGGATCTTGTTGAATTGTTAACGGAAGTCCATGTGGACAACATCCATTGCCCAACCCTCTTCAATCATCTTCCTCAAAAACTCAAAGTTGTGAAACAGAACCTCCCCCACACAAAGCCATGCTGACCATCCCTAATAAGTCCATGCTCTTCCAGATGTGACTAAATCTTATCCTTAAGAATCTTCACCAATAATTTCCCTACCAATGATGTAAGGCTCACCTCCCTATAATATCCCGGTTTGTCCCTATTGCCCTTCTCAAACAAAGGAACAGCATTGTCTATTCTCCAATCCTCTTGAACCTCACATGTGGCTAAAGAGGATACAAAGATCCCTGTTAAGGTCCCTCTCTTGCCTCTCTCAATAACCTGAGATAGATCCCATCAAGCTCTAGGGATTAATTCACCTTAATGTTCTTCAAAAGACCCAATACCTCCTCCTTCTGGATATCAGCATGCCTTAGACTATCAGCACACTCCTCCCTGATCTCACTATCCTCCATGTCCTTCTGCTTGATGAATACCAATGCAAAGTACTCATTTAGTACTTGCCCATTTTTAAAAGGAGTTTTTAAAGGAGAATTTATACCCTTCCTTCCTCCAAAGAATGCTGTTCTAAGTGAAGTTAAATGATTGTCCTAACACTTCAGGTTTGCCCATCACTTACCAGGTCCCTGTTTTGCTGCTTCTCTAAAGATTTCCATCCATCTTCATTGATAATTGGCTCAGGGGTTACACATATCAGTAGAAAGATAAATGCAAAGGTAATGAAGAGTGGAATACTGTTCATCCTAATGATAAGGAACATTTTTACACAGTTAAAAACATAGAAGCCACAGCACATGAACCACAACCATTTTTACCTCAATCCAACAGAATATACTTCCTGTCCTTTCATTGCAATGTGCTTATCTAGTTTCCTGATAAATGCACATCTGCAGTTCCCCTCAACTTAATTCTTGCCACTCTCTTGGTGAAGAGGTTTCTCCTGAGTCACTTATTGGATCTCTTAGAGACTGGTTTATTTACTTGGTTTCCTTTGGCCTACTGGTTTTGAACCTACCCGGTACACCTTTGCTATATCTAAACACTAGCTAGTCACTTCACAATTTTAAAAACATCCATAAAATTATGTCTCAGATTATTTGGTCTTCCCATGAATGGCAAAGAGTGATTTGGAAACGATACTAAGACTGACAATGTGAAAAGATTGTTTAGCATACACATGTCAGCATGAAGACCATCGAGCAAACCATAGCTCATTTGTGACTATAAAGATAGAAGGATGTGCTCAAGGCCTCTGAAGAAATATAAAGCCACTGAGTTCTGGGCATCTCTGGCCCATGTCCTCTCAAAGTGGAGAAGGAGCATTCGGGACATATTGAGAGCCTTGAGGCCATGCATTGGAAGTACACAGGGGTGACAGAAGGAACAGACCGCCTTGCAAAATACCCACCCATATATCCTGTCAGCCACCTCCTGCCCCATCAGTGGAAGAGTCTGTAGCTCCTACAATAGTCTCATTAGTGACCTCAGACCCCACCAAACTGGAGTGGAAGTAAGTCATCCTCTATCCTGAAGGACTGCCAAAGGAGAAGATATTCAATCACTGCTACTAACCTTACCCACCATGCTTTAGGAACTGGCAAACAGATAACGTTGTCCGTTACCAACACATTGTTAACTTCAAAGTAAAATCTCTGTTTTGCTGCAGAGGATAATACTCCCTCCTTGGGAATAGCCTTCTGATCCTGTTCTAATCTAACAACCAGTTTAAGGTCAAAAAAAGTAATGAAGCACCGATTATAATAGGTAACCTGAAATTACTTCTAGTCTCTTAAAATAACCCTAGCATAGGAAATATTCTTTGATGAGCAAAACAAGACACTGAAAGAGAATGGCCTAAAACTCAGTGATCCTTTTCTCTAATAGGAAAGCTGTTTGAAATAAGATGGAAAAAATTAGTAACCTTGATTCCGACGGGAAAAGAATAACCAACAAAATTTTTACTGCTGAATCTTTCCTTCCAAGTTGTAACAGATCAATTCTAAAACAACAATACGATTGATGAAATAAGGTTGAAAGGTTTTGATGAAAGATCACTGACCCAAAACATGTTTCACTCTTTTCAGATGTTGTCTGACTGGCTGAGTATTTAGACTCTTTATCAGAAATGGAAAATTAAAAAGACAAGTGCACTTTAATTTGCAGAGAGGGGGAGGTGGAGAGACCAGAGTGAATATCTGTGACCACTTTTCCAGTTCTGATAAAGGTTCCTTGAGGCAGATTTCCAACATCTGCAGTTTTTTGCTCCAAATAAAATTGAACCATAAAGCATAATAGTATAATTAATGAATGAATCAGAAAAAAAAAACAAATGTAGATTTCCACAGTTTGTTCTTACCTGTCTAGGAGACTGAAAGTTGTGCACAAGCAAAGGCCCTGCTTCTGCCTCTGATCTATGATCTGCAGAAATGATACAATTTATAAACCCTCTCCAGCCCACTCAAAAATTCACTGACATATGCATGACTCACTAAGCACAAATAGTATGACATTTTCAGAAGCCCAGACCAGACAATAAAGTAAGACTTTGAAAGTAATTTATTCTACCTGCCTTTTTTAGACAAATATTATATGTATTTTATGCAGAACTGTGACAAACTAGAAGTATAATTATGAATTTAGAACTACATTAAATTAATGAAATTCAATTAGTTAGCTTGTTTGGTATCTTGAATTATGCACCCTTTCCTGTGAAAATATAATCATCATTATAGCAAAAGCTTGGAACATCTTTTATCCTGCATTGATTAAAATAAATCTTTAAACAAGTTATTTTTTAGTCAAGTTACAGGGTTCAATTTTGTACACAAATCATTAAAAAAACTGAGAGCTCTTAAATTCAGTTCAAAATGAAACATTTTTAAAGGGTGTCTACAATATATCTTTATTAAACCTAAGGCATATGCTTTATTTCATGCATTTCTTATTTTATTTTCATTGAAGCAACAAATGCAATCTGGTTAGATGGGAAGTAACTTTATAGCTGCCACTCAAACAGTGGATCAAAATATGAAGGCATGCCTCACAACCTTTAGTATGTCAATTGGCTAGAATGCAAGTTGGAGATTTTCAATAAAAACAACAACCATCATAGGAGCTTCAGCTGTGCAGTGTGATGTCAGGATATCCAAATTAAAGCAGGATAGTTGAAGAGCATGAGGAAGAAAGTTAGAAAACACTGGAAAAAAACTCGGCAGGTCAGTCTGCATCTGTGGGAAGGGAAACAGTCAATGTTTCAAATCAGAGAGCCTTTGTCAGAGAAAAACATCTAACGAAGGGTCTATGACCCTAATTGTTGACTCTGTTTCTCTTCCCACAGATGCAGCCTGACCTACTAAGTATTTCCAGCATTTTCTATTTTTGTTTTAGATTTCCAGCATCTGCAGAACTTTTGATTTTCAGGAAGAAAGTCATGGTGCTTGGAGTCTTTATGTTGATCATTATTTTGGAAACTGCAGCTACAACTGGGAAAACAATCGTGCAGTTACCCCAGCTCATTCATTTACCCATCAATTCTCCTGATTAATCTAATCCTTTCCAATTTTATTTTTCAACTCTTGTAGATTGAATTGCAACTGATCTGATCACAGGGTGGGAATATCATGACTTTATGTGTGTATGGAACTAATTCTTTGGGAGGTAAAGGTTCCCCTGAATTTATTTCACAGAATTGTAAAATAGATTTAAATAGAGGAAGTCTTCATCTCCACATTATGCATTTGATATATTTTGCCCTTTTCGGTAAACTAACGACCATCTCTAATTGAATCTTACATGCCAAAATCTTGATCCCAACAGTATTCCTGGTACTTTTCAATGAGTAATAATCTTCCAAAGTGATATGTTAGTTACTAATAATTACCATGAACTAGTTTCAGACATATATCTCAAATTTTTCCATCATAGCCTTGGCACATGCCCTCTTGGCTGGTTCTGCTGTGTTTGAAAGTATTGCCATTTGCATTTTCTCTTCCTTCACAGTTATAAACACAGTTGTGATTTGAGATGTCCTCTTTTGCAGTTGGAACCTTATCAAGTGATTTATCAGAATTTTTTCCCCTCTGAAATCTGGATCCAGGCTCATTGATCTCCTCAGTACTGCTTCCAGGGATGCATGGTCTCATTATTATGTGTAAAACACTGTGCATGGTACAGCAAAAGAAGTGTTCTGTACAATATCATTGTGAGTTCTGGGGATCTGAATTCAAGCGCTGTAGCCATAAAGCCCAGATACTTAGAATACTCTTATTATTACTCTGCCTCACACTAATAAACATGAGGGTAACACTACGAACTTGTGCTCCTGCCACAATGAGTGGTAACCAACAGTTGCACACAAAATCCACATGATGACAGTGTCCACCCAGGTGGAATCTGCAGTCCTTTGTTTCTCTAGATGGGATCTATCCACCTCCTTTGACATTCAACCTTTGGTTGTATCCTAAAGCATCAGCATTGTGGAATCACAAGTGACTGGAACCTTGACTGCCTCTGCAAGTTCAATGAATATAAAAGCAAGCCAAAGGCTGGATGTTCTGTGATAAGTAACTGGCTTCTATCTCCCTAAAACTTTTCACAACTATAAGGGACAGACAGTGTATAGCAGCTCCACCAAAGCTCAACAACATCCAGGACTAAGCAGCTCAATTCATTGACATCTATTCGCATCCTTATTCATGCACTCTCACCAGCATCAGTGGGCATCAAGGATTCTTTGACAGTATCTTCCTATTCTCTAACATCCACTGCATGAAAGGACATGGATAGTAGGTGCATGAGAACAATGCCAATTTCTAAGCCACACACCGTCCAGTTTCATTACTGGGTTAAAAGTCTGGTACTTCCTGTCCGACATTACTGTGTGAGTTCCTTCAACGACTGCAAGGTTCAATCAGGCAACTCACCACCCTCTTCTCAAAGCCATTTGGCATAAATGCTGGCCTTGCCAATGATGTCCACAGCCTAAGAATAAATAAATTAATGAAAAAAATGGCAAATTGTCTCTGATAAGTACATGGGATTAGGGAGAGGTTTGGTGAGTACTGGTTATTTGTATTGGAGACATCCCATGACCTAAAAGCTGATTATTTAGGATGAAATCAAATAAATGTGATTTCTTTTTACTTTGAAAGTCAAATGGCATGGTATTTTAATTTTTCACTTGTAGCTTATGTCCTTTCTCAGTAAGCAGCTAAATCCTCTTTACCAAGAACATTAAAAAAAACCTTTCATAAGTACAAGGAAAGTCAAATATAACTGCAGAAGACACAACCATTTGTAATGTCTTTCATTTGGGATGTTGTCTGTGAAGGTTAAAACTGTCAAATTAAACTGAGACTTTGGGAGATTATTTTAGGTAACTACGGATTGTTCGGTTTTATGTGGATACTAAGCTATTCCAGGTCATGTGTGTATTGTATGGCTGCTTATGGCTTAACTTATTCCAGTCTCATCAACAGCTACGTTCCCAGTCCTTATGCTGAGCATGCATATTGGGGCCTAAAAAGCCAGTGTTTGAACAAAAAGCGATTCATTGGCAACTGCAATTTTAACTCAGTGGCATAGTGCTGCAGTGGATAGTGCTGCTGTCTCTCAGCTCCATCGACCCAGGATCGATCCTGACCTCTCGCTTTGTCTGTGTGGAGTTTTCATGTTCTTCCCTGTGACAGCATTGGTTTCTCCACATCCCAAACACATGGTAGGTTAATTGGCTACTGTAAATTGGCTGTAGTGTGTAGGTGAGTGGAGTTAGTGCATGTGAGTGAAAATAGACTACAGGGAAATAAATTGGGGTATGAGATTAATGAGATTGATAGAGACTCAATCTGCTGAATAATCTCTCCTGTGTTATGAGAAATACATAAAAAAATCAGCATAAATCATGATCAATAATCACAAATAAATCATTTTTTTGAAAATTGACCTGATTTTACTCATTGCTAATGCTGCATAATTGGTAGGTAAACCTCATGATTAAAATGCTCATGAGTAGGTAATTATTCTGCCTGCTTTCCATAAGAACATAAGAAAACAAGAAGGAATAAGCTATTCATCTCCTCATGCCATTCAGTAAGAACATGGCTGATCGTTTACCTCAGTGTCACTTTCCTGCACTAACCCCATGTCCCTTGATTCCCTTTTAATGAATAAAAATCTATCCATGTGTCATCAATATAGTCACTGACTAATCCTCTTTTGGGAAGAAAATTTTCACTACTCTCTGGATGAGTAAACTTTTTCCTCATCCCTCAGTGACTGACACCAAATTTTGAGGTTGTGATCCCTGGTTCTACCCTGCATCTACCACGTTGGGTCCCATAAGAATTCAATGAGATCACCTCTCATTCTTGTAAACCCGAGAGGTCACAGGCCTAATCTGCTTAATCTCTTCACATATGCTGCTGGCCCAAGAATCTATCTGGTGAATCTTTACTGTACTCCCTCTATTGCAAGAATATACTTGCAGCAGAAGTTCCTGAGGTAGGAAAACCAGACCAGTAGTCAATATTCCAGATTTGACTTTACCTTAGCTGATAACCAGAATTTTAAAAAAAATCCTTGTAACTGGTGCAGGGAGCAATGAAAATAGACACCATTATTTTCATTAGAGTGAGACTTGCACACTTTGGACTCTATAATGAATTGCAACATTGCAAAAGGGAAAAATAAATAAGCTATTAAAAGAGGTCAGTGAAGTCCATGCACGGTACAAGTCAATGTCAACAACAGGGGTGTTCAGAGAGTCCGGGAAACACGCAATTTACAACGTCCAACGCTAGGGGCTGAAGTGCAGCTGATTGTATCAGCTCCCCGTCCCTTCCCTTGCCCTCCTTTCCCTTGCCTTCCCCTCCCTCTCCCCACCCTCTCCTCCCGCAGAGTCCAGGTTTGAAGGTAGTTGTTGACCAAACAACCATGTTAACACAAGAGTGTTGACCCCGGGGTTTCAGTGCTGCCCTCTGTTGCTACACCAATGCTTCTAGCTTCAGTCATGGAGATACACAGCCTGAAGTGGCTGCTCTTAGTATGCCAATGCTGTGCAGTGGTGTGCGGCCTCGATGTCTACACTGCGGCCGTCTACGAACACAGATCGATGTTGAATCCAAGACCGAAGATCCGCCCCACACGTCAGGCGGCACTGAAGCACATGAAGAAAAACCTGGACATCTACCAAATGCAAGTGTATGAAGCGGGCAAGCAGGTAAGGCAACTTCAGCGCCTGTTTATTTACTCCCTCTTATGTAAAGCCCGATTGATGCAAAATCAAGAGCTAGGGAAATAAACTACGAGGTTTGCAGCAAAAATAAGTTCCCAGAAGTAAGGGGAACGGTCTATAAACACTGAAGATTGGGGGAGAAATTGATTCGCATAAGAAATGCTGCAGCCTACAGGGCCTGGGTGAAATCACACCTTGAGTATTACGTTCAGTTCAGGAGGGATATACTTGTATTGCAGATGGTTTACGAGGAGCTTTACTAGATTGATTCGTGGGATGAAAGGAAAGTTATGCAGGTCGGGTCTCTTCTGCATAAGCATTTGGAGGAACGAGAGAGGTTGGAGAATAGAATTCACCAGGGTGTTGCTTGGATTGGAGGACTTTAGTTATAGTGAGAGATTGGATTGTCTGGTCTTGTTTTCCCTGGAGCAAAGGAGGCTGAGGGGTGACCTGATAGAGGTATAAAAGACAATGAGAGGCAACAGATAGGGTAGGTAGTCAAAACCTTTTTTTTCCTTTCATAGAGGTATCAAAAACAAGAGAGCAATGGTTTAAGGTGAGAGGAAGGAGTTTTAAAGGGGTTCTGAGGGGCAAGTTTTTTCACACACGGAATGGTTGACATCTGGAACATGCTGCCGGAGGAGGTGGAATCAGATACAATTACTATGTTTAACAGGTATTCAGATAGACATTTAAATAGGCAAAGCAGAGAAGGATATGGTCCAAATGTGGACAAATGGAATTAGTGTAGAATGGCAAAAAGATCAGCATGGAATGAGTGGGTTGAAGGGCCTGTTTCTCTGCTGTACAACTCCATGAGTCTTTCACTTTATGAGATTTTTTAAAAACATAATAAAAACAGAAAATGCTGGGAAAACAGAAAAAAAAGTTTTAGGTCTGGGACCTTTTATCAGAACTAAGAAAGAGAGAAACAAGTTCAAAACGAGGGCACTGGGTGGAATGAAGGAAATTTCTCTGATAAGGTGAAATAGTGGGACATTTATGATAAGAATAAGCTTCTTTGTCTTTGTAATGTGTTGCTATTGTTGTGTAGTCTGTGTAATATCTGACTATATACGAAAAATGATAAAGTAAAAAGATTGGCTGGCAAAATGACTAGTTCTCATAAAAAAACTCAAACTTTCTTCCTACTTGTAATGTTGAAGAATTTAATATAGAGTTCTGAAGGCTGCAACATGCCTTGAAGGAAAATAAAATCGTCCCTTGAACTTGTGTTGGGCCTCGTTGTAACAGTGCTGGAAGCCACATTTAGAAAAATATAATGAAGAGGATTGGACCTGAAATGTTAAAGGTTTCTGTTTCCACAGACCTGACCTGCAACATTTTTCAGCATGTTCTGTTTTTATTTCACATTTTCAGCATCTGCAGTTTTTCATTTCTGGTTAAAAACATATCATGTTTATGAGGTGTTGACAAGTAGGAGCAGAGACGATGCTCCCTCTTGTGGGGGAATCTGTAATTACAGGCCCTCCCTGCATTACTAACACCCCACTTAGGGACACCATACGTATGAACAAAGCTCCCAAAATATTATTAAGTTCAAATGATTACCAGTCTCGAAAAAAGATGGCTTACATGTAACCTCTATCCCAGAGAGTTCTGGAGACAGAGTCATTGAATTTATTTAAGGCCAAGATTGATAAATTTCTGTTCTCTGGGGTAATTAGCTTGGTCGAGAATAGGCAGGAAAGGATACTTGAGGCCAAGATCAGATTAGTCATTATTTTATCCAGTGGTGGAGCAGGCTCCAGGGGCCCTATGGGCTACTCCTCTTATTTCTTACGTTCATATGTTCTTGGGCTTATTTTCAGTTTAACATCAATATGGACCTATTCTAAGCTGCCTCATAATGACACAAAGCTTAGTACGTTAAAATTACAATGATGTTAGTAGTTTGCCATGTCCCTTGAAAGTGGAATAGAGCTATCTTGTCAGTAATTACTTAATTTAAGTAAATATGGCATTAGCTCTCTACCACTGTCTTTCTGGCACAATAATGTTTGGAACAGTCTATCCCAATAGTTGCAGTATTTAAATGTAGAACTTTGTTTATTAGTGGTTATGCTAATCCAGTTATTCTTTTTAATCTATATTTTAGGGAGCTAAGATAATTGTCTTTCCAGAGAGTGGTCTCTATGGCTTTAATTTCACCAGAGATTCTATTTTTCCATATTTGGAGCCAATTCCAGATCCTACAGTTGTTACATGGAATCCTTGTTTGCATCCAAGGACAATTAATAACACAGAGGTAGGAGCTATATGAAGTATCCAGTCTTGTATCTCTCTTGCAATCTTAATTATAAACATTTCAGCAAAACTAACACAAGCTTATGCAGAATACCTCACAGAAAGTGGGTGTTTAATGATTGTAATCCTGCATTGTATGTTTTGCATATATGGTATTAGTTAAGTGGTAACATTTTGATTTTAAAACTAGTTTTAAGTTTGATGGGTTAGACTTACAAACTCACCTTTCTGGAATCAAAACAGCCATGGTTAGAAAGGAAATTGGAAATTTAATTATCCATCCAAACTTTCAGAGAAACTCCCTCTATATGTTCATGGAAATTAAAGCTTTCACTGAATGGAGATTTGTAAATATTACCCCAAATACTTAATTCATAAGAGGAATGATAATGGGTTTACGGAACTGTCAATCTAAAAACGTTTTGCAGTCAAACCAGTGAAGGCTCAACTCTTAAAATATTAATTCATCTTCTCCTTTTCACGTGTGGCCCTATTTGTTGACCACTTTCCACAATGCATGTTTTTACTTTAGATTTCTAATATCTGCAGATTTTATCAATATTTCTTAAGTTTCCAACATTCATAGAGCCATAGGATTTTTACAGCACAGAAGACCTTTCTCTCCAATGACTATGAGCAGACTGCTAGTGGTGCAATTTCATTACTCGTTCTCCTGTCCTTTCCCTCAGCCCAATTCTCTCAAGTGCATCCAATTCCTCTTTGAAGGTGCTGATTGATTCTCTTTCCTGCACTCTTATAAACAAATGAATTCCCACCATAACTACTCTCTGCTTTGTGTATTTTGTCCAAAATTTTAAATCTGTGTCCCCCAGATCCTTGAAACATCTGCTGATAGGAACAGCTTCCCTCTATTTACCTATCATGAGTTTGTGTTTCTCTATCAAACTTGTTCTAAGAGTAACAAGCCCAGCTTTTTCAGACTGCATAAAATCCTTCATCCTGGAACCATTCTAGTAAATCTTTTCTACATCCTCTCAAGGACCTTCACATCCTTTCTGAATCTCATTCAGTCTGACTTTTATCAACCGGCAATGGTTGTTGACATCACAGCAGGAGTCCTCAGGGCAGTGACAATAGATTAATATCCTTCCATAATAAAGACGAAATTGGGCAATTATCCAAAAACATCCACAATGTTCAATTCCAATTGCAACTCCTCAGCAAATGAAGCAGCCCATAACTTCATGTAGCAAGTCATTGACAGCGTTCAGGCGTTGGCTGATAAGTGGCAGGTAACATTTACACCACAGTAGTTCCAGGCAATGATTGTCTCCAACAAGAAGCAATCTAATCATTATCTATAATATTCAATAGTATCATCATTACCTAATCCCCTGCCATGAACTCTGGGAGGTCACGATTGACCAGAAGCTCAACTGGAGTGTCAACATAAACGCTGTGGCCTCTACAGGTCAAAGGCTGAGCATCCTGTGGCAAGTAATTCACCTCCTGACACCCCAGGGAAAGTGATTGTATACTCTCTGCTTGCCTGAATAAGTACACCTCCAAAAATACTCAAGAAACTTGACAGCATCCAGGACAAAGCAGCCCACTTCATTGGTAACCCATCAAACACCCTAAACATTAATTCCCTCCACCACCAGTGCACAGTGGTTGCAGTTTATACCTCACACATCACCAGTTTGGTTGGTAGGACTGAATGCCATGTTTCGAAGTTTGCTGATGGTACATAAAGAGGTGAGATTGTGAGTAGGGAGGAGGATGTAAAGAGGCTTCAAGGTAAGTGAGCGAGTGAAAATATGGCAGGAGCAGTATAAGGTGGAAAGACGTGAAGTTGTGTACTTTGGTTAACATAAAAGAAAAACAATATTTTTTTAACAGCAATACATTGCTTAATATTGATGTTTAAAAGTATCTATTCAAATCAGAAATTAACAATTTTCTGGATAGTAAACAAATCAAGGAACAAGTGCAGGAAAATGAAGTTGACAGAGGAGGTCAGAAATGATCTTGATGAATGACGGAGCAGTCTTGAAGAGCCTACTTCTGCTCCTATTTCTTACGTTCTTGTCAACAAAATGCACCACAGTTATTCGCCCAGGCTACTTTGGCAGCTCCAGTCAAACGCATGACCTCTGCCACCAGTAAGGACTAAGGCAATGGGAACAGTGTGGGAACTTCATCACCTGCAGGTTGGTTCCCTTCCAAGTTATATGTCATCCCAATTAGGAAAGATATCATCATTCCTTCATCATCACTGGATATAGGTCCTGGAACGCCCTACACAACAGCATTATGGGAGTACCCTGACCAGAAGGTCTGTAGCAATTCAAGCGTCACCACCTTCTGGGAAATTGGGAATAGGCAATAAATGCTGAACTTAGCAGCAATGTCCTGAAAAATGGAAAAAAAAAACTTCAACTGGCTCTTTTTGGAAGGAATTGCTTGAAATATTAAATAATAATGAAAAATGCTGGAAGTACTCAGGAGGTCAGGCCACACATTCTCGCTCTCTAACTGCTCGAATTCACTCGTTGACCAGATAACCTTGATTACAGCTTATCCCCATGGTCACCCCAGTTTCACCCTATGAGACCCTGCCCCCACCCTCCCTGCAACTTAACAAGCTTCTTTCTCCCCCTTCGAGTTAACGTTGCAGGTTGAAGACCCTTCATCAGAACTGGGAAGGAGGCAAAAGAATCTTGTGACTATGGGATAAACTGCATACAAGGTTATCTGCTCAATGAGTGAATGGCAGCAGCTAGAAAGTCAGAACACAGACAAAAGAACACAGACAAAAGAATGTAGGAATTAAGAAGTGCAGAGCAAGGAGACATGCCTGGCAGGTCAGGCTGGGCACGTCCTCCAATCCCAGAGGGGGAAAAAAAAGGGGAAAACCAAACAAACGAGCTCAGCCAATATCAAAGGTGATTAACTGATACAGACAGAGAAATCAAGTTAACTGAAGTTGTAGTCCAGAAGGCTGCAACATGCACAAGTGGAAGATGAAGTGCTGTTCCTCAAGCTTACACTGGGCATCATAGGTTGGAGTAGGGGTGGGATGGACAATTAAAATGGGAACGGGAAGCTTAGAGTCACCTCTGTGGACTGAATGCAGGTGTGCTACAAAGCAATCACTCAATCTGCGTTTGGTTTCTCCAGTGTAGTGGAGACCACAGTGAACACCTTATGCAGTACACTTGTCAGTATTTTAGAAATAATGTGAAGTGGAATTAGGTCCCGAATGAACCTTTCTACCAGCTGGAAAAATTGTGCTTCAAGTATCAATACTCATCAGTTAAAACTGGGAACCATGTCTGAACCTTTTCTCTATCTTTCCTCATTGGAACCACTCTTTACTTGCTTCCTGGTTTCTGCGCTGTCAGTACCTGAGCAATATAATTCACAGTTATAAGTTAAGCAGACCACTGCACTAACTGTACTTTGAGAGATGAGACTTTTGGAAGAATAATGTACAATGGTTCTTTGATCTTTAGTCCTCTGGAACAAAATACACATCCATTACAAAAATATGTATGGTAATATATTCATATATCTTTTGTAGGTTCTTTATCAACTGAGCTGTATGGCAAAGAATGGCAAAATGTACTTGATAGCAAACATGGGGGAAAGGCAGACCTGTGAGCACAGTGATCCTTGGTGCCCCTCAGACGGAAGATACCAGTTTAACACAGATGTAATTTTTGATGCTGAAGGTTCTTTAATTGCCAAATATCACAAACAGAACCTTTACTTTGAAGATGCTTTCAACACACCCAAGACAGTGGAGCATGTCATCTTTAATACTTCTTTTGCCGGAAGATTTGGTGTTTTTACGTGTTTTGATATCTTGTTTTACGACCCAGCAGTGAGCTTAATTGAGAATTATGGTGTGAAACAGATCGTATTCCCCACAGCCTGGAATAACCAACTTCCACTCTTATCCGCAGTTGAGTTGCAGCAAGCTTTCGCCACTGCATTCAGTATCAATCTCCTTGCAGCTAATCAGCATCACACTGAACGGGACATGACAGGAAGTGGGATTTACACTCCTTCCCTTTCCCGCTATTACTACGACATGGAAAGCAGTGAAGGAAAGCTCCTAGTGGCGGAGGTTCCAATAATTACACACCACAATGTCCACAGTCAGGAGCTGAAGAAGCTTTGGGTAACATCAGAATTTCCTGAACGGTACATTTACATTGAAGCTTCTGCTCCTCAGCTGCAGGAAAGGAGAGTAAAGGCAGATCAGAGTCAGCCATTGTCACGTGCTGTGGTGTCCCAAATGGATGGTCCTGGTGACATCTTTCATGCTCTGATGATGTACGATAATTATACCTTTGTCCTTGTGACAGGCTTGGAAGGTAATTTGCAAGTCTGTTCCAACACACTCTGTTGCCACCTGGCTTACCAACGTAGCCACAAGACCAGGGATCTGTATGCATTTGGAGCCTTTGATGGGCTTCACACAGTACACGGCACCTACTACCTCCAAGTGTGCGCTTTGGTGAAGTGTGCAGGCTCCAGCATTGACACCTGTGGACAAAGTACTACAGCGGCCTCTGACATCATAGACTTCAAATTGTGGGGAAATTTCAGCACTCGCCATATCTATACAGAGATACTGGCTACTGAGGTGAAACTTTATCATGCAGATACCACACAGTGGGTTAACAATAATTTTTACATGACTAAGCAGGGGATGTCAGAGGGACTTGTAACTGCAGCACTCTATGGAAGATGGTACAAAAGAGATCAACTAGATAAAATGCAGATTTTTTTCTGATTGTGAAAGTTCTTAAGTAAAGCATCAGTATTGACATACTGATGATTCACACACTTTGGTAGAATTCTGGATTTTGGCCAGTTACAGACTGATAATATGTTAGCTGTTTTCTCCGAGAAGGCTCCTCTCGAAGATGTAAGAAAATAACATTCTGAATGGATGTATTTCAGAAGGCACGACCATCATGGAAGCCAATCCTGGGTATGGTTGGGACAACCTTTAGACCTTGCCTATTTCACCATTAACTACTGCATCAATCAGCGAGTGTCCCACTGCAGACAGATATCTGTAAACTACAACAGCCTTCTGCAACAGTCCAGAGTCCCAACATGCCACTGAACTCACTCCTTATCAGGCAGCTAAGTAATTCTGTTGAAAACTCTTAATACTGAAGTCTACCAATCACCTGTCTCACCGCTCCCCTTCTCCTCTTTATTCTGGCCATCTCGCTTCTCCACTCTCAGACCTGATGCAGGATTTCGAAGTGAAATGTTGACAATTCCTTTCCCCCCACAGATGCTGCTCGACCCACTGAGTTCCTCCAGCAGATAGTTTGTTGATCCAGGTTCCAGCATCTGCAGTCTCTTGTGTCTCTTACTTTCAATGTAGCAGTGTCTCTTGCTGGTTGATGATAAAAGTTTGGGCCTCCAGCTCCATCCTATCAACAGCCCAGGCTTTGGGGAATCCAATGATGCAGAAGATTCAGAATACTGTCATTCAGTTGCAGTTTTTAGGACAAGCTGATGATGATGTTTTCCCGCTGTGCAAAACATCTATGAACAGCAGATGCATCTGTGCATTGGTAATGGGGGGGGGGGGGGGGGGGGGGGGGTCATAAATTGAATACAATTGCTAAAACAACTGGAGGGCAAATGATTTCACTTGGAGGTTATTATAATGCGGAATGCACTTCCTGAAAGCTGTGGACTCAGGTTCTACAAGTACTTCCAAGATGTAATTGGAGAAGTATTTGAAGAGAACTGATTTGCAAGGTTATGGGGGAAAAAGCTGAAGGCATGAGATAAAAGTGGGCATTGTTTAAAAAAAAAACTGGTCCAGGAACAGTGGGGAAATGAAAGAAAAGAGAAAGACTAGGACTTATGCAGCAAATCTTAGAATGTCCGAAACCACTCTACAATGAAGTATTTTTTTTAGGTGTTTAAACCATGTCTTCAGCTGCTAAGGCCCTAAACTTCGGAAATCTCTCTGCCTCTGCTTTTCTTTCCTTTTCTCAAATGTTCATTAAAATCCATCTCTTTGACCAAGTGTTTGATCAGTTCCACTAAAATCTCTTCCTGTATTATGGTGACACGGCACGGGAGCAGGCCCTTCAGCCCAACTCGTCTCTGTGCTGGCCCTGATGTCCATCTACCCTAATCCCATTTGCCTGCATTCGGTCCTTATCCCTCTGCTCCTTTCCTATTGAAATACCCGTCCAAACGGCTTTTAAACATTGTAATTGTACCCCCCTCAACCACATCCTCTGGCAGCTCGTTCCATGTACCCACCACTATCCGTGCCTCGGATCTTCTTTAAATTTCTCCTCTCTCACCTCAAACTGATGCCCTCTGGTTTTGATGGTATTTTATTTGATATGCTTCACTGCAGCACCCTGGGATGGTTGGCTATGGTGAAGGCACTATCCAAGTAGTTGTGGCAGTAAAGCATAAATGCCTAGAACTTTTGTTTGTGATTGTAGATTGACTTTATCTAGAGTTAAGAATGATGTCAACCCTTTCTGGGTCATTTCGCACTCATCACTTAATTGGATTAGGCAGCTCCCAGAGTGATTCATCCTTGCATATCCTTCGCAACATTTCGCATTCATTCCTCCTTTTGGAGTGATGCAAAGTCATCCCAGGAGCAACCATCATTGAGCACTCCTCAGACAATTAATGCTACACTGGAGTGGATCCCCAGAACATTGTTCCATAGACACCTTTGATCCCTTGGGCCCCCCTCACCTACCAATTCCCTCCAAACCCAGATGAATCTATTGAAGCCTTGATCCTCTGCACCCACACTGAGGGCCCGTCCTGCCACCCACCAACCAATCTACCCATCATCTGAGCCTACCCTGATCTTTGTGGAAGGCTGCCCCCTTTCTCATCACAACCAGTTACCTGGCACGGTGACCTGACCTCAGGCTCAATCCTTGACCTATCACCACTGGCCCTCTCTTCCTGTTGCAAAGTTCCTCCTCACCTCCGCCTCCTGGAGCTGCCCACTGCCGCAGATGCAGAGCCTCCAGCAGCACATGTTTAACCACAAACATCTCCTGTGCCCTCTGAGTTACACCTGAAGCTTTGGGCAACTGAAATTTTCAACTGTGGGCCTTTGACTGACGTGGTCTTTAGTGCACTGCTGAGATGACCATCCCCTGCACCTATTTGATTGCACTGGAATATTTGGGCTAAAGTCTGGCTTCTTCCAGGCATGCAAGAACTTATAAAAAGTCCTAATCTATGTTTAGATCAAACTGCTGGTGACCTCAGTGAATGCACCATTAGCACAGCCAGCACGATTCACTGGGCTTTTAATTATTTGGATCTTACTAGAGGATCCATTCTTTATTCTTCTTAGATTAGAGCTGTAGTGTCAGACAGCATGGAAACAGGCCCTTCAGCCCACCCTGTCCATGCCAGCCATCAAGTACCCATCTATACTAATCACATTTTCCAGCCTTCTATGCTGTCATTTTATACTTATTTAAATAGTTAATAAATTTTAATATTTGTATGAAATATTATATTTTAATATTTTTAAATATTTTGGGCGTCTCTGCCTCAGCCTCCCCCTCAGGCAATGCAAGCCAGATTTCAACTGCTCCCCCCACCCCCAATGAAAAAACCTCTTCATCAAATCCCCACTAAATCTTCCATCAATTACCTTAAACCTTTGCCCTCTGGTTAAAGACACCTCAGCTAAGAGCAAAAGCTTCTCACTATGTACCCCATCTGCGCCACTCATAATTCTGTACATCTCAGTTAGGCTCCTACTCAGCCCTCCCAACTCCAAGTAAAACAAGCCCAGACTATTCAGTGTCTTCTCGTAGCTGAAGCGCTACCTCCCAGGCAACATGCTGGTGAATCTCCTCTGCACCCTCTCTAGTACAGTCACATCCTTCCTGTAAAGTGGCAACTAGAACTGCAAACAATACTCCAGTTATACTATATCCTCCCTGCTGTTATGGTCTATGCCCTGGTTAATGACAGCAAGTATCCTATATTCCTTCTTAATCACCTTATCTACCTGTGCTGCTGCCTTCAAAGATCCATGGACAAGTGCACCAAAGTCCCTCAGTTCCCACATTGCTTCCTCATGTGTATCCCAGCATATTAGTCCTCCCAAAATCCAGCACCTCACATTGTACAGGAGCAAGTTCCATCTGCCATTTGTCTGCCATTTTACCAACTATTTGATATTGTTTTATAGCCTAGGACTATCCTTCCTCAATATCCACACCACCACCAATTTTGTGACATCTGCCAACTTACTAATCATATCTCTTATATTCATACCCAGATTGTTAATAAGAAACAGCAAGGGTTCTAGCACTGATTCCTGCTGCACAGCAGTGGTCACAAGCGTCCAATGGCAAAGACAACCCTCAACCATCCCTCTCTGCCTCCTATCACCAAGCTGACGTGGGATCCTATTTGCCAAATTGCCATGGATCCCATGGGCTCTTACCTTTTGGAACAATTCCCCATGTGGGATCTTGCCAAAGGCTTTACTTAAGTCCATGTAGACTACATCAACTGCACTGCCCTCAGTGATGCACTTCCTCAAAAAAAATCACTCAAAATTGTCAGACAGGGCCTCCTCTTAAAATCTTGTTGAATATCCCTGATCAATGCCTGCCTCTCCAAGTGCAGATTAATCCTGTTCCTTAGAATTGTTTCCAATAATTTCCCCAGATTCTTTCTTTACATTTGAGCCCCGTTAACTACTGTTAACCACATTGTGTTTCTTTCCTCTGATAACCTTTATTCACTGTCCCTTGTGATGAGAAAATCCTGTAATTTTTATAGAATACGCAAGTTGTTATATAAAATAGCCATTTACTTTGTCGTGTCACCATGTACTTTACCAGACCATGCAATTGGATCTGAACTGATAACTCATTTTCCATTTGCTGTTGAATAAACGATAACACTTCACTATACTGCCTCTGTCTTGAATGAACCTATTGTGTCTTTGCCAACTGAGGTTCTAACTGTTTACTAATGTCATTGGTCTATGCTGCCCATTTTGCTTAAAGTACAGTACAGTCACCACCTTCTTTGTACTGCTTTTCTGAAATGAAAAACAAAGTGTAAAAAACTAGTTCAGGTCATACTAGAAATGAGGCACTACAGCTCATACATCTTGAATTGGTATTGGTTTATTATTGTCACTTGTACTGAGGTACAGTGAAAAACTTGTCTTGCATACCGATTGTACAGGTCAATTCATTACACAGTGCAGTTACATTGAGTTAGTACAGCGTGCATTGACGTAGTACAGGTAAAAACAATAACAGTACAGAGTAAAGTGTTACAGCTACAGAGGAAGTGCAGTGCAATATGGTGCAAGGTCACAACAAGGTAGATCGTGAAGTCATAGTCCATCTCATTGTATAAGGGAACCATTCAATAATCTTATTAGAGTGGGGTAGAAGATGTCCTTAAGTCTGGTGGTACGTGCCCTCAGGCTCCTGTATCTTTTACCCGATGGAAGAGGAGAGAAGAGAGAATGTCCTGGGTGGGTGGGGTCTTTGATTATGCTGGCTGCTTCATCAAGGCAACGAGAGGTAAAGACAAGGAGGGGAGGCTGGTGTCTGTGATGTGCTGGGCTGTGTCCACAACTCTCTGCAGTTTCTTGCGGTCCTGGGCAGAGCAGTTGCCATACCAAGCCGTGATGCACCATAGAAAGCATCCTATCTGGATGTATCGGTAAAAGTTGGTGAGGGTCAAAGGGGACAAACCAAATTTCTTTAGCCTCCTGAGGAAGTAGAGGCACTGGTGAGCTTTCTTGGCCGTGGCATCTATGTGATTTGACCAGGACAGGCTGTTGGTGATGTTCACTCCCAGGAACTTGAAGCTCTCAACCCTCTCACACCATTGATGTAGACAGGTGCATGTACACAACCCCCTTTCCTGAAGTCAATAACCAGCTCTTTTGTTTTGTTGACATTGAGGGAAAGGTTGTTGTCATGACACCATTCCAGTAAGCTCTCTATCTCCTTCCTGTACTCCGCTTCATCACTGTTTGAGATACGGCCTACAACGGTGGTATCATCTGCCAACTCGTAGATGGAGTTAGAGCAGAATCTGGCCACATAGTCATGAGTGTATAGGGAGTAGAGTAGAGGGCTGAGGACACAGCCTTGTGGGGCACCAGTGTTGAGAATAATCGTGTCAGAGGTATTGCTGCCTATCCTCACTGATTGCGGTCTGTTTGTTAGAAAGTCAAGGATCCAGTTACAGAGGGAGGTGTTGAGTCCTAGGTCTCAGAGTTTGGTGACAAGCTTGCTTGGGATTATTGTATTGAAGGCAGAGCTGAAGTCAATAAACAAAAGTCTAACATAGGTTCTTTACTGTCCAGATGCTCCAGAGCTGAGTGTAGGGCCAGGGAGATGGCATCCGCTGTAGACCTGTTCCGGCGATAGGCGAATTGCAGTGGGTCCAGGTTGTCTGGGAGGCTGGAATTGATGCGTGCCATGACCAACCTCTCAAAGCACTTCACGATGGTGGATGTCAGGGCCACTGGTCGGTAGTCATTGAGGCATGTCACCTTGCTTTTCTTTGGTACTGGGATGATAGTGGTCTTCTTAAAACAGGTGGGAACCTGAGATTGGAGCAGGGAGAGGTTGAATATGTCCGCAAATACTTCTGCCAGCTGATCAGCGCAAGATCTGAGCCCACGGCCAGCGACACCATCTGGGCCAGGTGCTTTCCTCGGGTTCACTCTCTGGAAGACTGATCTTATGTCCTCCACTGTGATCACAGGTTCAGCTGCATTGGAGGAATGTTAGAGAGGGTAAAAATGGATGGGATCAGGAAGATTAGAAACAGCATTAACATAGTTACTAACATAGAGCATTACAGTACATACAGGCCCTTCGGCCCACGATGTTGTGCCAACATTTTATCCTGTTCTAAGATCCATCTAACGCTTCCCTCCCACATAGCCCTCTCTATTTCTATCATTCACGTGCCTATTTAAGAGTCAGTTAAACGTCCCTAATGTATCTGCCGGCAGTGTGTTCCACGCACCCACCACTCTCTGTGTAAACAAAACTTACCTCTGACATCACCCCTGTACTTTCCTCCAATCACCTTAAAATTATGCCCCCTTGTGTTAGCCATTTTTGCCCTGGGAAAAAGTCTCTGACTGTCCACTCGATCTATGCCTCTTATCATCTTGTACACCTCTATCAAGTCACCTCTCATCCTCCTTTGCTCCAAAGAGAAAAGTCCTAGCTCATTTAACCTTTTTTGATGGCTGTGAAATGAAAATTATCCTGAACTCCAGGATCTTTAATAGTCACCTGAACTCACTCAACCTATCCTCCTAAGAAATGCTCTCCAATCCAGGCAGCATCTCTTGGTAAATCTCCTCTGCACCCTCTCTAAAGCTTCCACATCCTTCCTATAATGAGGTGACCAGAACTGAACACAATACTCCAAGTGTGGTCTAACCAGAGTTTTATAGAGCTGTAACATTACCTCACAGCTCTTGAACTCAATACCCCAACTAATGAAGGCCAACACACCATACGCCTTCTTAACAACCCAATCAACCTGCGTGGCAACCTTGAGAGATCTATGGATGTGCACTCCAAGATCCCTCTGTTCCTCCACACTGCTAAGAGTCCTGCCATTAACCTTGTATAGTGCCTTCAAATTCGATCTTCCAAAGCGTATCACTTCACAGTTTTCTGGGTTGAACTCCATTTGCCACTTCTCAGCCCAACTCTTCATCCTATCAATGCTCTATTGTAACCTACAGCAACCTTTGACACTATCCACAACACCACCAACCTTCGTGTCATCTGCAAACTTAATAACCCACCCTGCCACATCCTCATCCAAGTCGTTTATAAAAATCATGAAGAGCAGGGGTCGCAGAACAGATCCCTGCAGAACACCACTAGTCACTGACCTCCAGGCAGAATACGCTCCATCTACCACCACCCTCTGTCTTCTATGGGCGAGCCAATTCTGAATCCACACAGCCAGGTTTCCCTGGATCCCATGCCTCCTGACTTTCTGAATGAGCCTTCCATGAGGAATCTTACCAAACACCTTACTAAAATCCATGTACACCATATCCACTGCTCTACCTTCATCAATGTGCTTTGTCACATCCTCAAAGAATTCAATCAGGCACAACCTGCCCCTCACAAAGCCATGCTGACGGTCCCTAATCAGCCTATGCTTCTTCAAATGCCCGTAAATCCTGTGTCTAAGAATCTTCTCCAATAATTTGCCTACCACTGAAGTAAGACTCACTGGTCTGTAATTCCCACGGTTATCCCTACTCCCTTTCTTGAACAAGGAACAACATTTGCCACCCTCTAATAATCTGGCACTACTCCTGTGGCCAGTGAGAACGCAAAGATCATCGCCAAGGGTGCAGCAATCTCTTCCCTCGCTTCCCATAATAACCTTAGATATATCCCATCCGGCCTTGGTGACTTATCTCTCCCAATGTTTTTCAAAAGTTCCAGCACATCCTCTTCATTTACGTTGACATGCCCTAGCGTATCAGCCTGTTGTACGCCATCCTCACAAATGTCATATGTCTCTCTCACTAGTGAATACTGAAGCAAAGTATTCATTAAGGACCTCCCCTACCTTTTCGGACTCCAGGCACATATTTCCTCTTTAATTCCTGATCAGTCCTACCCTCGCTCTAGTCATCCTCCTATTCTTCACATACATTTAGAATGCCCTGGGGTTTTCCTTGATCCTTCTCGCCAAGGCCTTCTCATGTCCCCTTCTCACTTGCCTAAGTCCATTATTCCATCCTGGCTACCTTGTAACTCTCCAGAGCCCTGTCTGATCCTTGTTTTCTAAACCTTAGGTTAGCTTCTTTCTTCCTTTTGACAAGATATTCTATGTCTCTTGTCAACCACGGTTCTTTCACTCTACCATCCTTACCCTGCCTCAATGGGACAAACCTATCCAGAACCCCATGCAAGTACTCCCTAAACAACCTCCACATTTCTGTTGTGCACTTCCCCAAGAACATCTGTTCCCAATTTATGCTCACAAGTTCCTGCCTAATAGCATCATAATTCCCTCTCTCCCAATTAAAAACTTTCCCATATCGTCTGCTCCTATCCCTCTCCAAGGCTGTAGTAAAGGTCGAGTTATGGTCACTGTCTCCAAAATGTTCTCCCACCAAGAGATCTGAAACCTGATCAGGCTCATGGTCTCGTATGAGGTTCAGTATGGCCTCTCCTCTAGTCAGCCTGTCCACATACTGTGTCAGGAATCCTTCTTGGACGCACCTAACAAACTCCGCCCCATCTATCCCCTTTACCCTAAGGAGGTGACAATCAATATTAGGGAAGTTGAAATCACCCATGACAACAACCCTGTTATTTTTACACCTCCAAAATCTGCCTCCCGATCTGCTCCTCAGTGTTTCTGCTGCTATTGTGGGGTCTGTAGAATACTCCCAATAGAGTGATTGCTCCCTTCCTGTTTCTGACTTCCACCAATATTGACTCAGTAGACGATCCCTCCAGGACATCCTCCCTTTCTACAGCTGTGATAGTGTCCCTGGTACTTCTCCTATTAAAGTAGACACACTTCAGCCTGTCCAACTGACTGCAATCTTGCCCTTTCAACTGCCTATCCTTCCTCATAGTCTTTCTACATGCTGCATCTACTTGTACACCAAATGCACCAACCTCTGACCTATCACTCGAGTTCCCATCCCCCTGCCAAACTAGTTTAAACTGTCCCCAACAGCTCTAGCAAACCTGCCCACAAGAATATTGGTCCCCCTCCAGTTCAGGTGTAACCCATCCCTTTTGTACAGGTCATACCTTCCACAGAAGAGATCCCAGTGATCCACAAATCTGAAGCCCTGCCCCCTGCACCAACTCATCAGCCATGCATTGTGAAGGTGTTTCCACCCTTCTGAAAAAAGGGGTGAAGTGATCTTTGCTTGAATGGGAGCCAATCATCAGTAGGCTTATGAGAGTCAGACTGAAAGGAAACAATCACATCATCCTGAGTTAGTGCTACACTGACCCTTCCTTCATTAATGAGAACACGACCCTCTACTGCTGATGGTTAGGCAGTGTGAAAGATCACAATATCTGTTTTGCGGCTGTGAATTTTCAGTCTGATTTTGTGGCTGAATGTATCGAGTTGAGTTGTCTTGTATGTGATGTTGGAAAACGAGTTCATCTGCAAAGTCAAGGTCAGGTTCATCCCTGTAATTCAGGAACTGTATTTAGTTGAGATCATTGAACTTCAGAATTTCATTTAAAACAATGCTCCACAAGTAAATGCTTAAAGCTATTAGCTCATAAAGTGAGTTTTCATGGATTGGTTTATATTCCCTTAAGTAAACTAGATTAATGGTGATTTAATTGAGATGATTAAAAATCTTGAAGAAAGAAGCTATTTTTATGTGGAATACAAGTTTAAGATTAGAATGAGTTTTTTTTTAGTGTGAAGCATTTTTCTACACAAACGGTATTGGAAATCTGAAACTCTGCCAAAAAGCTAGGTCAATTGAGAATGATGGACATTTATCTGATGGAAGTTCAGTTCTGTTTGAAAAGGATTGAGCTGCCAGTAAGACAGAAAGAGATGCTGACAAAATGAAAAGGAAATCGGTACAAACAAGTTATTACAGGAAGATGTTCTTACGAATTATCTTTAAAATTCCAAGATTTTCTTTGAAAATGTCAGTTAACACAGTTATGGAAGTATACAAACTATAAAATCTTTTAACTTCTTTAAGAAGGGATATCAATAATTGATGATTTAGGTAAGTGAATCAATAGTTTATAATAATTCACATTAATTAATTAGTATAAGAAGCTACTTTGAGTTTAATTTGTTGCTTTTATCTCTTTTAATTTTGTCTCTAGTTGGAGTTGAGCATTTATGGAAAATGACCTCACTGAAGAATATATTTCTAAAATCAAAGTGTTGAAGACATCAAAAACAGCCTTTTGTTAAGAGAGTGAATACACAAACAATTATCCCTAGTTGCACAAAGCTGTCTGGGCCCTTTAATCATGTGTTGGCCTTACAACCAAGGCTTTTATACTTCATGGAAAGCCGGATATTGGTTTCGTAATATGCCCTTAAGCAGATTTCACATCGGTCTCATCAGTCTCCTCAGAACTGGGGTGGAGGCAAGTTCCCCAACCTTGAGGAACTATGAATAAGAGGAAGTTTGCCATCTGGTGCCTATGTGTGGGAGCACCAAGAGAAATGGAACAACTTCAGTGTAAATGATGCTCTTAATTAAAGCTCTTAAAGCTTTGTTACAGGAGTGTTGCTGAAGAAAATTCAGTATTGTACCACAGAAAAAGTTATTAGGACAAATCCAGGGGCTCCCTGGGGTATGGAAGACCTTACAGAAATCCAACTTTATGCAAATTTATGCAAATTCTCCCATAAATTTTTAAATAATTTTTGAAGATAGTTACAATAATAATAAAATATTTAGTGGTATTCATTAACAATTAGATATGTAAATAATCCATTAGTTTAATTATGGGTAGTGTTTGAGTGAACACAAGATATTCATTGAAGTGAATTATAGGAAGTTATGCAGAGCGATACGATGTAGGTTGCTATTAAAAACAGATGTTTCTGACTTCCGGAAATAATGGTTTATGAATGGTTCTCAGGAATTGTAACCCGGGGACTATCTGTACCCCTAAGTTTGGCTAAACAGGAAGTCTTATGGTACATTTTAAAGCAGATGAAATTTGGGGCTCAGGGCGAAGCTTCTGAAGGCACAGCTGCCAAGGAAGGAGAAATGAAATTGTGGGATATGCAAGCTGCCAACATTGGAGGAGCACGGACGTTTCAGTTAAATCGATACCCTCAAGTAACTCCAGACTAAGAATTTGGCTTATCCAGGGACACATTACAATTACCTACATAAAGAAAGCTCTAGTACAGAGTGAAGATTTGTAAGCTGTCCAGTGTGTGTAGGGCCACTGCTGGATATTAACTACCTGAAGCCTGCTCAACCTGTCAGCATGACAGATCAGGAAGTTTCTTGCTGCTTGCCTTCACCACCACAAGTGCAGTGGTCTGCAAGCTGACGAGCAGTGGAAAGCAGCTCAGACCCGGTGGTCGGTCTGTCTCCCTTGTTCCATTGACGATGCCCAACTGACATTAAAATGTGGATGAGCCAAAGGTTTCCCCAGAATGTTAACAGCAGCCACCGCACTTCAAAAGTTACCTTGCTGGGTGTAAAATGCTTTAGGATGTGAAAAAAACAGCTGGTGGAAAGACTATTACCGGCTATCACACAAAACCTCCATGAGCCAATTCCTTAACCTCCCCACCTGGGAAAAAAAAAGTTGTGCAAACTTCTTGATTCTGTCTTCATGAGATAATCATTAGCAACATTTTAACAAATCTATGCCTTTTCTCTTATAGGAGGAATATAACAGCAAAAAAAAAGGTTACAGAAGACTGAGTGCAGACAACTGCTTTGGACATTTAACCCCTTTTTGTATTCTGGTTACAAAACCAAGGATTATGTGTGCCTCTTTTATGGCCCTGTTTACTATACTGTTATTTTTGCATCAACTTGCATGATAAATACACCTCACATTCCTAATTTTACACTCTATATTTACTGAACACTTGCCTACATTGGAAATCACCTACTTATCCTTGCTCGTCCCACTGGCCTGACTTGCCTTCTGGAGCCTTTATCAGTCTTTGTCAAAACGTACTATCTCCTGTACTTTTGTTTTGACAGCAAAATCCCATCACACTGCCCTGAATTCTTTAATACAAACATAGTAAATAATAGCAGTCCCAAAACAGAATCTGTGGAAAACCAGTCCCCAATAACCTTAAATTTAGAAAGCAGTAGCACCAGATACAGCCTTTCCAAATGTCCCTTCTGCAAAAGAACCAACCAGCTTTCCCTCCAAGTCCATACGCTAAATTGGGCACATTAGTGTTCCCTCAATGTCACTGGGTTAAAGTGTTGGAATTCCCTGTGATTCCATCACAGAAGCACCAGCACCAAGACAGCAACAGATCAGGGAGTCTACTGATATCACACAGCAGGGAACTTTGAAATGGGCGGTAAGTGCAGCCCTGCTATCATCACATTGGCATGGGGTCTTAAAAGTACTAATGGAAATGAAGAGTGATGCTGTACACAGAATTTACCATTTACATAGGGTTGACAGTATATTTCTGAAGATTTCGGATCATTATCTTCAGTCTGCAGGCCGACTTAAGCAGGCTTTTGCATTCAGGTTCCAATATAAACAAAGAACCGTTGAAAGAAAATGAAAATATGATTTGTTGCTCACTGTGCTGCCTTAGAGATTAATCTTAAATTCCTGCAGACTATACACAGCCCTATATAGTTGTGAACCATACGTTTAGAATTTATTCACAACTGAGATGGGCTATTAATGAAATTTCATTTTAAACCACTGCAGCCCTAACAAACACCTGTACATACTTGCATCCCAGAATGTGGAGAACCAGTTTTCTTTAAAACATTGCACATTATTCAGCTTTTGTCACACGGTATTACCATTGACGACCCGAAACATTGACAATTCCTTTCCACCCATAGATGCTGCTGAACCTGCTGAGTTCCTCCAGCAGATTATTTGTTGCTCCAGATTCCAGCATTTGCAGTCTCCTGCGTTTCCATGACTGTTGACATTTTTAATCGATTTACCATGGCCAAGTTTTCACTGGTTTTGTTGCCTTCCAATTAGTCTTGGCAGTAGATATTGTGACTTTCTTTTGTTGTACCTTTGTCCTTCTTAGCTGCCTTGATTGACCGCATTCTTCAAAAATGTGTTTCACAGATAAGCCACCTTCAAGACTTTGCAATCATCAATTGGATCTCTTGCCCACAAGGTGGCAGTGTTACGTAAGTGGAGAGAAGTCAATTTCCATTTAATACAGAAGATGGAGAACGGAATTCAATTGCTATGTGCAGTGATTGCAAAAATAAAAGATGTATTAAATATATGAATTATTATTTTATTTGTGCTGTTTGGAATACAGGAAATTAACATAATAAATAGTGATATCATAGGTCATGTGCTGAAAAAAAAATATTTTAAAAGCTGCATGTAAGTTAGCCACCTTTCTGAACTGATGAAAAACACGAAGATGCTGGAGGAACTCAGCAGGCCAGGCAGCATCCGTAGAGAAAAGCAGGCGGACAACATTTCGGGTCAGGACCCTTCTTCAGGACTGAAGATAGGAAAAGGGGAAGCCCAATACATAGGAGGGAAAATCATAGTGTTTTTCATCTAGATTCCAGTGTCTGCAGTCCTTTTTTTCTCACCTTTCTGAACTGCCCCTCTGGTGAAGTTATTCCTACCATCAGATAGGGAGTTCCAGGATTCCATTTAAAATAAGAAAATGCTGGGAATACTCACAGGTCAGGCAGCATCTACAGAGAGAGAAAAACAAGAGTTGACATTTCAGATGGATAACTTTTCATCAGAGCTGCATTTTGATATATTTCCATGATAATATATGACTAAGTTAGGAACTTGTAGATGATGGAATGGCTTTGAGGTGCAGGAGACCGGTCACTGCAGAATACCCAATATTTAACCTGCTCTTGTAGCTGCAGGAATAATGCTGATGTTCCTCTCGGTTGCTGATAGTGATGTATTTGACTCTGGTAATAACATGAAAATTTCAAGGCGGGGTGGGGGATTGGTTAGATTTCATCTTATTGGAGAAAACCTGGTACGTATGTGCCATGAAAGTAATCTGTCACTTACCAGTCTAGGTCTTGGTGCACATGCTTTATGACCCGAGTGGTAAATGGATCTGAACAGTGTGTAGTCATCAGCAAACATCCTCACTTCTAGCCATAAGGAGGAAAGCTCATTGATGAAGCAACAGTAGACAATTCTGGGATTCTGCCCTGAGGGACTGGCGCTTTTCGCTGGGGCTGTGAAGGATGGCTTTCAAAAATACACAGCCTTTGCTATCACGAGAGCAGTCAGCCAATTCTTGATATCATGCAGAGTGAATTGGATTGCTTGAAGTTAAGGCTTTGTGACAGGAGAAACGGGAGATAAAGGGGGGGGGGGGGCGGCAACCACTCAGTGCTCTCAGGCTGAGGTTGTGGTGCGAACATTGCAGCCACGTCTTTTACACTCTCATTCCTGGGCTTTGCCTCCATTAAGATTGAAAATTTCATGGAGCTTTGTCTTTCAGTTCTACTATTCACAACTATTCACAACTGGATATACAGGACCTGGATATACAGAACTTTTCAATAATCTGCTCATTATTGAATGGACTGATTCCACTGTTTAGCCCATGGAACTTGTGCTGCAGTTTCATCAGGTCAGCACCTTAATTTCATATGCACCTGCTGCTGCTCCTGGCTGATCCTTCGTTGAACCAGGATTACTCCTCTGGTTTGATAGCAATGGCAGATTAAAGAATATGCCAAGTTATGATGCTAAAGAGAGTGGTGCTGATGATTTCCAATAACACCTCATGGTTGACCACGTTTAAAGTGCTAGATGTCCTAGTTGAATGTCACATAGCATGATGGCAGTGCCATACAAGAGTCCCCTCGATATGAAGGTGGGACATCATCCCCACAAGGGTCTTCCAGTGGGCCAATACTGTAAAGGAAATATATATGCAAAAAGTAAATTGGCGAGAAAAAGATCAAGTGGCTAGTTTTTCTTGTGCAGCTTCTCTCATTATTGACCATTGGCCCAGGCTGGCATCTGTGGTCTTTAGAGTATAACTACATTGTATTGGTATTGGTTTATTATTGTCACTTGTACTGAGGTACAGTGAAAAGCTTGTCTTACAAACCAATCGTACAGGTCAATTCATTACACAGTGTAGTTACATTGAGTTGGTACAAAGTGCATTGTGCAAAGTGTAAAAACAGTAACAGTACAGAGTAAAGTGTCACAGCTACAGAGAAAGTGAAGTGCAAGGTCACAACAAGGTAGATCGTGAAGTCATAGTCCATCTCATTGTATAAGGGAACCGTTCAATAGTCTTATCACAGTGGGGTAGAAGCTGTCCTTAAGTCTGGTGGTATGTGCCCTCAGGCTTCTGTATCTTCTTCCCGATGGAAGAGAAGAGAGGCTGGTGTCCGTGATGCACTGGGCTGTGTCCACAACTCTCTGCAGCTTCTTGCGGTCCTGGGCAGAGCAGTTGCCATACCAAGCCGTGATACATCCAGATATGTGCATCTATGGTGCATCGGTAAAAGTTGGTGAGAGTCAAAGGGGACAAACCAAATTCCTTTAGCCTGCTGAGAAAGTAGGGGCGCTGGTGAGCTTTCTCGGCCGTGGCATCTACATGATTTGACCAGGATAGGATGTTGGTGATGTTCACTCCCAGGAACTTGAAGCTCTCAACCCTCTTGACCTCAGCACCATTGATGTAGACAGGTTATCAGGTTACCAGGTTACCACCTAGCTAACTTACAGGAGTGCTCTTTCAATTTTGCCCAAACTTTTCAGATGTTTGTGAAAAGAACCATAAGGATCATTTGGATTAAGTACATCTTTGTTATATTCATATATTAGACTGGCCCATCTACAGTAGTTTGTTCTTTGTCTGAGTGGTTTGATACCATTAAGCAACTTTCTAGGACATTTCAGTAAGCACTCCACAGAGTTAATTGCATTGTTAGAATCTGTACATTAATATAGACCACAATCTGTTAGGACAACTGATTTCATATCCTAAGGGGCATTAATGAACCAGGCTGGATTTTATGATGTTTCACGATGAATAATGATTACCATATAGGTGCCAGCTTTCTAATTCCACATTTAATTAATTGAACTTAAAGTCCCCAGCTGCATTGGTGGAATTTGTAGTCATCTCCCCAAGCCTCTTGTGTAACACAACTGATAATAGAGGGTTTGTAAATGGCAGCAGAATTTTAAAGTTAGTGCAGAAGCACTTTAAATTTAACCTTTGAAATGGGCACACACAGCCTTTGATAGATAATTTAAGAGAAAATGTTGTTTGTTATGAAATCCTGTGGGCTGGCACTCAGAATTAAATGAACTATGGTAAGAAATGGTGGAGAAACACGTTAAAAATTACTTTTTATGACCCGTCCAAAGGGTGCATTAAAAATACACCTGGAATTTGCCTCACTTTCTTGTCAGTTGTTTCCTCAGCACTATCTCCAGCAATGAAAAACTTGAAGTAAATTTAATAGGCTTGTTGACTTTCATGGCTTTTAATGAATTTTTAGCTGTTGTGTTTTTTTTTAAGTAATTCCTTGTAGAGGGAAATATAAATTAAAAGCGAGTCAAAGCTGAGATGGAGAGCGGCACCTGAAGCCAGAAAGAAAGCAATGCAAAATTCTTCATGTTTTATGCTACTCAGATGCTCTCTGAACTGTTCCAGCAATTGATTAAAGTGGATTACATGCTTTTCAAATACATCATCACAGCTTTCTTTACATAATGTTTAAAGGCTTTATTGTTTAATGAATGGACGCAGTATTCCACTTACGGAATTGGGCAAACAATTCACTTCTATGTTATGGCTCTTGTTTGTCTATTGAAAGTACATGAGCAATCTCTGACATTGCATGTTTTTTCAAGCTTCCCGTCTCCCCACTCATTGTAAAGCAGTGGTCTTCAATTCAATCTTCCTTTCATAGCTTCTGGAGTGTACAGTTCAAAGAAATGAAATATAAGTGCACTATTTTGAGGCACATCAGAATGAAGCACCAATACATCAAAAGGACTTTTTTTTCCCCCCTCTTGCGCTCCGCTTCTAGCGAGTAAACTAATCCCAGCAGTAACCCTATGATCTCAAGATCATTCCATGATCTGGCAGAATATATTACCTGAGTACACACATTAATCTGACAGATTTTCAATCTTTCTGGTTAGGACATTTACATAACTTGTTTAAAAGAAACCAGTCAGAAAACAAGTGATTTAATAAGAGTTAACATTTTCAATGATGAAAGGTTCATGACCTGAAATATCAACTCTTCATCCTCTCTCCACGGATGCAGACTGGCCTGCTGAATATTTTCAGCATTTTCATTTCAGATTTACTGCATCTTTTCAAAGAATAATTTAAGACACAGCAATGAACTTGGAATCACTAAATTCCATTAATATTTATGGTAAAGTACATTACATTAATTGCCAATCTCAGGTGGTGATGGGGAGTGTTCAAGTTTGAGCAGCACCTCAACATGGGTGCACGCAATTGAAATATTTGCCATTCTGGTTTTGACAATGTCAACTATATTTCTTGCTATAATTAGATTTCCAGAGCACCACACTTCTGCAAGCTGACTAATAAAATCTTCTATTATAATTTGACCAACTAACAGGTAAACAAAACTTGCAGCAGTTAATCTCCATGTACGTTTTTGTGAGGAATGCATCTTGTAACTAGGTGTTCTTGATTGATAGGCAAGAAAATCACAACGTATTGAAATATAATTTATATGTTATTATCAGTAAGTCTGTTTTAGCAGAGAAAAAGTATGAGACACAAGTAGTTTCCTTTGTAGCTTAGGATATCCTTAAGCACTTAGTGAATGACCCTTTTGAAGTATGGTCACTTGTAATATTGAAAAAGCTAGTCAATTTGCACAAAAACTCCCCGTGAACAAAGGAAGATTAAAAAATTAGATTATCGAAGGATAAATGCTTGCTAGGGCAGCCAGAGAAAGTTTCTTTTTTTCCTCCCTCCAAGATAATGTTTTGGAATCTTTAATGTTTACTTGATATTTGTTGAAGGTCTTATTCAAAAGAATGACACATTTGTAAGCAGATGTCACCCAGTAGTAGTGTGCTCAATTGCATAGTGAATCCACAAGCTTCTAACTCAAGCAGAAACATTACAAACTGAGACACAGATAATAAATAAAAGGTATGTTCAGATACAATAAAACAGAATGATATGTGGAAGCTTTAGAGAAGGTGCAGAGGAGATTTACTAGGATGCTGCCTGGATTGGAGAGCATGAGTTATGAGGATAGGATGAGTGATTTAGGGCTTTTCTCTTTGGAGAGGAGGATGAGAGGTGACTTGATGGAGGTGTACAAGATGATAAGAGGCATAGATGGAGTGGACAGTCAGAGACTTTTTCCCAGGGCGAAAATGGCTTAATTTTAAGGTGATTGGAGGAAGGTATAAGGGGGATGTCAGAGGTAAGTGTTTTTTTTTTCCACACAGAGTGGTGGGTGCATGGAACACACTGCCTGCAGAGGTTGTGGGGGCAGATGCATTAGGGACATTTAAGAGACTCTTCGATAGGCATATGAATGATAGAAAAATGGAGGGCTATGTGGGAAGGGTTAGAGAGATCTCAGAGCAGGATAAAATGTCAGCACAACATCTTGGGCCGAAGGGCCTGTACTGTGCTGTAATGTTCTATGTTTGTTCTATATATTAGAAAGGTTATTTGTATAGATTCTATATATTTTTCCTTTAATGAGAACCTAGAGTTATTGGGGGGGGGGGGGGGGGGGGAAGCATAATGTACAAGAGACCCACCCATAAAACTACCTCTTAATTGATACATATACCACTGACTGATCACCCAATTCACCAAAATAAATCAACAATTTTTGGATTGCTATGCATAGAATATAAGCAGGAGGGTTCACCTATTACCCTGACCAACTTTAATTCTTCCAAACCAATGTCATCATAAACAGATCAGGGGTCATTTTTTTCTGCTGTTGTTGAAGAGTGCTGTGCACTGAAATGTGTCACATAAATGCAACTTGTTTAAAATATTTAGAACATTTTTAATACACAAGTATCTTAAGGAGCTCATAAAAGGAATGACATCAGTTCTGTAGTTTGTAGGAAGGTAGAGAAATGAGTGGAATTGAATAATGCAATGATTTGTATATGAAAATGGGGATTTTAAAATAAATGTGATGAAAGCTAATGGAGAAGAAGCCTGAGAAGCATTAGAGGAAGTCAGCATGTATCAGAATTCTGAACAAGTTGGTTTTTGTAGACTCGGGAAAGCTAGCTCACTGTGGGAGAGAGACAAAAATGGAGAGGGACACCAGTACTGGTGATCAGCTGAAATTCAAGTCTTTTATCTAGTTGAAAGTCAAAAGATCTGTAGAGAAGTACAAAGGGAAGGCATTCCTGGAAATCATGATGCATAACAAAATTTCACATAACAAGATTAAAAAAAATACCAACAAACCCTGGTTAAACAATTTTATGGCAAGAAGAGGGAAAGGTAGTTTCAGGACAGACTTCACTGTAAACAATTTTCCATTATACAGGGCTTCATAATATGAAAAGGAATGGAATATGGGTCATACATATGGGGAGTTGCAGTATTTTTCTGATCAAGTTGAAGTACATGGTGATGCCATTTAGAAAATTGTGTAGCAGAGCAACCAACATTAAGTCAAGGATGGTAGTGGTGTTGTCAGCTTAGAAAGTGAAGCATTGAGAATTTTAGAATTCTATTGCAGTTGCAAAATACTTGTAAAATATACACTAAACCACATACTTATTTTACATACAACTCACATTTGTTTTATTATCCATAAAATATACAATAATCTCAGTAATGTATTTAAAGAATACAGGTAGGTAACCAAGCAGTCCCAATATCTATATACATGCTATATTCTTAACTTCAAGGAAATAAAACAAACCAGAAGTACATTAAATCATAAATTTTGTCCCGTTTCACGCTTTGTCATTTTGAGAAATTAGTTTATACTTTATAGGATTCCAGTTATTAAAATACCATGGTTTGATGGAAGATTTTTTAAGGGCTATTACCCAAGACTGCTGAAAAGTCAGGCCGACTAAAAAGTGGAATAACAAGTAAAAATCATACAGTAGTTGACAACCAAATAAAGAAACTGTTGAATGAAATGTAACAGGAAACTTTTAAGAATGTAGTGATTTAAAAGGACTGAACTGAACCCAGTCATTAATTGTGCTCTCCAGGCCTGCTGTTTGGAATGAAATGAACTAAATCCAACACACTTCAGGAGCACTATTTTAATTAATCTAATTTGTACCAAGTAGTGTTTTTATATTTTTTTTTTAAAAAACTATCCATTTGGGCAGCTAACTGGTAAATGACCTTCACACACAGCCTTTTCAGTCTGAACTGAAGGGAAGTAAAAACAATACTATCATGCTATAGCAGTGCAAACAGAATGAAAATGCTGCCTCCTTCAATGCCAGTCATTACATTCTGGATTAATTTTTCCCAAATAGAAGCAAATCATCAACAGGCAGCTAAGTATTGCCTATTTCACATGGGGTGTTAAGAAGAAATGTCTCAACAGGGAAAATGGTCTGTTTTCATACATCCCCCTCCCTGAATGCACAGACATCAGAAAAATAAAAACAGACAATAATGAAGGCACTGAAGTAATTGGAAACCAAACACACAGTTGTACAAACATGACTTAAATAACTGCAAAATAGTTTATTATCTAAAAGACGAAAAGCAGTCATAACTAAAGATTTCTACTCTGCAAGTCCAGGCAATCTTCCTTTCCAAGAGCCAACATTTTGTGGTATATTTTACCTCCAGAATCAACAAATCTGAATTTTAAAATACCAATTATACTTCAAAGTATACCTGTAAAATTAAGATTTGAGAAATTAAATATAATGGATAGCCTTCCGTAACAACCTAGCAGATTTGTACATTAAATTATCCAACACTCTGGCTGCACCACATTCATTGGTCTTCAGTCAAACTAGGACAGTAGGAAAAAGACGTGTTGGCTAACAGAAGCTTTCAATTTTCTCTTCCCTTTCCCTTCCCTCCCTACCACAACGCCTCTACCGTAGACATGCAAAACCAGTAAGATCTAGAACTGATCAACAAATGTACATCAAAATCCTGAACAGTTTCACTTTAATACTGTTAAAGCAAAGTTCTAAAAGTTGTAGCTTGAGAGATCTTCAGATACAGCCAAGTCTTTAATTTTTTTTTTACATAATTTTTTAAAATCAGTTTATTTGGTCCCTTTGGCAAATCACCATGCAACTGAGTAATGTGATGTATACCAGCTTTTTTTTTAATATAAATGCCATTTTCTTCACTAAATGGAGTAATGCCTTGGATTCAGGAATATTTGATTGCCCTTCCCCATTTAATTTAGATAGTGCTATTCCACCCAGCTTATAAAATCTTCTTCTTCAAACCATTAACCAGTGTAGACTGTTGAAATGGATCCTGGCACTAGAAATAAAAAGCATTAAAATAACATTACATTGGCATTTATCAACAGAGCCTGTAGTTTCTTATATTGTCTACAAACTTTGAGCTGCTTGCTTTTTTTGTTCCATGGACCTGCAGTCTTCTGTGTCTTCTGATAAATTCAACTTTAAACCTATAATGTCCTTTTTCCACTTGGCTGACAGAGTTTAGAAGGCGCTCATTTTAAAAATACCCATCCATTTATGGGCATGCTGCAAGGGCTTTCATTGTGAAAACTGAAGTCAGTGCATTCAGTAGGTCTCTGAATCAGAATCATTTAGTTCATCATCTTCAGCATAAGGATAACCATCTTCTCTGCCTATACTGTTCAAACTGCAGAAAGAACTATGATCGCTTCTCATTATCGGTAGAGAATCAAAGGACACAGTCTTTGAAGGATTGCTGTAGTGATTAATGGTATTAAAACTTAGAGTAGGTAAAGTGCTGCTGGATGAGACAGGCATCATGGTGGCTAGAATGAGGGCTAAACAGTCTGCCACATCTTTATTTGGAGCACAGGCCAATGCAGGCGTGTAACCTAAAACGGAAAATTTTAGAAGATTATAAAAGCTTATTCGATCCATTTACCAACAATTATTCAATCCATTTCAAGTTGTTAACAGTCTTCATTTTTATTTAAGTTAGTCTATGCAAATAATATGAAATTTCATTATAATTCATCAAAGGTTAGTGTAAATATAGCAAAAGCAACAATTAACTTGGATGAAAACATTAAAAAAGGATGTAACATTGTGCAAATTGTTATGGGTAATTTTTGACAATCAGCAGGATTAAAACAGATGAGAGATACAATGTCAGTAGTGTCCAGCTGCAATCGTAAGAGGAAAAATTGTAATGTACAGTTAAGATTGTCCTAACTTGATTTTAGCATCGGGGAGAAGTAGTCTGTGTTTCAAGTTACCTCCTTGGAAAGGAGATTGAAGATTTTTGCAGTTATGCCCTCAATGTAAAAGTTATTTGCTGTATTTATTATCTCAATTTTAAGTTGTACTGTGCAGTAAACACTGACATTGGTCCAGTGCCTTCCAACAAGGTCAAGAAAGTTGCTGAGCAAGTTCTAGGTCGGGAATGAACAAACATGACCTCCTCTTTAAGGTTGATTATTATGAACTAAAGCCAAATTCATCTGAGCAAAACAAAATTAAAATAACTGAACATGCAATTACAAATTTATCCATAAACTCCTCCAACGTCACTCATTGATGTGAAGCAATCAGCTGCCAAAGCCCATTATACTTATTTATCATCAGGTATTACTGTCATTTGAATTTTCAGCAGGATGAATTTAAAATGAATATAAACCTACCATTCTCGTCTACAGCTAGTACACTGGCCCCTTTGCTTAGAAGCTCTTGCACAACCACAGTAAGTCCATTGCGTGCCGCAACATGTAGTGGCCTGTGGATACAGAAATTTTGCATTTTTTCTAGAGAATCATACAGCAAGGAAAAAGGCCATTCGGCCCAACTCGTCCATACCGACCAGTGGGCATCCCTCCGTATTAACCCCATTGCGCAGCACTTGGTCCACAGCCCTCTATACGCAGGGAATTCAAGCAGTCATCTAGATACTTTAATGCTGTCAGCGACCCAGCTTTAACCATGCTCTCAGGCAGAGCATTCCAGGTACTTACCACTGTCTGGGTGAAAGGGGTCCCCCTCATATTCCCTCTGAATCTCTTAACCACCAACCCCACTTACCCTAAACCTCTGTCCTCTAGTTTTATCTACCTCTGATATGGGGAGAAGTTTCCTGCAGTTTACTCTATCTATACCCCTCAATTTTATATACCTCAATCATGTCCTCTCTTAACCTCCTCTGCTCCAGGGAGAAAAGTCTCTCCTCATAACTGAACTGCTCCATCCCAGAGAACATCTGGTGAATCTCCTCTGCACCCTCTCCAGTACTTTCACTTCCTTCCTATACCTTGGATACCAGAACTGCAGCTGAGGTACGCAGAACGCAGTACTCCAGCTGAGGTCAGACTGTTTTATAAAGTTTGAGCATAATCTCCCTACATTCGTTATCAGTATCCCAACTAATTAAGGCCAGCATCCTGTATGTCTTCCTAACCATGTTACCTGCATTGATACCTTCAAGGATCTATGGACTTGTACTCTGAGGTCCCTCTGTTCCTCAATATTCCCAAAGTTTCTACCAGTCATGGAACCTCATGAGTGCTCCCAAGATGCATCATTCCACATTTGTCTTGATTAGATTCCAAATGACATTTTTAGCCTATTTCAGCAAAACATCGATATCCCTCTGCAGCCTAAGACAACCTTCCATACTATTAACAACTCCACCAATCTTCGTGTCATCCACGAACTTATTGATCATGCCTCCCAGATCCAAGTCATTCACATACATTACAAACAACAAGGGTCCCAACAACAATCCTTGTGGGATACAGGCATTCAATCACAAAAATAACCCTCTACCATCACCCTCTGTCCCCTTTTGCCAAGCCAATTTTAGATCCAGTTTGTCAATTTTCCCTGGATCCCATGGGCCATAATTTTTTGAGCTAGTCTCCACATGGGATCTTGTCAAAGGCTTTACTGAAATCCATGTAAATCACATCGACTGTCCTGTCCTCATCAAGACACTTTGTTACCTCTTCCAAGAATTCAATCATTTTATTAGACAGGATTTTTCTTTGACAAAGCCATGTTGGCTCCCCGATCAGTTGCTGCCTTTCCAAGTGATCGTTAATCCTCTCCCTCCAGCATCTTCCCTACCACTGATGTTAGGCTCATGGATCTTTAGCTACTAGGATTTTCCCTGCTGTCTTTCTTGAAAAGGGGGACCACGTTTACGGTCCTCCAGTCACCTGGTACCTTTCTTGTGTACAGCAAAGATTTAAAAATCTCAGCCAGAGCCCCAGCAATCTCTTCCCTTGCCAACTGCATCAATATAGGATAAATCCCATCTGGTTCTGGGGATTTATCCACTTTTAAACCTGCAACCAGGCATCAAGTACCTTCTCTTTATTTATGGAGACGTGCCCCAGACTTTCACCTACCCCTTGACCGAGTTCTCAAACTACAGAGTCTATTGCTTTTGTGAGTACTGATGAAAAGTATTCATTTAGGACCTCACCTATACCTTCTGACTCATGCATAGATTGCCCCTGTTGTTCCTAATGGGCCCTACCTATTCCCTGGTTACTCTTTTCCCCTTAACATACTTACAGAACGGCTTCAGATTTACCTTAATCCTGTCCGACAATGATCTCCTGTGACCCATTAGCTTTTCCAATTTACCCTTTAAGTGCCTCCTAAACTTTTTCTACTTATGACAGGCCTCCCGTCATTAGTTCCCTATAATTGTCACGCGCTTCCATTTTTTCCTCTTTATTCAACCCTCAATGTCCCTCAACATCCAAGGTTCCCAATCCTTGTTACACCTGGCTTTGACCCTTTTGAGAATATGTTGGCCTTAAACTCTTGTTGTTTCTCCTTTGAATACTTCCCACTGTGCAGATATAGATTTACCTGCAAGTAGATGGTCCCAATCTATCTTTGCCAGGTCCTCCATTATATTAATGAAATTGGCCTTAACTCAATTTAAGACCTTAATTACTGGTCCATCCCTATCCTTTTCCATAAATACTTTAAAATATAGAGTTATGCTCACTTTCTCCAAAATGTTCCCCTAATGCTACTCTCTCCACTTGACCAGCTACATTCTTGAAGGTCCAGTAATGTTACTTCCCTTGTTGGTCTATCTACATACTGTGTCAAAAAACTCTCCTGGACACTCCTCAATAATTCTGACCCCTCTAAGCCACTAAAGCTAAGGCAATCCCAGAGGCTGTTATATAACTGTGCAGTTACATTGTTATGTAGGACAATGCAAGAAAATACTTTCACTAACAATGAAATTTTTAAAAAACTGCAAATGCTGGAAATCTGACATAAAAACAGAAAATGCTGGAAAAACTCAGCAGGTCAGACAGCATCTATGGGAAGAGAAACAGTCCATGTTTTGGGTTTGTGACCTCTTGTCAAAATTGACTGTTCTAATGAAGGGTCACAGACCCAAAACATGGACTGTTTCTCTTTCCACTTTCATTGGCAATAGTTCTATGAATATTCGGTACATGGAAAACCTCGTTAGAGGCTTGACCACCCATTATATGAGTGACCACTCGTTATATCTGCAGGTGACAATATGTAAAATGTTTTCAAAATTTCAAATGTTCTAACCACACATTTGTTATCTCACATCAGCAGGAATTTTTAGTATTTTTTAAATCCAAAGTTTTAAGATCTACCATTTTATATCTTTATATAATAGTCTTTATTTTAAATGAAAAAGCTATATAATTAACAAGTAAACAGTGCTGGAAATGTTCAAAAACTTTGGCAACAAATGGTAGGTATTTTCCACAACCCCCCTCCATTAGTGTGCCTGCCATTTTAATTCTTTTTCCTACTCCAACAAATTTAACCTCTCTGCCATAAACCTCGACACTGTTCTGATGAAGCTTGACATAGCATTTGAACATAAGAAAATAGAAGTAGGCCATTTGGCCCCTCAAGCCTGCCTCACGATTCATCGTGATCATGGCGGATCAGTTCCTCCAGCCCTCAGTTCCTCTCTTTCAACAATTTATCTACTTCCTCTTAAAATACTCCTAATTTTCTAGGCTCCACAACCCTCCATGGTGCGGAATTCCAGAATCACCCCCTTCGAGAAGAAATTCCTTTCCAACTCAGTTTTATATGGCCACCTCTAAACAAGGAAAATCATCTCACCTTTTGATTAGCCTTCCAGACTCTACGTGGGAGTTCAGTAATTTTAGAATGTTATTTGACTATTCCATCTACACATCCTTTAGAGTTATTCTTTACTGTTTAAACAAAGAAAATACTGGAAACACTTTGCAGGTCAGACAGCATATAGAAAATTTAAGACACAGGAGGCCATTCAGCCTGTTGTGCCTGTGCCAGCCGATAAAGAATGACTTATCCCAATCCCATCTTCCAACATTTGGTCCATACCCATTATATGATGAGGGTTACTGTCTCCACTACTGTTTGGAGGCAGTAGTTTGGCATCTTTGGAGAGAGAAATAGAGTTTTAGGTCAGTGACCTTTCATTAGCCTGAAACAACAACTCCTTTCTCAAATGCTACTGGACTTTTTAGTATTTCCAGCATTTTCTGTTTTCATTTCAGAATTCCAGCATCCACAGTATTTTAAAATCATGTTACAAAGTTGGAAAAAGGAACAGCCACCTTATGTAGAGCAATATCCTGCATATAGCAGGATAAATGATTCTTCACCACTGCTGTGCATTGTTTGAATACTGAAAGAACAGTAGGATGCAGCTCTAATTGGGTTAAACAGGATTATCTGGCTTAAGAACTGTAATGTTGCTTCAATTATTTTCTCAGCATTTTGCCAACCAGAGCTACAACCTTCCAAGAATGGGCCAATGCAGAATTTATGATTTTGAAGAAACCTACAGAAAGCTTTCATGAGCATTTCATTTTTTTTAATACTTTGTACACACACCTTTTCACCAGATTCTATTTATATTCGTCTGAAGAACCTTAATAGTCGAAAAGTGTAATGGCATAGATATAAAATCTACACAGTGCTTGCCTTCTATACAGTTCTGTTGTTTTGCAGTGATCACATTCAGCTAAAGAATGCCATTAAGTTATGCGAGGCACTAAACAATTAACAATTCTAAGAAACCAGCTCATTAATGGACATATTTTTCTTTAAATTGGCAAATCTGCTTGCTTTCCTCTCCAAAAACCAAAACCAACTGCTCTCTGACCTCCATCATTGGCTAATACTAGAATCCTGTTTTTCAAACTAACATTAGTAGATTTGGAATATTCATTGAGAACACAAGGACAAAAGCATAGCTCAACATCCACCACTGCAGAAGTAAAACTAATTTTTTTTTGAAAAATAATCAAAAGTACTTACGTTTGTAATGAAGTATTTGTTGAATTTATGAGGCTTCTGTCAATGATCTTCTCCAGTATTAACAAGGCACTAGTTTCATGGCCCTAAAATGAAATTTTTAAATGAAATCTTACTTGCAAATATAAACTATTCCTTGGACACTATTAAATTGCCTGAGTGTTTAAATTAAAAGGCATATAAAGAATTTACTTAAACTGATGCTTCTGAAGTTACAATCTTTTTTCACTATTTGTATAGTAAGTTGATCATCATAAAAATCAAAGATCAAGGGTTCCCATTCAGATTCTTTAATAAATAAAAATGCAATGCAAATAGTATAAAACAGACCTGACAATCATTAGTATTTTCCTCATTTAATATGTTTGTCTAGCAGTACTATCATGTAGCTCAATGTTTGGTAAAGTCAATGACACAAGAGGCAGCCATTCAACCCATCAGGTCCGGGTTAGGTCCTGAGGAGGAAATCCAACAGTCCCACTTCCCCAGCAAAAAATAAAATGTAATGCAGCATCTATAAATGAATGAATGGTCAACTCTGATACAGGGTTGACCAATCTGCAACGCTGACCAGCCGTTTGCCTCAACAGATGACATGCTGAGTTCTTCCAACAGTTTATTTTTTGCTTCTTCAGTCTCATTTCCCCTCTCCTTATTTCCCTGTACCCCTGCAACTCTTACGAGTGCCATTAACTCCCCTTTGATTCTTCCTATCATTAATCTACACAATGGGGTGATTTACAGTAACCTGCCATTAAATCTTTGGAATGCAGGAAGAACCCGGAGCACCTGCAGGAAACTCACACCGTCACAGAGAGAACACCCGAAGTCAGGATTGAATTCAGGTCCCTGGATCTGTGAAGCAGACACCAATTGCTGTGGCACCATTACATTAAACAAAATTGGTACACTGCATGTACCACAAAGTCTGCTATTTTCCTTCCAGGTCCTCCATGCATTTGACATGCTAATGCACAGAAGCACCATGACAAGTGCAATGGCATCAGAAGCACCAAGTGCAATGGCATTCACCCAGCATTTCAAACCATGTCCAGAAACCATTTCTGCGATTTCCATTCACGTGTCGAGTAGACCTTCACAATACGAGGCCTGCATCATCCAACGTTAAAGGGAATCCACCCAAGCAGAACCAGGGCTGCGAACCAGTTTCAGGTGGGTCCACCTTAACTTAAAAACATAACCCTCAGTGCCTCTCCTTAAGCTTCCAATACTATCCCCTTATTTGCTCCAACCCCAAAGCAACTGATGGCAACCCCTACCTCTTGGCCTAGTCCAATCTAATCCTTGAGATCCTGATCTCTTCCTGCCCACGTTCCCAGCCATGAGCCATGTGCGATGTGCGTAATAGGATTTGGATTGAGGGTCCCTCAAAAAAAAAAGTATGCTGGCGTGCCAAGCACTAACTATTTCATGTACCTTTCCAGGAGCTTAGGGAATTTCTAAACCACTGTTACATAATTTAAACTACCTTGCAAAAAAACTTATTGATGTTACTCAACATTGCCAAGCAAATTCATTAAAAGTGGCAGACCTGAAAATTAACCCTCATCACATACAAAAATCACTTGAATGCAAACTTGAAGAACAATGAGTTGCATGGCTATGGATCATACATAGAAAAGTAAGATTAGGTGGGTGTCATCTCCAGTGTCATAAAATCCCTACAACTCTAGTTATTTCTTTAACTCATCATTTTTAGTTATCGGTTCTGCAATGTGTTGTTCATTTTTTGGTTAAATTGCTTGAGTTTCCAATTTTAAACAAGGATGATTAATTACTTCCAATCCAATGCAAAACTGCAAACAATGAGAATGAGATTAAAATTGTTTTAGTTCTATACTTTGCTTAACTTTACTGCCTTTTCCTAAAAGTGGAACAATCAATTCATCAGAGAAGTTAAAAGGTATTCTAATATTCAGCAAGGAACTATTTAAAAATGGAGTTTCATTAACAGTTCACATTTATGATTAACTTTTATTTGTATAGAATCTAGATTTTTTTTTAAAATGATGTTCAACCTCTACATCAAAAAAATACTGCCATTATCTCATAGAAAGGAGGAGAAAGCAAAGAATGAAACAAAACATTCCTTGAAATCTGCAATGCTGCATAGCAGATTTTGGTCACAACATCTTACAGTGTACAAAAGGTATCAAAATGCAAAAATCTTGTTCCTTCTTGGTAGACAAGGGCATTTTCCAGGTGTCATTTCTGTCACGGTACAATACAAGAGCAATACGAAGTTTGCAGTGATATGGTCTAGCACAATGATGGTTTGAAACCATAACCACACACAATGCCAAATGTTAAAACTTAACCTGCTCTCTGGAAATCTATATTAACAAGACGTTCTGCTCATGTCTCTGATATTAAATTGCTTTTAGGAATTGAAACACTATTTAAAATACAGCTTGTGTCAATATGTGGGCAGATGTTATCTCTGCTTGGATGTGAGCTATGATGGTGGTAGATGGTACACGAGTCAATTTAATTAGATCATGGGCTAAAGTAGGCCACCAAACCAACATTATGATAATCCCTCAATTTGAAGTCAAATTGATTCTGGTTGAGAAACTGAAACATGAAGGAATTCAGCATGCTGATGCAGTCTTAACTGCAAGCCACTGCTCACCAGTGTAAATTTAATTGACATCCAAGCTCCCTGCCTTTCAGCGGCAAATAATTAGGGCAAGAATAAACAAATGTAAGAGATCCAAGAAGATGACCTTCAGGGTGAGGAGATAGGATTAGAAGTTCAAACAGAATGCCAGTATTTGCCAAGGTTCTGAAGTTGGCAAATAGGAAACACTGCAATTACTTTTGGTTGTTGTATTAAAATAGAGAAGTGTTAAATAGCTGCTAATATTCAACATTAGAACTGTAATAAAATTTCAGTTTTATAAGGTTTTTGAAGTTTGACACTCACCTTACTACAGGCCAAATGAAGGGCTGTATTCTTGCACACATCCTGCAGGGTAAGATTGGCCTTTGCGCTGCTAACTAATACCTCTAAAATAAACAAATATGTGCATTGGCATTTTAAATTTCAGTACAAGGATTGTATTAAAATGAACAATCCATTAATGGAGAAGTTTGAGTTATTGAACTGATTATGGAATATGGACAAAAGCTCCACATGTTCAATAACACACTGCCACTCAATAACCATGAACACAACTGATTTAGTTAGAATTTACTGAACATTCAAATTAAAAACCTAATTAACAAACAAGATCACCTTAAAAACAATTATCCAAAACCAATGTATATGATGGTATGTAGGACTCTTAGAGAGGAATACTGCATTTTGCATTTACAATTGAACATAGATTGATTAATATGTGCAAAAAGACTCAAGTTCTAAAGCACCCTACTAACCATATGAGAAAATAACCTCGCAAAGATTTCAGACAATTAAATGTATGACCTACTCACAACCTTGCAGCTCAGCATTGATTTTGTTTCACTTCTCGGTAAAAACAGTAAAGGACATGTGCTTACCAACTGCATTAGTCTGTCCATTCTCAGCGGCCATCATTATTGGCGTTTTTCCAGTTGAGTCTGCAGTATTTACTTGGGCATTATGGCTGAGAAGAAGCTGTAAACATTCAACGTGATCTGTGAAAGCCGCAGCATGAAGTGGGGATCTGTGGCAAATACATTAAATTACAGTCATTTAATGGTGCTTACTACTTCCTTCAATTTTCCTAGAGGGTAGATTAAGTACCTTTAAAAATTACTTTATTCCAAGTATTAGATATACGATCACCAATTGACTCACATCCGCCTTTTTCAATTCCACTGGATTGTTGTGCCAGAGAAGTGCAAGAAAGGATTACATTTAATTAGCTCTTTATGACGTCCCTCAGAAATGCCTTTAAATATTTCAGCTACCATAAATTATCTTGATATCACTACATATAAGTGAATATTGCATACAGATTTTGCCAATGAGATAAATTGCCATTTAGCCTCTCTTTGGTGGTACTGAAGTAGTAACACTGCCAAAATCAAAGAGGATATTTTGCAGATGCCATCTGATCTTAATGAAACACAAGACCGATTGCCGAAGGTAAAATAGAGCAAGGCTGTGGTTACAATCCTCAATGGATATGAGCATACAATTTAGGTGCAGGAACAGGCACGTGGTTCTTCATGCCTGCTCCATTTAAAAAGACATCTGTAACCTGAACTCTGCATTCCCATCTACCTGCAGAAATCTTTCACCCCACTGTTTATCAAATGCCTCTGGCATAAATGCATTCAAAGATCATTTCCACCACACTTTGAGGAAGAGAATACCAAGGACTCATGACCAGCTGTGAGAAAAAAATTGCAATGCTTTAGTGGATGACCTCTTAGTTTTAAACAGTAAAGCCAAGTTCTAAATTTTACATAGGAGGAAACATCCTCTCCACATTCACCCTGTCAAGACCTCTAAGGAACTTGTACATTTCTGTTGTCCCCCCTCATTCTTCTGAACTTCAGTGGATAGTAGCCTAGCCTGTCCAACCTTTCCTCATAAAGACAACCCACCCATTCCTGGTTTTAGCCTAATAAACCCTCTCTGAGCCATTTACAAAGCAATAACATCCTTTCTTAAGATTAGGAGACCAAATCTACACACAGTACTCCAGACACGTTCTCACTAGCCCCTTTTATAATGAAAGCATAATCCCTCTACTTTTCTATTTACTTCCTCAAGCAATAAATGTTAACATTCTATTAGCCTTCCTTATTACTTGCAGAAACCGCAACCATAGCCTTTTGTGAACCGTGCACTAGAACACCCTGATCCTTCTGCATCCTTTCCCCATTTTTTATATTTTTCCTGCAAAAGTGGCAATTTTCATTTTTCCACATTATACTCCATTTGCCAGATCTTTACTCATTTATTTAACCTATTTATATCTTTTTGCACTGCTCTTATGCCCTCTTCACAATTTAGTTCCCTAGATATCTTGGCGTCATCAGTAAATTTAGCAACCATACCTTCATCCATTTGTAAAAACTTGAGGCCCCAGCACTGATCCCAGTGAACCACTACTCATTACATCTTGCCAATAAGAAAGACTATACATGTCTAATCTCCAATTTGTTTTTGTTAGCTAGCCAACCTTCCATCCATGCCATGCATGCGAAACTGCAGGTTATTAATGTTATAACACTATTCAAGGAAGAGTCAAAGAATACAGCAAGAAATTGTAGGTCAGTCATTGGAACATCAGTGATTGGGAAGTTATTTAAAACTATGAGATTAAAAATAAACTATTATGGAAGGCTAATCAAATCAAACCAGGAAGATTTCATCAAGACAAATCATGCCTGAGTATTTTGCTGAGTACTTTTGACGAGGTAAGAGAGAATCACACAGGAAGGTTATTAAGATGATGAAAGCTCTTGGCATTAAATGGAAAATGACTGGAAAGTGGCTTGTTATCCTCTTGGGTTAGTTTTGGGAACATCACACTCTACAGGTGGTCTCCAGGACATAGCAGGGTTCTGTTCCCGAGAATTGTTCGTAATCTGAACAGTGCATGGGAGAGGATCATAGAAGTAGTTATGACAGGAGAGCAAGCAGGTGCGGTAAGAGCAGCCTCCAGCTTGCCTCACTGACGCAGAGAGTGAGCAAGTGAGTCTGCTGTGGCTTGTGGCAGGGGTGGGGGGATGATGGGTGGAGAGAAAAGGCATGTGGAAATGCCCCAGCAGAAAATCCAAGCAGCCCTGCAGCAGCCAGCAAATCCATCTCCATCCACCTCATCAGTCTCTAGTTTGCAGATGATGCAAAACAGCAAATGTGGTGGATAATAACGAGGGTAGCTGTAAAATTCTGATGACATAGATTAGTAAAATAGATAGCATCATGGCAGATGGAGTTAAATACAAAGATGTGTGAAGTATTGCACTTTGGGTGGATTGAAACAGAAAGACAATACCAATGGCCGAGACTATGAAAAATGCAGAGGGGATGGACCTTAATTTCCATAACAAGGTATCATTAAAGGAAGAATGACAAGTTGATAGGTGATTATTTTTAAAACACTGCTGCCTTGGGCTTATAAATAGATGCATTGGATATAAAAGCAATAAGATAATGCTAGAACTCAACGATTTACAGTTTAAGTCTCAACTGTAGTGTTGTGCACAATTCAAGGGACAATACTTCAGGAAAGATGTAAAAACCTCAGAAAACAAAGAAGTGGTTTAACAGGAACATTACCAAAGATGGGCAATTTTGGTTACGAGGAGAGGCTGGAGAAGCAAGAATTGTTCACCTTGGAACTGAGATGAAGAAGAGCCGACCTAATCAAAATAACAAGAGATGTTTATAGCGAAGAGGGAGAACAGTTGGTGAGTGGGTCAAATAAGAAAACCAGGTCATACATTCAAAAATCATTGTTGAAAAAACCTAGAGAAGCAATGAGGAAAAAACCTTTCACAGAGTTATTGATAACTGGAATCTTATCTGAAAAGGTGCAGGAGGCAGATTCCATCAATAATTTTAAAATCCTGTTGGAAAGACACTTAGTAAAATCATGGAAATGCTCAGCCAGTAAGCCTCTGTGTAGAGAAAAGTCAAATCAATGTTTTGAGTTGATGACCTTTCATCAGAACTGAGAAAACTTAGAAGTCAAATTAGTTTTAGGTTTCAGAGAAGGGAGAGGGGTTTAGGGAACACTGGGGATGACTGTGACAGGGTAAAGGCCAAGGGATACTGAAATAACACATAGTGGTAGTGTTGGCTGATGGTGGGTTGTGAAGGCTTGATAACTGCAAATTATTGGTCTGAAGGAGATGCAAAAGGAAGAATGAAAACAGGAGAGAGAAAGAAAAAGCTGAAACTCTTAAAATACATGCTAGAAAGGCAAAACACTGCAGATGGTGGAAATCTGAAATAAAAACAAAGAGTGTTGAAAATATTCAGGTCATACCTTCCTCTGGTCCAGGAACCCAATACAGAACATTAGGCCATTGTCTCCCAGAAAGTCACTGACTTCATGTCTTCTGGACATTTAACCTTCCCAGATTCTAGCTTCATAGCCCCCACTACTGTCTAATACCTCCTCCCCAAAATCCACAAGCAGCCCTGACTGAACTATTGATTCTACCTGTTCTTGTCCCACAGAACTTATTCATTCCTACCAACTCCATTCTTTCTCCCCTTGACCCTTCTCTTCCAACTTGCACCTCTGCCTCCTCAGACGCCCTGTCACTTAACAGTTTCCAGTTATCTGGTCCCAACCAGCTCATCTTCACTAAAGACATTGAATCCAAGGGCCTTTCATTTCTACTTTGAATGGAGGCCTAACCAACCCCTCTCCACCACTGCCCTTCTTTGACTAGCTGAACTTGTTCTTGCATTGAATAACTCCTTTAACTCCCCCAAGTCAAAGCTGTAGCTATGGAAATTTTTATGGATCCAAGCTATATCTGTTCTTTCAGGGAATAAAGCATCTTCTCTCAATTCTATTTCTGTTGCATGATTGACTGTAATGGCGTGGCTTCCTGCTCTCTCTCTCTGTAATATATATCAAAATCTTTCCTTTCTACTTGACCTTCGCAGAGAATGAATAAAAGTTTAAATTTGAAAAAGTGGTGAAGGTATGAATTTGATCAGTAAAGGACTTCACTGCAAAGGCAGAAGTCTCCAATACTCGAGGAGGTATGATAAGTTCCAGAGAGGAAGAAGTTGCGTTTTGTTTAATGCTGAGTATAAGTTCATGTAATTTTATTAAAAAAAAGTAATTACAGCAGACTGAAATATAGATACACTAAGAGACTAACTTCCAGTAAATAATTAGTTAAAAACAAATTAAATACCAAGTAGTTAGAAACCTTATCTGGTTGAAGATATAGCACAAGATTTGATAGGAATGGCAGGCCAGATAATGTATTGTGGTTGATGGAGACAGATCTCACTAACCACATCAGCAATAAGTGTCTGTATCTTAATGAACTTCAGCTTAGAACCAAAGTCGTTGAGGTGGTATCTGAAATGCAGGCATATTAACACGTCAGAGAAAAGGAAAGTTACGTGGATGGTTTGCTCTAGAAAGAAGCCACCATTCTCAAGTGTAGCTTGGATTTAGGCAGCTTGGATTTAGGTATTGCTCAGAGACAGAAGGATGTGACTGGCAATAGAGATTTGGGAGCCCCAACCTCTAAACTTGCCTAATAGGAACAAAGTACATGCTATCTGCATGGAAGTGAATAAGACAATGCATTTGCTATAAGAGTGCAGCTTTCAAAATATTTACACAGAAGTGATGGAATATGATAGTCAGTGCTGTGCTTGGGTAAATCAGGGAAGCAAGAACCAAGAGTAGTAACAGCATGTGCAGCAATGGCTAACTTTGAGTACACAGGTATCACTGTTGACAGTAACTTCACTGTAATCTATTACAGAAATGGAAGGTTGATACATTTAGCTAAAGATTTTAAATAAGATTTTGTCAAACAATAATAATCACTCTCAAATTTAACCGGAGAAAAACAGGAAAATTTTGTCCAGTGGATGATGTACTAGTCTACATGATAGATGGAAGGATTCATAATGATATATATTCACTATTATATTACTTATTATTTCCAATGACACAATACAGATTTAAAGTGAGAAAAAAGTATAATTACCTTCCTTTTCCATCTGTAGAGTTTACAATGCTAGCACCTAGAACATCTATTAACATTTCTGCCGAACCTTCATTGTCATTTATCCTGAAAGGAAACAAAAACTGCTATTGAGAAACTAATTTTACTTGGACTCAGTAACTGAGATTTTAATAGCTGTGAAAATATACTTACACAGCACAGTGCAATGGACTAAAAGAATTGCCTTCCAGTTTCTGAAAAACCTCCTGTTCCAGCAGAAGTTCAACACAGGTATCATGACCTGAGAACAATAATAAAAAAACAATTATCAGTTTGAACTTTTACAACGAATGTACAAGCAAGCACACCAGAAGTAAAAATCTGTGGAAAAAAACGACATGGGGCAACCTCCAGGTTAATAATACAAGCTATTCTGCTAGCTGTTTAATTATACACAATTATGCTAGTTATTTAATTATACAGCTCACTTAGTCTTATTTCCGATTAAAGTGATGCAGAATTGAAATGGAAGGCAACAGGAATTTCAGGGTTATCATGAGGATGGAAAGCAGGTCCTTTACGAAGTGACCGTTCAACCTGCATCTGGTTTCTCCGATGTAGAGGAGACCACATTGTGAACATTGAATGCAGAACACTAGATCAGAAAAACTGCGATTGAATCACTGCTTTACCTGCAGAGACCACTTGGCTTCCTGGTTGGTGGAAAGGGAAAAAGTAAAACAACAAGTGTTGCACCTCCTGCACTTGCATGGGAAAGTACTACATGATGGTTGATGGGGTCAGAAGAACAGACCAGGGAGTCACGAAGGCAACAGTCCCTTTGAAAGGATATAATGGGAGCAAAAGGAAGACTTGTGTGGTGGTGGAATCTTGGCTTTGAATGTGATTTGTTTACCAACCCTTTTATTTTTGCAGCCATAGATACAAGTTCAACTTATTTACCATTATAACAAGCCCAGTGCAGAGGTGTGTAACCATGATTGTCTGAAACTGTAGGAACAATATCCATCGAGGATGCAGCTTGAAGGAGGGCTCCAAGTACTCCTACATGTCCACAGGCTGCTGCCAAGTGCAGAGACGTGCGGCCCTTGCAGTCCCGAATTAAAAAGTTAGCATTGTGTTGAAGTAAAGTTTCGACGCACTCTTCATGACCAGTAACTGCCTACAAAACAAAAGTTTTTTTAATAACTTCTAATTATAACAATATGTGTTGTATGTAAAATTGTGCTGCATCCAAAGATGAGGATAAGTAATAGTCTCACAATGTACTCGCATGTTGTGAATAAATTCACTGCAAGCAACGATATGAAACTCATTAGCTGTATCAAGTCTCCCAGCCTCCTGTGTTTACATTTTCAATGTTACTTATGCTTTTTAAAAATAAAATTTGACCCAACTGTTCTATTCTGTAGAGGCACAGCAAAATTTGGTCTGACATTTGTCCTCAACTCAAGTAGGCCTTCGGTTCAGTTACGTGAAATATTTTCTGTGCAAGTGAAAGTAACTTTTCCTTAAAAACAAATCACACACCACGTTTCCTTCAAATGGATGATACTCATTTCTAAAGCTTCCATAATGTAAATAATTGTAAACAATTCATAAAAAAGCTGTCTGCAGTACTATTACATTGGAACTATTTACTTTATTAAGTATACTTGTCTAATTTGTGTTCAATTCATGTATTCCTGTCAACATCCAAAATCCAGTTAGAACTAACAGTCTGGGTTATATTATTATCTGCATATTCTATTTAGTAAAAATAGTTTCTTCACAGATGACCTTAGACTAGTTTGTATTTACTCAATAAACTGAAAGCAGAAATATAACAAAGTCTCACCCCTCTGTGTAAGGCAGTTCGGCCCCATTTGTCTTTGGCATCTACATTTGCTCCCTTATTAAGAAGTGAGTATACACAATCTGTATGGCCATTCAAAACTGACAGCATCAAAGGAGTTCTATAACAAAAAAAAAGCAACCAATTTTTAAAAAAAAAAATCACATTTCCATTAAGATTAAGGAACATTTGATTATCCACGAGAAAATAAATGTAATTTATCCAGTCATATATTCTGAATATATGTTATGTATGCAAGAAAAACAAAGTAAAATGGTTGATTCTAGCAATGATCATTTTTCTCTATTGTCTTTATCCCATTCTTTTATCAGGGCTAATCCCCTTGCTTTCCATTTTGTCTCCCTTCTGAAAATATCCTGGAATTTTAATTTTGTTTACTTTGTTACCACATGTCTGTAATGGCTTGATTCATCAGCGACCTTTCTTAGATCACAAGATCAGGAGTAAGGGTGCTTATTAACAACTGAAAAGGTATTACTGTCCTGACCTGGGAATATATTACTGTCTTTCAATGTTACTAGGTCTACATCTTGGAACTTCCTGCCCTACAGGATTTTTGGAGTACCTTCAAGGACCTGGGCAAGGGAAGAAGGTTGCTCACCATACCTTCTCAAGGGCAATTAGGAATTGGCAATAAATACTGCCTTTGCCAGTACACACTGCCATCAACAATTGAAGTAATTTTCAAATCTACTGGATACTCACTCTTCACACAGATTAGCAATACTTTAAAATGCAAATTCATCTTTTATATATAAAAAAAGGCACGTGCACGTGCCAAAAAATGACTTCGTTGGTAAATATGTTTCTTGTACATGTTTGATCAATCATTTCAAAACCAAGAGCACATTTGTAATTTATATTCAATAAAAAAAGCATTAACTATAGAAAGACCTAATGTACATTATTCATTTACATTTTACAGCTTCTATTTTTTTCTATTTTTCTATTTTTCCCAGCAGTATTTTTGTTCTCATTACTTCTCCTCAATTTGCCAATTTATTGCAATACAGCACTTACATACCAGATGAGCTCAGCATTTTGTCCAAATGGTCATTCCTTATACATGAGCCAAAGTAGTTAAACAGTGTTGAAGGCAGATTGAATATAAAATTCCCCTCCCCAATATCCAAGTATATGCACTTTCAGCAGTGCTCAATGAAGTTTTACTTTCTTTCATGGGTCGTAACAGTCCCTATATCACCCCATCAGACCTCAACCCATGGTTCAGATGTAATTTATTACTATGATCATTGCTTGGTTGCTCAGTAATGAATATTGATTAAAAAAAAGTGAACTATATGCCAACTTTTGTCCAGCCATCAGCTATAGAGTAGTTGGTTGTTGTAAACATGAGCATTAGATAACTACAATTCGTAGCAATGAAGAGAAAGCAATTTATATTCAGCGTATCGATTTCTCCCTTTCACTTTCTCCAATACAATCTTCTAATATGATCAATATTTTCCCTACAATTCATTTCAACGAAGTAATTTTTACTTAGTTAGCAAATGTGCGCTTTTGTTTTTGAAGAAAATGAAACCCAGAAAAAATATTTTACTCACTGCCCATTTCCATCTTGAATATCTACTGCTGTGTAGAGGTCAGTATTACCTATTAGGAGCCGTAGGCACTCTGAGTGGCCATTTGTTGCTGAAAAATAAAGAAAAGGAATAAGTTCAATAGAATAACAAGTGCAAAAAATAGAGTATTATTTGCAATAAGGCCCAACTCATTTCACAACTTTGTTAATGATAGCAAGTAACAGAATCCAGATATTAACCAGGCTTGACCCACGTCACTCAAGCCCGTCACTTAAGCATTGGCAATAGTGGAAAAAGGTCCAATTACTTCCCTAGATTTTCGATGGACAACATATTATCTTCAAGTCCACAATCATCAAAACACTTTGGCAGATGCAGTGGCCTGGAATCTATACTCGGCGGCTCACCAATCAACACAAAGCTTTTGGACCATTTTTCCTGTGAAACATTTGCCACTTGCCTCGATGAGCAAAGTTGCAAACTGAAGCAGCTCACCACCGCTGAGTAAAAAGATTATCCTGACTAGGTCCAAAAAGCATTACTGTTGCAATGTAACTTCAGCACATATTATCTGTAGGATGTACTGCTGCAATTCCCAGCCCTGTTAATTCTAGATGAGCTAATTTGTTACATTTAAAAAAAGGAACACTCTGAAATAATATTTTGAGTTCTCCAACCCCACATAAAATGTTCCTTCATTTAAATGATGACTCGTTCTAAAATTTAATGAATCTTAAACAACATATTGTGAAGTAAAGTTTAAAATTTCTTCAGCAATACATTGCTCTAATTTACTGAGTCACCCCCATCATAATCTAATCTTAATTTAGTTATAATTGGTATTATATTTAACTCGTTTCTGATTCAATTAGTAAGAACCCAAATGGCTTTAGCAAATTACTAGATAAGTCATCATATGTTCCCACCCCCTTTGTAAGCCCACCTATTCTCAGATAAAAACTTTGATGGACACAGCTACAGGAAAAAAACATACCAAGGAAAATTGTAAATCTTGTAGGGTTCAAACCACATAATACCATTCAAATTTGCAATTATATTGAATTGCCCAAAACAGAAAGGTTATTTAAGGAAAATGGACCAATCAAAGGACTTCATCGCTTTATATTTCTATCCCAACAAAAAAGTTAAACTCTTGCCTTGGAGGCCTTCATCTTCAAACATCAGTGGTGTACCTGCTCCAAAATCAGCATTGAAATGGGTTATGCAGCTATACACATGCATTTGTTTTTTTAAAAATTCATTCATTTTCCAGGATCTGGGTGTCACTGGAAAGGCCAGTAATTAATGCTGAACACTAACTGCCTTTGAGAAAGTGATGGTGCCACCTTCTTGAACAGTCATCCTGCTGAAGGTACTCCCACAATATTATTGGGTACAGAGTTGCAGGATATAGACCTGGCATGATGAAGGATGGCAATAACTTCCAAATCAGAATAGTTTGTGACTTGGAGGGCAGCCTTTCATGGTGGTGTTCCCATTAATCCAATGCCCATATCTTTGACCTTCCTGTTTGCATTGGTGATTACACAATTTTGGAAATGTTGGAATAGCCTGGATAAGTAAACACAGGTAATTTTGTTGATGGTGCTTAGAGCCAGTGTGCACCAGAGGTGGACAGAATGAAAAGAAAATACAAGGAATAGGTCACCTGGCTTCTCAAGAATGCTTAGGATGGTGTATGAGGTGTCAATAAATCAGGCTGCTTTGACCTGGATGGACATCGAGTCATTCAGCATGGAAACAGGCCTTTCAACCCAACTGATCCATGCCAACTAAGGTGCCTACCTGAACTCATCCCATTTGCTTGCATTTGGCCTATCTCCCTCTAAACCTTTCCTATGTACCTATCCAAATGTCTTTTAAATGCTGTAATTGTACTCACCTCCACCACTTCGTCTGGCAGCTCGTTCCATATACACACCACGTTGTGTAAATAAAAAACCTGCCCCTCTCAGGTCCCCTTTAAATCTTTCCCCTCTCTCCTTAAACCTATGCCCCCTAGTTTTAGACTTCCCTACTTGAGGAAAACACTTCATCTATGCCCCTAATGATTTTACAAACCTCTGAGAGGTCACTATTCAGCCTCTATCACTCCAGGGAAAACAGTCCCACCCAATCCAATCTCTCCTTTTAGCTCAAGCCTTCTAGTCCCAGCAACAGCCTCGTGAATCTTTTCTGCACCTCCTCTAGCTTCCGTGACCAGAATTGCGCAGAATACTCCAAGTGTGGTCTCACCAATGTCTTAAACAACTGTAACATGAGGTCTCAGTTCTCGTACTTAATGCCCCGAACAATGACAGCAAGTGTGTTATACCCCATCTTCACCACCCTGTCTAACTGGTGTTGAGCTTCTTGAGAGTAGTTGAAGCTGTGTTCATCAAGGCAAGTGGAGAGTATACCACTGCATTCCTGACTTGTCCCTTATGTATACCAGAAAGGCCTGATAGTGTCAGAAGGCAAGTCGCTCACCACAGGATACTTCACCTCTGACTTGCTCATGGCAGCACAGCTGGTTCAGCTGAGTTTCTGGTTAATGCTGATGGTAGGGGATTTGACAATCATAATGCAATTGGATATCAAGGATAGACAGCTAGATTCTCTCTTGTGGAGATGGTCATTGTCTGGTACTTCTGTGGTGTGAAAATTATGTCAAATGAATAATCTCATGCCTGATGTTGCCCAGGTGTTGCTGTGTGCAGGCATGGGTTGATTCATTTGCTGAAGAATTGAATACTTGTAATCATTAGCAGGCTTCCACTTCCAAATGTATGATGCAAGGTCAATTATGAAGCAGCTGAAGATGGTTGGCCCTAATATACTGTCCTAAGGAACTACCATGGTGATTATCCTGATTTACCTCCACCCACCACAACCATTTTCCTTTGTGTGAGGTATGACTCCAACCACTGGATTGTTTTACCACTGATGCCCACTGACGTCAGTGTTACTAAGGGTCCTTGATGCCAAACTCAGCCAAATGTTGCCTCGACATTAAGGGCATTCATTCTCACCTCACATCTGTAATTCAGATCTTTAGCCCATCAAAGTGATAACTCTTTCGCTAATACTAGTGTGTGTTAACTTAGACAAATAAAAGAAGGGTTGCTGCTGTGTGCAGTTTGCATATTCTCCCTGTGACTACATGGGTTTCCAACAGGTGTTCTGGTTTCCTCATGCATCCCAAAGACATTCGGGCTAGTCATAGGGTCACAGAGCATAGAAACAGGCCCTTCGGCCCAACTGGTTCATGCCGACCTAGATGCCCATCTAAGCTAGTCCCATTTGCCTACATTTGGGCCATATCCCTCTAAACCTTTCCTGTATATGTACCTGTTCAAGTGTCTTTTAAATGTTGTTAATATACTTGCATTAACCACTTCCCTGACAGCTCATTCCAGCTCAGACCATCCCCTGGGTTAAAAAGTTGTCCCTCAGGTTCCTATTAAATCTCTCCCCTTTCACCTTAAACTTATGCCCTCTAGTTCCTGATTCCCAACCCTGGGAGAAAGACTGTGTGCATTCACCCTGTCTATGCCCCGCATGATTTTAGACACCTCTATAAGACCACCCCTCATTCTCCATTGAATAACGTCCTAGCCTGCTCAACCTCTCTCTATAACTCAGTCTGAATCCTGGCAACATCCTTGTAAATCTTTTCTGCACTTTTTCCAGCTTAATGGCATCTTTTCTAAAGTAGGGTGATTAAAACTGAACACAATATTCCCAAAGCAGCCTCATCAGCATCTTGTACAAATGCAACTTAACATCCCAACTTCTATACTCAATGTGCTGACTGATGAAGGCCTTCTTCACTACTGTGTCTACCTGCAATGCCACTTTCGGGGAACCAGGTACTTCTATTTCTGGGTCCCTCTGTTCTACAACATTCCCCATCATTCACTTTGAAAGTCCTACCATGATTTGTCTTCCCAAAATACAAACCTCACACATATCTGAATTAAACTCTATTTGCCATTCCTCAGCCCACCTTCCCAGCTGATCAAGATCTCTCTGTAATTCCTGATAACCATCTTCACTGTTTACAACACCACCTGTTTTACTGTCATCTGCAAACTTACTGACCATGCCTCGTTCATTCTCCTGCAAATCGTTGATATAGATCACAAATAGCAATGAGCCGAACACTGATCCCTGAGACATCACCAGTCATGGGACTCCAGCCCAAAAAAAATCAAACTTCCACCATCACCTTCTGCTTCCTACCATCAAGCCAATTGTGTATCCAATTATTTAGCTCTCCGAAAGTAAGTTGAGAGTTAGCTGGAATAATAACATAAGATTCATTTGTTCTTTCTTGATCTCTTACCTCTGAGGATTGAAAAGAAATTTCTTAGACTTTTTTTTTCCTCCTAAACTAGTGAAAAGCATCCCCCATTCCATTTTGACTCACTTTCTTGGGAGCATGACTGCACCAGATCTAGATGAAATACATCTCATATAAAATAAACCACTCTTTCCTGTCCTACTTATTAAGAACTTGCAACACTATGCCTCAAATGTAGATTCTACATTGACATTTTATTATTTGAAATCCAGAACATGTATTTTAAAGGAGTGAAATCAATCTATTATTAAATATTCTACAAACCTGCAGCATGAATTGGAGTTCTTTTTGTCACAAAATCTTTCACAAGAATGGATGCTCCCTGATTGATCAATACATCCACACACTCCACATGTCCTTTGAAAGCTGCTAGGTCCAGTGGCGTGCGTCCATTATTATTTCTCACATCCAAATCTAAGAGGGACTGTACCAGTACCTCTAAAGCTTGGTGGTGACCATGATAAGCCTGTAAACCGTATAATCGTCTTTTTAGAAAAGCATACATTTTAAACAGATTTTAAAAATCTACTAATGAAAAGGTTTTCGCTATCAAACCTGGACCTAAAAACATTATGTAACAAAGCAATGATTAAAAATACCTACAACTGCATTAGTGTTTTGCAGTCGTTAACAGTGAAGTCTCTTCAAATAATAAAATAGCTTATTAACGTTCTATGTTTCCACTCAGTAGCAAATCTATTTTAATTTACCTATGAAAAGTGGTTTTACAATTGCTTTAAAATAGCAAATAATATTCACAATCACAGCATTTTCCACATCCAATATAATAAAAATCCAGGGTGTCTAAAAGCAATCATTGCTCACAAGGTGTGAAGATGCATTCTGAAAGTAATATTATAAACTTAGATTATCTGCAGCATATTAGATTTGTGACTAGAGCATCAGCAGTCAAGAGATGAGTTAATTCAGAGTATTTATATATGGTCCACATACATTCATAAATATTTTCTACTTACAGCCAAATGTAATGGACTGATAGGTGCTCTGTTATCAGAATCATTTAGCATGTCTGTACCCGAAGTTTCCATCAACTAACAAAATAGATAAGATACTTTAGAAAATCATAGCATTAATACAGCTGACACAAGCTCTAGTACCACATATTTAATTTCAGACAGGAAAACATCAATGCAAAGCTAATACAGATATCCCTTGATTTATGAATGCTCAATTTACGAATTTTCATTACAATACAATTTACACTTTGGGTACCTTGTTCTAAATATACCAGTCGTTTTCAATATAAAGAACAATCCTTAATGTCAAGAGGCAGAGAGAGAGATTATTTTGACACTATCAATAAATAGCAACAGAAATGCCAGGCAATGCAGCTTTATCAGTAAAGATTGCTATCCACTCAATTGATAGTTGTTCTGAAATACATTGCTGTTCACAGAGACCATTAAAGTGAGTACCTATTGAAAGAAACATATAATTGACTACTGACATAATTGGCCATTGGAAATAAATCTTCATTGGTTCCAGCAAAACGTTACCTTTGGAAATGTGTCAGTCACTAAGGGTAGAGATGTAATAATGAAGAGAATAAAGGGTGAAGCATGTGGTTAATAGATCTTAGTCAATGTCACATTTCCCAGAATTTCATGATCCAGGAAAAGTGAGATTTTTATGATAAGTCTTGAAAGAACAAGAGGGGGTGTTGGAGCTTCTGAAATATTGACTAAATGCTTCAAGAAGCACACAAACCTGCATAAAACCTGACAGCACAAAATTTTCCAAACAAGCCGAGACAAATCACTGAGGAAGGTGTCTAGTCTCCTAAACAAGAGTTCACCAAGTCAGGGCTCTTTTGTATATTCTCAGACACATTCATCTGAGGTATGAAAAACCTCCTTCAAGCTTCAAGGCAGCAAGGTTGCCCTTCTCTGGTCCTTGGTATCTACTGTATATACTCAGCTGTATTATCCACAAGGGATAGGGAAACAGACTTCCCATGGACAACAAAACAAATGTAGATACTTCTTAAGGCTGCAATGACATGCAACGGTCAACCCTTTCATGGATATAACAATTTCTCTGCATGTTTCAGTTTGTCAAAAAAAGAGCAATTTGCTTTTGATTTACTGAAGCCTTACAGGGAGGAAAGTGAGTAGCTTCAAACTTTTCTCACTATCCATAGCAGTTGGCAGAAGGCAGAACACAAATTTTTCTCCTGACCATTTTAAATAACTTCATTTCACAGACTCCATCCCATTCACCTGATCAAAAGGAATTGTTAACTGTTACTGGTCTTCATGGATTCAGAGTAATACAGGATGGAAATGGGCCCTTCAGCCCAAATCGTCCACATCCACCATGGTGCCCACCAAGTTAGTCCCATTTGTCAGTGTTTGCCCTCGAAACCCCTTGTACTTATCCAAATGTCTTTTAAATATTGTTATTGTACTTGCCTCAACCATTTTCTCTGGCAGCTCATTCTACATATGGACCACCCTCTGTGTGAAGTTGCCCCTCAGGTCCCTTTTAAATCTTTTACCCTTCACCTTAAGCCTATGCCCTCTAATTTTTAGTTCTCCTTCCCTGGGGAATAAAAAAAACTATGTGGACTTGCTTGAAAGTCAGGCTCCAAATGTATTTCCTACCCTTCATTTTGTCCAACAAAACCTTTGTTAAGTGACAAATTAAGTAAAACCTTTTGTTATAGCAAAGATATGTTTAGTGAATGTTCGCTAACCAGAAGAGACCTGTACATCTAATTTTACATGGTCACGTTTAAAAGCTATACTGATATTGATAAGAAAATAAGGTATAAAATGAATAACATACCACATCTAGAGGAGTTTCATTTGCAATCTGGAAAAATTCAAAAAGAAATCAAATGTATAATTGCATAGCTCAAATATCACACTATAAAACCCCACCTCCAAACCATGGTATAACCCATTTTCTTATCTTAAAATTCCTCATACTTTAAAAACTGTGCAGAAATTACAATACAGATGCATACAAACAGTTTTTAGGGCCACATAACTTGCTAAACAATATTTATGGGTTAATACAAAATCAAAAATACTTATAATAAAAACAAAATGCTGGAAATATTTTTATTTTAGGTTTCCAGCATTTGCAGTTTTTTTTTGATTTTCATTTAAAGTACTTGTACCATACCAATAAGCAGCAGGCTTTTCAGGGTACTCTACAATGAAAATTTAACATTTTAAAAGTTTTACCTTAAAAATCTGATAAATTCAAATGATTTTCCTGGCATACGGCGGAGAAAGCTGCAAAATTGCAAAAAGGAATTTCTGCAGAACTTTCAGGATTTCTGTCACCAGTTCACGCATATGTGACATGGGATCCATTGCGAGTTGGTAAGCTGGATACAGAATTGGCTTGATCATAGTAGACTGAAGGTAGTGCTGGAGGGGTGTTTTTCTGACTGGAGGTCTGTGACCAGTGATGTTCAGCAAGGATCAGTGCTGGAACCTCTGTTGGTTGTAATATGGTTTGTTTGAAAATGTAGGAGGTCTGATTCGCAAGTTTACAAAGGATATGAAAATTTGGTGGAGTTATAGATAATGAAGAATGTTGTCACAGGATACAGTGGGATATAAATCAGCTGGAAATACGGGCAGTGAAATGGGAGATGCAGTTTAATCCAGACAATTGTAAGATAATGTATTTTGGGAAGTGAAATGCAAGAGGATAGTGTATAGCACACAACAGGACCCTTAGGAGCACTGATGCACAGAGGGATCTTGGGGTGCAAGTGAATAGCTCCCTGAAAATGGCAACACAAATAGGGTGCTAAAGAAGGCATATGGCAGGCTTGCCTTCATCAGTCAGGGTACTGAATATAAGAGTTGTACAACTTATGTCGCAGCTGTCTAAAACATTGGTTAAGCCACATTTGGAGTATTGTGTGCAGTTCTGGTTGCCAGCGGGGTACAGAAGAGGTTCACCAGGATGTGGCCTGGATTGGAGTGTACTAGCTATAAGCAGATGTTGGACAAACTTGGATCATTTTCTCTAGAGCATCAAAGGCTGAGAGGTGATCTGATAAAAGAACATAAAATTATGAGGTGCATAGATAGGGTAGATAGAGTATTTTTCTCCAGGGTGGAAGTGTCAAATACTAGAGGGCATAAGTTTATGGTGAGAGAGGGAAAGTTTGTTTTTACATAGAGAGTGGTAAGTACCTGGAACATGCTGCCAGGGAAGGTGGTGGAAGCAGATATGGTAGCAGCATTTAAGAGGCATTTAGACAGACACATGGGCAGTCAGTGAATAGAGGGGTACAAACCATGTGCCGGCAGATGGAATTTAGATTGACATCATGGTTGGTGCAGACATGGTGGGCTGTAGACCCTGTTCCTGTGCTGTACTGTTCTATGTTCTATTCACTAGGACACAACTTTCCATATGCTGTTAATATAGAAATCACAAGCTTCTGATAATTTAACTGTCAATTCTACTGCAAAATCTGGTCCAATGTAATTGTTTGAAAACACGACCAGTCTGTTAGCTCGTCAAGTATTAACAAGAGATTTAAAATAAATAAATGACAAATAAGTTGCCTGAGCTCCAGATCATTTGATCACAATCCTTACTATGAATGTGGCCACCACCTGGTCTCTCCCATTATTGAATAACAAGGCTATGGCTTCATGCACAATCGGAGATTCGAAAGCACAATCTGGAATGACCTTTACCCTCTGCAGTAACATATTACTAGACAAATCTTTAAACCAAAGTCCAAATTGGAAATGTATGTTGAAAAAAATCCTTGAATGCTTTAAAGGTTGCGCAAGAGATTTTCTAGATTGATTCCAGAGATTAGCGATTTTGGTTATGTAAATAGACTAGAGAAGCTAGAGCTGATTTGTTCAAACAGAGAAGGTCAAAGGAGGATCTGACAGAGGTACTTAAAACCATGAAAGGGTCTCTATAGGATAGGTAGAGAGAAACAGTCCTTATTAACTCTCAGCTGAAGAGCCTCACCTGTGCTGTAATTTGTGATTCTAAAGAGCCTAACCTAATAACTGGACTTCCAAAATTGTCATTGTTACTTCTAATATATCTATTGAAAGCATTTAACAAGACACAAAGAATAAAATTAAATATACTTACGAGTTCAAGACATAAACGATGTCCATAGGCAGCGGCATAATGCACTGCATTATAGCCCTGTTTATCTCGAATTCCAGGATTGGCATCATTTCGAAGAAGGTATTCCAGGCACCTGCAGGTAGTTAACAAGCTGTCTGAATTGAGCAGCAATTTGAAATAACTTTGAATGAATACCAAACTTGAAAATGTACAAACACAAGGTTAAAAAGCAAAAATATTGCAGATGCTGGAAATCAGATCCAAAAAAAAAAAGAAAATGCTGAAAATACTCAGACAATATCTCTAGAGAGAAACAGGCAATGTTTCAGACTGATGACCTTCCATCAGATTTTAAATTTGGTTCTTAAACCAACCAACACAACCCTAATCACTGCAGATTAGCAAAATTACGACCACTTTGATCACTTTGCACTAAAATAGACATTCTTCCTTGCTTTGTGTTCTTTCTTGTAAAACTTGTTTTACTTATGATTTTGTTATGCATGCTGCTTATATGATGCTATGTGCCTGTGAAGCTGCTGCAAGTAAGTTTTTCATTGCACCTGTGCATACATTACTTGTGCATACAACAATAAACTCAACTTTGACAAATTTAAATGCAAGAAGAAAGTGATAGCAGTTATTTTTCTGAATTGTATAGAAAGCCTACGTAACCATTCTGACAACCATTGCTGGCAAAATTTTTAACTACACTTGATTATTGTGAAAAACTGCTGCAGTTGAGATGCAATTTTTTTTTACTGAACAACACCTTGTGCCATACTGGACAGAAACACATGCACTCAAACATCCTTCCCTCAATCCAGAATGCCTTTTCAAAGACATGTTACTACATTGATTGTTCAATGAGTACCTTTCTGACTTTAGAAGTGATAATTAGCAATCTCAAATTACTATTAGTTATAAGTAATTGATCCTGAATTGATCTGAATTGATCCTAATTTTGCACTGCTACAGAATCAAAGAATATGATTGAGAATACTCTCAGTTGGAAGATCCATATGTCCACAAGGACTGTGCAATTGCCACTCCTATAAATACCATCATGTACAGTTGTATCTGTGCATGGTAGATTGGTAAGAACAAGGTTAAGTAGGTCTCCTCCCCAGTAGTCCCACACATATCAGTTTGAAAATCTACCACTTAAAGTACATGCAACCAAGCAGTGCCAGAGTTTAAGCCTCCGAGAGAGGAGCAGTGAGCATTAGCAAGGCAAATACAGCTTCCTTTATTGAACTCTCTAAAGCCCGACAAGTTGATATTGAGTTAAAATTTCATGTCATGGACTTTACAGCAGAATCAAGAAAAATTGGAAATCAAATGTATTTTAAGCTGCAGAGAAGAAGTGTGGCGAAAACAAAGGGAATGCCTGTGATAGGCCAAGAGAGATTGAATGACACAAGGAATGATGATGCAAGCTGAGGGAAGGTGGTGAAAGTCTGTAAATTGCAGATGTTCTTTATTGGAGGAGACGTAAAGAAGGAGCCAAATGAAAACAGAAAAGAAAGAGAGAACAACAATGCAGGAACTATGAAATATAAACTGAAGAAGCAAAACACTGCAGATGCTGGACATTTGAAATACAAAAATGCTGGAAATACTCAAGGTCAAGAAGCATCTACGGAAAGAGAGTTTCAGGTTGTTAATCTTTACTGGACTGGATAGAGAAAGTCAACATGGATTTTTAAAAGGCAAATCATGTCTAATAATAGATTTTTTTTGATGAAGTGACAGAAATGGTCAATGAGAGAAATGCAATTGTTACAGTATATGGACTTCCAAATCTTATTTTTATTTGTCTTCTTCTATTTGCATCTCTTCCAGAAGATCATCTGCTCTCTTACAGAATTTAAACAGTTGGATTACATATGCTGCCTTTTAAAAGAGCAAGAGAAAGGAAAAAAATTACAATCCAGTTAGCCTGCCATCAGTAGCAGGGAAAATGCCAGAACCTATCATTAAGGGAGAGGTAGCAGTGCATTTAGAAAATAATGACAGGACTGGGAAGAGTCAGCACGGCCTTATGAAAGGGAAATCATGTTCAACAAATTTATTAGAGTTTTTGTTTTGAGGTCGTAACCAGGAGAATAGACAAGGGGAAAACCAGCAAATGCACTATCATAGAGCTGTAAAGCATAGAAACTGACCCCGTAGCCCACTGCATTTATGCTGATCATCGTACCCATTTATACTAATACTGGATGCCTGCATTAATTCCATGTCCCTCTACCCCTTGCTCATCAAATACCTGTCGATAGGCCTCTTAAATGTTGTTACTGTTCCTGTCTCCACCACCTCCTCTGGCAGCTCACTGCAGATACCAACTACTCTTGGTGTGAAAAATTTACCCCTCAGATCTCCTTTAAACCCCCTCCAGTTCACCTTAAACCTATGCCCTCTAATTTTAGATACCCATACCACGGGAAACAGACTCTGGCTATCTACCCCATCTATGCCTCTCACAATTTTATATTACCACTGTCACATCACCTCTTAGCTTCTTTCACTCCAGAGAAAACAGACTTCACCTATCTGATCTCTCCTTACAACTCAAACCCTCCAATCCAAGTAACATGCTCGTTAAACTTCTCTGCACCCTCTCTATATTAATCACGTCCTTCCTATATTGTGGTGACCAGAACTGCACACAATACTTGAAGTGTGACCCAATCAATGTTTTGTTCAATTGTAGAGTGATGTTCCAACTCAACTCTTATACTCAATGCCTCGGCCGATGAAGGCAACCATGCCATACATCTTCCTCACCACCCACTTGGCCGTGTTCCCACTTTCAGGGAACAATTTACTTGCATCCCAAGGTTTCTCTGTTCAACAGCACTCCCCAGGGCCCAGCCATTCACTATGTATGTTTGCCAAGTTAAATTCCCAATGTGCACCACCTGACATTTTGTCTGAGTCAAATTCCATCTATCATTCCCTTGCCCACTTTCCCAGGTGATCTAAGTTCTTTTGTAACCATATTTGGACTTTCATAAGGCCTTCAACATGGCACTGCACAAGTTATCATTAAACAGAATTAAAACACATGAGACTGGAGACAAAATACCGGAATGGACTGAGGATTGGTAAATGTACAGAGACCAGCAATCAATAGGCCATTTTCAGACATGGCAGCAATGACTAATGGGGTGCCACAAGAATCAGAGATGGGGCCTCAGCTGTTCACAATCTATATCAATGATTTGGATGAGAAAAATAAGTCTGTTGACGACATTAAACTGGGTGGCAGTATGGATTACAGAGAGGATCTTATTGGATGGTAGAGCAGGTGTAAGATGCTAAATGAAGCAAAGAGAAGGGCCGCTTTTCCTACCTCTTGTTTTTGAAGTTTTAAGGTCTTGGGACTATCAGCTTTCAGTTCCAAAACAATTTTTTCCCCTGCAAACTTATGCTCACTTCTTTCAGTTCTACATTCACTTAACCTGCTATTCTCCACCATTTCCAGAAGGTTTTCCATGACAGACACAAATTGTGTGTTTAATTTCTCTACTTATTTTAAGTGAGTGTGTCAGAGATTGACCTTTAACTTTTGCTAAAATTTTCTTCTTATGTTTCTAAAAAGGCTTTTACAGTCTTATGTTTCTCTCCAGATTACTCACTTATTTTACTTTCCCATTCCTTATCAATGCTTTAGTCCTCTGAAATTTTCCCACTCCTCAGGCTTACTGCTCTTTTTGGCAATATTGTGAGCCGTTACTCTTTGGGATGAAGGGGCTGCCATATGAGGAAAGGTTGAGCAAGTTGTGCATCTATTCATTGGAGCCTAGAAGAATGAGAGATGATCCTTTTAAAATGCAAGAGATTCTAAGTGGTCTTGGTAAGTTAGAGACCGAAGGGATGTTTCCACTCATGAGGAAACAGGGGACAATTTTAGGAAAAGGGGTATATACCCATTTAAGCCAAAGGAGGAATTTCTTCTCCCAGAGAGTTGTGAATCTGGAATTCTTAACCCCAGGTAGCTGAGGAGACAGTCATAAAAATATTCAAAGTTGAGACAAAATTTTAAGACCACAGGGGAGGAAGGTATTACCAGAAATATTGAGGTGTGGCCATGATCAGATCCAGATTATCTTACTGAAAGGCAAAACAGGGACAAAGAGCCTCCTGCTCCTACCTCATGAAAAAGAATGAACTTAAGTAAATAATAATCCAACTTTTAAATTATTGAATCTTAATAGCAAGAGAAAGGTTAGGGGATATAATTTTGTTTGAATGACTCCCATTACTTACCGTTAAAGATGCAGTTTGATACATTTCTTTTTCGTTTGAAGTTTTTAAAGTTCTTACCCACAGACATCTTTTGAAAAGATCTGTCCCCTCAGAGCAGCAGGGGCTGCCACCAACATGAAAGCAGATCCAGTGACAGGGTCACAATTCTAATCCTCTAGAGAACCAATTTGCAGCTGACAGACACTAAACATATCCTGTACATCATATCACAAGTCAAACTTTTTGTTGGAAGAGATACAATGGAATCATTAATAATCTGTATGTGCCTACAGAGAGTTTGAGGGCTGCAAGGAGGAAGAGATTGTTGGGAAGGACAGAAAGAGATAACATGGCCTGAGGTGGGGGAGGGGGAAGGTGGGAAAGAATGTAGAAAACAGTGAGAAGAGGTTTGTATCAAAAGGGAGAAGATCCATATGGAAAGATGGATCATTCAACCTGCTCTGTTAGATCTGAATGTTCTTTACCCCTCTCTTTTTATACCTGCACCACACCTCCTCCCGTAGAGTGGGATCATCTGCTCGGCGATGAACAACAGTGAATGCAAATGCCATTCATCATCAAGAGAGTGATCCAAGTCTACGGGAGAACAAATGGAGTGAATGGATAACAGAAATTAGGCCACTTTCACTTTGCATTGCCTCTTTATTTGTTCAACCCAGTCTATAATCAGTGACAAATGCTATGCAGCTCACATACTGCTTAGTCTGAAGGAGTGATTAGTGACTGTGTCATTCAATTGACCACGTGACATTACCCTTGATGTGAGCTTTGCCATTCAATAATTTCATTCCCTTTGCATGCTGAAAATACTCTTTATAGTTTTGCTAGTGACAACATTTGCAATTATTATCCCTCATCTAATCTTGTTGAATGAAAATGCTAAACCAGGCTTGCTTTGCAAAATTTGTTTTTTAAAATTTAATCATAGCATGGAGGCATTGCTGGAAAGGCCAACATTCATTATCCATCTTGGATTCCCTCAAGTAGGTGATGGTGAATGAGAAACTGAACTATTGTACAGAGAAAACATTCCCAACACTACTATTAGGTAGGAATTTGCAACGTATTGTCCCAATGACGATAATAGAAATGGCAAAATATTTCCAAGTCACGATGGTGTGTGAGTGTAAAACATCAAATCCTCTGACCTACCATTTGCAATTCCTTTTAGCCTCCACAGGATGGGGCCATAATCTTAAATTCAGCATTACACCAGTTATCTATTTGCTCCAGAGATGGAGATTGAACTCATTAAGCTCAACTAGCTCAAGGTAAGCAGAATAAAACAGAAGTACCTTTTTCCTCACACAAAGTGTTTGTCAGTAACAGCTGGAAATTTCTAATATGGGATAATGCAGTGCACCTCAAAACCCAGAACACAAAATGTAGGGGAGATCACAGCAAAAAAAAGCTTGTAGGAATTGCTGTCAGTAACCCATTAACTTTGATTAAGTTATCTGTTAGGGATAATTAATTTAATACTTACATAAAAAAAATCTAGGAACAAAATTAAATATTTGAAAAATCAAAAAACTGCAGATACTGTAAATCTGAAATAAAAACAGCAGAAAATGCCAGAAATACTCAGCAGGTTAGGCCACATCTATGGAAGGAGAAGGGGCTTCAACTTGAAAGGTTAGTTCTTTTTCTCTTCCTGACCTGCTGAGTATTTCCAGCATTTTCTGTCTAAAGCTAAATATTGAGCTGCATCAAAAATCCAAAGGGTGATAGTAAAAATGAAAGCTACCTCAGATGTAATTTCATTTTCCCTTCAAATACTTGGAAAACTTTGAGGTTTGAGCTGCAGCAGAATTTCAGAAAGCTTAATTTAAATCTGCTGCTCGCCACACATCATTGTTACTCGGAAGTGCTTGACACTGACAAGTAATAAAAGTGAAAGTCATTTTGTTCTCTAGTATTAAAACCTTGTTTTCTTGAAAGAAGATTATGCACAATATTTTTTCTAATATTGCCTTTAATCTTTGGATGATCTTCTATGCCACAGTAATGTTCAAAGTGCAACATCCCTCCCCCAACCCCACCAAAGGAGGTAATCATCTGCTTTTCCACATGTGAAATAGAGTGGAACACATAACTTAAAAACCACAAAAATTCTCTTAAATATTACTGAGCAATGTGTGTTACTTTATACATTTACAGTGGCATGCAAAAGTTTGGGCACCCCGGTCAAAATTTCTGTTACTGTGAATAGCTGAGCAAGTAAAAGATGACCTGATTTCCAAAAGGCATAACGTTAAAGATGACACATTTCTTTCATATTTTAAGCAAGATTACTTTTTTATTTCCATCTTTTACAGTTTCAAAATGACAATAAAGGAAAAAGGCCCGAAGCAAAGTTTGGGCACCCTGCATGGTCAGTACTTAGTAACATCCCCTTCGGCAAGTATCACAGCTATAAATGCTTTCTGTAGCCAGCTAAGAGTCTTTCAATTCTTGTTTGGGGGATTTTTGCCCATTCTTCCTTGCAAAAGGCTTCTAGTTCTGAGAGATTCTTGGGCCATCTTGCATGCACTGCTCTTTTGAGGTCTATCCACAGATTTTTGATGATTTTAGGTCAGGGGACTGTGAGGGCCATGGCAAAACCTTCAGCTTGTGCCTCTTGAGGTAGTCCATTGTGGATTTTTGAGGTGCGTTTAGGATAGTTATCCTGTTGTAGAAGCCATCCTCTTTTCATCTTCAGCTTTTTTTTTTTTACAGACGGTGTGGTGTTTGCTTGCAGAATTTGCTGGTATTTAATTGAATTCATTCTTCCCTCTACCGGTGAAATGTTCCCCATGCCACTGGCTGCAACACAAGCCCAAAGCATGATCAATCCACCCCTGTGCTTAACAGTTGGAAAGGAGTTCTTTTCATGAAATTCTGCACCCTTTTTTCTCCAAATTTTCCTGTGTCCTCACCACAAAATTCAGCATCAGAGGTTTGCAAAGGAACATCTAAACAAGCCTGATGCATTTTGGAAACAAGTCCTGTGGACCGATGAAGTTAAAATAGAACTTTATGGCCACAGTGAGCAAAGGTATGTTTGGAGAAAAAAGGGTGCAGAATTTCATGAAAAGAACACCTTTCCAACTGTTAAGCATGGGGATGGATCGATCATGCTTTGGGCTTGTGTTGCAGCCAGTGGCACGGGGAACATTTCACTGGTAGAGAGAAGAATGAATTCAATTAAATACCAGCAAATTCTGAAAGCAAACATCACACCGTCTGTAAAAAAGCTGAAGATGAAAAGTGGATGGCTTCTACAACAGGATAACTATCCCAAACACACCTCAAAATCCACAATGGACTACCTCAAGAGGCACAAGCTGAAGGTTTTGCCATGGCCCTCACAGTCCCCCGACCTAAACATCATCAAAAATCTGTGCATAGACCTCAAAAGAGCAGTGCATGCAAGATGGCCCAAGAATCTCTCAGAACTAGAAGCCTTTTGCAAGGAAGAATGGGCAAAAAATCCCCCAAACAAGAATTGAAAGACTCTTAGCTGGCTACAGAAAGTGTTTACAAGCTGTGATACTTGCCAAAGGGGGTGTTACTAAGTACTGACCATGCAGGGTGCCCAAACTTTTGCTTTGGGCCCTTTTCCTTTTTTGTTATTTCAAAACTGTAAAAGATGGAAATAAAAAAGTAATCTTGCTTAAAATATGAAAGAAATGTGTCATCTTTAAAACTTTATGCCTTTGGAAATCAGGTCATCTTTTATTCACAGCTATTTACAGTAACAGAAATTTTGACCGGGGTGCCTAAACTTTTGCATGCCACTGTACATTTGGGAAGTCATTGAAAATTATGGATTAAGTCTATGTCATACAATATGAAATAATTCAAAATTCTATTTGGTATTGGAGGACAATTTAAAGTAAATTTGTAGTCAACTTTTCTAGGTTGCACTTTGAACGCTGAGGCAGAGAAAAGGCAAGGGCTACCATAGATTGGTGTGAATATTTGCAGAAGTACTAATTCCAGAATGCACCAGTATAGAGTTTTTACACACAAAGGAGATATTAAGTGACAGCAAGCCTAATCAAACCATTTAATAATCTACAGGAAACTAACAAAAAGGCAAATATAACATGCCTCATGAAAAAAATCAAGCATATGCATCCCAAATATCATTCATGGTAATTTAAAAAGGGTTTAGATATTTCTAAACTGAAGTGCAGTAATCTCATCTGCACATACAAAATTGACAAAACAGATAAAGGGGTTCATGTTTCCTTTCTACCCAAGGCCGAGTCACTAAATATATTTAAGGCAGAGATCGATAGATTTCTAAATATGAGGGGAATCAACGAATGGGGTTAGTATAAGACAATGCAGGGGGTTAAACATTAGCCATGATTTTATGGAAACGCAGAGTAAGGTTCTGTTGCATACACCTTCATCTGTTTCTTCTATTCTTATAATCAAATAACATTATAAACTGAAACTGATTTACAATAAAAAGAATTCATCCTATCACTTTCAACAGTAGCTAAAATGGAAATACTCAATTCACCATTTTGTGTTAATGGAGGTATGATTAGTACATATGATAATTTTTGAAATGTTTTTGGTTAAGGAGAAAAAGGCCTGCATACATAAATGAAAATCTGAGAAGCATATAAGAACTTCTTTAAAATGAGAGAAAGGAAGCTCAAAAACAGAAAAGATTGTGTGAGCATAATAAAAATTATATTGTCTACATCTTTCCTTCATCTACTGGCAAGTTTCATGTTTATTAACCTAGTGTATGACTGGCCATGTTTCAAAACACAGAAAACCAAGCCCCAATACTTTTATAAGAATTCAAGCCCAATAAGGAAATGACGATTAAAACAACTTCTTTAATTCCTGGAAGATCTGCATGGTGGGTGGAAAGTAATGGAGTGAATTGTGTATTCTCTGGCTGGTGCTGATCAGGGTGAACAGGAGTACTCTTTGTATCAGAATTAGTGAATTTCATAGGCATGATGTCAAAGATAGTTATTGTGCATTTATTCACTGGTTGTTTTAATTTTTAAAATATTTTGTATTTTTTCTGCCTCACTGCAGATGTTAAAGTGGTGAAATGCATATTTCCCCAAGATGTAAATACTAGTGGATTTCTGCTTTAGTCAGCAGATGGAGAGCTGGGGGGTGGGAATAAAATACTTTAAATTCCACATTAAGAATGTGGGTGGAAAGTAAATGTGCTGTTTACAAAATCTAAGACAATGTTGAGAGATTAGATTGTTTTGATACAGGCAATAAACCCGCTTGTAAACTAACACAAAGCTGTGATGCTCATGATTTCTGCTACCTTCTGAAAATGACACAGAATAAACATTTAATACTTTAATGCATTAATAATATGTTTGACTTAGTCAACATTCATTTGGAAAAATAATCTAGTCCTATAATCTAGCAATTATAAATAAATCTATTTCACTTTAGGTACATTTGTCAGATTGTACATTGATATGCAGAGAGCTGGCATTCTATATTTGACTTGTTAACGAACAATTGGTGGATGACAAATTAACTTCAGAATCACTTGTGTCCTTTCATTCCATGATGCAATAGTATAAGTACTCTAATGTACTAAACCAGAAAAAGAAAAGCTGCTGTATTTTGTCAAAGACTTGATAAGATATGCATTTTATTTAAATACCAAAGCACATTACTGAACAGAAAACATTGGGAAGCTTAAAAACGTAAGGAAGTCATGCCCTGCTTGTATCCACAAGAAAACCTGAAAATTATGCTTCACATAATAAACTTACAAGTTAATAATTAAATGCAAGTGACCAAACAATATTTTAGTCAGGTTCAATGACGTTAACAAGTGCAATAAAGATGCATTTTCCATGCATTTACACAATGCAGATGGCATATTTAAATAATAAATAATTTATAATATTATTGTTCCAGGAAACTGTCAATTATCGCTTCTGTTCTAGGGATAAGTTTAGCCTATCAGAGATGAAGCTTCTGGAGGCCAAAATGCTATGCAAAATGACAAGCCTAGAGAAAGGCACATTAAATTCAGGGATGTTAACACAAATTATTAAAAGGCAATTCAGTCTGACAGAAAGGATACTCCCTGCCCGCCCACCCTCCCCGCGAAAAGCCGTGTAATGATCAAGGAAATATAAAGATAGTACACATGGATCTTCCACAGGCATGACAAGTTATCACTTGGGAAACTTTTCCATAAAATTAAAATTACTGTTATTAAAACAGAAGGTTGCACCATGGATAAGTAAAGAAAAAGTGAACAGTGGATGTTTGATGTAAAAGAAAATTTTAACTTAAATGTGGTGTCCTCCAAGGTTCCCTGCTTGAAGTTTTAGAATTGTATAAAGGCCGCAATTGAATCTGCAAAACACTCAAAAAACAGAACGTGCTTATTAAACAGGCCCTTCAGCTCAACTCATCCATGCTAACTGTGTTGCCCTGTGAGCTAGTCCTATCTGCATATATTTGGCCCACAGTACTTCTATGTACTTATCTAGATGGCTTTTAAATATTGCTAGTGTGTCCACCTCAACCACCATTTCTGGCAGCTCATTCTAAATACGCACCACCCTTTGAATGAAGAAGCTGCCCCTGATGTCCTTTTTAAATCTCTTCCCTCTGATCTTAAAACCTATGCCCTCTTGTTTTTTGCACCCCCTCCCAGGGAAAAGGACTATGTGTTTCACCCTGTCTATGCCCCTCATGATCTTATACACGTCTATCAGGTCAACCCTCAATCTCCTATATTCCAGGGAATAAAGTCCTAGTCTACACCACCTCTCCTTGTAACTTGGGCCCCCAAGTCCAGGCAACACCCTGGTAAATCCTTTCTGCACTCTTTCTAGTTTAATAACATCTTTACTATAAAAGGGTAACTGCAACATAACTTCCCAGCTCCTGTACTCAACGCCCTGACTGATGAAGGCCAATGTGTCAAATGCCTTCTTCACCACCCTATCTACCTGTGATGCCACTTTCAGTGAACTATGCACTTGCACCCCTAGGTCCCTCTGTTCCATGACTCTCCACAGGGCCCTACCATTCACTGTACAAATCCTACCCTGGTTTGATCTTCCAAAATGCAATACCTCACATTTATCTGGATTGAAAGCCATTTGCCAATCCTCAGCCCACATACCTAGCTTATCAAGATCCCCTGTAATTTTTCATAACCTTCTACACTATCTACAACACCACCTACTTTAATATCATCTGCAAACTAACTAACCACACCTTGTACATTCACATCCAAATCATTTATAAGTTACAAACAACATTTTAAATTTGAGAAGGGTCAGAGTAACAGAAAACCTACAGCACAATTCAGGCCCTTCGGCCCACAAAGCTGTGCCGAACGTGTCCCTACCTTAGAAATTACTAGGCTTACCCATAGTCTTCTATTTTTCTCAGCTGCATGTACCTATCCAAAAGTCTCTTAAAAGACCCTATCGTATCCACCTCCACCACCGTTGCCAGTAGCCCATTCCACGCACACACCACTCTGAGTAAAAAAAACTTACACCTGACATATCATTTATACCTACTCCCCAGCACCTTAAACCTGTGTCCTCTTGTGGCAACCACTTCAGCCCTGGGGAAAATGACTATCTACCCAATCAACGCCTCTCACCATCTTATACACCTCTATCAGGTCCCCCTTCATCCTCCGTCACTCCAAGGAGAAAAGGCCGAGTTCCCCCAATCTGCTTTCATAAGGCATGCTCCTTATAAATCTCCTCTGCACCCTTTCTATGGCTTCCACATCCTTTCTGTGGTGAGGCGACCAGAACTGAGCACAGTACTCCAAGTGGGGTCTGACCAGGGTCCTATACAGCTGCAACAATACCTCTCGGCTCCTAAATTCAACTCCACGATTGATGAAGGACAATACACCATATGCCTTCTTAACTACAGAGTCAACCTATGCAGCTGCTTTGAGTGTCCTATGGACTCGGACCCCAAGATCCCTCTGATTCTTCACACTGCCAAGAGTCCTACCATTAATACTATACTCTGCCATCATATTTGACCTACCAAAATGAACCACTTCACATTCATCTGGGTTGAACTCCATCTGCCACTTCTCAGCCCAGCTTTGCATCCTATCTATGTCCTGCTGTAACCTCTGACAGCCCTCTATACTATCCACAACACCTCCAACCTTTGTGTCATCCGCAAACTTACTAACCCATCTCTCCAGGTCATTTATAAAAATCACAAAGAGTAAGGGTCCCAGAACAGATCCGAGGTACACCACTGGTCACCGACGTCCATGCAGAATACGACCCTTCAACAACCACTCTTTGCCTTCTGTGGGCCAGCCAGTTCTGGATCCACAATGCAATGTCCCCTTGGATCCCATGCCTCCTTACTTTCTCAATAAGCCTTGCATGGGGTACCTTATCAAATGCCTTGCTGAAATCCATATACACTACATCTACTGCTCTCCCTTCATCGATGTGTTTAGTCAGATCCTCAAAAAACTATATCAGGCTCGTAAAGCAGGACCTGCCCTTGACAAAGCCATGGTGACTATTCCTAATCATATTATACCTCTCCAAATGTTCATAAATCCTGCCTCTCAGGATCTTCTCCATCAGCTTACCAACCACTGAAGTAAGACTCACTGGTCTTTAATTTCCTGGGCTATCTCTATTCCCTTTCCTGAATAAGGGAACAACATCCACAACCCTCCAATCTTCTGGAACCTCTCACGTCTCCAGTGATGATGCAAAAATCATTGTCAGAGGCTCCACAATCTCCTCCCTCGCCTCCCACAGCAGCCTGGGGTACATCTCATCCTGTCCCAGCGACTTATCCAACTTGATGCTTTCCAAAAGCTCCAGCACATCCTCTTTCTTAATATCTACATGCTCAAGCTTTTCAGCCTGCTGCAAGTCCTCACTACAATCACCCAGATCTTTTTCTGTAGTGAATACTGATGTAAAGTATTCATTAAGTACTTCCGCTATTTCTTCCAGATCCATACACATTTTCCCACTGTTGCACTTGATAGGCCCTATTTTTTCCACATCTTATCCTCTTGCTCTTCACATATTTGTAGAATGTCTTGGGGTTGTCCTTAATCCTGCCCGCCAAGGCCTTCTCATGTCCCCTTTTGGCTCTCCTTATTTCCTTCTTAAGCTCCTTCCTGTTAGCCTTATACTCTTCCAGATCTCTAACATTACCTAGCTCTCTGAACCTTTTGTAAGCTTTTCTTTTCCTTTTGACTAGATTTATTATAGCCTTTGTACACCACGATCCCTGTACCCTATCATGACTCCCCTGTCTCATTGGAACATGCCTATGCAGAACTCCACACAAATATCCCGAATATTTGCCATATTTCTTCCGTACTTTTCCCTGAGAACATTGTTCCCAATTTAAGCTTCCAATTTCCCGCCTGAGAGCCTCATAATTCCCCTTACTCCAATTAAACGCTTTTCTAACTTGTCTGTTCCTATCTCTCTCTAATGCTATTGTAAAGGAGATAGAATTACGATCACTATCTCCAAAATGCTCTCCCACTGACACCTGACCAGGTTCATTTCCCAATACCAAATCAAGCACAGCCTCTACAGCTTACCTACATATTGTGTCAAGAATCCTTCCTGAACACACCTAACAAACTCCACCCCATCTAAACCCCTCGCTGTATAGAGATGCCAATTGATGTCTGGGAAATTAAAATTAAAATTTAATTCAGAAAAAATGAGGTGATGCATTTTGGGTAGATCAAAAGTAAACATACACTAAATGGCAAAAACTTTAAAAATGTCAGGTAAGGATAATTTAGTTCTAATACACAAACCTCCAAGACATCAGGAAAAGGTTAGTGTTACCAAGGCACCTAGTAAAAGAACAAAGGGGTAATGCTAAATCTACACAAATCTTTGTTTAGGATAATTGGATTATTGTGCTCAGTTTAAGTCACCCTGATTTAATATGATGAGGTACTTTGACAAGGTAAAACTAAAAACGATTTCCATTAATCAGAAACTAGAGAGAATAGAAGATAATCACCAAAAGAAACCATTAGGAAAAAAGCGAAAAGCCACAGATGGTGGAAGTAGGAAATAAAAAACAAAAATGATAGAAATATGCAGCAGACCGGGCAGCACCTATGGATTGAGAAACATTTCAGGTCAATGATAAGAAGAAATGTTATTGATTTGAAGTGTTAACACTTTCTCTCTCCACAGATACTGCCTGACCACAATGCATTTCCAGCATTTTCTGTTTCATTAGAGATTAGAATTTTTTTTAAAGGCATTATCAGTACTTGAAAACCATGGTGGATAGAGCATTTTGAAGTAATGGGTAAATACTTCTGATAAAACATTCACAGAAAAAAAAAATAGCAAGTCTAACATCTGTGGTAGGTAAGTTACTGGAGAGGATTCTGAAGGTTAACATATACATGCATCTGGAAGGACAGGGGTTGATTAGGGTTAGTCAGCATGGCACTGTGTGTGGGAGATCATATCTTACAAAGAGTGACCAAGAAGCTCAATGAAGGTAGGGTGGTAGAAGGGTTCAGTAAGGCCTTTGATAAGGTTCCACATGATAGGCAGCTCTGGAAGGTTAGATTGCATGGAATCCAGGGAGAGCTGGCTAACTGGATACAGAATTGGCTTGAATGGTAGGATGCAGAGGGTGAAGGTGAAGTTGTTTTTTTGGTCTGGAGGCCGATGACTAGTGATGTGCCTCAGGTGTTAATGCTGGGCCCATTGTTGTTCGTCATCCATATCAACAATTTTGAATAAGAATGTACAAGGCATGGTTAGTAAGTTTGCAGATGTCACTAAAATAGGTGATATAGTGGACAGTGAAGAAGTTTCTCAAAAATTACAGGGGGACCTTGATCAGCTGAGTAAGTGAGATGAGGAATGGTAAATGGAGTTTAATTCAGGTAAGTGCAAGGTGTTGCATTTTGGAAAGACAAATCATGGTAGGACTTTCACACGGTCTTGGGATATGTTATAGAACAGAGGGACCTTAGAGTTCAAGTACGTGGTTCCCTGAAAGTGCAGTCACAGGTAGACAGGGTAGTGAAAAAGGCTTTTGACACGCTAGCCTTCATCAGTCAGGGCATTGGGTATAAAAGTTGGGAGGTCATGGTGAGGTTATTCGAGATGCTGGTGAGGCCTCACTTGGAGTGTTGAGTTCAGTTTTGATCACCCTGCTGTAGGAAGGATGTTATTAAACTGGAAAGAGTGCAGAAAATGTTTACAAGGATGTTGCCAGGACTCGAGGGAGAGTTGGACAGGCTAGGACTTTATTCTTCGGAGTGTAGGAGACTGAGAAGTGATTTTATAGAGGTGCATAAAATCATGAGGGGCTTAGATAAGGTGAATGCATTCAAGTCTTTTTCCCAGGATTGGGGAATCAAGAACTAGAGGGCGTAGGTTTATGGTGAGAGGTGAAAGTTTTAATAGGAACTTGAGGGGAAACTTTCTTTACACAATGGGTGGTATACATGTGGAATGAGCTGCCAGAAGAAGTGGTTGAGACAGGTACAATAACAACTTTTAAAAGACAGTTTTACAGATACATGGATGGGAAAGGATTAGAAGATATGGACCAAACGCTGGCAAATGGGGCCAGCTTGGTTGGGCACCTTGCTCGGCGTGGACCAGTTGAGCCGAAGGCTGTTTCCCTGCTGTATGACTCTGTGAAAAAGGGCAAGTGGGTGGCTCTATCACAAAGCTGGTAAAAAGAAATGAAGGAATGGTGGTTCCAAAGAGGAAAAGTAACCAATTACCTCCATGAAGTAACCAACCTTTACAGAACTGACAAAGGAAATGAAGATCATAAATGAGGACATTTTTGCTATCACTGTACTTCAAACAGCCTGAAGGACATGCAGCAAAATGCTACCATTGTATGCTTCTCTTTAGATACCAAGGCAGTAAAAAAAACAATTGACCACGCAACCAAACTTGAATAGAGAAAGCGATTAAATTCAAAGCTCTTTGGTGGAAAAAAACAATGACAAGAAAAAGCAATTTAAGTGAAATTTTCCCTTTTCAATGGATTCAATACAAGAACAAATAAGCAAGTTACTAACCAGTAAAATTTGTTAAGTAATCTACAACTTGGAAGTTCCAGTTAATAGCTACAATTGGTTTCATTTATCAACTTTGTAAATATAAATTCTATTGCAGAATATGCTATTGGAGGAAAGCTCCAAATCAGCAATTCAAAGGCTTGGAAGCGTTCAAATCCTATCAAGGTAAATGGGGAGTTTAAATTCAGTTGGGTAAATAAAATCTGGAATAAAACGTTGGACCAGTAATGAAACTTGTAGAAATCTGCTGCTGTCACCTAATGTGGCTTATGTATGACCCTAGACCCATTACAATGTGGTTGATTCTTAACTGCCTATGGAAATGCCATGCAGTTCATGGGTAATTAGGAATGGACAACAAACACCCACATCTGGTGACTGAAAAAAATTAGCATTTAAATTAAGATCAATCCATAATGAGCCACACCATTGCTAATCTACCATCTTCCCAAATGATTCTGTATCACTTACTTTCCATCTGTGTCTGATGCTGCTGCATAGTGAAGTGGTGTACAACCTCTTTCATCAAGATCATTTACACTGGCTCCAGATCCCACAAGAGCAAACAGGCACTGATAGTTGCAGTTGGCAGCAGCATAATGCAGCGGTGTCCTGAAAAGAATAAGGCGAGCTCAGTAAACATCCTCCAAGGAATATCATGCTTTCTAGCCCAGTTATTTTTCTAAACTACTCTGAATCAAGCCCCTCTAACTGCCCTGTCCTCTCAAGAGAGTAGTACCTGCAGGATTACATTCTACAGACACTGCTAGCCATCTAGCCTCAATAGAGTATACTAGCCTCAGCAAACAGAGTACGGCAGCTGATGTCAATTCCTCCCTCACTCAATTATATGTTAACACCTTCCAACAGAAGTCTGTAATAGCAATCAAGAACATTAATCCTTACTAGGTTTTCAGTTTGAGGATCTGTGACTCAGTGGCATGCCAGGCCATACATTCACTAACAGAAGGATAGTAATCCTCCATAACTGCAAATTTTGAACAAGAATATGTAAAAATCAAAGTTATGCTTGAAATAATAAACTTCCTGGATCTAAATTCTCATTATCTGTAAAATGTTTCTCAAGTTCACTCCTTAACAACCTCTTTCTCTAACTAAACTCCATTAAGCCATCAGATGAGTTCCTGATCTCACAACTCTTAATGCTTCCACTTTGGCCATCATAAAATCAGCTATAAAGAGTGTGAGAAAGTAAATTTAATGTAGCAAATAAGTACTTAAAAGTTAATAAATAAATGAATATGAGATTAGGTTCCAAGTCAGGAACTTTTTTTGAAAAACAAATTGCCTCAAGATATCTTTTCCAATTATTTTTCCTTGAAATGAATAGGGACAAGGGAAAAATTAAAACGGTACATTTATATAATTCTATATTAGCAGAACTAGCAAAATGTGAGAGCAGTGCAAACACTAATACAGTGTATTTCATTTACAAGAAATGTTCATACAGCATACTAGGAAAAGGGAAGTAACTGGAAGAACATCTTTTGGGAGTCCTGTGGGGATGAAGATAAGGGCAAAAATGGCCCAAATATCACACTGTCAGTGTAGCTGTAGTAAAGGATGAAAGAAGGGAGGCATCAGCACATGATAAATCTAACGAGTCAACCTCTGGGTCATAGATTATCAGCTTCACGCGGAAACCTATGCCTACATATAAATCAGACCATAAGACAAGGAATAAGAAGTGAGCTAGATGAGAACAAAAACCCTTTTTGTTAGAAAAATGAGGTTTTCAAGCTGGCAGCAACATCAGTTTTTTTTGAGAAAATACAGCACCAAAACCAAATTAAATGAGGAAATTTTTAAAAAAAGTACATAACATATTCGTAAGAAAGAGGAAGGCAGGTAATGTCATGTTCTTCCTCATTTGTATAACATACACATTTATGGTAAAAAAAACTGTACATATAAATTACAGAAGTGGGATTCTCAATGAACTAAGCTCTGCTTCAAATGCACCAAGATGATATCTGGGCTGAAATCCATGAATAATCCCATCTTTATATCATGGAAGATAACAAAGTTCAATGTGGCAGTTTGTTTACACTTAGCAATCATAAATCTGGTTGTAAAATTTGACCTTTATACATGCATTACAATGTAACATTTAAAAAGCAACATGAATATTGGGTGTGAACATGCTTTTTGTTTAAATGTCTTTTTTTGTCCATGAATAGCTGCAGAATATGCCTTTTGATAAGAAACAGAAATCTGATTTTGCTGTATGGGCATGGAACTTGATTTATAAGGATTCACATTTATAAAGAACTTTTCACAATCTCAGTTGATCTCACAGTCAGTAAAGTACTTTTGAAGTGTAGTTATAGTTGCATTGTAGAAAACAACATCCAGTTTAGGCACATCAGGATCTACAAATGGCAATGAAATAAATTAACAAATAATCAGTTATTAATTATATTGATAGAGATAAATTTTGGCCAAGACAAAGAGAGAATTCTCTCTGAATACTACCATAGGATCTTTCTCTTCCACTTGAGGGACAAACGGGGCCTTAACTTGCTTCCTAAATTGGTTCATTCCATTGACACCCTTGTGAACAATATGTAAATAACTAAGCTGTAATTATAAAAGGGTCAGCAGACTGCATGATGATAGAATAATGCTTTTGTGATTAACAACCCAGCAGTAGATGTAATAGATATCTGGAAAAATTCCAATGGATAACAAAATTCTCATGTTCTAGATACCGTCAGATTAGTTATGACATCCAGAATGCTTAATATTTCCTTCAGCGATGCTCCCTGGAGAACGTAAACTCACAGGCCCTCTCATGTGGCACTGATAATACTTTCAATGTTCCTTGAACTTAAATGCTAAGGAAATTCTGGCTGTCCTGGATCTAGCAGAAAACCTAGTTGTAAAGATAATCTTCTGTACAATGATTTGAGTTCACTTCAGAGGGTGGTATGATGGGTCAAAATAAACAGAAACAAAGGAGTTATTGTGCCAAAAGGTCATAAGCATGGACACAGAATACAGGACCACCCAATGTCACAACAGAAGCAACCTCAGTTAACTTGAAAGGTAAAGGAAACAATTTAGACAAAATGAAATGCAGAAACAATGCTGATAGAGAATAGCACATCAGGATCATGGACACAAATTAAGTACAGCCAGAATGAACACCACCATGAGTGTATTTCATTTCATCAATACTAAGAATATTTCCAATTTTTACTTACTCAGTGAATTATTCAAGAAATCAGTTTCTTTTCTTACCTGCCAAATTTATCCTTTTTGTTGAAATCAGCTCCGCTGTTAAGCAACAAATTTAAGCATTCAAGATTTCTAAAAATAAGAAAATACATAACAAAGTTATATAGGTACAAATTAAACTGAAATTCAAAGATACTGACAGTATTTTGTCAGTCTGTTAATAGAACTGTACAACTGCATCTGTGCGTAGCAAAGACAATAACATCAATGATTTCTGAGAAAACACTGGTACTGTAACACTTTTTTCTAAAACTTAATATGTTACTGTACACTTTTCTCCATCCATTTTCATCTTTATGGGGATTCCCCATTCATTCACCCTGATTTACAGGTTCTATAAAAAGAAATATGCAATTAATTCTTTAAAATACCTCAAGAGATAGGATCTGGGCTAAAAAGTAGCAACTCAAATTGATGCTGGTCAAGTTTAAGATATCTCCAACACTTTAACAAAAAAATGATGATTTCCCAACAGAAATAGCATTTGTGATGTAGAACTACTATAGGATTATACACTTTGGCTTAGAGGACATTAGTGCCATGACACCAGGAATAAGGCGGCTGTAAAACAACTACAAAAAGGTATTAGGTTTTAATCACAGGAAATAGTGATTGTATATCAAGGTGTAATGACAAGCTAAATCTTTATTAGTTAATACACAGTTGGCAGCATTGAGCTCCACACAACAGCAAGAATCATTGAGACTTCAGTGAGCCTTTATAGCAGATTTAGTACAATGCTGTCCATTATGAAAAACATGATGATGCTGGAGGAACTCAGCAGGCCAGGCAGCATCTGTGGAGAAAAGCAGGCAGTCAGCGTTTCGGGTCAGGATCCTTCCTCAGGACTGAAGATAGGAAAAGGGGAAGCCCAATGTATAGGAGGGAAAAGCAGAGCAGTGATACAGCATCATCATGTTTTTCATCTAGATTCCAGCATCTGCAGTCCTTCGTTTCTCTGCTGTCCATAATGATGGTTGAATTGATCTGTTGAAAAAATGGTAAAGTATTGATGGCTACATAAAATGGAATGGGAAAACGAGTTAATTATTTGCTAACTGGAGGGTAAACACCATGTAAACTGTTTTAGTCAATTAGTCTGTCTCTATGTTGCAGTCTTCAGTGATTGAATGATTAAGAACGTACAAATTAATAAATTAAATACATGAGATTTCGAACAATGCAGAAGCACCACCAGTACCTAAAGAGACCTCTCAATATGGTGAAGGTCCAACATGGGGTTTATTCAGGCTAAACATGATAGTGTAGTGAAGCAGTTGAGGTACAGGATGAGTAAACTAGAGATACAAATCCCACCATGGAGGCTGTGAAATTTAAATTCAGGCAGCATCTATGGGAAGAAATGGACAATCGACATTTTGGGTTGAAACCCTTCATCTGAACTGTACTTCCACTATCTACTGGTATTAGTCAGGAATGTGATTGAATACTCCGCTTGCCTGGAGGGGTATAGCTTCCAACAACACTCAAGAAGCTAAGTACCATCTGGGACAAAGCCTTCTGCTTGGTTGTTGCCCCAACCACCACCCTAAATATTAATTACCCTCACCTACAGTGCACAATAGTTGCAGTATGATTTCTCCCTTAGGATACTTATGCAGTACCTCCCAAACTTGTAACATCCATCAACAAGAAGGACAAGGGGAAAAAAATGCACGGGAATGCCACTCTCTATATGCTCCCTTCCAAGTTAGGGCACCTTACTGACTTGGAAAAGTATGACTATTCTGGGCCTACATCCCTGGAACACCCTACCCAACAGGATTACAGGAGTATCTTCACTAGAAGGCCTGTAGCCATTCAAGGAGATGGCTCACCACCATCTTCTCAATAGCAGTTAGGTGATCACAATAAATGCTGGCCTCACCACTTTCATCCACATCCTGATAAATAAATTAAACAAACAGAAAAAACTGCAGATATAAATAACCCCAGGAGTAATGATTAGATCCATTACACAAATCTATGAAGAGAAATGGACAATCAATGTTTTGAGGTTGAAACCCTTCATCTGGACTGTATTTCCACTTTCTACTGGTATAAGTCAGGAATGTGATGGAATATTCCTCTGCTTGCCTGGAGGGGTGTAGCCATTATCCAAGTAACAATGAGTCAGGACAGGAAGGAGATAGAAGGCTTAGTGACATGGTGTCATGACAACAACCTTTCCCTCAATGTCTGCAAAACAAAAGAGCTGGTCATTGACTTCAGGAAGGGGGCTGATGCACATGCTCCTGTCTACATCAACAGTGCTGAGGTCGAGAGGGTTGAGAGCTTCAAGTTCCTTAGAATGAACATCACCAATAGCCTGTCCTGGTCCAACCACATAGACGCCTCTGCCAAGAAAGCTCACCAGCGCCTCTACTTCCTCAGGAGGCTAAAGAAATTTGGCATGTCCCCTTTGACACTCACCAATTTTTATCAATGCACCATAGAAAACATCCTATCCGGATGCATCATGGCTTGGTATGGCAACTGCTCTGCTTGGGACTGCAAGAAACAGAAGAGAGTTGTGGACATAGCTCAGCATATCATGGAAACCAGCGTCCCCTCAGTGGACTCTGTCTATACTTCTTGCTGCCTCTGTAAAGCAGCCAGCATAATCAAAGAGCCCAACCACCCCAGACATTCCTTCTTCTCCCCTCTCCAATTGGGCAGAAGATACAAAAGCCTGAAAGCAGATCCCACCAAATTCAAGGACAGCTTCTATCCCGCTGTTATAAGACTACTGAATGGTTCCCTAGTACAATAAAATGGACTCTTGACCTCACAATCTACCTCATTATGACCTTGCACCTTATTGTCTACCTGCACTGCACTTTCTTTGTAGCTATGACACTTTATTCTAAATTCAGTATTGTTTTAGCTTGTACTGCCTCAGTGCATTGTGTAATGAATTGATCTGTATGAACAGTATGCAAGACAAGTTTTTCGCCATACCTTGGTACAAGTGACAGTAATAAACCAATTCCAATCCCTGCAGTCCTAACAAATTCTATCCTGTATAATGGTGGACAATTTGGTCACAGGAAATGGCAACTTCATGAATACTGGCATCCTCAAAGATGGAAGACTGAAGCATGAGTGCAAAATACAAGGTCGAAGCATTTACAATCATCTTCAGCTAGGAGTACTGAGTAGATAATCCACCTTGGCTTCATCCCAAGGTCCCCACCATAATACAAAGCAGCTTTCTGTCAAATCGATTCACAGCATAGGATATGAAATAGCAGACGACCTCACTGCATGCAGCAAAGCATATGGGTCCCAACATTATCAAAGATAACACTATCAAAGCATTCATGTAATGTCTACAAAATGTTGCAAGCAATTCAACAAGGCATTATCAAAGAAAAAAAATGACATTGAGCCATAGAAAGATACAGAACAGATGATGAAGGAATTGGCAAAGAGATTGGTTTTAAGGTGCATTGTTAAGGAGCAAGGGAGAGGAGTGCAGGGTTTTAAGGAGGCAAATCCAGAACTTGCGGCTAAATCAGCTTAAATTACAACCACCAACGAGGAAGCAATTAAAAGAAGCCATTAGCCAATGAAGTAATTAAAAGAAACTCTTAGAACTGGAAGAGACTGCAGAATTAGGTGATGAATGGAACAGTGCAAGATGTGGGCAGCACAAAATTGGATAAGTATGTTCACAAGAAGATTTGAGGTCTGCTGGAGAACACTGAATTAGTCAAGTCTAGAGGGATGAATGAATGAATTGAGGAATGAAAATCAAAGGCATGATTGACTGTTTCAACAGTAATCAGCTGAAGTAGCAGAGGGAAAGGTGGTTGATTTTAGAGATGGAAATAGGTTGACCGTGAAGTAGAACAGATATATGAATGAAATCTTCATCCTGTGCCAAATACAACACCAAGATTTTAAACTATGTGACCCAGCTTCAGGCAAGTTTCTGGGATGGCCAGGGAGCTAAGATTGTGGCAAAGTCAAAGGCAACGACCTGAGTTGTCCCAATAATTAGCTGCAGGGAATTTCTACACATTCAGATTAGATGTTATGTGATGAATCTGAGATGTAACTGGTCCATAGGAGCAACTGAAACATCATTGTCCTGCCCTATCCCCACATCCTTTGGTTCCTTTAATATTCAGAAATCATCAATCCAGAAATCTAAAACACTGAATGCAATCAATGACTGAGCCTCTACAGCCCTCAAGGGTAGAGAATTCTAAAGGTTCACCACCCTCTGAGTGATTAAATTTCTCAATTCATTCCTAATTTCCAGCATTTTCTGTTTAATTTCAGATTTCCAGCATCTGCAAATAGATTTTCATTTAACCCTTGGCTTTAGGCTCCTTGGACAGGGAAACATTCCCCCTGAATTTTCCCTAACAAGTACTCTCAGAATTTGGCATGTGAAGTTATTTTCTCATTCCTCCAAACCCCAAAGAACAGACTATTTAATTTCTCCTCATATGTCAGACCTGCCAATACCAGAAACCAGTCTGGTGAGCCTTTGCTACATTCCCTCTACAGCAAGAGTATCCTTTTCCAGGTAAGGCCGAAACTGTACACAACATTCCAGGTATGGCCTCATCAAGGCACCATATAAATTGCAGAAAGACATCCTTTCTTATGGATACAAGCAACCAGAACAGGCCAGTAATTTCCTACTTCCTCTGTCCTTCCTTTCTTAAATAGTGGGGACACACTTGCTACCCTTCATTCTACAGGAAGCATTCCAAAATCCATGTAATTTTTTTGAAGATGATAACCAGAATATCCAATCTCTTTATAGCCACCTCCTTTAACACTCTTGGATGAAGATTATCAGATCCTTGGGATTTATCAATTTCAGACTCATCGTAGATTTTTTCTCAAATGCTTAGTTCTTTTACTTCATTTGAACTTGACCCTTGGCTCTAGACTTTGAACAGCCAAGAGGTTGGATTTGCATGAGTAGGGTCAATGGTGCATTTTTTGAGAGCTGCCTTGAAACTACGTGTATGGGGGAAGCAGAAGATGATGAAAGGAAATAGTTAACAATATCAGTTAATGTGGAGCCCAAGAATCAAATGAGGTTTGTAGATACTTGGGCATTTGAAAATTTAATGCAATAGATTGCAAGAGAAAATATTTTTCTGGACAAATGCCAGCACGAATAGGATTTGAAGGGAGAAGAGTAAACAAGTGAGAGTTTAGTCAGGGATATCTATGACTGGAGTAAAAATGCCATGTGAAATGGCATGAACGCATTGGCCATGAATAAGGGAAAGTGTTTATGTGGAGGCAGAGATTTTGAGAGGAAAGGGCAGCAATGAATTCTCTGAGAATAAGAGTTACTTTGATAGCATTCTCTCCATCTACTTGCTTGAATACAGCTCCAACTCACTAAAAGCAATACAGTAAGACAGCAATGGCTTGTTGGCTCCTCATCCACCTGGCGTTCACTTCCTCCACCATCAGTGCATTCTGGTTGCAATGCTAACCTCAATAACATGCACTGTAGCAATCTGCCAAAGCTTTCTCAATAGCTCTGCCAAACCTACAACTTCTGACACCTAGAAGCACAAGCACAGGTAGCAGATGGGAACAGCATTACCATCCTGATCTCAAAATATATGGGCAAAGGTGGAGAGCCAAGTCAAAACTCACCCAAGCATATTAGTGAGAATACCACATGGAATGTAGCAGTTCAAGACATCACTTTCCCAAGTGCAATCGGGGTTAAAAAATAAATTGTGGCTTTTTCAGTGATTCCCACATAACACAAATATATAAAAGTCAAAAAAACTAAGGAATTTACTTCTAGGGTTCGTGATCAAGACATAAACCATACCAACATCAAGATTAGATTGGATAGGTAGAGAGAGAAGGAGTTAATAACATACGTAAGTAATTGTGCATGTGTGTGTAAACTCGTCTCCTGCACTTAAAATGTTCACTTTTAAAACAGTTTGTTATAGTTAACAAAACTGATAACCACTAGCTACTTGCACAAACATCCGCATTTGGAAAATTGTTAGTCACAGTGATTCCACGCAATTTCCATCAAAAACAGCTGTGTTTATTCATGTACAATATCAGATGGGAAATACAGAAAAATGCAATTTTACAAACAAAAGTCTAGCACAAGTTCACAGACAACATATATTGGCTTTTAAACAGTTCTTTGGGGAGTGTTGATAGACACGTCAGAGAGTATTATCTGATGGAGAAATTTTTGTATTGCTCTTATGATTTGCTGCCCATGTCAAAAGCTCTCATAGCAAACTTCAACTAAGTGTTCACCAGGATGGTTCTACAAAAACTGCATTACTGATCAACTCTGATAGGACTGAAGGTACAAGCAAGTGAGTGAAGGAGGGATGCAAGAGCCCTGTTACTGATCATCAGTCGTAAGCCATTGAGGCTGCTAGTACTGGGTTACGAATACAATTTGTACGCTATATTTGTTATTTCTTATAAAAGAAAATCTGGGTTCATAGGTATATGCTACTTAAGAGGTAGGAAGTGTGTTTGGTCACATGGAAGATAAACATTGGCATGGAGTGGCTGTGTTGACTAATTTGTGTTGCATAATTTCTTTGTATATGTCACCCGTGTTCCATTTTGCACTCTCTCTCTAAATGTCATTACTCATGGATAAGCCTGGGAATGGTGTATTCACAACCAAGGAATCGCTCATTTCTATCAGGAATAATTTCCTTTTGAGCTAAGGCCAAATATAACAGAGCATTTTTGTTCCAGCTAAGATCAGCTCGTGCAGCACAGGCCAGAAATCGAGGAGAAATAACCTGGGACCTTCTTGTTTTACTCAACAACATGCTAACCCATTAGGGATTACTCTAAACATCTTTACAATGATACCCATAATATGTTACTAGGTTCTTTACATTTAATTTAAATGTCTTCAAAACACTAGCAATTTGAAAATGCACGAGAGTTAAAAAAAAATACAGCCACTGAAGGTTAATCTAAATGTTATCCATAATAACCAAATGAACAAATTCTTATGTTTAATCACACCATTAATAAACTCAGGACATTTTGTGCATGTGTGAGCCCCTATTACAAGAGTTGTTTAATTATAACAAAATGGAAGCAAGAGTCAAAGATTATTTGGGAAAATGCCTAAATACAAACTTTCCTGAAAGGATCTCAAACAACGTCATGTATGGTGGCAGTAATTCTTTTGTATTCACATTGTAACGAATCCAGCTTCCACACAACTACTGTCACTTGCTATTTGCATGTCATTAACTAGCTATACTATAGCTCCATGAGCCACATGAATACAATTACTACTAATACAGTGTTGCTCAATGGCTTAGTGCTGTTTGCTCAAAAAAAGCACAAGGTCATTACTCACCCTCCAGCAGCAGCCGCATGAAGACAGGTCCTGCCAAATTCATCTGGGGTGTCTATATCAAAGCCTGTAAAGTGAATAAGCTCTTTGTGGAATCATAAAGCAATATTCATGTCTCCTGCCAAATCACCAGCAAAAGTTTTAATGCTGAATTGCCATCAATTTCTCTTTTAAATCAATGTGGTAATGATATAACAAATAAAAACATCTGGTGTATTTTATTACAAAAATTAGAAGATAAATTATTGAAGTTACTGCCTTATGTTTAAAATAATCTACTGACAATCCCATCCACACTGGTAATCCAGTGTTTACTTGACATGCAACTGCTTCACAGAATTTAAAAAAAAACAGTATTTTTTAAATGGTAGTGGTTTTAATTTTGTAAGAAAGTGAGTAGAGCTAAAACTGGACACGATTGGGGTCTAAACATGAAATTGTAACCAAGATATTAAGTTTATTACAAATACCTGAGGACAACAGTTTGCGACAACAATCAGAAAAACCACTTAAGGCGGCTAAATGGAGTGGAAACATTCCATGGATACCCCGACTAGAGTGGAAGAAACAGAAATTCAAAATATTAGATTAAGAGCATAAACATTTCCTTTGCTTAGTTAAAATCTTTCACAACCAATTGTGAAGCAGAGTTACTTCCAATATTAAAGGCTGTCATGAAAATCAAGTCTATTATCTGTTTTTAGTTATTGTATACTGATCTTCACTTTTCCCCATTAGTGATACCCTAGATAAGATTTCAGGAAATTTATCAATTAAAATACGTTATAGACTAATCAAATACAATGCACTGAGTTGAACATTAATAAACAATTGTAAGTCACAATTAATCTTCATCTTGTGAATAAATGGACAATGAAATCTCAATACAATCCATTCAGATTTTTATCTTTAGAACAACTGACAGATAGCAACTACTGTATATTTCCATTCGAATGATGCATGTGGTGGGACATGGATATGTTTGAGCGTTGTGATTAAGTGCAGGGTACTTATTTAGATATTGACCAAGCATTTTGCAAGCGATCCTGACTCCCTCCAAATATCTTTGCAACTTAAGAAATATAGGTTTACAATGGCAAAAGTGGTTAATTAATAAAATAATCTGATCCACTTGAAGCATAACATACACATACAACTGCCAATGTAATATGTCTACATTTCTACACAATTGACACAGCAAGTAAAAAACCAGATGAGTGGCAAAAAACTTTTCAGCTAGACTAATGAAAGCTTATTTAGGAAATAAACAAATAGTACAAACTAGGCTGTGACACAAAAGACAGATTCAAGGATAATGAGGTTAATTCACTGGTATTAGTGTGCAGTTGATGGCAACAGCATGAAAAGCTCACCATATCTTCAAACTCATTAGTTAAGGGTAGAATACAAGTTCCAGGAAATGAGAAGCATATATAAAGCACCAGTTACCCTGCACCTGGAATATAATATGCAAAACTAGTTGTTGAGCTACAGAAAAGACTTCAAAGAACTGGGGAAATGAAGAAAAGGGCAACCAAATTAGTAACTAGTTTGAACTATGATGAACAGTGGAAAAATCTTAAATTGTTTGCTTTGGAAAGATGATTCAGGCAGGATATTTAAATATTCAAGATCCTAAACTGAATAAACTGAACATTGGTATGTTTGCAGTGGCCATGAACTTTAGAAATCCTGGCACACAGATTCAAACTGGCAAGTAGCATGATATATAATTATTCAGATTAAACTACTGCTGAAGGTGGTGACAAACACATAGAACAGAATCCCCAGTGGATGAAAAAAATATTTAGATTTGTTAAGGAGGACAAACTAAGGACTTGCCAGATGGGATTTCAAAATCATGTTGGTTCTATGTTTTCTTAAATTGATTAGCCTGTTATCAGGTGTCTATTATGCATTCTTCAGGTTTTCAATCACTGGAAGCTAATATGTTTTGCAATACAATATGTGCTGGCACATGCTTTACTGCCAAGCTTCAGTTCTCCTCTGAACTGCCATTAAGAAATTGAAGTCACCATTAACTGGAAATTGCTGTTAACAGCTCTTAACAAATATAAACAAATGTATATTTGTGTGTTTCAATAGAGTGCTAAGGATGCTGGAATCTAATTATGTTAATACATATTCAAATTGTCACTGTTATGATTGTTAAATCATTTTCTAATTTACATATTTCAGAAGAATCAATCATCATAGTTAAGAATAAGCTATTTCATAGAATATACAATTTGATACAGTATTTTCTCTCAATATTTTTGACACAAATGTGCAGACCTGATTGTAAGGCAACAAGATGCTGTCTGAACTATAGTCACCCAAATTGGAAGATGAAACAACCAGCTTCAAAATAGGAATTGAGACAATTCATTTTCAACACTAATGTACTGCTAAACCTGCTTGGATATTTAACAAACCTTAACTCATACGTTTTGGGGAGGAGCCATAATTAACATATCCTAAATGATTAATATATGATTTAGCACTACATCCAAACTCAATGGATATAGAGGCGTTTATGAACTAGCAGAAGAATGATCTATGGCTACTGAAAACATACCCAGAAATATGAAGAAAAAGCTCCATATGAAAGCCCTTTAAAAAGTAACAGTACAAAATTAATAACAAATGAAAGAAGTGAACTTGAAGGTAGCTAATAAATGGAAGGTAGATAAGAAATGTGAAAACTGATCTGTGGAAAGGGAGCAACTTATGCTATAGATAAAAATACAAAGTGGAGTACTATCATTACTGCAAAACTTTCTGACAGCATCAGTATAACAAGCCAATAGTCTGAGAACCATTTGGAGATCTGTTTGGATTAAGAGATGGATGCTTTGATAGTCTGCATTGTCATTATACAGATGGGATTCTTTCCCCGACCTCTCTGGCTCTCTTTCCCAGGCTAGTCTAAAAAAGCCTCTCTATAGTCTAACATTGTGCCCAAATTACTCATCATCTCTACAAATTCTCTCAATATTCTTGTTTCTCTATCCTTTTTCTTTCTTTTTAAGTATTCTGGGCATTTAAAAAAAGCTAGTCCAAAATGAATTTCATCAGAATTCATATTTGAGGCAAATGTAAAAATATGAAAATGGATTTCAGTGTAATGATTGAAAGCATATAGTTAATGAAATAGTGGAAAGCTCTTAGCTCTTAGGTCAAATAAAACTGGTTTAACTTTGTGTCAGCTAGTAGCAATCACAATTTGGAAAAGAACACTCCCATTGACCACACATATTCCATGCATTTTATCACTTGTTTAATCTTTCAAGAGAATGCTTAATGAAAATGTGTATAATTTTCGGCACCTATTTTCAAGATTATTTTGCAACAAGATTCATAAAACAGCAACTGGAATAATTCTAAGACTTAGAATCTCATCTTCTGAAATAGATTCATTGAAATACATTTCTGAGAAAATGTTAAAGAGAAGGCACAATTCCAGCACCTTCAATGGGGAAAAAATATGCTGCGAATGTAAGCATAGTATCAGATGACATCCCCAATTTGGGTTGTGTTAGTTGACCATAGCAATTGCAGTTGTGGGGTGAATAATTGACACTTCTCCCAACGTGGCTCAGGGATGAGTGACCCCACTCGACGAGAGAGAAAGAAAGAAAACGTGCGAGATAGAGAGTGAGAGCAGGAAGGGTCCCTAATCTTGATCACCATCTAGCTATTCCTTAGATAAATGCACATTGAAACATCACTTTAGAATAGACAACAGTTCAGCAGCAATGATTTCTGGAGTCAAGCTGTCTATTACTGCCCAATATCAGAGCAAAGTATTCACTTCTGTCGATAACTGTTACTCACTTTGCAGTGTCAGCTCCACTGGTGATTAGTGTGTTTATAAGCAGCTCATGTCCATAACGAGCAGCTATATGCAATGGGGTATTACCATTTTTATCTTCACAATCTATCTCTGCACCTACAGAAAATAAAGCAGTATACATATTACACTTTTAAAACTGCATTTTGCTAATATTAATAAACATATTAAGTAAGAGAATGTATCTTGTTAAATGCATTTCTTAGTACCAACTGTTGAAAATATGTCAGTATTTTATTTCCCGTTAGCTTGTTCTATTCTCTCAACCTTCAGCTACAGGGTACATTCTACCAGGCTATGTTTGCTCAACAAGTAACTCTGATCCAAATAATTTCCATTCTTGCTTGACTACCAGTTAAAAACTTGAAACCGGATTCAGACTTCACACTTTTAAACTTTTATGAGGTCAGCCTTCCCCAACAGCTTGTTGCTACATGAGATTGGGGACAAAACCAATAAGAGATGCAGGAAGTGGTTAAGTTAAATATTCAAACAGATGAAAGGGTACCAATCAATGCTGTTGTACTTAAACATCACTTATATTTCAAAATAGAAATGATCACTCTTCTGAGAATACCAAACTGCTCATCTTTCAAGATTAATGGAACTTCAAAGCATGGGTAAGATGGATTGGCAGTTCAAAGAATCCTTAATATTGTGTGAATATCAAAACCTACATCAAGGAACATGTAGCATTACACTAAGTCCAAAGAAACATATTTATCAGTAGTATGAAATTCATAGTGGTATATTAATATGATTGTGATAATATTACAATCTGATACGCTCTCAAAGGCAAATAAATGGTTGTTTCAAATATGACTAGGTGTGAGTATTTCTGGTTAAAAGTATATGAAATTGTGCATCTTTAACACAACAAAAAATGAGAACCTCGAATGTCCTATTAATATACGTATTATTTATACTAAACATAAAAAAAATTGCTGGACATTAGATGTTGAAGATGTCATAAAATATTTGAGTCTTTGTCTTGTATCTAGACATAAAACATAAAAGCAGGATTTAACACTATGGACACTCTAAAGTTTCATACCGAGTATCCAGTTGTAAAAGGACAAACATCAAAAGAGAAGGTGCATCATTAATTCACCTACATCTCATTGGGAATCATTGATAAATCATGAATAATTATAAAGTGCTACTTGAGAAACAGGGATTTTTACACCCTCATGAGGGCAGAGGAGTTCTTGAGTGACATGAAATAGGTCCCCAAAATTATTAAATATTATGATTGTTCTAGGGATAAATGTGAAGTTGCCCATTTTGGTAGGAAAAAGCAGAAAGACAGTATTATTTCAATGGTGATATATTGGGAAATATCTATGTATAAAAGGAACCTGGATATCCTCGTACATCCTTGTGGTACGGCTACCTCATTTGCTAGAGGTTTTGTCTTAGTCACGCTATATAGTATAGACGGCCTTGGAGAGACTACACCTGGAATATCACGTGCAGGCTTGTTCTCCTTGCATAAGAAAGAACAAGTCGAAGTACCATCAGAGCATAAAAGCATAAAAAAAAACAAGTGTAGGAATAGCCATTTGGCCTTTTGAATCTGCTCTGCCATTCATCTAGATCATGCACTGTCCTCGTATCCCTTAATTTCCTTAATATGCTGAAATCTACTGATCTCCATTCTGAATGAACTTAGTCACTGAACTTCCACAGCAGGGAAACACAAAGATTCACCATCATCCGCATGAAGAAATTTTTCCTCGACTCGGTGCAAAATGGCCTACCCTTTTTTCTGAATTTGTGACCCCTGCATCCAACCTAAGGAGCACTGTAAGAATTCCATAAATTTCAGTGAGATATCCACCCATTGTTCTAAATTCTAGAGAATACAGGCCTAGTTTACTAAACCCCTCCTCACACAGCAAACCTGCCAACCCTGGAAACAGACCAGTGAATCCTTGTAGCACTCCCTCAACGGCAAGTACATCATTATTTAGAAATAAAGACTAAGACTGTAAGATGGTGAGATCACATCTGGAGCATTGTGTAGTCTTGGTCTCCTTCTCTAAACATTAATTGCTGTTAAATATACTTGAAAGGAAATTAGTATTATTAATTTTTAAAACCTATCAATTTATTAGGCAATTATAATAAGCTAACAAGAAATTCTTGGTTATTTGATTCTGAGCATTATTTTCAATTGTGATTGTCTATTTTATTGAGAGACCACACCCAAAGTACTGTGTGCAGATTTAGTCTCCTTATGCAAAGGAAATGTTTTCTTTGAAGGCAGTGCAGCAAAGGCCCATTAAATTTTTTCTGCAATGACAGATTGCATTATAACAAAAGATCAAGTAAAATAGGTCTATACTGTCTGGAGCCAAGAAGAATGAGAGATAACATAATTGGAACATCAGATTCACAGCAGCTTGAGAGGCTAGATGCTATGATTCCCCTGGTGGGAGAATCTAAAACCAAAATATGCAAACGTTTGGGCACCCCAGTCAAAATTTCTGTTACTGTGAATAGCTAAGCGAGTAAAAGATGACCTGATTTCCAAACAGCATAAAGTTAAAGATAACACATTTCTTTCATATTTTAAGATTACTTCTTTACTTCCATCTTTTACAGTTTCAAAATAACAAAAACGAAAAAGGGCCCGAAGCAAAAGTTTGAGCACCCTGCATGGTCAGTACTTAGTAACACCCCCTTTGGCAAGTATCACAGCTTGTAAACGCTTTCTGTAGCCAGCTAAGAGTCTTTCAATTCTTGTTTGGGGGATTTTTGCCCATTCTTCCTTGCAAAAGGCTTCTAGTTCTGAGAGATTCTTGGGCCATCTTGCATGCACTGCTCTTTTGAGGTCTATCCACAGATTTTCGATGATGTTTAGGTCAGGGGACTGTGAGGGCCATGGCAAAACCTTTAGCTTGTGCCTCTTGTGGTAGTCCATTGTGGATTTTGAGGTGTTTAGGATCGTTACCCTGTTGTAGAAGCCATCCTCTTTTCATCTTCAGCTTTTTTTTTTACAGATGGTGTGATGTTTGCTTCCAGAATTTGCTGGTATTTAATTGAATTCACTCTTCCCTCTACCGGTAAAATGTTCCCCGTACCACTGGCTGCAACACAAGCCCAAAGCATGGTCGATCCACTCCTGTGCTTAACAGTTGGAGAGGTGTTATTTTCATGAAATTCTGCACCCTTTTTTCTCCAAGCATACCTTTGCTCATTGTGGCCAAAAAGTTCTATTTTAACTTCATCAGTCCACAGGACTTGTTTCCAAAATGCATCAGGCTTGTTTAGATGTTCCTTTGCAAACTTCTGACGCTGAATTTTGTGGTGAGGATGCAGGAAAGGTTTTCCTCTGATGACTCTTCCATGAAGGTCATAGTTGTACGGGTGTTGCTGCACAGTAGAACAGTGCACCACCACTCCAGAGTCTGCTAAATCTTCCTGAAGGTCTTTTGCAGTCAAACAGGGGTTTTTTTTGATTTGCCTTTCTAGCAATCCTACAAGCAGTTCTCTGGGAAAGTTTTCTTGGTCTTCCAGACCTCAACTTAACCTCCACCATTCCTGTTAACTGCCATTTCTTAATTACATTATGAACTGAGGAAACGGCTACCTGAAAACACTTTGCTATCTTCTTATAGCCTTCTCCTTTGTGGGCATCATTTATTTTAATTTTCAGAGTGCTAGGCAGCTGCTTAGAGGAGCTCAGGACTGCTGATTGTTGGGACAAGGTTTGAGGAGTCAGGGTATTTATAAAGCTTTGAAATTTGCATCACCTGGCCTTTCCTAATGATGACTGTGAACAAACCATAGCCATAACAAGCTAGTGAAGGTCTGAGACCTTGGTAAAAGTTACCCGAGAGCTCAAATCTCTTGGGATGCCCAAACTTTTGCATGGTGTTCCCTTTCCTTTTTTCACTCTAAAATTGTACAAAACAAAAATAATACACTAATCTTGCTTAAAATGTTGAAAAGAATGTTTCATCTTTAAGACTTTTGGAGATCAGTTCACCTTCTACTCACTTAACTATTCACAGTAACAGGAATTTTGACCAGGGGTGCCCAAACTTTTGCATGCCACTGTACTCTAGGTAAAGGGGTTGGCCACTTAAATAAAAAGGAAATTCTTCCGAGAGTTGTAAACCTTTGGAGTTCTCTATCCGAGAGAGTTGCGGATGCCGAGTCACTGAGTTTATTCAAGACAGACAGATATTTGGACTATAGGGTCAAAAGGTGCGAGGAAGGAAAGTGTTAGGACCAAAGATGAGATCAGCCATGATCTTAAATGAATGGCAAAGCAGTTTCACGAGGCTGTATTATCTACTCCTGTTTCCAGTGATTTACATTTCTAGCTGCAAACATTCACCTGGTTAATCACCTGTCATTTATTTTATACTGTTGCTTTAACCAGTTAGCCTTAATTGATGCCATAATTGATCAACTGGAGTCAGTATATAAGGGAGTTCACGATCTGTAGTTTACACTTTGCTCATAATTTGCAATGCAAGGTTAAAATATAATTATCCATTCAGTCATGTTTGTCAAATATAAGATTTTTAAATACAACATATAAATTGTATTATCACTTTCTTTACTGATGATTGGAATGGTTATATTAGAGCAACATTTTGATAACCAAAAAAGATTCTCAAACCTCCCAGTGAATCAAGAAACTAAGTTCCCTCATTTTATTGTTCGAACAGTTAAAGCTACTCAAAAGTAAGATACGAACCATACAAAGGAATATTACATTCACTGCTAAATTTTTTAAAAGTTTAGTAACTGCTTTAACAAAATGTCAGTTACCATTTTGGATGATCGTCTGTGACCTTGAGAATCTCCCATGAATTGCTGTCATGTGCAACGGAGTCTTCCCATCTTTACTCTAAAACAGATTTAAATCATATAGTTATCACAGTGGCAACACTGTATTTCAACATAGTATGGCTCTATTTCTCCATCATCACAGAGTCTGTAAATGTCACTTACCATTGCTAACAACTAAAAAATCCAAGTTGAATAATTATATAATGTTTTACGCTTTTTAGGAATGTGATTACTTTTAACCATGTCATGTTGGTAAGTTAGCCTATGCAGTGTACTCACTCAACCCAAAAAAAAGATACTCAAATATCTAAACAGTTCAATGTGCAGTTCATCCATAAGGGAGACTTTAAGTAGGTCGGCCATTCCACATGAGTAGTTTCCAGGCTCCATGACACACTATTGGGAACTAAAATTCCAGGTCATATTTTCTTTTACTATGAACAGATTTATATTCACAGTATTAAATTATATTTCTATCACTTCCCCCAGAAAATCACTAAAAAAACCACTTGTACACACGTACCATTTCACTTAGGTTTCACTGATGAAATTATTTACCTGGACATTTATTTGGAGAAAATAAAGGAGGTAGAAGAAAAATGGACAAAAATAATAAATTCATATTGGTCTAAAGAGGAGGAAATAATAAACAATTTAACAAAACCAATGTAAAGGCAAACCTAGATCTTTTATATTTGCTCTTTTTGCCATCCTATATATACTTGTGAAGGGAAACGATTTCAATAGAAAAGAGCCATTCCTCTAGTACTGCACTGACATTCAATAACATTTCAGAAAGACCCCTCTTGTAACATCAATATAATGTTAGATTTTTAAATAATTTTGAAGCCAAGACTACCAAAATGGAGGGGCTAAAGTTACCAAAAAAGGCAAAGCCAAGATACGATTTCCAGTGAACTTGACAGTTGCCCATACAACACTTATTTGGGAATGAAGATGATCTAGATAACCATAAATCAGGCAACCCAATATTAATTGCATTCAAGGAGCCAGTGATCATAAAAAAACTCACTTCAAAAGACATGATATAACTTTGATTAGCCAATATGAAATTAAAATGGTAAACAATTTTGCAAGAAAAACTGGAGTCTGCTGTTCACAGGAAATACAGTAGTTATTGTTCACATGGATTTTTAAAAGGAATTTGAAAATATGTTGCCGTGGTCATTTGTTGATAAAATTAAGATTTGTAGTATCAAGTAGTGTGGGAATATGGATGTGGTTAAAGACCAAACCTGGAAATGACTAATACATGTTTCCCGAGCTACATTTTCAATTTGTGCACATATAAAAATAAACTGGACTTGAGAACAAATAACATATCAGCATTTTAAGCTGAAACAGGATTGCTCCTAACTTTAGTGGAATGGTAGGCATGATAGAGTGATACTACATTGAAGGAAGCCATTCAGCACATTGTTGCTATGCCAGCTCTATGCTGCAGCTTTCTAATCAATCCACTCCCCTGTCCTTTCCTCATAGACCTTATTTAAATTTCCCGTTTTCTTTGAAATCTGTTTTCACAATCCATTTGCACGGCATATTCCAGATTTCTAGCTGTCTAAATCAAAATGTTCACTCACGTAAACAGTAGAGTGAATACACCGATTTCAATAAAATACTACACTAAGTGATAAAACAGTTAAAGGAATTAAGATACAGAAAGACAAAATACAGAGTCAAATCTTTATATTTGAACTAATGGTTATGCTTTGGAATTTTGCACCATAGAAAGTACAGACTACAAATGGAACATGCGACTAAGTCTATAAAAACAGTTGTTTATGCTGCACTTAGAACACATTCATTGACTTTCCAGAGAGATTCTTCAATTTGTAATGGTTTAAGTGTGCATGCTAAAATAAAATCAAAGTTTTCAGAAATAGTTTCACAATAGATTCCACTCACGCCTCTTCCAGCCCCACCTCAGAACTCAGACTCTACTAACCCCTCCTGTAGTCAGACTCTTGGACAATACTCCTTCTACCTCCGCTGTCCTACTCCAAGCTCAAAACCCAACATGAACATTCCTTGTCCGTTTGAATCAAAGCTTGGAATCACCTACACCTTTCTTGCTAACTTGATAGTCTTAATGAAGCCTTACTACTCTGTTGAATTCCAGGACTGCAGGTAACAGACCTGATGCCTAATGGTGATCAGGCAGAAGAAGAGGGCAAGCGAGTCAGAGGGAGAGTGCGTTCCGAAGTATTTATCTTTGTACATTATTCACATTAAGTTAGTATGCAGGTATTGCAGATTGGCTTTTATTACAAGGAGGTTAGAGTACAAGATTAGAGAAGTATGCAACATTAAAGGAAACCATGCCTGGAGTACTGTATATTTGGTATCCTTATTCAGGAAGAATAAACCTACCTTGGTGGTAGTACAATGAAAATTCACTAGTTTGATAGCTGAAACTTTGATTGCTGGGATAAGGAATGATTAGTCAGACTATCTACATTCTTTGGAGCTTAAGAGGTGATCTCATTGAAACATTCATGAGAGAATTTATGTCAAAGGACTGATTTCTTTAATCAGAAAGTTTAAAGCCCAGAAGGCATAATTCCAGGATAAAAGGCCATTTTAGACCAAGATCAACAGGGCAGAACGGTAGCACAACAATTGGTAACGCTTTCTCAGAACAATAGGGACTCAAGTTTGATCCTGACCTTGGGTACTGTGTAGAGTTTACCTGTTCACTCCATTACCTTATGGTTTTCCCACAGTGCTCCAGTTTCCTCCCACATCGCAAAGATGTTCTGGTAGCTTAATTGCTACTGTAAATAACCACTAGTATTAGGTTAATGGCAAAAAGAATCAAAGGGGAGTTGATGGGCATCTGAGAGAGAATACATTACAGGGGTGCAGACAGAGGAGAAAAGGACCAATGGGATTGGTTGCAAGGACACCAGCTTGGATTCAGTGGACTAAACAACCTTCGATTAACCATGAGACCACAAGACATAGGAGCAGAATTAGGCCATTTGGCCCATTGAATCTGCTCCCCCATTCAATCATAGCTGATTTATTTCAACTCCATTCTCCTGCCTTCTCCCTGTAACTCTTAACCACTTTACTAATCATCAAGAACCTATCTTAAATACACCCAATGACTTGGCCTCCACAGCCCTCCGTGGCAACGAATTACACAGAATCACCACCCTCTGGCTGAAGAAATTCCTTCTCAGTTTTAAGGGGGCGTCCCTTTATTCTGACGTTGTGCCCTCGGATCCTAGACTCTCCTACTAATGGAGACATCCTCTCCATATCCACTCTATCCAGGCCTTTCAGTATTCAGTAGGTTTCTGAATAGTAGGCCCCCTCATCCTTCTGAACTCCATCAAGTACAGGCCCAGAGACATGAAACACTTCTCGTACATTAAGCCTTTCATTCTCAGGATCATTCTTGTGAACATCCCCTGGACCCTCTTAATGGCCAGCACACCTTTCCTTAGATACGGGGCTCAAAATTGCTCACGATATTCCAAATGCGGTCTGACCAATACCTTATAAAGCTTCAGCAGTACATCCTTGCTTTTATAGTTGAGTCCTCTCAAAAAAAATTGCTATTATTTGCATCTGCCTTCCTTACTACCAACTCAACCTGCGAGCTAACCTTAAGGGAATCCTGAACTACGATCCCAAGTCCCTTTGCACCTCTGATTTCTGAATTCTCTCCCCATTCACAAAAACTTTCACACCTGAATTATTCTTACCAAAGTGCATACCCCCATACTTCCCTACGCTGTATTCTGTCTACCACTCTCCTAACTTACCCATGTCCTTCTGTTGACTCCCTGCCTCCGCAACACTACCCATCACTCCACCTATCTTTGTATCGTCTGCAAACGTGCACCATGCCATCAGTTCTTTTATCCAGATCTTTAATGGATAAAGTGTGGTCCCAACACTGAGCCCTGTGGAACTCCACTAGTCACTGGCAGCCATCCTGAAAAGGATTCCCTTATCCCCCACTCTCTGCCTTCTGCCAGTCAGCCAATCTTCTATCCATTCCAGTACCTTGCCTCAAACACCATGGGCTCTTATTGTGTTTAGTAGCCTTGTGTGCAGCACCTTGTCAAAGGCCTTCTGAAAATCCAATGTAATAACGTCCACTGACTCTCCTTTGTCTAACCTGCTTATTACCTCCTCAAAGAATTCTAACAGACTTGTCAGGCAAGATCTCCCCTTAACAAAACAATGCTGACTTCACCCTATTTTATCACGTATTTCCAAGTACTCCGAAATTTCATCCTTAATAATGAATTCTAAAATCTTACCAACCACTGAGGTCAGACTAATCAGCCTATAACTTCCTATCTTTTGTCTCCCTCCCTTCTTAAACAGGGGTGTGAATTATGAATTGTGTCATTATGAATACAAGAATTCCAAAGGGTTGTGCATGTCTTAAAGAACTCTACCCCAGAGGGTCATGGACATTCACTGGGTCATAAACAGGACCTTTGGCCCATTATGTCTATGCTGATCATTAAGTACCTATCTATACTAGCCCCATTTACAAGCTCTTGGTCTGTAATTTCCTGTGTCTTGGTGATTCACGTGCTTGTCAAAATGGTTTTTAAATGTTGTGAGTGTATCTGCTTACACCAGCTTCCCAGATCTCAAGCACCCACTAGGTGGGAAAAAGTCTTTCTCAGATTCCCTCTGAACTTCGACTCCTCACCTTGAACCTACAAGCGCTGGCCTTAGATACCTCTGTCATGGGGAAAAGCTTCTAACTATCTAACCTTTTTATGTCTCTCATAATTTTGTACACCTCCATCAGGTCTCTCCTCACCCTCCTCTGCTCCAATGGAAACAGACCCAGCTTATCCAATTTCTCGTCATAAGTGAAACACTCCATACCCAGAAACATCCTGGTGAATCTACACCCTCTCCTGTGCAATCATGTCCATCCTATAGTGCGGCGACCAAAACTGCACATAATATTCCTAACCAACCATGGCCTGACCAATACTTTAGTGTTTTACCAAGACCTCCGTAATCTTATACTCTTTGCCTGGCTTATGAAGGCAAGCATCACTTATGCCCTCTTCACGATCCTTTCCACCTGTTATGCTACCATCAGGGATCTTTGGATGTACACCCAAGTTTTCTTGTTCCTCAATACTCCCTATGGACCTACCATTGATTGCACATGTGCTACCTTAATTAGAACCCCCACCCCACCAAATGTATCACCTTGTATTTACCAGGATTAAATTCCATCTGCCATTGTTCTGTCAATTTACCAGCTGATCATTCTGTAGCCTAAGACTACCTTCCTTACAATCAACACCAACAATTTTTATATCATCTGCAAACTTGCTAATCTTATCATATTTCCTATATTCACATCCAAGTTGTTAATATATATGGCAATGGGTCCTGGCACTGATCCCTGTGGTACACTGACGGTCAGAGGTTTCCAATCACAAAAGCAATACTCCACCAATAATGCGTCTCCTATTACCAAGTGAACTTCACATCCAATTTGCCAAATTGCCTTGGATCCCGTAGGCAGCAAACTTCATCTGGGGCCTTGTCAAAAGCCTTATTGAAGTCCAGTAAGCCACATCAACCATGTTGCCCTCATCAATATATTCATTTACCTCCTTAAAAAAATTCACTTAAATTTGTCAAACAGGAGCTCCCATCAACAAACCATGCCGATGAACCAATCCCTGCCTTTCCAAGTGCAGAATAAGTGCATGATCACATCAAATGATTACCAAGCCAAGTGGTTTATTCCTGTTGCTCCTGTTCATATCCCACTACTTTGCCAGACTTTCCACCATATTTCCATGGAATTGTTTACTCTCAAGTTACTCAGGACAAGATCCTTGAATTATTATAAAAGACGAGAGAATGGAGCTCTTCTTTAGAGCAGAGATGGAAAACAAATTGGTAACCACTGAGGGATTCTGATTAGGTAAATATAGAACATTCACCCTCTCTCCTGGTTGGCGATATGGTACTTAAGAGGACAATAAATCATAATTGAAGGTCAAGAAAATATTTGTTTCTTTGGATGTGGAACTACCTATGTGGAAGTGTAGTGGATGCAGAATCCATTTTTATAAATCATAAGAAGAATCAGGAAAACTTTATGGCATGCAAGGCTGCCTTTTGGCACAATGTGGCTGCACTGCTTGATTAAGAATTACTCAACTTGATCCCATCCTTCAACCATGTTCAGCCAGAAAGTGCAAAATAAGTAATCCATCTTGGCTTCCTCCTGAGATTTCTGTCACCACAGAAGCCAGTTTCCAGCAAATTTGATTCCTTCTATCTGATATCGAGAAACGGCCAAGACCATTGGATACAAGGCTATGGGACTAGACAGAATCCCAGCTGGAGTACCATAGACCTGCACTCCAGAGCTAGCTGCACTTCTTGTCAAAATGTTCCAGTACAGTTACAACATTGGCATCTACCTGACAATGTGGAAAATTACCCAGGTATATCCTATACACAAAAAGCAGGACAAATCCAATCTGGCTAATTACCACATAATCAGTCTACTCTCAGTTATCAGCAGTGATGGAAAATGGCAACGACAATGCTATCAATCGGCACTTACTTGTGAATAACCTGCTCACCACTGCCCAGTTTGGATTTTGCCAGGAGAACTCCACTCCAGCTCTCATCACAGCATTTGTCTAAACATGGACCAAAAGGTGAGAGGACAGTGCTGTTTTTGACAGAGTATGGCATCAAGGAGCGCTGGTAAAACTACAGTCAATGAGCATTAAAAGGGAAAAATACTCCCATGGTTGCAGTCATACCTCACACAAAGGAAGAAGGCTGTGGTGGCTGGAAACTAATCATCCCAGCCTCAGAACATCAATAAGGAGTTCATCAGGGCAGTGTCTTAGACACAATCATCTTTAGCTGCTTGATTAATGACCTTCCATCATAATGAAAGAACAGGGGACATTTGTTGATGATTGTGCAAAATTCAGTTCCATTCACTAGTCCTCAGCAAATGAAGCAGTCCATGCTTGCTGCAGGATCCAGAAAACATTCAGGCACAGGCTGATGAGTGGCATGTAGCATCCTCAACAGAGAAGTGCCTGGCAACTATCTCCAACTAGAGAGAGTCTAGCCACATACTCTTGACAGTCAATGGCTTTATCATCACCAAGTTTCCCACTGTCAACATCCTGGGGGGTGTGGGGGGGTCGTGGGTCAGCACTGGAACTCAACTGGACTGGCCACATTAATACAGTTACTACAAGAGTAGATTATCTTGCAGCCAGTGAGTCACCTTCCTGACACTTCAAAGCCTTTCTACCATCTCCAAAGGCATAAATCAGGTGCGAGATGGATTATTCTCCACTTGCCTGGATGAACGTGGCAACTTGATTGGCATCTCATCCACCACTCTAAACATTCATTTTCCAAACCACTAAAGTACATAGCTGTATCTACAAGATACATATTACAAAATATGGTTTCTCTGATGTCACCCCACAACCTGTTACCTGTAGCACCAAGAACAAAGAGAACAGGGCCAAGGGAACACCAACTGCGCAAATTCCTTTGTTGCACACGAACCAATTTGAAAATATATCACCATTGCTGCATCTAAATTCTGGAACTCCATATGCAACAGCACTGAGTACCTTCACAATTCACAAGAAGGACTGCAGCAGTTCAAGGCAACGGTTCACCACTATAGTACCTTCTCAAGGGCAATTAGGTATGGGCAAATCAATACTGGTCTTGCTAATGAAGGAAATGGAAATCACACTGAATAGAGGTGTCTTTGAAAGTCTGAGTTTAGAAACCGTTATGGTAGAAGGAGCATTTTTCTGCATCACCATATTTTCACTACAATCAATTAGGATACATTCAACAAAACAACTTTGATGCTAAAATTGAATTAAATACTGCATTTCCTAAAACTGGTAGCCTTCACTGAAGCACCACCTGTGTATAGCATTTTCAAATTGAAATGGAGCCAATAAACTGGAAATTTTTTCGAAATTATACTGAGTAGGTGATAGTTAAGTGGAACTTATTAACAGATAGGACAGATGGAATGAAGCTCCTTCAAGAGGCAAGATCTGTGGATGCATTAAGACAATGAACTTTGGAAGTGCAATACGGAGCTTCAGTCTTGATGCAGCTACAGTTGTGATGCAGAAATGGATAATAGAATGACAGGCTGCACATCGATTTTAAAGCTTAGCTAACTGCCAAAAGGGTTGGATTCAATACGAGTAAAGGGAAGGATTCAGGAAGTTAAGATGCAGCCATAATGACAAGAGCAATCAGAATGAAGGGAGGATATTCAGCAATTGTTACAGTTATAATGGCAACTTGGGTCAAAACCATCTTGAAGGTGGGACGGAATCCACTTTGGAGAAATTTAAATGCATACTGCTGATAGAGGTGGACAAGATGGTTGAATTGGGTGATGTGAATGTTTAAAACCTTATAAAGTAAAAGGAACATAGACATAATCTTAGAGAAAATAGAAGTTCAGGAAATGTTATTACATTTTAAGCTGATCTACTGCTGAATGCACAAAGGAAGCACAATTTACATCATGAACAAAAAGTAAGAAGTCCATTTTTGAAGGGAAATTAGATGAAACATGCACACTTTCAACTGACAAAAACTGATTTCCTCCTGTCAAAATCTTAACTAGAACCAAAGTCCAAAACGTGTAATTAACTTTTACATGCATTTACTCTAGTTTCTGGAAGCTAACAATTCAATTAGGACATACAATCTGCAAGGGAAAATATCAATGTATAAAAATTATGGAGAAAAATCTACATTTCATAGGTTACTGACACCAAAAATAAAATCTTTACATCTTCTTATTCAGCTCAGTTTTCAGCACAGCAAATGTGAGAATTTTATTTCCATTTACTCACAACAGACCTGTAATATTCCTTACCTTAATATTCACTTCTGCCCCATTACTGACCAATAGTTCTAAACACAATGCACCATGTGTTGAAGCAGCAGCAAAATGCAATGGGGTGAAGCCCTTCTCATTCACTTGGTTGACATTTGCTCCACAGTCAATGAGCTCATTCACAACTACATCCTGGCCATTATAACAGGCCACATGAAGAGGGGTATTTCCATATGCATTTGGTTCATTAATCTGTTGAAGTATGTAACAGTAAATGGTCACAACACTTCACACAAAAAAACCTTGCATTGCTCATAAAATTCAAGAATTCCACAAGTCTCAAAACCAAGAAACAAGCCCAAGTTTTAAAAATGTCAACATTCCTTGTCATCAGCAAAATGATGTTTAACAATGCATTGAGGAATAAATTTAACTTTGCTCATTCAATACTTTATTTCTTTGCATTAACAGTGACTTTGTTCATTATTTTAAACTAAATTATTCACAAAAAATACATTAAATTAATTGGATATAAGGCAGTGCTAGTTGGAGGTTGTTCAGAATCTAACCAATTAATAAGAGCAAAATAATAATGTGTCGGAGATTACAACTTTCAGTGAAAAGAAACTAAAGATGCAAAACCACCCTCATGTTAAATAGAAAGAAACTGCAACCAGCAGCCTCTTAAAAGCAGATGGTTCAACTATGTTTTTATTGGTGACAGGACAAAGTGAGCTTCTATATCAACAAAAACAAAATATTGCAATTACTTGAGTTTGGCAGCATCTCCATAGAGAGAAAAATCCACAATCAATTTTACAGATGCTTCTTAATTTGCTGAGTATTACTACTTTTAGTATCCAATGAATTTTGATTTTCTGCTGTTAGGATATGAAAGACTTTTTGATGTTCCTGAGTAAGTAAATTCCCTCATCCCATATTTCTCACATGGGATAAGGGAATGCTGTGGAAATCTACATCCTTTTAACAAAAATACGTAACTAGAACCTGCATAATATATATAACTACATGAAATACTTAACTAGAACTTGTATTTTGCTCTTATTTATTTTGCTGGAATTGTCAAGGTGTCAATAAGAATATAAGGTACAGGCATTACCACATTTCATGACAAGAAATTAGATACTAATTGGCAGAATATATAGTAACTTTTATTTTAAAACACCCAAAAGGAACAAACAATGAAGTTATGAAAAATCCATGCCTGTGAGTAAGAAACATTGGAAGTTTGGTAAAAATGTGGTAACGTTTCACCATTATAACAAATTCTTACCTATAAGTAAGCTACATAGAAAAGTAAACTGTGGCTGAATTATTCTCACATTTAACAAAATGGACTGAAATTTATTGACTTACATCAACTCCAAGGTCCAGCAGATACTTGACTACACTGAGCATTCCACTGGAAGCTGCAGCATGAAGTGGAGTATAAGCTTTCTTATCCTTGCATGTTACTTCAGCTCCATGTGCTACCAACAATTTAATCACTTCAATGTGACCTATGAAAAGAATGACATGCAGTCACTGACAATACAAAATACATTGACTCAATACATTCTAATGTAATTGATTTATTAAAACTATAGAATGCATCCTAATAGCTATTTTGCAATGGAATTTCACTGGAGCTAATATCAACAGGAAAATACATTTTGAAAAGGGTTGTACTCAGCCTCAGTAACTATATTGCTTCTAGAGGATTTATTATACACAAGAACAAATTGTTGTACTAATACCATATTTTGGCTTGGTTGACCATTCAAAAAGAAACAGGAAATGGTAGAAGGGAGATGGGGATACAAGTGTTACCATCGAAATCTTGGATTACTGAACTGCCACAATCCTCAATTGAGAGAGGCAGGACCTTGCATAACATAATGCTATTGTGTTTTGGAGGAGGTAGATTGGGGAGAGACGGGACAGGGAAAGGAGGACAAAAAAAAACTAATGACTCACTAAGCCATGACTCCAAACTTAGTTGGCTGGCAAACCTGTCAAAAATAATGAACTTTTCATTTAAAATGAATTTTTAAAAAATCAATGAAGCAATTAAATAAAAAATCCTTCCATTTTAAGCACTGGCAAATAACTAAAACAATTAAGAATATTTAACAAATTAACCTAACACTTAACATGCTCCTTCCCAGTTAGGATGCTCCATTTAAAAGCATAGAGTCACTATTCCAATGCCAGGTCTCCACTGGGGTAGTCTTAGCAGGCAGATTCTCCAGCTGCTGAATGGCCACAAGTGGATGCTCCACCACTGGACTTCATGTGGTGTCTAACACTGTAGTACAGTCAGAAAATAACAAAGAGGTGCCAATACGTTCAGAACTCCACATTTGTGCAAGATGCTGGCCTGTGAATGTACATTATAATGGCCTACGACATTTGTATGGGCTCATAGCAATGTTGTGACAGACAGAACAAGTAAAAGTATAGATTCAGTGATGTATAGAATTTCTTATATTCCTTTTCAGCCTTTCAGGAACTCCATATCTCATACTCTTCTCCAGAGTTAATTTTGTCTGACAATTAAATCATGTGCTTGGGCAATCCTGCTTGCAACTTGGTCTCAGCATGTAACCCATGCTGTAGCACCATGCCTTTGAACCCACGTACATTCCTGAATTTGAACTTTCCTACAAAACTGCCAATGACAACTAACAATTTGCCATCCCTCATGTCTCAGGAAAACTAAAGTTCTCAATCATCAGATATACCATTTTGACATCCATTTCAATTTTAAAACCCATCTTACTTGAAACATCTGTGATGCTACTGATGTGAACGTCTTTAATTACACCAATATCAAATGGCATGCAGGGTATGAAATGGTCGGAAGGGCAGAAAAATACAAAAGACGTGAAGGAGAATGTCGCAAAGTTAACAAAGAAGAGGATAACGAAGGATTGGGGGGGGGGGGGGGGGGGGGGGGTGGGTGGTGGAAACTGGGCAGGATAAATGGATGGTAAGCTGCCTCTTTGGAAAAACTGCCATTTTGAACTCCTCATTGTACAGTTGGTATGATACACCAACGAACACCAGATACATCCAATCAAAAGGCTTTTTGTCTGAGGGGGTACACCATCATTTTGATATATTGTGTGCATATTGTATGCAGTTAAACAGAGGTGGGATGCGGTTCATAAAGAGGGAGAACTGCTCCACTACCAGACAGAATCTGTGTTTATTGACCTAATGGTCATCTTTTATGATCTTAAAAGCATTCATATTGTAGGAGAATATAAAAAGGAATCACAAAAGCATGGTGATAATCATGGGGGATTTTATGGACCATAAAAATCAGAAGGGCAATGGAAGGCTAAATGAGAAGTTCGTGGTACTTTTAATAAATAGTTACTTCAAACAGCACATTCTAGAGACAACCAGAGATCAGGCTGTACTAGATCTGGTATTGTGCATACTGGATTAAAAATGACTTCAAAGTGAAGATGCCCATAGATAGCTGCAATCATAAAATAATTATATTCAGTTTGTGAGATAGAATGGATACAAGACTAATATTTTAAACATAAACAAAGGTAACTACGCCAACATGAGAAACAAACTAACTAAAGTGAACTGACAAATTAGGTTAAGAGACCAGTCAGTTAAGATGTAGTGGCAACAAACAATCTGCTGGAAGAACTCAGCGGGTTGAGCAGCACCTGTGGAAGGAAAGGAACTGTCGACGTTTCGGGTCAAAACCCTGCATCAGTCCTGGACACAACATTTCAGAAATTTTCAATTTCTGGAGGAGGAACGCAGAAAATTTTCAACAAACAGGGAAAATATTACTGAATAAATGGTTGCACCTGTGTCTGACAAGTCTCTGAGTGCTTGTAGACTTCATCTTAGAGTCTTAAAAGTGTTTAGTGAGATAGGAGAGACATTGGTTTTAGTTTTCCAAACTCTTCTAGCTTCAGGGAAGGTTCCATTAAACTGGAACATAGCAAATATAACCCCATTTTCAAAAAGGATAGGAGATGGAATGCAGGAAGCTCCAATGAAAATTAAAAAACCTCAGTTACTGAAAATCTGAAATAAAAAAAAATGCTGGAAAGACTTCAGCAGGTCAGGCAGCATCTGTGGAAAGAGAATCAGAGTTAAGACTTCAGGTCGATGACTCTTCTCAAATACCAGTTCAATGGTTACTAAATTTGTTGATAGCACAAATATAGTAAAGGTAGTGAAGAGAACATAATAATGCTAAAATGGATTAAGGACAGGTTAATTGAATGGGCAAAGACCATGCAAATGAAGTATATTGTGAAATTGTCCATTTTAGCCAACAAAATATTATTTAAAAGGTTAGATATTGCAGAGCCCTAAGGAGCAGAGAGATCTGGGTATCCTAGTGCAAGATTTCCAGAAGGATGGTATGTTGATCCAGCAAGCAATTAGGAAAGCTACCAGAATGTTCTCACTTATTGCTAGGAGAATGCAACATAAAAGTTTGTGTTTCAGTTGTACGAGATATTGGTGAAAACACAGTACCGTGTACAGTATTGTTCCCTTTCCATAAGGAAACACATTGGAAAAAGCTCAGAGAAGGTTTTTAGAACTAATAGCTGGAATAGGTGAGTTGTCTTATGGGGAAAGGTGGGAGGCAGCATAAAGGAAATTACAGACCTATTAGTCTGATGACGGTGGTGGGAAAGTTAATGGAATCGATCCTTAAGGATGAAGTTATAGAATACCTGGAGGTGCAAGGCAAGATAGGACCAAGCCAGCATGGTTTTGTGAAGGGAAGATCCTGCCTGACCAACCTATTGGAGTTTTTTGAAGAAATCACAGGTAGGGTGGATAAGGGAGAGGCAGTAGATGTTGTGTATTTAGACTTTCAAAAGGCCTTCGACAAGGTGCCGCATAAGAGACTGATTAATAAGATGAGAGATCATGGAATTACAGGTAGGATAACAGAACGGGTGGAGCATTGGCTGGTTGGCAGGAAGCAAAGGGTGGGAATAAAAGGATCTTGTTCTGGTTGGCTACCGGTTACTAGTAGTGTTCCGCAGGGGTCGGTGTTGGGGCCGCTTCATTTTACTCTGTACATTAACAATTTGGATGATGGAGTAAATAGTTTTGTGGCTAAGTTTGCAGATGACACCAAGATAGGTGGAGGAGTAGGGAGCATTGAGGAGACAGGAAAGGTTGCAGAGAAACCTAGATAGTTTAGGAGAATGGGCAAGGAAATGGCAGATGAGATTCAATGTTGAGAAATATGCCGTTGTACACTTTGGAAACAGAAATAAATGGGCAGATTATTATCTAGAAGGAGAGAAAATTCAAAGTACAGAAGTACAAAGGGAGTTGGGGGTACTCGTGCAGGATACCTTAAAGGTTAACCACCAGGTCAGACTGGTGGTAAAGAAAGCGAATGCTCGGCATTCATTTCGAGAGGTATAGTGTATAAAAGTAAGGAAGTGTTGATAAGGCTCTACGGGGCACTAGTGAGGCCTCATTTGGAATACTGTGCACAGTTTTGGGCCCCATATTTTGGGAAGGATGTGCTGATGTTGGAGAGGGTTCAGAGGAGATTTACGAGGATGATTCCCGGAATGAAAGGGAATGAGTGTTTGTCGGCTCTTGGACTGTACTCATTGGAGTACAGAAGAATAAAGACGGGACCTCATAGAAACATTTAAAATGTTGAAAGGACTGGACAGAGTAGATGTGGCCAAGCTGTTTCCCTTGGAGGGTGAGTCCAGGACCAGAAGGCACAATCTTAGAATTAGAGGGTACAGGTTTAAACAGAGATGAGGAGAAATTTCTTTAGCCAGAGGGTGGTGAATTTGTGGAATTCCTTGCCACGTACAGCAGTGGAGGCCAGATCATTGGAGGCGTTTAAGGAAGAGATAGATAAATAAATAGATATCTAATTAGTCGGGGTATCAAGGGATATGGGGATAAGGCCGGAAATTGGGGTTCAATAGTTTCTTTTTGTTTTTGCCTCCCCCCCCCCCCCCCCCCACAATTTCTCATTTCTTTTTAGCAAACTCAATGGGCTGAATGGCCTACTTCTGCTCCCCTGTCTTGAGATCTTGTGAAGGTTGGACAGACTAGGAGCTTGAGAGAGAGAGGGAACTTGATTGAAACTTGAGGGAATATGATCCTCACAGTTCTTGGCAGGATGGATGTGGAGAGAATGATTCCTCTTGTGAGGGAATCTAAAACTAGAGGATGCCTTTAAAAATAAGGGATTAACTACTTAAGACAGAGATAAGGCAAAATGTCTGTTCTCAGAAGGTCACAAGCCTTGGAGTTCTCTCCCTTAAAGTGCAGTGCAAGCAGAGTATTTGACTGTGCTTAAGGCAGAGACAGAGAGACTTTTGATAAATGAAGGGGTGAAAATGGAAATACAAAGATGAAGTCACAATCAAGTCAGCCACAATCTCATTAAGCAGCAGAGTAGGACCAAGTGACCTACTCCTGTTTCTCATTCATACATCCACGTGAAGGAGATTGAAAGGGGTAAACAGAAGAAACTTCCATTTGAGCAAATCTAGAACTAGAGACAATAAATACTTGATTGTCACCAATAAATCTAATAAGGGATTCTGCAGAAAGCTCTTTACCCTGAAGTGGTTAGCATCTGGAACTCTTTATCATAGGAATTGTTAAGATAAATAGCACAGATGCACTTTGGGAGAACCAGACACATCCATGAGGGAAGAGAGAATGCTTTGAAAGAGCAATATGAAACAGGATGGCAAAGGGGGCTGGCAGACAATTTATGAGGAAGATAAAACGCAGCATGGACCAGCTTGCAGAATTGGCTGCTTCCATACAGTAAGTTTTATGTAATTACATTTAAAACCACATAAAAGAACAACAACGTTATAACAGTGAAACCATTTTTCTACACAATGTGCAACTTTAATGTGAAACCTAACAGCACAAATGGCAGTGATGTTTCACTCCCCAATGAGCTTAATGCCTTTTATGCATGCTTTGAAAGGGAGAATAACACTAGACCTGTGCGAATCCCCACAGCATCTGGCGACCCTGTGATTCTGTCTCAGAGGCTGATGTGAGAACCTCCTTCAAGAGGGTGAACCCTTGAAAAGCGTTAGGCCCCGACAGTGTACCTGGCCGGGTACTGAAGACCTGTGCTGACTAACTGGCTGGAGTGTTCAAGGACATCTTCAACCTCTCACTGCTGTAGTTTGAGGTTCCCTTTTGCTCTTCAAAAGGGCAGCAAGCATACTGGTGCCCAAGAAAAGCAGCGTGAGCTGCCTCAAGACTATCGCACGGTAGCACTCACATCTGTGATGAAGTGCTTTGAGGAGGCTGGTCATGGCTAGAATTAATTCCTGCCTAAGGACCTGGACCCGCTGCAATTTGCCTACCGCCACAAAAGGTCTACAGCTGACGCAATCTCACTAGCTCTCTACTCTGCTATGGAGCACCAAGACAACAGCAAAACATACATCAGGCTGCTATTTATCAATTACAGCTCGGCATTCATCATCCCTTACTATTAATCAACAAGCTTAAAAACCTGGGCCTCTGTACCCAGATCCTCGACTTCCTTATCACGAGACCACAGTCAGTGTGGATCAGTAACAACATCTCCTCCTTACTGACAATCAACACAGGTGCACCTCAAGGATGCATGCTTAGCCCTCTGCTCTAATCTCTCTACACTCATGACTATGTGGCAAAGACCAGCTCAAACACTATGACACTACTGTTATTGGTAGAATCTCAGATGGCGACGAGGAGACAAACAGGAATGAGACAGATTTGCTGGTTGAGTGATGTCGCAACAACAACCTCACACTCAACGTCAACAAGACCAAGGAATTGATTGTGGACTTCAGGAAGGGGAAGTCGGGAGAATACACCCATTGAGGGGTCAGCAGTGGAAAGGATGAGCAGCTTCAAGTTCCTGGCATCAACATCTCGAAGGATCTATCCTGGGCCCAACACATTGATGCAATCACAAAGGCAGCACCCCAGCTGCTCTACTTTGTTAGAAGTTTGAGGAGATTTGGAATGTCACCAAAGATTCTTGCAAATTTCTATAGATGTCAGGTGGAGAGCATTCTGACTGGTTGCATCACAGCCTGTATGGAGGCTCCAATACACAGGATCGCAAGAGGCTGCAGAGGGCTGTAGCCTCAGCCAGCCCTATCATGGGCACAACTCTCTCCACCATTGAGGACATCTTCAAGAGGCAGTGCCTCAAGAAGGTGGCATCCATCATTAAAGACCCTCACCATCTGGGACATGGCCTCTTCTCGTTACTACCATCGAGGAGGGAGGTACAGGAGTCTGAAGAACCACATTTAATGATTTAAGAACAGCTTCTTCCCTTCTGCCATCAGATTTCTGTCCATGAACACTACTTTGTTATTCCTTTTCCTGTTGCACTATTTATTTATTTTGTAATTTATAGTAATTTTATGTCTTTGCACTGTACTGCTGCTGCAAAATAACAAATTTCACTACATACAAGTCAGTGATAATAAACCTGATTCTGAATAAAATGAAAGCTTAACACACAATTTGGACTCCCCAAACTGCATTTCATATAGATCGTATTCTGTAAAAGTGCCAACTTGACTGCCAGCTCAGCTGGTTTCCCTCTTGCTTTATGGAAGCTGAAGCACACACTCCTACCAAAAGTGGGCCCACCTTTCAAGCACACTATTCCACTATATGCCTGATTGCATATTTTCAAACCCCTCCCCACTCTCATAAAATTAAATCCACAGCACTAATTTTCTGTAGGAAATAATCTACTTTAAGAATTCAAAAGCAACAGTGACCACTTGTCAAAATTTAACGGATAGGACATGAAGATCATTGTAACAACATACCCATGTAGGCAGCCCAGTGAATAGCACGTCGGTCCTTCTTATCAAAGGCATTGATGTTGGCACCTCTAGATAGAAGCAAGCTAACCATCTGGAAAACAATTGTTTTTGTTAAATTCAGTTTAGGTTTACATTGTACATATTTTTCAAGTTTAAATATGTCTTTTGCAAATAAGGATCCTGTTACTCCTTCCAAAAAAGTTATGATAGTCACAAGTTAGGAAAAACAATTATGGCGGTGCACAAAGCCACCAAAATCAAATTAGACCTGAAAGGTTGTATGCAACTTACTAATTAAAGAAGTTTCTTCAATGTTAAGACATACTGTTCAATTCATCGTGGTGATAAATTTAGTTTTGTGGAGAAATTAGGAGTTGCAAAAAAGTTACTAAAACAAGAGGGGCAGGAAGGAATTAATTTCTTAAGGCAGATGGTATCATTATGTAACATACATCAGCTGTACATTTTGGAGCCTGGCACTAAGATCATAATAGTCATATGCTGGTTGTAGATTCAAGATTTGGGAATACAAAAATTGCTAATGCATAAATTTAAATGAAAAATTTCCACACTTTAAGTACATCTTTATAAAATTTCCTAAAACTATTAATAGTTTTAAAATTATATCTGAAGACTGCTGCTATGCCTGCAGAACCAGTGCATAGAATTGATGTTTATCTTTATAAACATTTATTCCTTCAGCTTATCTCTCACCTAAGCAGTTTGAACATTTCATACCATTTCATTATGGCCATTGCATGAACATGATAATCCCAAAAATATACTTTACCTGGTCAAATGGAAACATACATTTGCATGCAAGTCATACATCATATTAAAATGTATAAAAAAAAAGCAAAATTTCATAACAGTTCACTCTGCAAGTCATACAGAGAAAGTACTTTTTAGTACTTTTGTAACCCAAATTATTCAATGTTAGATTATTTTAAGATAGTGTTATACAATACCTCTACATGTCCACTGAAGGCAGCATGGTGTAAAGCAGTTCTCCCAGCTCGGTCAGAGACATTTACATTACTTAAAAGAGGAACCAGAGCTTCTGCGCACTTCACAGCCTTGTTTGCAGCAGCAATATGTAATGGAGTCTGCCAGTTTTTGTCACGAGCATTCACATCAGCAGAATGCTTCAAAAGCACCTGAACTGCATCCTACATTGAATTAAATGGTTAAATAGATTACAATGCATCATAAGTTAAAAGAACCAACAGAAAATGCACTGGCCAACTGGACTGAATTTTAGGAACTTACTTGAACGTATTTCAATGCTCATAGGGCTATTCTCCTCAGTCGTCAAAGTGGCGACACAGGCAGACAAAATTGTGAAAGCGTATGGCATGCTTAACTTCATCAGATGGGGCACTGAGTACAAGAGTTAGGGTGTCATGTTACAGTTGTATAGGGCATTGGTGGGACCACACCTGGAACAGCATGTGCTGTTCTGGTCGCTTTTCTGTAGGATGAATGTGATTACACAAGAGAGGGTACAGAAAAGATTCACAAGGATGGTGCCGGGACTGGAGGGCTTGAGTCATGAAGAGAGACTGGAGAGGCTGGGACTGTTTTCCCTGGAGCTTAGGAGGCCGAGGGGTGACCTCATAGAAGTTTATAAAATCATGAGGGGGCATGGATAAAGTGGATAGTCACAGTTTTTTCCTCAGAAAAGGGGAATCTAGTACTAAAGGGCATAGGCTGAGGGTGAGAGGCAAAAAATTTAAAGGGGATCTGAGGAGCAAGTATTTTGTATATAGCAGGGTGGTGGGTATATGGAACGAGCTGCCAGAGAAAGTGGCAGAAGCGTGTACAATCAGACCATTTAAAAGACATTTGGACAGATTCATGGATAGGAATAATTTAGAGAAATATGGGCCAAATGCAGGCAAATGGGACTAGCTCAGGAAGACATGCTGGTCGGCATGGATAAGTTGGGCTGAAGGGTCTGTTTCCCTGATGTACAACTCTATGACTCGATCCAACACTTTTTTGCAGAAAAAGACATCCTAGCTGTCTTAACCAGCCTGGAATCAGAGTTTCAAAATTAATATTCCAACTAGATCAGACAGCAAGGAAACAGTTTCCCCACAAACAGTAGCTGATGGGTCATTAGCTTAAATATATCCCATACTAAATGAAACAAAGTATAAAATTTATTTTTCACACATAATGTTGATAAATGTATTTCTGCATACTTACAGATGGACTAGCATGGATCCATTTTGATCTACTTAGTCACAACCACAGAATAATTGGTAATGACTTCTTTTCTGCGTCTATACTATTAACTCTCTTAATGTCACCTGCCTCTCTAAATTGTCATTCAACGTTCAAATAGGGGCATGATTAGTAAGTTTGCAGATGACACGAAAATTGGTGGTGTTGTGGATAGTGAGGAAGGTTGTCTAAGGCTACAGCAGAATACAGATCAGATGGAAAGTTGGGTGGAGTGTTGGCAGATGGAACTTAATCCCAACAACTGTGAGGTGATGCATTTTGGGAAGTCAAATAAGGGTAGGACATTTATAGTAAATGGTAGGGTACTAAGGAATGTTGATGAATAGAGACATTTTGGGATTCGAATCCATAGTTCCCTGAAAGTGGCAATACAGGTAGATGGGGGGGGGGGGGGGGGGGGGGGGGGGGTGAAGGTGGCATTATGGCATGCTTGACTTCATAGGTTGGATCATAGCATACAAGAGTTGTGATGACATGCTGCAATTTTACGAAACACTGGTTAAGCAGCACTCAGTATTGTGTGCAGTTCTGGTCATCATAGTATAGGAAGGAAGTGATTGCATTGGAGAGAGTGCAGAGGAAATTCACCAGAATGTTGCCTAGAATGGAGGACTTTAGTTATGAGGAGAGATTGGATTGACTGGGCTTGCTTTCCCTGGAGCGAAGGTGGCTGAGGGGTGACCTGATGCAGGCATATAAAATTATGACAAGCACAGATAGAGTAGATAGTCAGAATTTCTTTCCCATGGTAAGGATGTCAAAAACAAGAGCGAACAGGTTTAAAGTAAGAGGGAGGAGTTTTAAAGAGGATCCGAGAGGAAAGATTTTTTTTAACATATACACAGAATGATTGACATCTGGAACTTGCTGACAGAGGAGGTGATGGAGCCAGACGTAACCATTATGTTTAAAATGCATTTAGACACCTGAATAGATAAGGCATGGAAGGATATGGACCTAATTCAGGCAAATGGAATTCGTATTGGTGGGCAAAAAGGTTGGCATGCATGTGGTTGGCCTATGGGCCCGTTCTGTGCTGTGCAACTCTATGACTCTCTAAATATTGGAAAGAGTAAAGCCAGATTCTTTGATCACTGTCACAAATATCTTGCCTAACTACCAACTCCATCCATCTCCCTAGCAAACATCTGAAAATGAACCAAACCATTGACAACCTCAGTGTCATATTTGATTCCAGGTAGAGTTTCAGACCACAAATCCACGTCCCTGATATTTCCTGACTCCAACTTTGCCCCAGCTCATCTCCTGCTGAAATATCATTCAAATCTTTATTACCTGCAGACACAATTATTGAAATGAACTTCTGCTGGTCTTCTTAAATCCACATTCAATAAATTTGAGATTGTCCAAAATTCTGCTACCATGTCCTAAGTTACAGTCCTGTTCACCTACCACCTACAGTATATGGTCACTGAACTACAATGGCTCACAGTTAAACAATGACTCAATTTTAACATTGTAATTCTTCTCAAATCATTCCTAAGTGTCATCCATCTTCACTTTCATCACCTTCCTAAGCCTCACGACTCTCCAGGAAATCTGCTATCCTGCAATTCTGGACTCATTCCTGAATTGAGTCACTACAGCTTTGATGACCATTCTCTCAAACTGCTAAGACTCTCCAAAAAAATCCTCTGAAGAAGACTAAGACATTGATCATCTGCCCTAATATGCCCCTATGTGTTAATTTTATTTAATTGACAACAGTCCTATGAAACACAACAAGATATTTTTGCTGTGTTGAGGTGGCTGCACATGGATATTGTTGTTCAAGAATAACAACATAAATTTTCTGCAATTTTTATTTGTTAATTGTAAAAGAGAAGCCTTGACTTATCAAGTGAAATAATTAACTCTTTAATAATAAATGAAATTATAGCACAATCAACTTTTTCTTACAAGAAGAAAATTTGAAAGATAACCAAAACTAACATTTTTTATTCATCAAGAGATTTGTTTTTCCTTCACTTGAAAGGAAAGGTCTAGGAAGTGGGACTTCCCTTGCAGAGAACTGGCAAGAGCCTTGATAGCCTGAAAAGCCTCCCTCCATTTTGAAACCTTCCAGAGAAGGGGCACACATTTTTAAACAGGACAAATTTTTGTTTAGTTCCTTTGCATTAGAAAGTTGAGGCTAAGACAATATATGCCGGCTGCTTTTTGATGCTTGATTTCAACCCACAGCAAAACTATGAAGCCTGAAATAAAAATAACATTACAGGACTAGAATAATCAGTTCAAGATGACATTGCAAATCAAGTCCAGATAACAAAGAGAAGTAATGGAACCAATATAGTTTAGGTAAGTATACACAGATTTTACAAATATGTTTGAATACACAGGAAAAAGGCAATACCAAAGGGAGAAATACATAGTAGGCCAATCATATCAGAAGATAAATTATCCAGTCAAAGTCTTAACAGAACAGAGAACCTGAGGGATTCTGTTTTAAAATAAAAATGAGTCTACTGGGCTAAACAATTACTGTGATCCAGTTTAGAAACTGAGTTTATTCCCTCTCTCACTCTAGATACATCATTAGTCCTGCTCTTTATATAAGTCTAATTTTTGTGGATGTCTTTGCAAATTTCATCACTGCATACAAAGACACTGCTAAACACTGGTTCTTGCATGGGCTAAGTTTTCCAAATCCCAACAGCAAAGTTCACCTGCACATATAGTTGATTTTGATCATAGCAACTGCATTTTTTTTTAAAACAAAAAGGTCTTCCTTTCAACTTTGTATGGATTCAATTTCATATCATATTCTGTTCTCAAATATGCAATACTGCAGACATACAACTTACCTAGTTTAAATTTGGTAATATATATAATAAATATATACAAGTATGCAATACACAATAAGAAAAATCAGTTCAAAAGACTAAGAAAGAAAAAAAAGTGGGAATCTATATCATTAAAACTTGTTAAACAAAAAGTCAGTGTGAGGGAAAGGAGATAATGAATATTTCTTTTCCAACAAAAACTCACTTCCAATAAATTCCTATTTCAAAAGAAGAAAAATTAAGCTCGCCACTTCAAAACAAATTACAAAAAAAATTCAAGGAAGTTTGTGTATATCCCATACAAAGCAAATTACTAACAAGCATTGAATAATTTTCAGAAACTGTCAAATACTTAAAATCTAAACTCTTTTCAAAAATCCAAATTAACACACTAATATAGAGAAATAAAATATGTTTTGGAAAGGTTTTATTGATATTTCATGTCTCTCATTGTCATTCCCTGCCATTAAAATCAACATGGAAGTACTTCTTGCAACTCCTCAGATTTAGCACAGGATCTTTGTGAGAGTTCCTGCTCCAAGTCCTGTGCAAATTAAACTGAGTTGAGTCCAATGTTGCAGAAGAGCACAGAGACTCAAAAGGGTTTGCTGACAGTAACCACTAGATTTTTGCATTTGAACTCATATGTGCGAAGGTCCCAAAATTGCCTTTATTTTCTTTGAATAATGATAGACAGTAGACAATAGGAACAGAAGTAGACCATTCGGCCCTTCGAGTCTGCACCACCATTTTGAGATCATGGCTGATCCTCAACGATCAATATCCTGTTCCTGCCTTGTCCCCATATCCCTTGATTCCCCTATCTATAAGAAACCTATCTAGCTCCTTCTTGAAAGTGCCCAGAGAATTGGCCTCCACTGCCCTCTGAGGCAGTGCATTCCACAAATTCACAACCCTCTGGGGCAAGAAGTTTTTCCTCACCTCTGTCCTAAATGGCCTAGCCCTTATTCTTAAATCATGCCCCCTGGTCCTGGACTTCCCCAACATCTGGAACATATTTCCTGTCTCTATCTTGTCCAATCCCTTAATAATCCTGTATGTTTCAATCAGATCCCCTCTCAATCTTCTCAATTCCAGTGTGTACAATCCCAGTCTCTTCAACCTCTCAGCATAAGACAGTCCCGACATCCCTGGAATTAACCTCGTAAACCTACACTGCACATCCTCTATAGCCAGGATATCCTTCCTTAACCCTGGAGACCAAAACTGTACACAATACTCCAGGAATGGTCTCACCAGGGCCCTGTACAAATGCAAAAGAATCTCTTTGCTTTTGTACTCAATTCCTCTTGTAATACAGGCCAACATTCCATTAGCCTTCATCACTGCCTGCTGCACTTGGTCATTCACTTTCAGTGACTGATGAACAAGGACTCCTAGATCCCTTTGTATTTCCCCTTACCTAACTCCACACCATTCAGATAATAATCCGCCTTCCTGTTCCTGCTCCCAAAGTGGATAACCTCACACTTAACCACATTAAACTTCATCTGCCAAGTATCTGCCCACTTACCCAACCTATCCAAATCACCTTGAATTCTCCTAACTTCCTCTTCACATGATGGCAAATACCTGTAGTTTTGCTGCTATTAGTTCCACAAGAGTAACTATAAGATATAAGATCATACAATATAGGAACAGAATTAGGCCATTCAGCCCACTGAGTCTACATGTGATTCCATTTTCATTTCAAAACATACGTTAACCTAGACTTTAGCCTTGAGGAACATTCTATGTGGAAGTGATGCAGTAGAACTTCCTGTAGAACCTAACTGCAAGGATGCTTTAAGTCATTCCCACCCTCAGTCTGAAGGTTATCAGGCAGGAAGCCCACTTCACAAGGTCAAAGCAGGTAGATAGGTTGGGAAAGAAAGAGAGACTTTGGGAAACCAGATCACTTTCCCTCCCTTTTCAATACAAACTGTTGAAATACGATTCAAGTCAGTTATATAATCACACTACTGCAAGCTTGAAGTTCTGATGTAGGGTGTCCCAGTCTATTGTTTGTAATACCAGCAATAGCATTTACCTGTAGCTCCTTGTTGCAAAATAAGTCATAAGACAGCATCAGGCTTACTGCTTTTCCATTACATACAATTTGCCACTTCTGCAAATTCACCACATCAGATCGTATGCAGCAGAGACAATTCACTTTGCTTTTTAGGGCAACAGCAAGTCAAAATCATAAGTACTACTGTAGTGCCTGGCATGCAAATTGAGGTTGGTAAACATGATTTTATGATGGCAAACACAGACCTTTCCCCTCAAAGCCATGGCTAGCTCTGGCTCTCCCATGCAAGACTTGCCCTCACTGGCTAGTAGTAGTGCAACATGGGTACAACAATCACCTCAACAGTCAGTGCGAGAAAACCAACCCTGCCACTTACTGCAGAGAACTAAAATAAATCTTGAAATAATACAGAGCAAGGCAGAAAATTGTTACTGTATTTCTGCAATTTTGTATTTGGTCGACAAGCTTTTGTGAATAAGCTACAAAAATGGGACATGTTTATTTTGCCAACCTCCTTTGTGCACCATTCCATAATTCGACAATGGAAGTTGCCTTTCATTTTTTTTAAGTAATTTGCACTACCTACAGTCCATTTTATTATATCAACAGCTTCTACTAATGGACTTACTGACAAAAACATTTAAAATTTAGACACTTTATATTTCTAAATACATTAAATCATCATTAAATCTTGGAAAATAATGGTTAGTGTCTCAATTATTAGCGACCGACAGACTGGGCTGCATAAGGAATCAGCCCTAACTAATAACCCATTTTGCAACATCATCTGACCTTTAAGACAGCTTCTCTTCTGGCCTGTATTAATTATGCAGTTCCAGGAAAGATGACAAATGCATGTAACCATTTCAAATGCACATTATTATATCTTCAATGGCTTCAGTTGGGGAATTAATCATTATTTAATTTGGTCCAGAAGCAGTTTATGACTGCCAATTCAAAAAAAATCTTGAGGAAACCTGATGTGAAGAATAGACTAGATGCTTAAAAAAATGAGATTCCATAGAAATGAAAGCAAAGCTAAAAACAAGACACAGCTATCATTCAGCTGCAATAACTATTGATAGTTTCTCATTAATAATGCATTTATTGGTAGAAGAACTTGTACCTAACTCACAAGAGCTGCCCAGACTACAGATTATGAACTCTGATTTGCATAATGTACAAAACTGTGGCCTATTAATGTGGGACTTTTTTTCTTCGAAGACTATTTATGCTTACAACTGTGCAAAGCACAATTGAGAACTACAGTTAGCCTTAATTAAATTTTACTCAAAGCATGAAATACCAAATCAAATAGGATTAACAGGCTTACAGAGTGGCAATGGCTGCCGATAGGCCAGAGGACTGGCAAATTTTTAGGATTCAGCAGCAGAAGTCTAAAAAAGGTCATAAGGAGGGAGAAAAATTATTTTGAGAGAAAACTTCTATGTGATATCAAAACAAACAGTAAGAGTTTACTTACTGTTGATGAATTAATAACAGGAAACAAAGATGTGGCAGATATGTTATATCAATTGTTTGCACCATTTTTACCATGAAGGAGACTGTAAGTATCCCCAAAGTAACAGATGAGCTAATTTCAAATAACAGGGAGGAACTTGTGAAAAAAAAAATCCCAAAAGGAATAAAGTATTAGAAAGAATTAACAGGTTAAAGGCAGTCAAATCACTAGGATCTAATGGCTTGCACACAAGGGTTTTAAAAGAAATGGCTGTAGAGTCAGTGGGTTGGAATAGATTGAAAGCTGGCTGTCACATAGAAAACAGAGTTGGAACAAATGTGTTCTTTTCAGGTCGGAGGGATGTAACGAGTGGACGACTGTACCCTTCAATTGTTTATCATTCACATTAATGACCTAGGAGGAGCAAAATGTAAGGTTTCCAAGTTTGCTGGTGATACAAAAATAGGTGGAAGGGCAGGTTGTGATGAGGACACTGATTCTGCAGCTGGATATAGATGGATTGAGTGATTGGGTGAAATGCTGGCAAATGGAGTTTAATGTGGGGGAGTGCAGTAAGAGGAATCAAAAGGTGGAGAGAGGCAGCAAATGAGTGAACTTTAGAGCGATCCAAGTGTTATAGTGTATGAATTACAAAATAAGTTAGCAGGCATGTCCAACAAGTAGTTAAGGAAGAAAATGGCATGTTAGCCTTCATTACAATCAGTTTAAGAATAAGGTTTTGTTATGGTTGGACAGGGCATTGGTGAGGCCACAGCTGGAGTTCTGCACGCAGTTTTGGCCCCCTTATCTAACAAAGGATATAGTAGCATTAGTGACAGTCCAAAGGAGGTTCACCAGGCTAATTCCTGGGTGGAGAGGACTGTCCTATCAAGAGGAGCAAGACAGTTTGGGTTTGTATTCCTTTGAGTTTAAAAGAATGACAGGTGATCTTATTCAAACATACAAGATCCTAAGGGGGCTTGACAGGGCAGAGGTTGAGATGTTTCTAATCATGGGAGAGTCATGAATAAGAGGACATGACTACAAAATAAGGCACTGGTCATTTGAAACTGAGGTGCATGGAAACTTCTTTCAGAGGAGAGTGTATCTCTGGAATTCTCTGCCTGAGGGTGGTGGAAACCAGATCATTAAGGTACAGATAGATAAATATTTGAAACATAGAGGAAATAAGGGTTATAGGAAACTGGCATAGAAGAGGAGTTGAGGCCAGCATAGATCAGCCATGATCCTACTGAATGGCAGGGCAGTTATGAGGGGCCAAGTGGCCTACTCCTGCTTCTATTTTCTTGTGTTATTATAACTCAAGCAAATATGCAGAGAAATGTTGAGTTGGTATATGTTAGTAATCAAATCTACAAAAAGTACACATGCACTTCAAGACAAGCTCTAATTCTGTCACAAGACACATGTCATGTGCACTTACCTCACTGCAAGAGGCAACAGCACGATGTAGAGGAGTCAACCACTTGTTGTCTTTGGCATTAACTCTAGCTCCTAAAACACAAAATTATACAAGTAATAACTAACAATGGTCTGCACAGAACTTCCCAGCAATTCCAAATAACTGCAAAGCTTGTTATGGTTGAGGTGTCTAGATAATCCATGATGAAATAACAATGCAGTGAAAAGAATAAGGATAATAATCTAGGCCTAGTAGTTCAAATCCATGGCATGAAATGGGGGAGTAGCAGGAGAAACATATCCCACCAAAATCTGTAAGCTAGAGGCTTGACAAAATGCTCACCTTACCAGTAATACCAGGCCAGGAGATATATCATGGTTCATTGTGTGGAAAAAGAGCATGATGGGAGTAGTGCCAAGTGTACCAAAAACATGGTGTCAAACTGGCAAATTCACAACACAGGAGTTCATGCATACTAAATACCAAAAATAACATGTAACTGTTAGAGGTAAGCAATCCCATAGAAAATGGATTAGGTTAAAGTCCTGCAGCCCTGCCACATCCCTTCATGAAAAGCAGTGAACAATTACACAGCTAATAGGATGGGAAGAGGAGGCTCCAAGAACTTGGGATGCATTCCTGAGAACTGAAATGCTCACTGAATTAACTCTTAAAAAGGGCCATTATGTACTATGCTCCACTTAGATGAGCACCAATAGCATAACGCACTCTTTGGCTGAACAAACTTGAATGTGGTAGCATTTTGCAAGCTACCTGGATGCACTTGACTACCTGGTAGTCTGAAATACGAGATGTTTTTTTTTGTTCTCTACTCCTTTTTAAAAAGTAAAAACACATTCCCTCCCTCCCCCCCCCCCCCCCCCCCAACCGGATGCAGGGCTGAGCATGGTACCAGAGCAGTTGCTGTTAGAGCTATCTAAAGTTACAAATCTCATCCCCTTTTTTGACAAATAGCTGGAAAAAAAAACACAATAAAGAGTACATAATCATAGAGCTATACAGCATGGAAACAGACCTTTCGGCCCATCTCATCACAGTGACTCAGTTGCCTACCTGAGCTAGTCCCATTTGCTTGCATTTGGTCCAGAGCCCTTCAAACATTTCCTATCCATGTACCTGTCCAAATGTCTTTTAAATATTTTAATTGTACCCACCTCCACCACTTCTTCTGGCAGCTCGTTCCATATACCTAGGTCCCTCGGTGTGCAAGAGGTCATCTTTAAATCTTTCACCTCTCACCTCTCACCTTAAATATATGCCCTCTAGTTTTAGATTTTCCCACCCCATGAAAAACTGTGATCATTCAACTTACCTTTGCCCCTCAACATTTTATATATCTCTATAAGGTCACCCCCAAGCCTCCAACGCTCTAGGGAAAAAAGCCATAGCCTATCCAGTCTCTGCTTATACCTCAGGCCCTTGAGTTCTGATAATATCCTTGTGAATACTTTCTGCACCCCTCCCAGCTAAAGACATGCTTCCTATATGCCTAGTCAACAAGAACTAAACACAGCACTCCAAGTGTTGTCTCACCAATGTCTTGTACAGTTGTAACATGATGTCCCAACTCCTGTACTCAATGCCCTGACTGATGACAGCAAGCATGCCAAATGCCTTCTTCACCACCCTGTCTACCTGTGATGCCACTTTCAGGGAACTATATACTTGTACCCCTCGGTCTCTCTGTTCTACAACGTTCATAGGAAATGCCAGGGCCCTGCCGTTTACTATGCAAGTCCTGCCTTGGAAGTCCTAAATCACGTTGTACTTGCTCAAGTTAAATTCCATCTAGGATTCCTTGATCCACTTTCCTAGTTGATCTAGATCCTGTTGTAATTGTAATACTTCACTGTCCACTATACCACCATTTTTGATGTCATCTGCAAACTTACTAACTATGCCAACTACGTTCTCATCCAAATTGTTAATATAGATGACGAACAACAGTGGATGCAGCACAGATCCCTGTGGCACACTGCTGGTAACAGGACTCCAATCTGAAAAGCAATCCTCATTACCACCCTCTGACTCTGACCACCAAGCCAATTTTGTATCCAATTTGCTAGTTCACACTAGGTCCCATATGATCTATCCTCTGAACCAGCCAACCATGCAGGACTTTATGAAAAGGCCTTGCTAACGTCAAAGTAGACAACATCTACCACTCTGGCCTCATCCATCTTTTTAATCACCTCTTCAAAAAAACTCAATCAAATATGGGAGACATGATTTTCCATGCACAAGGTCATGCTGACTATCCCTAATCTTTCTCTTTCCAATTGAAGGTAAATCCCATCTCAGAATCCCCTACAGTAACTTTCCCACCGCTGATGTTAGGCTTACTGGCTTATAATTCGCTGGCTTGTCCCTGCAGCCCTTTTTAAATAAAGGCATTAACCACCCTGCAGTCTTCTGGTACCTTAACCGTGGATAACAATGACACAAATAACGCTGCCAGGGCCCCAGCTGTTTCTTCCCTGGCTTCCCACAATGCCCTAGAGTATATTTGATCTGGCCCTGGGGATTTAGCCACCTCCAAGTGCTTTAAGACCACCAACACCTCCTCTTCTGTAATGTGGATATGTTTCATCACATTACTATTCTCTTCTCTCAATTTCCTAGTTTCCAGGGCTAGTCAACCAGGGGTCCCTAATTCTGCCAGCCTGACCCTTCACTCCAAAAGGAACACGTTAGCCCTAAATTCTCACAATCTTTAAATGCCCCCTGCTTGCCAGACATCCCTTCATTGCTAACAGCCTCTCCCAATCAATGTTTGCAAGTTCCTATCTAATGCCATCAAAATTAGCCTTGCCCCAATTTAGGTCTTTAACATGTAGACCAGTTCTATCTTTTTCAAATGACTATTTTAAAACTAACAGAATTATCGTTGCCAAGTGCTCCACCACTGACAAAGTGCTCAGCCTCATTTCCCAATAGGAGGTTGAGTGTTGCACCCCCCCTGCCCACCCAACCCCCCCCCCCCCCCCCACACACACACACACACACAAACACACTCTAATAAGGCTATCTACGTATTGCTTGAGAAAACTTTCCTGGAGCTACTTAACAAATCCTACCCTGTCCAAACCCTTAGCACTATGGTTGTCCCAGTCAATACTGGGGAAGTTAAAATCACCTACTACTACAACCCTATTATTCCTATACCTATTTGCAATCTCCTTTCATATTTGTTCCTCTAATTCCCACTATTGAGGAGCCTATAGTACAATAATATCAAAGTGATCACCCTCTTCTTATTTCTCAGTTCCACCAATTTAGCCTCAACGGATGATCCTGCAGGAATCCTCACCAAGTACTACCGTGATGTTCTCCCTAATCAAACAAGCAAACAAGAGGTCTCTTGCCTCCTCTTCCATTATGCCTGTAGCATCTGTATCCTGGAACACTGAGCTTCTAGTCTTGCCCATGTTCCTGTAATGGCTATAATATCCCAGTCCCATGTGCCTATCCATACTGAGTTCATCTGCTTTACCTGTTGGGCTTCTTGCATTAAAATAAATGCAGCTTAGTCTATAGGACCTTCCTTGCTCCCAGTCCAGTCTACTAGATTTGCTTGCTTTAACTTCTATATCTGCCTCAACTTTCTCATCTTCCACTATTTTGCATCCCACCCCCTGCCAGACTAGTTTAAACCCACCTGAATAACTCCAGCAGATATCCCCACCAGGATACTGGTCCCTGTCCAATTCAGGTACAATTTGTCCCTCCTGTACACGTCACCTCTGACCCAGAAGAGATCCCAATGGTTCAAGAACCCAAGTTCATCACTCCTGCACCAACTCCTCAGCCATGCATTCATCTGCCCTATCCTCCTATTCCTACCCTCACTAGCGCATGACATCAGGAGTAATACAGAGATTACAAGCTCTGAGGTCCTGCTTTTTAACCTTCTGCCTAACTCCCTATATTCACTCTGCAGGACCTTATCCCTTTTCTACCAATGTGTACAATGACTTCTGGCTGCTCACCCACCCTCAAGAGTATTCTGCAATCGTTCAGAGACATTCTTGACCCTGGCACCCATGAGGCAACATACTATCCTGGAGTCTCAATTGTGGCCACAGTATCTCCTGTCTGTTCTCCTAACTATCAAGTCTCCTAGCACTATAGCTCTTCTTGTCTCCACCCTCTCCTGCTGTGCCTCAGAGCCAGTTGTTGTGCCACAGACCTGCTAGCTGCTGCTGCTCTTCTCTGCTCCCCTCATCAGCAACCCCCCCCCCCCCCCAAAAGTTGCTCCAAAATAATATACTTATTAGTGGGGGGAATGGCCACAGAGGAAACCTGCACTTCCTGCCTACCCCCTCTACCTTTCCTGTTGGTCACCTAACTACCTGCTGCCTGCACCTGAGGTGTGAGCTTGATGCAGTCAAATGGGAGATGCAGCTGTACACACTTCCCACGGGTCTAGTCACCAGGGACTATAATTTAGCATTATGAACTTCCATAAATAAAACAGTACCAATAAGCTAAAGCTAAAAACATGACACACTTTAGCAACCAGTCAGCAATATTTTAGTACCAAATTCTAATAGGGGTCCATAATTCTGGAACAAATTCATAGGTCAGAAACTGGTTGAACCAGGATTCTACTCTAGTGTTCAGAGAACTATTTTCTATTTTAGAAAGAACTTCAGAACCAGGCCATGTATTCATCTTCAGCCACAACCAACATCTTCCACCAGGGGATATGTAGTTCTCAGCCTAGCTGGGAATTTTGGCCACAACTGCTGTTTAAGGCCTCACTGGGATGTGTGCCAGCTCAGAGCTGGCATGAAATTCATGGATGACTTCTTAGACGCCAAGCTCTAAAGATTAAGGTCATCAAGCTCAGAGGGATAGCTATCTTTCTCAACTAGAAAAATGACTCTTTAGAGCTGAAGGCTTCATCATTTCACTTTTCAAAATCTAAATCCTAAACATCATCTTCTGAAGCTCCTGCTATAATTTCAGTAAAAGATCTTATCAAAACTCTGGAATAAATGGAAAAGTCCAAAAATACCTGATAAAATAAGTAGTTCAACAATTTCAGCATCTCCTAGATAAGCAGCAGCATGCAAAGGAGTTCTCTTCTCTGCATCCTAAAATGAGAAGAAAAAATAATTTTAAAAATTTCTATTTGTTTCTCAGTGATGTTATTAAAGAATTGCTATATCACTCATTGTTTTAAGACAAACATTAACATAGCTTCCAAAGTTGCAACTAGCATTTTGTAGTATTCCATTCCAATTCCAAAGTCTAAAGCACAACTTCACGAACTCTTACAGTGCTAAAGGTCATTATGTCCACCGTGCTTGCAGTAACTTGGACAGAGCTATGCAAATAAATTCTTATTTCTTGCTCTTTTCTCCCTACACTTGCAATTGATTGCATTTCAAGCATGTATCCAATGTGTTTTTGAAAATTACTGAATAAACATCCATAGCTTTACAGGCAGTGCATTCCAAATCCATACTTCTTGCTTATAAAAACATCCAAACTTTCCCTGATGTTTTTGCCAATTGCCTTAAATCTTTCTCCTGTGGTTACCATCCCTCCTGCCAGTGGAAACTGTTCTTTTTTACTTATTCTATCAAAACACTTCATTGTAGCTGGTTCTGTTTGAAATTTTCCATAGTACAGCTGGCACTCACTCACCAACCTCAGATCACAGCAACTGGCTGACTTTAGGCACATTGCTAAGCAGAGGGAAAAAGTAAAGATTCCTTTGTAACACGAAGTACAAAGATAAGAACTCAGCACAAGTACCTGGATAACAGGTGAGTAAGTGAAATGCAGCATTTGGAGGAACCTCTCTCTAATTATAGAGCAACACAATAATCCAAACTTCAAATCCTTCAGAGGAGTTTGAGAGATGATGATTCCAAGTCAAACTGGGATCACAAAATTAAGTCTCCCACCTTGGTCTTGAGCATCCCCTTGGTTTACTCAGATATTGCAGCACTGTTGGAAGGAATTGCTGATCAAATGAGATATTAAGGTGAGGTTTTCTATTTAAAAAAATGTTGTGCGAGTAGTTTTTTGGGCATTCAGACCATTATTCTCTCAACCAATGCTACATAAAAATAGTTAATTGATCAATTGTGCTATCTGCCAAGAGGTCATGCATTGTGGAAACTAGATGCGACACTTAGGCATATAAAAAATATTTTGTAGAGCTTTTTTTTTGAAAAGCCAAAAGACATCAAAAGTAGTGTGGAAAGAGATAAATGTTAGCTGGAATAGAGGGGGGAAAGCTCCTCAGCTCTGCTAGAATTAGTAGCAGCTTATGTTTTAGACTCACCTGACAAGGAGGGTGGTACCTCAATTTAGAGACAAAGGACTGCAGATGCTGGAATCTAGATGAAAAAAAACAAGATGCTGGAGGAACTCAGCAGGTCAGGCAGCATCCGTGGAGAAAATGCAGGTAAGATGTAGTGAGAGGCAGATGCCGGGGAGGAGAGGAGAGCAGAGCAGATCCACCAGTGGATGTATCAAAGGTATGGAGGTAGGCGGTATGGTGGGAGGGGAGGGGAGGGAAAGGAAAAAGAGAGAAAAAAAATTGGTGAGGAGATAAAAAGAGATTGGCTCAGAAAGGGAAGAAAAGAAGAGGCAAGGTGGGGTGGGGGGGGGGGGGGGGGGGGTTGGTTTACTTAAAGTGGGAGAATTCGATGTTCATCCCATTAGGCTGTAAGGTCCCAAGGTGGAAAATGAGGTGTTGTTCCTCCAGTTTGTGCTTGGACTTCTCCCAGCAGTGGAGGAGGCCGAGGACTGACATATCAGCTAACAACGAAGAATAATGGTCCCGGAGACATCTTGGAGAATGTAGTAACAACAAAGAATAACGGTCCCGGGTACATAACAACAAAGAATACCTTGGCCTCCTCCACTACTGGGAGAAGTCCAAACACAAACTGAAGGAACAACACCTCATTTTCTGTCTTGGGACCTTACAGCCTAATGGGATGAACATTAAATTCTCCATTGCCTCTTCTTTTCTTCCCTTTCCTAGCCCCTCTCTCTCCTTTTTCTCCTCGCCATTTTTTCTCTTTTTCCTCTCCTCCCTTTCCCCCATACCTCCATACTTTGACCCATCCCCTGGTGGATCTATTCTCCCCTCCTTCCCCACATCTGCCTATCACTATCTCTTACCTGCATCTACCCATCAGCACCTTGTGCCCATCCTGCCCCCCCTTTTGTCCACCTATCACTGCTCTGTTCCCCCCCCCCCCCAATATATTGAGCTTCCCTTTTTCCTAGCTTCAGTCCTGAAGAAGGGTCCTGACCCATAATGTTGACTGTTTTTCTCCAGGCATGCTACCTGACCTGCAAAGTTCCTCCAACATTTTGTTGATTTTTCATCTGGTACCTCAATTTATTCTGAATGAAAGCTCTCACGATGTCACTTTAGGACTGCATTCAAGCATCAACCGAGATTACATGCTCAAGTTCCACTACCTTTCAATTCAGCAGCGAATATGCTGCTATTAAGTAGCAGGTAACACTACATCATCATCAATGAAAAACAACTGAAGACAATCTGAATAAAACAAACTTCCCCAAACTTTCTATTCTTCATATTGTTGCACTTTTTATTGTCTCTCCCTTTACCTCATTTTTGGCAAACAATCTTTTGCCACATGGGATGCATGTCCTAGAATTCTATGCCTAATCCACTTCATAATTCCATTTAAGGCTCTCCATAAAACCCAAATATGATCAAAGCTTTCCTCATGCCTCACTTTGACATACCATCCATTGTCCAATTTTGCTTCGGTATGACATTCTAGCTTAAAAGTTACTCACAAATGTTTTCTTGACCATAACATTAATTTTCCACACTTAATGGCATCATAATGCAGAACTATAATGCATTCCCTGAGCACTCTGCTATATAGTAAAACCTGCTACATGGTATTATGCCGCTAAAAAATATATATATACACAGGAAGATTCCCAAAATATCATAAATATGCAAAAGGAACTTTGAAACCAAGGATAAACTCAAATTAGTGTTAAAGATAGAGTAAGGTGACAGTGCATTTTTATGAAAAAAATGTTTATTTAAGGAGCTATATGCTTGCATAGGAGGAGTACAGAGAAGGTTAATTAGGGCAATTACTGAGATGAAGGGGTTGTATTATGAGGAAAGTTTAAGAATGTTTGGCTTGAACCCACAAGTTCAGCTGAAAAACAGCAGATCATACTGAAATACATCATATTCTGAGGTTTGACAGATAAGATGCTGAGAGGATGCTGCCCCACATAGGGGTATCTAGAACCAGAAGAGATGGTTTCACAATAAGTGGTCTTCTATTTAATATGGACAAGGAGAAAACTCCTCCCTCAGAATCTGTGGAATTCTACACCCCAGAACGAGGACACTGATTCAATGAACACATTAATGGACAGATTTATGGTCTATAATGGAGGTAAAGGTTATGGACAACATGTTAGTAAAGTAAGTTAAGGCCAAGGTTAGATAGGAATAAAGTTATTGAATGGCAGAGCAGACTTATGAAGTAATATGACCTACCCCCATTCCTATTTCTTATATTATGTCAATTAGAAGACCTTTGTATAATGGAACAATGCATCCACAAGGCAAATTATATAGGTAGAATATAGAATTGAATGCTTCCATTGTTTTGCCTTAGGGATACATTTACCTCTCTGCTGCTAAGGACAGCAAGTTAGTAACTTCACATTGTCCCAAGATAAGTATTAAAATAGTGCATACAAATAATTACTGTATTGTTAATAGGAGTTATTTTATTCTGCAGCTGGAATGGGCAGGTTCGCTTATGAGGAAAGGTTCGACAGGTTAGGCTTATATCCTTTGGAGTCAGAAGAGTAAGATGGGAGTTGATTTAAATATACAAGACCCCAAGGGGTCTTGGCTGGGTGGATATTGAGAGGATGTTTCTCTCCTCTTGTGGGAGAGTCTAGAACTTAGAATTGCTGATTAAAAATCGAGTCACCCATTTAAGGCAGAGATGAGACAAAATACTTTCTCTCAGATGGTTGAGTCTCTTCCTCAAAGTGCAGTGGAAACAGTGTCTTTGAATATTTGTTTTGAGGAGGTAGATAGATTGCTAATTATTAAAGGGATAACAGGAACACGGGGATGAGGTCATATGTGGCTGTCCAGGCTGAAGGGGCCAAATGGTTTACTCCTGCTCCTAATTTGTTTGTTCACTGGCATGTTTTTATTTTTTTCTGTCTTACCATAAGCAGGCAAACCATGTAAACTGAAGAACAGGGGTAACTGTGGACTCCAATCAGCAGCAGAAACTTCAGAGGTGGTTTTATCAGAAGATCTCACAGAAACACTGCAATTGAGGTGGATGATATGGTAGCACATGGGCAACTGAAATCGCAGTTAGCCTCTTTTTTTTTATATAGTATTTACTTGGACCTTTTAGCAACATTTGTTAATAACCAAAATCCATTACGGGGGGGGGGGGGGGGGGGGGGAGGGGTTGTGGGGAATGTTCTCTTTTCTACTCCTGCTTCATGTCCTACTATTCAGCAACCCATAGTGGATAACCATCTACTTGAATACAGGGTACAGGCCAATTCCAGCTTGCAATTCACCCCCCCCCCCCTTCCATTGGGCAGAACATACAAAAGTTTGAAAACATGCACCACCAGGCTCAAGGACAGCTTCTATCCCACTGTCAGAAGACTCTTGAATGGACCTCTTGTCTGTTAAAGGTGAACCCTTGATCTCACAATCTATCTATCTTGTCACAGTCGTTGCATCTTACTGTGTACCTGCATTGCACTCTCTGTAACTAACATAATATTCTGCATTCTATTATTGCTCGTCCCTTTGAAGTACCTCAATGTAGTTAATTTTGCATGCCATCCATGCAGATCATTTCAAAACACGTTTTTCACTGTATCTCAGTACATGTGACAATAATAAACCAATTACCAATTAAAAGCAAGATCAAACCAAAAGCTAAATAATTTTTTTTAAATCAGCAAACCAGAGTGTCTCTATTTTCTGCATTGCTTTTTCTATAAAGTCACCTATCAATAAATATTAATCCACCCATCTTTGGGAACATCTATCATGCTTCAAGGCAGAAATTAAACAAAATGAAAGAGATCATTCTGCTATGTTAGCAAAATGGTAAAGATCAATGATAAATTGCTTGTAACTAAGCTTTTTACATTATGCCAAATGGGATGGGGAGGGGAAGGGGCCCACTCATAAGGAACCAATAGGCTTACTTCAGTGATTATTTCCAGCACTGTAGGGGAGATCTTTGTGGATTATAAAGTGACTCATCCTGTGACTGCAAAGACAAACAAAAGCATACAGGAAAACCATAATGAATCACAGACAGAAAATAACTGAATACACAAGAAGAATGATGCATGGACACTATGCAGAAGGATTTAAAAAAAATTAACAGAGCAGTTTAATATTGTATCTGTTTTCATGTAGCATTTTCAGTCAGAGACACTCAAGAATGCGAGACACTTACTTTCCACTTAAAAGGGCAACAACCTCCTTCAGGGCAATGGCCTCCAATCATAAATCAGGATGTGATCTTTGATAATGGGGAAAATAATTTGAGGAAGCTTTTGAAATGGTGGAAGTAGGAGTTGGGTGTTAGAGGTTATGTCCTGACATAGGGTGTTGGTTATCTGCAACAAGCTGCCAGAGAAGTTGGTAGAGGCAGATACAATTACACTTAAAAGGCATTTGGACAGGTACTTAGGAAATACAGAGGGATACAGGCCCAATGAAGGCAAATGGGTCCAGTGTAGATAGGCATAATGGTTGGTATGGATGAGGTGGGCTGAAAGGGACTTGTTTTCGTGCTATATGATTCTATAACACACTTCCAGTATGGTTGAAAGCTAGGCTAGGGAGTGTTATGGGATTACATTGTGAATAGAAAAAAGGATAAGCCAAAACGTTCAACAGTCTATAAATAGGAGGGACAGATGATGCAAGTTGTGACAAAGACTGGGAGGATGAAGTGGAAATTTAAAGGTATGGAGATATTTGTTTAAAAACAGAACAGTACTACTGACTATCAACATACTGGGATGTGGGGAGACAATGGATCCTGGAAAAGAGGGAGCTCATGGGCAGGAACGTGTGTGGAACGAAATGTGAAATTTTTTGATGAGTTTGTATTTACATCAGAAGGAGCTTAAAAGACCAGTAGAAAAACTGTTGGAGGAGTCAGGAATGGCAGTGATAAACTTGCTGATGAAGACTATTAGGATGATTGAATGACCCTGGACAAAAAAAAAACCCTCAATTTTATTTCACAGGTCAGAATAGCCAGACCTAATGAAAATTCCAGGCTTTGAAAACTGACATCTTGCTTTGCACCAGCTAATGCTGTACATTACATAGTTCTGCAGAAATGTGGATGAAACCCTGATAGAGAATGGTTTTTGACAAGTACTGAACATACAGGCTTCTGTACTGATGCAGTGCTTCAGAATATTCAGTCACGCACCTCTTGATTGAATGAATAGCTTTCGCTGGTTGGTGGAGGGGAGGTAAAATTTGAAAATTTGATAGGCATATAGAAGCTGAGCAGTATGCTTTTTTATGGTTCTCAGTGCTAACTGTTCATAAACACATCTTGGGTGATACAATATGATTAGCAATGTACATTCACAACAAAACCATTTAAGGCTTCCAGACCAAATTTGCTACATTGTTCAATTTTTGTTTAATGTTCTTATTACTGAATCATTTTGCTCATTCTTTCCTATTCTAATTATTCAGGAATAAGTCATACTTCGTCATTTTCTAGTTTATTTGTATATTATACGCAATGTGTTTATTTAGGTATGCCTAATGCTCCATAAAAGTGTTCTGCACCTTCTGTACATTTAATCCATATTTGTGAATTGCAGGATTCTTATCCTATATTAATATGTTAAAACACTGAACGAACGAGAAAGGACAGAGAAAGAAAAAAATGGAGAGCAGGCAAAAAAAAGGGGGACAAAAGGGAGAGAAGAGGAAGAATGATAAACCAATCACCTCTCAGTATTCTCAACTTGCCTGATTTACTCTTCAAACAAAAGCACTCAACTGATTACTTGATCATTTGTTACAAATGCTGCTATCAAATTGCTCTGTGCATTTTGATTGCATCATTCTCTGCTAGGGTATCCAACTGTCCCATGTATGGCACTTACAATGAGTAATTGGCTGCCCCGTACTGGTGCTGCAGGAGAATGGCAAATGAGGGAAGGTTGCTACAGTTCCATAGTTGAGGGGAGAATCTATATTTAAAATGGAAAATTTGCTTGTCCTTTAAGTTACCAGAACTGGGCAGTTATTTTCCTATATCATTTTCCTGATGTGGGCACCTGTTTGCATATCAAGTTCTATGTCAGAGTCACCTGACATACACAAGGGCCTAAAATTTTGCAATCAGCTGCAAACACTATTCACTTGCCAATGACATCCAAATAGTCCTAGTGGGCAATTCCAGCAACAACTTACTGAATGCTTACTGAAGATGCAGATGCCTGCCCATGAGCCCCTCCCATAATGTGTCCCTTATGTTCACAGTACAGTGTTGGCAAACTTATTTTCCACATTCTTACACATCAACAATCCGTCACCCTCTTTATACATGGCTGGGAACTGTACCTACATCTGTAGAAGGCCCAACATTGGAAATCTTTTCCAAAACCCATCTGACCAAATTTCCCCTTTTGGTAGGTGACTAAATTTCCCCTTTGTCTTTTAATGAATTCACTTTTAGGAGAACTACTACAAATTGTTTCACAAGTTAGCATGCCAAAAAAAAACAAAATTCAAGTTGTTATTACAGTTATTGAGGGGGGATTAGATGGGGGGTGGGGGTTAACCTGCTTGAGGTTTACCAAATTATGTGGGGGATAGATAGGGTAGTTAGTGAGAATGTTTTCTCTCTTGATGTGGATGTCTGAAACAAGAGGGCATAGGTACAAGGTGAGAAGTTGGAGATTCAGAGGGGATCTGTGGGGGATTCCCTCCCACCCCCACCACCGAGAGTGGTTGGAACCTGGAATGCGCTACCTCTGATGGAGGCAGGTACTCTCACAACATTTAAGAAGCATCAAGACAAGCATGTGAATCATTAAGGCATAGAAGGCTATGGATCAAATGCGTGCAAATGAGATTGGTACAGATACCTACAATGGTTGGCATGCAGGCAGTGGCCAAAGGGCTGTTTCTGTGCTGTCTGACTCTATGACTAAAATGAGTACAATTCAAAAGTACTATGCTGGCTGTGAAACACAAACATTTAATAATTTTAAATCTATTGCTTATTAATGGTCTTATTAACGGCATAACATTTTCCCCGTATTTTCACTTCAATCCTACAAAGGCCTGAGTGCAAGATTTTCTTGATTTGATTATTTGTGAGTTATATAATTCAATTAGTACTGACAAAATGCAGAATAATTAGAATAACCAATTAATAATACTGATTTTTCCTCAGACCCATTAATGGTAGTTAATTGTATGAAAGCATTCCAAAATAATAAGGTTTATAGCCCGACTTAAGTACAATATTAACTTCAAACATACAGCTTACAAAAAACAGCAGCTTACTGTTCTGCTGCTGTAGAACTTTTCATATTCACAAAAACATTGCCTTGCAGAAGGCAGAACCAAACAGGCACAATATCTGTTAAGTATTTAATGCCACATTCATTATCTACAGCACAATTAGCCCCATTGGTGAAACACGCCAATAGTTTTACATCTTCAAACCATATTAATCAAAATTGCATCCAAACATCACACAAAGATTCAAATTTGTAAAATGATTATTCACTCCAATTAAAGAACAAATTGCCTACATGGTTTTAATTTTATCAATACAAATATAGGTGGAGATAGACACAACTGTGTCATCTGAAGGAAAATGAGGAGATCTCAGCATCCTTGCCATTATTTGTGCTTCAATCAACGTTGTTCAAACAAATTACTTGATCACCAAGACATTGCTGCCTTGTGATACTAGGTGTATACAAATTGACATTATCATTTCCCAAGGCTAGAAGACAATTTGAGCCAAGCCACAGCTGCAGAGATAATGGAGGTGAGCAGAAGCTGTTTCATTGTCCTTAAGGAGAGGTCACATTGGAGAAGGAGAGTCCAAGGTACAGGGTAGCAAATGGAATTTCATAAAAGGGACGCAAGCAGATGCAGAAGGTACACTTTCAACAGTAGTTTGAGATATGCCTCAGTGAATCAGGATGCCCACTCCAGTATCTATGCCACTCCTGCTGTGAATGCACAGTTACACATGTTGGATTCAATGGTCACCACCCACGTAAGAAATGCAGGCACATTCTCTGTAACTGCTGGTTACTTTCAGCAGGTTTACAGGACTCTTTAAATTATTTATGTTAGAGAGGAAACCACTGCATTTGCTGCAGCCAAAGAACTCAATCGAGGGCAATGATAAACTCTTGATAAAGCAATGGTCTGATGAAACGATTGATGAAAATATTACTATTTCTTGAGAGGGTCTTTTCAATTCTGAGATGGTGTCATAAAAAGCCTGTCATCTCAGTTAGTTCTCTGAACTCCTCTTTATTTGATCAATACCTCTACAGAGTATCCTTCATTAATTATTTCTTTTCTGTGCTCCAAATAATGCAAATTATATACTGAAATGCAAATCCTTACTAATTTTATTTCTATGACTTTAAAACCCAAGTTTGGTGTGATCTGATCACAACTTCCTGAATTGCACAAGCTCTGAAATGATCAGAAAAAAGATAAGCCTTTGCAACAAAAGTTGAGACTGTTTTAAATTTTAGTGTTCAATAACCTTATTTAAGCAAAAATGGGAACTTGGTGATCAAAAAAAATCTGATTCAAATCTTTGAATGAAATAGCTTTGAATTAAGAGCAGAATGTGCAAAATTGTTCAATTATTCTGCTTGGATATAAGTGCTTTCCTCATGGCAACACTTCTGTTGCAAGCTCAATGCACAAGTATCAAAATTACCTTGGATGAGTGATTATTGGCAAAACAGTATCTTGCAAAATTTTGGTGTATGAAGTTGCAGAAAACAGATAGTTGCAAAAGTAAAATATACTTCTGACAATAACTGAAAAGTTACATTACTTCATAAAGGATAATGTAACACAATTTTAAAATGAAAGAACCAGCCTATTTTTCCCCAATCTTTGCAAATAATTTCTTTCAATTCTCACTTATAGGTTATAGCAGAAGCGAAAATTAAGGACTAAAACATTTTTTAAGCTTTTCTTTAAATAGTAGACTGTGAAAGTATGAAAAACAATCTAGATCGTTATGAGCTAAAAAAAACTGCTGGAGGAAACAGTATCAAGCAGCACCTGTGGGGGGGGGGGGGGGAATTGCTGATATTTTTCAGGTTGAGACCTTTGCATCAGGCCTAAGAGTGGAGGGGGATGATAGCCCTTGTATTTGTAGCACAGACAGCACTTATAGCCTTTGTGTTTCTGCTTATCACCCTCCAGCAGTCGTCTCTACCTTCATCCTCCCACGTAACTGCATCTCCCTTTTTTCCTTGTTCCTCTGCTTCCATCTATCACTGACCTTCCCCTCCCTCACCTGGCTCCATCTGCCCATCATCCTTTACCCCTCCTTGGTCCACCTATCACCTACTGGCCCCTGTCTCACCTCTCCCCCCTCTCACCTTTACACCGGCTACCAACCCTCTACACTCTCAGTCCTGATGCAGGTTCTCAACCTGAACACATCGACAATTCTAGCCTCCCCCCCCCCCCACCCCCAGATGCTGCTCAACCAGCCAAGGAAGGAGCAGCGCACAATCTCAGAATGACCCAAGGATGGATCCCAAATACTCAGGTAAATTGCAGAAAGAGAGTTTGGGAGTCTAGGGAAGCAAGTTTTCTTTGTAGGTGCCACAGAAAGTTTCAAAGTTTAAAAACAATTAAAACATTGTTCTGGCCTTCTAAGCATTGAATCCGTTTCTAGCCAAAACCCGATTGGTAGGCATGTCACCATAAATGAAAATTTTTAAAAAATGCTGATGCCGGAAATCTGAAATAAAACTGAAAACGCAAGAAACAATCAGCAGGTCAGGAAGTACCTGTGGAAAGAGAAACAGTTAATAGTTCAGTTCCAAGGCCCTCGTCAGAGCTGAAGGATCCTGGATCTGAAACATTAAAAGGTTTCTTTTTCCAGAGATGTTGACTGATCTGAATATTTTCAGAAATGTCTGTTTTCATGTCACAATACCCCATTCAAACACATTGGGAAGCTAGCAACCAGGTCTAGATAGAGACATCAGAGCTTAATCTGCCAAATTAATAAATACTGACAGGATAACAATCAGAGCTTGTAGGAAGAGCCGAAGCACCAGGGGTCTTAAATGCCTATCCAGTTTCCACAAGGCACATAGAATTAAAGTCATCCAGCAAATGAAAAAGATTCCCATATTGCAGGTGATTTAACACGTGAGACAAAATGTTGAGTCTTCATATGTTAATAAATGCAACCACTATGAATAGGAAAAGTCAGTCCATAATGACAGTGCTCATATACAAAACTTAACATTTTAAAATGTCAAGATAAAACAGGCACGTTAAAGTAATACATTACTATTCAAAGTAAGAATATGTTACAATCCCACTGAGAAATTTAAGGACTATTTTAAGTGTTGCCATGATCCACAGGAAAAACTTAGTTTTGATCTCTCTTCTTCACCCTCTTGACCTCCTAGCAATTTGAACACGAGAGTGAAAAGCCCAGATGTGCTTATGGTAACTTTTGTTTTAAATGTTTTTGCCTCCAAACGAATCTTGTAGAAACATGGTATTCAGAGTATTATTATATGGCTGCAATGAATGTAGAGATGCAGGCTTAGTTGTGAACATCATAACTTTTTGGCTTATTGGTCAATTTTTATATTCTATATTGGCTAACTTCTCTTCTCCCATTTCTTATCAGTTGTCAACTTTATTAATCAATGTATTTCATTAAATCTCTTTTCACCATATCATGCTTGCAGTCTGATACCTGGATTGTTACAAGGAGAAACAGAAACTCGGGTTGTATCCTTTGAATTTAGAAAGTGAAGGTGTGATCCAGGATTGAAATTAGGAAAACTACTGCAAACAGAAACTGATGCTAATTTTCAATCCAATGTTTTTTTTTGTTTAATCAAATTCATAGGAAATATGGGTAAAAAAGGTAGATTTTAGGTCACAAATCAGCCATGATCTTTTCTGACTACCAGAACATATTCAAGGAGTGAAATGGTATCTGGGTTTTTCTATGTAAATTATTTCCAAAATAAAAACAAATACACTCCAGAATAGGTTTCCTACACACCAGAAATAAGCTTCCTAACTCACAAACACAATGGCATCTTTTAAACATTTCTGCAATGACAGGAAACTATTCAAAATGTAAGAGGGTGTGCAGTAAGTAAAAAGGTGAAAATCAATATCACGTGAAGATAAATTAATGCAAGCATGAACTTTACAGCATGACTCAGACTCATATTATGCCTGGAGAAAATCCAATGGGCACTGATGGTTGAAAAGAATGTCTCCCTCACTGGCACATGGTTTTGGAAATTTTGCAGTTAAACTAGCCCGATCAGACTGAAATAAGCAAAAAAAGAACTAACTTGCAAATCATTCGATCTGGTTATCAGCTATAGCAGCTTACATTTCATAAACAACTTACATTTCATAAACAACTTACAAAAGATAATCTGAATGCTTGAGAACTTAAGTGAAAAAAAATGCTTGAAATACTAAAGAAAAAGTTAAAATAAAACAACATTTTTGTCTACACTGTAAAGGCCTACACAATATTGAAGGTAACATCTCTTGTTCAGCAAGTAACCATGGATGTCAGCTGGGACTTTGTGTGGAAAGTCCTGGTTTTTGCAAAATACTTAAAACTCAGAATGTATTGGTAGATGCAGTCACAAAGACTGTTTATACCACTTGGCTGTAAGCTACCCAAGTGGAATATGAAGCACTGTTCTAGTTTGTGTTTGGCCTTGCTGTGGCAGTGGAGAAGGCTGAGGACAGATAGGTCAGTGTGGGAATGGGAACCTAGGTGGTTACCAACTGGTTGCATGACATTTCCACTCCCCTTCCCATTCCTACACCAATCTGTCTGTCCTTGGCTTTCTCCACAACCACATTGAGACCAAACACAAACACACCTCCTATTCCTCCAGCCAATGACATGAACATTAAATTTTCCAACTTCAGATAACCCACTCCCCCCGTGTTCCTTTCCCACTCCCACCAGTACACCTAGGGTATCTCTCCTCTTGTACACCCCTCCCTTCCCCCCCACCCCACCCCCGTATCCTAGACATCCTCCCCCACCTGACTCCATCTGCCCATCATCTCTCCCCCTCCGCTGGTTCAACCTCTCGCCAACCAATTTCTGTCTCACCCCTGCTTCTCAAATCGTTATGGTGGCTATCTTCCCTCTACACTCTCAGTCCTAATGCAGGGTCTCGACCCGATACATCAGCCATTCCTTTGCCTCCAAAGATACTGCTTGACCAATTGATTTCTTCCAGCACTATTTTTTGCTCCAGATTCCAACATCTCCAATCACTTGTCTCTCTCTTTTAAATCCATCTCAGAATGTAATGACTTAGTGTCCCAACCACAAGATGACAGGATTCTCACAGTACTTCACTGGACGTAACAAGAACACAAGAAAATAGCAGGAGTAGGCCATCAGGCCATTCAAGCCTGCCCCACCATTTAATATGATCATGGCTGATCTATGTTGACCTCAGTTCCTCTTCTGTGCCATTTCTCCTTATCCCTCCACTCCTCGATCAATCAAGTATTTATCCACCTGCACTTTAAGCACTTTAAACGATCCAGCTTCCACCACCAGGGGCAAAGAATTCCTGACATTCACTACCCTCTGCAAGAAGAAATTTCTATGTACCTCAGTTTTAAATGACTGCCCCTCATCTTGTAGTTATGCTCCCTTGTTCGAGACTCTCCCACTGGTGAAAACATCCCAACATCTACCTTGTCAAACCCCCTTAGGATCTTGTATGTTTCAACAAGGCAACCAACTCATTCTTCTAAACTGCTAGGAATCCAAACCCAAACTACTTGGTCTCTGTTGGTCGGACAACCCTCTCATCCCAGGAATTAACCTGCTGAATCACCCTTGTACTGCCTCCAATGATACTATATCCTATTAACAGGTATGGGGACCAAAACTGTACACAGTATTCCATGTGAGGACTTACTTACACCTTGTACAATTCCAACAAAACCTTGCTATTTTTAAACTCCAATTCCTTTGTAATAAAAGCCAAAATGCTGTTTGTCTTCTTAACTATTTGTTGGACCTGCCTGCTAGTTGTTTGTGATACATGAATTGGACCACCTAGATCTATCTGTTCTTCACTCACTTGCAGTCTCTCACCATTTAGATAATAATCTGCCTTTTGATTTCTCGTACTGTAGTGCATGACCATCCACTTCCCCACATTAAACTCCATTTGCCAGTCTTTTGCCCACACACTCCAACTATCTATATCCCATTGTAGAATCATAGTATTCTTATCACAACGTGCCCTTCCGCCTGTTTTCATATCGGCAAATCTGGAAACCTCACATGCCTTTCCTTCCTCCAGGTCATTAATGTAAATAGTGGACAATTGCAGCCAAGATCTAATCTTTGTGGTACTCCACTAGTTACCTCCTTCCAGTCTGAGAAGGACACATTTATTCCAAATGTGTTTTTTATGTGACAGCCAGTTTTCAATCCATGGTATTATCCAATACCATGGGCTTTTAATTTATGCAGCAGCCTCTTATGTGGCACCTTGTCAAATACCTTTTGGAAATCTAAACACACCACATCTACAGGTTCTTCTCATTCAATTCTCCATTACATCCTCAAAGAATTCAAGCAAATTTGTCATACGTGATTTACCTTTCATGAAACCATGTTTACTAGGTTTAATTACATTCAGCTTTCCTACATGATTACCTATTTCTTCTTTGATTATTGACTGTAGCATCCTGCCAATAATAGCTGTCAAACTAACTGGACTGTTAGCTCCCCCTCTTTTTTTATTTGAAAAAGCATCACATTGGCTGTTTTCCAGTCTTCTGGTACCATCCCAGAGTTTAGTGATTTATGAAAATTTTCAACCAATGGGTCCACTATCTCTGCAACCACCTCCTTCATAAACCCCAGCATCCAGTCCATCAGGTCCTGGCAACAGGTCTACCTTTAGCTCTGAGTTTCCATAATCATTAATCCCTTGTAATTGGGATTTTTGTAAGTTCCACCATTTTATTTTAAATTACCCCATCTAATATCTTTGGGATATTAGCAATGTCTTCCACAGTGAACATTAATGTAAAAAATTTATGCAACATATCTGCTATTTCTTTGTTTGCCATAATTCAGCAGCATCGCTCTCTAGAGGCCCCACATTTACCTTAGCCGCCTTCTTCCTATTTATATGTCAGTTGAGAAATTTGTGATTTGTCTCCACAGAGAGACTTGAACCCACAGTGTAAACACTCAAGAGATAAGAGAGATACCAAATTAACAGCTGAAAATCCAAGAGGTAATAATGACAAGGGAGAAGGCTACAACCATAGGTGAGATGAAGCAGGTAACATTATGGAGCTGGAAATAAACTTCATGGTAATAACTGGCACATAGGATTAAAAACAAAAGTTAAAAGCCACATTTATCACCTCACATAATAATACCTTGGAACATGTCCAGGTGGTGTCCTCAAACAGGTTCACACCAATCTCGTAAAACTGTACTTTTTTGTACAGTTTTGGCAATATCAGTGATCATATGCTACCGATTTTTCTTATTTTGGAAAAAACCTATTATTGCATAAAATGGGCACCAATCATTTCATCCATCCTTGGAAGAGTTTGTCAGCTGACAAAGCTACCCAACAACCATCATTTTCTCTGGGATACCTGACAATTCACAGCAGCACAAAGGGATAAACTATTAATTAACTGAATGATCTGAAATAACTGGTTAGGGCATTTGTTTAAAAGATACCCTCTTAAAAATTATTTTGCCATTTTCAACATCTGGTTATGTCATGTTAAAGTCAATTTTTCATGACTTTTTCCTTGCCCAGTTGTAACAGCTGAGAACAGAGGAAAACCTCTGAAATTTGAGTGAAAACTGATCAAAACAGTTTAAAAAACATGTCACAATTCCTCGCCCACCAAAAATAAGTAACTCCTATCTTGATTCATAAATGTACTCTCTGCTTGTGAAATAATGGCAACTTCTGCATCTCATTAGGCAATGAAATCAATTTCATAATAGTTTAAATCAACTTTAGAAATAAATGACACATTTACTCCTTCTTGAAAGACATCTCTGAGGCAAAATGATTTAGTTTGCTAGACTAATTCCTAAAAATGGTAAATCAGATGGAATCCCCAGGATCAGTCTTGCTGCTGGTTATCTTTTTATGGTGCAAAATTTATCAATAAGGGCTCAAAAGGTTAAACAATTTTCTATTGTAGGAAGCCTTGAAAAGAACATAAGAAACAAGAGCAAGAACAGGCCATGAGGCCTTTTGAGCCTTTACCACTATTCAGCAAAATATAAACCAATCTTTTACTTCAATATCATTTTCCTGCAATATCCCTGTACCAGCTAATTGCCTTAATATCCAGAAATCCATTGAACACAATGTCATTCCTACAATTGTCTGGACTGGAGAATTTTAAGATTCACCAAGCTCTGCTTGAAAATTTTTTTCCATGAGTCCTAAATGACATGCCCCTTATTCCAAGAATCTAATGACTGCTTCCAGACTGCTCAGCCTAGGGAAACATCCTCCCTAGTTCAGCCTGTCGAGCCCTGTAAGCATTCTGTAGGTTCAATGAGATCTCTTATTCTTCTAAACTTTAGAGAATATAGGCCTGGTCGACACAATCTCTACTCAAAGAAAACCTGACAATCTTAGAATCCAGTCTATTAAATTTTCACTATACTCTCTCTATGGCAAGTATATCCTTCATTGAAGTGAGGAAACCAAAACTGTACACAATACTCCAGGGTCCCACCAAGATTCTTTGTACGAAAGACATCTTTATTCCTGTACACAAATCCTAATTTGCCTTCCTAATCGCCTGCTGCACCTACATGTTGACTTTCATTGATCTGTGTACAAGGATAACTAGGTACCTTTGCATATCAATAGTACCCAATATCAAAAGACACCAAGGTGGATAAATTCACATTTTCCTTTATATTTCCTTTCTTTCCTTCATTATATTTTCTGTGTTTTTGCCCACTCACTCAGCTTGTCTATATCCCCTCGAAGACTCTTTACATCCTCCTCCTCATGCATAATCCCATCTAGTATTTCATTACTATCAAACTCAGAAATATGACGTTTGGTCCTCAGCTAACTTGTTAAAATGGATCATGGATAAGCAGGGGCCCAACCACTAAACGCTGTGGTGCCCCATTAGTCACAGCCTGGCAACCTGAGAAAATCCATTTAGAGACACAAGAACATACGAAATAGGAGCAGGAGCAGGAGCAGGAGTAGGCCATCTGGCCCGTTGAGCCTGCTCCACCATTCAATAAGATCATGGCTGATCTGTCCGTGGACTCGGCTCCACCTACCTGACTTTTCCCCATAACCCTTAAATAACTGTATCTTAATATATATTTAATGAGGTAGCCTCCACTGCTTCCCTGGGCAGAGAATTCCACAGATTCACTATTCTCTGGGAAAAGCAATTTCTCCTCATCTCTGTCCTAAATCTACTCTCCTGAATCTTGAGGCTATGTCCCTTAGTTCTAGTCTCACCTACCAGTGGAAACAACCTTCCTGCCTCTTTTCTTATCTACCCCTTTCATAATTTTATATGTTTCTGTAAGATCCCCTCTCATTTTTGTTTTGAATTCCAGCGAGTATAGTCCCAGACGACTCAATCTCTCCTCATAGGCTAACCCCCTCGTCTCTGGAATCAACCTGGTGAACCTCCTCTGCACCGCCTCCAAAGCCAGTACATCTTTCCTCAAGTAAGGAGACCAGAACTACACAGTGCGTGTACTGGTGCAGCCTCATCAGTAACCTGTACATTTGCAGCATAACCTCCCTGCTCTTAAATTCAATCCTTCTAGCACTGAAGGCCAGCGTTCCATTTGCCTTCTTGATAACCTGTTGCACCTATAAACCAACCTTTTGCGATTCATGCACAAGCACTCCCAAGTCTCTCTGCACAACAGCAATGCTGCAATCTTTCACCATTTAAATTTAAATAAGAGTCATAGAGAAATACAGCAGGGATACAGGTCCTTTGTCCAAACAAGTCCATGCTGACCACGGTGCCCACCCAGCTAGTCCAAATTTCCTGCATTCACCCCATAACCCTCTAAGCCCCACCCCTCCATGTACCCATCCAAGTGCTTCTTAAATGATACCACTGTACCTGCCTCAAACACTTCTTCTGTCAGCTTATTCCATGTACTCACCACCCTCTGCATGAAAAAATTGCCCCTCAGATCCCTTTTAAATCTTTCCCCTATCATCCCAAATCTATGCCCCCTAGTTTTGGACTCCCCTACCCTGGGGAACAGACAGGAAAAGATACCACTTATCTATGCTTCTCAATTTTAAACACTTCGAAAAGGTCACCCCTCATTCTCCTACATTCCAAGGAATAAGGACCTAGCCTGGCCAACCTCTCCCTACAACTCAGGCCCTCTGGACCTGGCAACATTCTCGTAAATCTCTTCTGCACCCTTTCCATTTCAACCATGTCTTTCCTATAACAGGGCGACCAAAACTGTAAACAGTTCTCCTTGTGTGGCCTCACCAACGACTTATACAACTTCAACATAATGCCCCAATTCTTTTATTCAATGCCCTGACTGAAGGCCAGTGTGCGTGATGCCTTTTTCACCACCCTAACTGTAATGCTGTCTTCAACAAACTATGCACTTGTACTCCTAGGTCGCTCTGTTCCATTACATGCCCGAGTGCCTACCATTCAAAGTTTAAGTCCTATGCCAGTTTGACTTTCCAAAGTGCATCAGCTCGCACTTAACTGCATTGAAATCCATTTGCCATTCCTCAGCCCACTTCCCAAATGATCAAGGTCCCCCTGTAATCTACGATAACCTTCTTTACTATCAACACCACCTCATAATTTCATGTCATCCACAAACTTACTGATCAAGCCTTGTGCATTCCGATCCAAATCACTTATGTAAATAACGAATAATAAGGGTCCCAACACCGACCCCTGCGGCACACCACATCACCGGCCTCCATTCTGAGAAACAACCTTCAACCACCACCCTCTGCTTCCTACCTCAAGCCAATTTTGAATCCAGCTAACCAGCTCTCCTGGATTCCATGGGACCTAACATTCCAGCCTAGCCTACCATGCAGGACCTTGTCAAAGGCTTTGCTAAATACCAAACAGACAACGTCCACTGCCCTCCCTCATCTACCTTTTTGGTTATCTATTCAAAAAAAAACTCAAAGGTTTGTCAAGCATGACTTTCCAAGCACAAAGCCATGCTGACTCCTCCCAAGCAGACTCTGTCTATCCAAATGCTGGTAGATCTTGTCCCTCAGAATTCCCTCCAGTAACTTCCCCACTACTGATGTCAGGCTGACCGGCCTACAGTTCCCTGGTTTGTCCTTGCACTTTTCTTGAACAACTGAATAACGTTAGCCACCTTCCATTCTTCAGGAGCTTCACCAGTGGCTAACGATGAAGCAAATATCTCCGCAAGGGCCTCCCACAAAGTCAGAGGATGCACTCAGTCAGGCCCTGGGAATTTATCCACCTTAATGCACAGTAAGGCTGCAAATCGTTCCTCCCTGGTAATACAAATGTCCTCCAAAACATCTCCAATTGTTTCCTTTATCACTTGAGCAACCATGATTTTCTCCTCAGTAAACATCAAGGAGAAATATCTGTTAAAAATCCCACCAATCTCCTGCAGCTCCAGACACAGGCGGCCCTGCTGATCTCTAAGGGGACCTCCTCTCTCCCTAGCCACCCTTTTACTCTTCATATAGCTATAGAATCTCTTGGGATTTTCCTTAACTTTACCTGTCAGATCCATCTCATGCCCTCTCTTTGCCCACCTGTTTTCCCTCAAGAGTATTCTTAATCTTTTGATAGTCATCGAGGGATTCACTGGTCCCCAACCTCCCAAACCCAATATTTACTTCCTTCTTTTCCTTGATCAGAGCCCTAATTTCCCTCGTCAGCCAAAGTTCCCTAAACTTGCCAGGTTTACCCTTCACCCTAATAGGAACATGCTGCTCCTAGACTCTTGATGTCACACTCTTAAAAGTATCCCATTTGCTATTCGCTCCTTTCCCTTCAAACAGGCTCCATTTTCTTTTCTTTTTGTTTTGCTTTTTGTCCAATAATCAATTCTCAATCCATATCAGTATATCATTCCCCACGTGCTCTAACCTTGTTGACCAACCTCCCGTGTGCAACCTCATCAATAGCTAGCTGAAAAATCCAAATACATCATAGCCCACTTCTTTCCCCTCATCTATTCCACTGGTCACATCCTCAAAGAACGCCAGTAGATTAATCAAACATGGATTTTCTTTCATAAATCCATGTTGATTCTGCTCAACCCCTGTATTCTGTTATTAGATCCTTTATTATAGATTCCAACATTTTCCCAACTACTGACATTAGGCTAACAGGTCAGTCAGTCTGGTAAAGAATCTTCAAAGTAATATGTTAAAACCTGTCTCAGCTGTTTAGTGTTTCCAGCATTTTCTGTTTTCAGGTTGTAGTTCCCTGTTTTCCTCTCCTTCTTTTCTTAAATTCTGGGGTCACATTTACTACACTCTATTCCACAGGGACAATACCAGAATCTATAGAATTTTGCGTGATGATAACCAGAGGGTTCACCATCCCTATAGCAACCTCTTTCAAATCTCTGGGATGCAAGTCATCAGGACCTTGGGATTTAAGTGGATTTTAGTCTCACCAACTTTTTTGTACTATTATTTAAACTGATCTAAACATGTAAACTTAAAGAATCAGGAAAATTATTCAAAGCAAATACTGTAAAACCTGCATAGATTTTAAACATAAAGTGTCATTACTTATAATAAAAGATACCACTGCACCAAAACACAAAACATTAGTTAAAGCCAAGCATGCAGAACAATCCTGTGTCATAATTGTTTTCATAGCTGGACACAGAAAGAAGATTAACTATACAACTGGTGCGACTACAGCTATTTCTAGTAAACATTTTATTTAAGAAGGTTCCTTCACACACACACACACACACACACTTCGAGTTAAATAACAGAAACCAAACAAAGATTGATCAACTACTCTCAACCCATAGCCCAGCAACAGAAATTGAATAAGTTTGGTTCTCAAATGGTCGTTAGTTGATTCATTTTGAATTTCCATGTGCATTTTTCAAATTACAAAACAATATAACATAAAATCTCTTAATGTTATTGCCTTCCATGATAAAAATCACAGACTTTGAATGGCAGTATATAGGTCACTTGAGCCATTGAGTCCATGTTTTCAGTTATTTGGCCTATTGCGTTATACCCTAATTATTAGGAAGCACAAGCAATCCTTTTATCAAGCAACACCAAGGTCCTCGAGAGCAACCTCATGTAACCAGCATCCAAGTTTCCTTATCTGACTAGAGTCAGGAGGAACTGAGGGAGAAAGATAAGTTGTCGACCACATTTGATCAAGATCACAAATTATCAAAGAAATCAACAACATTCACTAACAACCTTCTAGACTACCCCAACTGAATGTAATGAAATAAAAAAAACAAACAAAAAGGGGAAGTGGCAATTTCAAATTCATATATACACATATATTATTCACACATATATATTATAAATG